>NC_064864.1:60931316-62131316 GCF_024139225.1 Suncus etruscus
GCTTGAAAATAAAGACATTTGATTAGCATATTGTTCACAGATAAATAATTCATGCATTCACTCAACAAGTATTACTGAGTGCCTTTGGAAAGCTAGAACTGATTTTCCTAAGAATTGTTGCTCCAAATCCCCAACCAAACATATGTAACTCAAATAAATATATACGATCACACACATATTGACAGAAAGACAGACATGTGTATCATCAACAGGATAGCTAGAACAAAGTCATTGATAAGTGCCATTTGAGAAGAGACCCCAGAATGGAAGAAGATACCTCCATGTGTTTGAATCAAGGACTGTCCAGGCAAAAAGAAGTTAAGTGAAAATATCCTGCTCTGGGGCTGGAGAGATAACGTGGAGGTAGGGCATTTGCCTTGCATGCAGAGGAACGGTGGTTTGAATCCTGGCATCCCATACGGTCCCCCGAGCCTGCCAGGAGCAATTTCTGAGTGTGGAGCCAGGAGTAAGCACTGAGTGCTACCAGTGTGACAGAAAGAAAGAAGAAAGAAAGAAAGAAAGAAAGAAAGAAAGAAAGAAAGAAAGAAAGAAAGAAAGAAAGAAAGAAAGGAAAGGAAAGGAAAGGAAAGGAAAGGAAAAAGGAAAGGAAAGGAAAGGAAAGGAAAGGAAAGGAAAGGAAAGGAAAAAGGAAAGGAAAGGAAGGAAAAAGGAAAGGAAAGGAAAAAGGAAAGGAAGGAAAGGAAAGGAAAGGAAAGGAAAGGAAAGGAAAGGAAAGGAAAGGAAAGGAAAGGAAAGGAAAGGAAAGGAAAGGAAAGGAAAGGAAAGGAAAGGAAAGGAAAGGAAAGGAAAGGAAAGGAAAGGAAAGGAAAGGAAAGGAAAGGAAAGGAAAGGAAAGGAAAGGAAAGGAAAGGAAAGGAAAGGAAAGGAAAGGAAAGGAAAGGAAAGGAAAGGAAGGAAGGAAGGAAGGAAGGAAGGAAGGAAGGAAGGAAGGAAGGAAGGAAGGAGAAGAAAAAGAAAGAAAGAAGAAAGAGAGAGAGAGAGAGAGAAAGAAAGAAAGAAAGAAAGAAAGAAAGAAAGAAAGAAAGAAAGAAAGAAAGAAAGAAAGAAAGAAAGAAAGAAAGAAAGAAAGAAAGAAAGAAAGAAAGAAAGAAAGAAAAAATATCCTGCTCTCTGCAGGGCTTGGTTAAGAAAACTCTAGAGGGGCCGGGAAGGTGGCGCTAGAGGTAAGGTGTCTCTGCCTTGCAAGCGCCAGCATAGGACGGACCGCGGTTCGATCCCCCAGCGTCCCATATGGTCCCCCCAAGCCAGGGGCGATTTCTGAGCGCATAGCCAGGAGTAACCTCTGAGTGTCAAATGGGTGTGGCCCAAAAACGAAAAAAAAAAAAAAAAGAAAACTCTAGAAGGCTAGGCCAGTGCCATGAGTAGAATGAAGCAGGGAGGAAGAAGTCATTAGATGAGATGTGATAACTGGAGAAGGGCCTGGATAGTCAAAGTAAGCCCTTTATAGCTCCTCCTAAAGATGATGAAATTAAGAAGAATGATAGGATCTAACTTTTTTTTTCCAAGTTCACTTTGACTATTTTCTAAATAAACTGCAGCAGGGGGCAAGGGCTGGTAAAATAATGAATCCAGACAGTGCTTGGAGGAGGCTGGTTGTCTCAGAGGCAGAGAGAGATGGTCTGCTCTGTCCTGAGCATGAAGAAAGGAATGACCAAACTGGCTGGCAGAAGATGTAGGAGTTAAAAGGGGGTCAGAGTGAACTCCAAGATCTTGACAGCTGCTAAACAGCTGAGTCACCAGGGTTGTGGCACTAGGAGCACAGCACAGGCCTTGCATGTGGGTTTGAAGGAAGCCCTGGGAGAGAACAAAGCCTGCTGAGCAGGTCCGGAAAGGCAGAGAGCTGCTGGAAGATTCCGGTCTGCAATGCAGACTGCTCTCTTTCAGGGTGCAGACAGCACCTCTACCATGAGATGGAATGTGGGCATTGAATAGATGACACAGAAATAAAGGCTAAGGGGGGCACCCCAAGGGTTCTGAGTCAAGTGGAAAACAAAGGCACCAATATAATCGGTTTGATGATTGCATTAAAGATGCTTGAAGAGGGGTTGGGGTGATAATACATACAGCAAAGAGGGTGCTTGCTTTGCACAGAAACAACCCAGGTTCAATCCTTGGCATCCCCATATGGTCCTCTGAGGCTCATCTATGGGTTCTCATTTGTGTGGCCTTCTTGGAATATTCTTGGGGCCCACAGAGCACTTATGACTCCTTAAACTGAGGAATACTATTCCATATAGTCCCCCAAAGTGGATGGCCTTGTGCCAGGGTTTCTAGACACCTTGAGTGCAATGGAAAGGAGGATCCTTCTCTTCCCTTAAAGGAGGTGGGTTTCCAGGAGGGCTCTGAGTAACTTTCTTCTGTAAATAGGGCAGCCAGCCAGTTACATTTGGGGACATCTGTTCTTGCATAAACATTCCCATATCCTTCCCTGGCAGATCATTTTCTCAGAAAAGACATTCTTCCTTCATGTTGGCTGACCTTCATCATCTCCATTCCCAAGAAATAAGTTTTCACAGACTGGAACTTAGACTTGTCAAGGAGAGTCAAGATAAAGAACTTGGCCTTGATCTCAGAGCTAGCTGGCTGCCATTCCCAGTTTTCTAGATGCTGGTGGAGGGCGACACCCAATGTCAAAGGACAGAGAGAGACACTTACAGCAGGCGGCAGCAGTGCCCAATCTGGTTCTGTTTTCCTGCCTAGAGACCTCAGAGCTGCATGCTGAGTGAGTGGTGGGTCATTGTCCTAGCCCAGAAAGTCTCCATTTAGGGAACCTTCATCTTTGATAATGAGCTCTAAGCAAGCCTGGGCAGTGTACATGCTGCAATCAGTGGCAACTTCATGACAACCAGAAAGCAAACAGGCCTGTCCTCTTCTCCAAAGGGAACTCCTAGTTCTTCTCCTAAGGCTGGTCACTATCCACACAGCCTTGAAAAGATCCCCCACAACTTTTCTCCCCACAGACTAGCGGGAAATCCCTCCCAACAAGGATCAAACATGCCAAGTGGAATATTTTTGCAGAACTTATGGGCCCTATCCTGTTCCACTTGGAATTCAAACTATGTTACTTATTTTTATTTTGGGCCATATCTAATAGTCCTTGGCACTTAATCTGGTTCTGTGCTCAGGAATCACTCCTGGCAGGTTTGGGGACTGATGGGATGCTGGGGATCAAACTCTGGTTGGCTGCATGTAAGACAAGTACTTTACCCACTGTTCTATTTCTCTGGCTCCTGGAATACAAACTACTTTAAAAATGTACATTATATGTACTTATCTAGATAATAGATGGTATATAAATACAAAAGATAAAATATGGAAGATTTTGTTTTGTTTTGTTTTTAGGCCACACCCAGTGACTCTCAGGGGTTATTCCTGGCTATGTGCTCAGAAATTGCTTTTGACTTGGGGGACCATATGGGACACTGGGACTCGAACCAACATCCATCCTAAATGGTTTTGTGCAAGGCAAATGCCCTACCACTGTGCTAATGCTCTGGCCCCGTAAAAGATTCTTTTTTTTTTTTTTTTTTTTTTTTAGGTGAGCTAGACAACAGAGTGCTCAGGGGTCATGAAGGAACATATGTCAGGAATTGAACCAAGGCTGGCACATGCTAGCAAGTACTTTCATCTCTGTATTGTAGCTCTCAGTATAATTCCAAGCTTATACTTTAATGAACAAAAAATTATGTTGTGAAAGTTATTCTTTATTTGGCTGGAAACAGGAAGTATACTTTTCTTTTTTCTTTTTTTTTTTTTGTATACTTTTCATTTACATGCTAGTTAATTCTGACTCTTAATCAATTCTAATTAAAATTTTCCAAATAGGTCTTGCTATCCCAAGCTCAATGTTTAGGACAGGGCAGGTCAGCAAGGGGTCATATACCTTTCTATTGGCTCTCCAAGATATTCTAAAAAGGGGCACAGGTAAAAATTCCATTAATGGGAGCCCCAGGAAGGCATTTATGTGTGTGGGGAGAAGGCACTAAAACAATGACTAATATTCAAATTCCAAAAAACCATATTATTCTCATTCATTCTCATTTATTCAGTTATTCACTGTACTGAAAAGCTACCAGCTCTGGGACTGTCTGGATAGTGGATATATAATATTAGAAAAAAAACAAACACTGCTCTCAAGGAGACTGCTATCCAGTAGGGGGTAAAGATGGGTGAATAAACCATGTGCTAGGGATCAAAGCTATTGCACAGTGGGTAGGGTGTTTGATTTGCACATAGCTAACCTGGGTTCTATTCTTGACATCCCATATGTCCTCAGAGCCTGCCAGGAGTGATTTCTGAGTGCAGAGCCTGGAGAAACCCCTGAGCACTGCCGGGCATGGTCCCAAAAAAACAAAAAAAAAATTTAAAAAAATATAGAGCATATGACTAGTGGTGTGGTGGTTGGTGGTGGTGGTGGTGGTGGTGGTGGTGGTGGTGTGTGTGTGTGTGTGTGTGTGTGTGTGTGTGTGTGTGTGTGTGTGTGTGTGTGTAAGAAAGAGAGAGAGTAGAGAGAGGTATACAGGGAGCAGTGGTGAGCTGACACTGGACCCTTCATTCCCCTGAAAGGCTCCCTGAACATAAAAGGCCTGAAGAGATGTCCTTTCTGAGCCTCCATCCAGCCCCCTAAGGTCTTCACTAGATCTTTTGGACTTTGTTGGAAAAAGGAGATCTACAACTAAATCTGAAAATTTGTTACCTCCCATTTAAGGAAAGCACGCACCAGATGTGGTTTTTTCCTTCCCTGGTGCAGTGCCTTCCTCCAAAAGAATTATTTGCCAAAAGGCCCGCTTAGTGAAGTCAATCATTTGACCCTTTGCATGGATCATTAGCAGTAATTCCAACATGGCTGTAACATTACATTTTTCTCTCTATTTGGCCACTATAGAAATCCAGCCTCAGCTCTCCTACAGACAAAGAAATGTCAGTACCAAAAGCCCGCCAAAAGTTCCCTGCTGGCTAGTTCGTATAACCTGGTGCCAACAGCTTGTTTTTCTGAGTCTAGCTCTATGATGGTAAACAATTATTTCCGTCCCCCCTAAAATCTATTTTCCGGCTACTACATAAACATCATAAATATCTCTGTCTCTCTCCTCCTGGTTTCTTGAAAAACCTGCTTTTTGCTAAACCAAAAACATCTCCAGCTCTGGTTTCACTGCCTTCCAGCAGAATTCTTTCTCACTTGAAGAACAGTCTTTTAATATGTAATTTTAAGGCTTTTTTCCCCATTGTACTGCTTTCCTGCTCTTTGAGGACACCTTGCATACCAGAGTCTGTGCTTATAAAAAATCATCTGCTGAAAAGTAAAATTGTTTCTCGTCCCTTAGACGAGACGCATACAATGCGTTTTGTGTGGTCTCATTTATTTCATTTTCATATTTCATATTCGTCCACTCGTGCTCCCGCTTCTCTCCCGTGTAAGGTTCCCGGACCCCATGGAGGTTCTGCTTAACAACGCTAACACGTCTGCAGCAAAAATTGTTTGAGATAACCAGCAGGAGCTAGAGAGAGAGAGTGCCGTAGGTAGGGCACTTGCTTTGAACATGGTCAAATGAAGTCCATACCTATATGGTTCCCTGAGTCCACCAGGAGTGATCTCTGAGCAGAGAGCCAGGAATAATCCCTGAATATCATTAGGCATGGCCCAAAACAAACAAACAAAACCAACCAATATATAATGAGTGCCAGGCACCTATATAATAAACTTTGTATAAAGTATGTAACATTTATACAATGGTAATAAATTCTATGAGGCCTAGAGCATTGGTATAGCAGGTAGGGCACTTGTCTGGCATGTGACCAACCCAAGTTTGATCCCTGGCACTACATATGGTCCCCTGAGCCCACCAGGAGTGATTCCTGAATATAGATCCAGAAGAAAGTTCTGAGCACCACTAGGTGTGCCCCTAATTTTTTAAATTAAGAATAAATAAATAGATTTTATCATTTAAAGAGACACTCAGACACACACTTGTTTAAAACCATCCTACCAGTGAAGACATGTGCCCAATGCTTACATCCAAATCGAGATGCCATTTGTCTGTTTTCAGGCTTCTGGTTCTCTCACACCAAGTGAAGAAACCATGATGACCCATTGAACAATTTACCACACCTCCGGGACAATTGCCTGAAAGGAGCAGCAATCAGTTTCAAAAACTCCTTTGGCTGGAGGCAGAGGGAAAACTCACTGACTGTTAATGGTAAGAGAAATTGGAGAAGAGCACAGAGGGCTCCAATGTGAACCCCCCCCCCCAACTGAACACAAGTCTGCCATACCGTCTAGCACCACAACTTCTGAAAATTAACCTACAGAACATTAAAGACAGGACCTCAAAAAAGGCATTTAGGGCCTGAAGACACACAACAGCTAGGGTACATTGCTAGCATACACCTGACTCAGATGCACGCTGCAACCATCACCTGGGACCCTAGCATCATTGGGTGCAAACTTGAAAGTCACCCACTCCACTGCCCAAAGCACCTCTGGGTTTGGTCTGGGCAATGCCCAAGCACTATTCAAGTGGCCCACATAATCCACAGCACTACAGAGCTTGGAGTAACACCATGGCCTTTTAGTGGCCTCTGGCCCATTGGGGCTGAGAACTGCTGGTGGGGCCCTGGATCTTGAGAACAACTCTTGGGAGGTCCCCTTAATGATACATGCAACTCCATACTTGCGACAGCATTATTTGCAATAGCCAAGATAGGGATATAACCTGTCTGTCATAGGATGGAGGGAGAAAAGATAGTATACCTGCAAATAGAATGTTATTCAGTCATGAGAAAGAAAAATCTTGTCATTTGGAAAAACATGCATGAGTTTAGAGGATTTTATGATAAATGAAATAAGTCAGGCAGAGAAAAACAAATACAGAATGGTTTCACTTATGAATGAAAATTGAGGAAAAAAATACCCCAAGTTTATTAATACTGAAAATAGACTGGTGGTTACCAAAGGCAAAATATGGGTAAAGGGGATCAAAATTTAGAGTATTCGTCTAGACATAAAATAAATGTCTTGGTCCAGGCCTTCCCTGGGTGCCAGCTCAGATGGCCAAAAGTGGGTTCAGATGGACCCTTGGTGTCCTCAGGCTTCCCCCCTCCCTCTGTACTCCAGTGGGGGAGGTGCATGGGGAGGAGGGTGGACAGATATCTGGCTTCCAGTTTCCTCTTTGATTCTGGAGACCAGCTCTTGCCAGGTATGGGGTTTGGGGAGGCCCCATGCCAAAGGCCTTCTTCCTAGCCTGGGGAGTGCTGGGAGGCTTGGCAGGCCCCCAGCCATCCTGTCTTTTTCCCCTGACTCCAGACCTTTCCTGGGTGCCAGCTCAGATGGCCAGAAGTGGGTTCAGGTGGACTCTTAGGGGTCCTCAGGCCTCCCCCCTCCCTCCGTAATCCAGCTGAAAGGTACATGGGGAGGAGGGCAAGCAGATATCTGGCTTCCATTTTCCTCTTTGATTCTGGAGACCTGCTCTTGCCAGGTATAAGGTTTGGGGAGGCCCCATGCCGGAGGCCTTCTCCCTAGCCTGGGGACTGCTGGGATGCTTGGCAGGCCCCCAGCCATCCCACTCTTTCTTCCCTGACTCCAGGCCTCCAGGCAATGGTCCAGGTGGACTCTATAGGGGTCATCAGGCTTTCCCCCTACCTCTCCTACACTAATTGGAATGCGCTTTGGGAGGAGGGCGGGCCATTCTAGCACTGGTTTATGTTGGGACAGTCACTGGGAATTTTTTCTCCTTGGTCTCCTATTGATAGTATTGTATGCATATAGTTTATATATGCATAATATCCATCTTGTATTGTGACCTTGATACTGCCCTACAAAGCTCATTTCTAATATTTTACTGCCTCAGTCCCAACCCTTATTTCCCCCCATCTACCCATGTAGGCACAGCTCATGACATGAAGCTCACCACATAAGAGTGATGAGTGCAGTTAGAGAAATAACTACACTGAAAACTATCATAACAATGTGAATGAATGAGGGAAGTAGAAAGCCTGTCTCGAGTACAGGTGTGGGTGGGGTGGGGAAGAGGGAAGATCTGGGAAATTGGTGGGGGAATCTTGCACTGGTGAAGAGGGGTGTTCTTTACATGACTGTAATCATACAACTACAATCATATTTGTAATCACGGTGTTGAAATAAAGATAATTTAAAAAAATAAATGTCTTGGGGACATAAATTGCAGTATATGACTATAAAAAGTAAGTTTATGTTGCATATTTGAATGTTATTAAGAGGGTAAATGTTAAAAAAATCTTAGCACAAGAAAAAACTATTGTGACTATGTATGGTACCAGATATTTAACTGGCCCTGTGATTGGCCAGGTTCTTGAAACAACACAGATGTTAAATCATTATGTCTGATTCTTGAAACTACTATAATTCTTTTTTTTTTTTTTTGGTTTTTGGGCCACACCCGTTTGACGCTCAGGGGTTATTCCTGGCTATGTGCTCAGAAATCACCCCTGGCTTGGGAGGACCATATGGGACACCGGGGGATGAACCGCGGTCCATCCGCTTGCAAGGCAGACACCTAACCTGTAGCGCCACCTTCCCGGCCCCGAAACTACTATAATTCTATGTGTGAGTCATACCTAAAGAAAGAAAGGAACATCCTTGAATTTTGCATATTAGACTTACAATATTTACTTATTTAAATAAATCTTATGTAAACTGATATGTTCAATATATAAACTCTTTTCATCTGATTACTAATAAAAATTCTTCTTTTTCCCATCCAAAGCCCAAAAGTTACTTGAATCAGTGGGCTGAAGGCAGTTATGGGACAATGGGGCACAGCAGACAGAGGCATTTTTACCCAGAACCCTGCAGCCAGGCACCTCCCTTTTGGTTATGATAAAGAATAACTAAAAAGAGTAAAAAATCAGGGCCAGAGCAATAGCACAGAGTAGGGCATTTGTCTTGCATGCTGCTGATCCAGGACAGAGCTGGGTTCGACTCCTAACATCCCATATGGTCCCCCCACTCCCATCCCCAGCCTGCCAGGAGTGATTTCTGAGTGCAGAGCCAGGAGTAACTTGAGCGTGGCTGAATGTGGCCCCAAAAAACAAACAAATAAAAAAGAGCAAAAAATTACCAGAAATTATGAACAATCTTTGGGGATCTCCTATTATCTGAATTCCAAAATCTACTGCTTAATTAAATCACTTCCCCATTTCCTTTGCTGACAAGAATTTGTTTTCCAAGCTCCTGCCATATGCCCCTCATGGGGGCACTTCACAGGCAAATGGACAGTTTCAGCTATTATCACACGTGAAGCATTTCCCATCCTTTTTCTCAACCGAGACTGGTCTCTCTGAGTGCCAGCCACTGGAGACTGAATGCCAAGTGAACTTTCTTCCTCACTCTTGTATCCAGTGCTCCAGGCCCAGCTTTTGGTAGCAACGAATTAGCCATTCAAGAAGTCCAAGTGGAAAGCTGGATCCTTCTTTATGCTTCATGTACATCAAATCCCATCCACCATAGCATTAGCATTTCTTAATTCTGTCTCCATCATACCTGCCGCTACTGTACACTCCTTCCATTTGGATGCCCAGTTCAGCTCTGCACAGTGTTCCAAGCTCCTATCTAAATGCCATATAGCTCCCTTACAGTGCTTACTAACTGGACCCATAACCATGGCTTCTTTTTTTTTTTTTTTTTTTTTTTTTTGATTTTTTGGCCACACTTGTTTGATGCTCAGGGGTTACTCCTGGCTAAGCACTCAGAAATTGCCCCTGGCTTGGGAGGACCATATGGGACGCCAGGGGAATTGAACCGAAGTCCTTCCTTGGCTAGCGCTTGCAAGGCAGACACCTTACCTCTAGCGCCACCTCACTGGCCCCAACCATGGCTTCTTGTTACAGCTCCTGAATACATCCCTCTTAATACTCCTATATGCAGATATAATATTTGTCTCGCTTTAATCTCATCACTTAGCATAATATCACACCTGCATCATGTGTTCAATGGACACACTTGCTAGCTGGATAAATAACTGCCATACTATTTATCCCAGGATGCCATACATTTTAGGAAGCAAGATGGGTTCATTAATGAAATTCCTGTTCACTAATCCTGATTATAAAGATTACAGTCAAATAAATATTCAGCATCATGGTCTGGTCACCGGTCACTGGTCACTGATTTTATTCTGTGAACTCTAATCCAAGCCATCCTTTTTACCTTTGAAGTTCTCTAATTCAGATGGAAAATGGTTTGTGTTTTAAATTCATCTTAACTCAAGAGATCTACTTCTCTTTACTAGCATATATTTGTAATTTAGGGCCATCTTTTCAGCTGTGGAAATCAATCTCTAGTCCCTTCAAAGTCTGGGAGACCCTGGAAACACGTCTTGTGTGAGAAAAAGAGCAGGGAGGGAGGAAGAAGAATAAATCTGAGGGAGAAATATTAACTGGATCTGAGTCAGATAGAACCTAAATCCTCTTTCTCTGTACTCAGCCAGTTCTTGACCAAAGCCTAGGCTTATTTTAGCAAGTGTTTTCTTCCACTAGGCCTGTCCCAGGACATGAGCTTACAAACTGGACACAACACCTCTAATTTAGATGTAACAGGAAGAAAACAAAAGTGTTGCCTGAAGACATAGCTGTGTGAGCCATGTGGGCTGGCCTGAAGAGCAGTGTCCCTGAAGAACAAGACACGTTCTCTCTTCTGGGAAACCATCCTAATGGGCTTTGTAGAGTCCTGACCTGGCAGAGAGCAAGCCTGGAGGAGGGCCTCAGCTGGAAAGGATAAGTGTATTTATAGAGAGAAGCCATGTCAAGATGGCAGCAGATAAGGTGAAGGAGGGTGAGAGGTTGCTGCTGTGTGCTTTTTCTATTTTGCCATAGACCTTAAGCTGTTCTAAGACGATGAAAATGTATTAATTTGTTGTGCAGTGCTAAGGACAGAACCCAGGCCCTAAACTCTCAAGCTAAGTCCTTAAAATACATGAATTGGAAAGAAGGGGCCCTGGTTAAGGGAAGATTTTCTTGTTCCCGAGACAGTCTGAGAATATCAGAGGAGCTGATGCATATTTTGTGTGGCAACTTCTCTTCACTGTCCACAAATGCTAGCAGAGTCAGCTGTAAGTTATAAGGGTGGAGGGTGGGGGATGGAAATGAAGAGAGTTGGGTGAAGACTGCAAAAGGCACTGGATTTGGAAAGAGAGGCCGAGAACTGGGTCCTGGAAAAAATCTGGAGGGAGGCGACTGAAAGCATGCAAAGCTCAAGTACCCTCTAGCATGATGCAAACACATCCCCCAACACTAATTTAGGTGACCACTGAGCACCCAAAATGTGGCTAATCCAATTCAAGCAGGGTTGTTCAGCTGGTATTAAAAAATCAGAAAAGTCCACCATCACAATGAATTTTACATTAATCTCACACTGAGGTGGTTATTTTTAGGGTCTGTAGGAATGAATAAAATACACCATGAAAATTCATCTCTACTGTCCCCCTTTCACCTTTCGAGCACCCCTTCAAAGGCTATTAGAGAAGTAGCATGACATCATACACCCCCTCATGTGTGTGCTGGAAATGCTTCTGTAGAACTGAGTGTGGGGGTGTGTGTGTTAAACTTTCTAGAAAGTAAGGATGAGGGAACATAAACCATTGTCTGTGGATAATTGTTACTTTCCTCCCAAGCCATTTGCCTATCTCACCTGCAAGGTGAGACCCTCCCACAACTGGGAGGGGTCTATGGTTAGTAATTTAAGAGGTTGCCTGAGGGGAGGGATGGAGAGGCAGGTGAGAAAGAAAGAGAGAGATCAGACAAAGAATGGATGCAGAGCAGCAGGAAAGAGGCTGCTTAGCTTAGAGGCCATGTGAAAAAATGCGCATGGCAATTAGGGCCTTGTAATAAAGCTGGATATCTCCTGAAACTTCATCTGACTGCCTGTGGATCACTTCTTTGCCATCACCAGCATCTACAGAACCTTGGGATGAAGGGGCTGCAGGCACTGAGCCCAGCAGAGAAGGGCCTCACCACCATCCATCACCACACTAAGACTTTATACTAATTACTAATTAATGCAACAGATAATAAGGTAAAAGGTGATCCCAACAAGTTGGGGACATGAGGCCTGCTGACAGATTAAGAATAAAAAACACACGTATTTCCAAGAATTTGAGTAAAATTCTGTTAATTAAAAAAAAAAAAGTTGTGCAGGGACCTAGGAGACAAGCAGGTTACAAGCACCTGTCTGGTAAGCCCAACACTGAGTTCCATCCCTGCTGTACCACAGGAGCTGGGTATGGCCCTGATGATTCCCCGACCCCAGTGTCGCAACAGAGTGTATGACTCCCAGCAAGCACAAGTGTGCTATCTAGTGCACCAGCAACATGGGTGGGTGTGAGGGGGAATTTGTCATTAGCCTATCATAAAATAGAGTTCTCTTGTACATCAATTTGGCTTTTCAGGAATGCACTTATGCACATTGCAAAACATGGGGTCCAACTTTCAGACACCAATAATTTCCATTCAGTCCTAAGACTGAAAGTGAGAGAGACGAAAAGCAAATTTTACCCCACTGAGGGTGACAAATAAATTTGTGTATTGACACCCTCTCGTGTTAAGCAGTGATTTCCCAAGCCTGAGACTGGACATCTCAGCTGGGTTACACACGAAACTCACAGGACCATGGGAGTATATGTTCTGTCACTGTCGATGGCAGAATCTACCCCTGAGCCACATCTAGGGAAATTTCAGAGCAATAAACACAGCCAGAAAGCAGTTTCCTCTGGCCTGCTGCCTGAGAGGGTCTAGTTTATGTTAATATGTGTCTATGGGATCTGCATGCTCCAGACCTATTCAGACTGGAATGTCACTTGCTCTTCTAGTCCCTTGTCTTTGTAGAAGACAGAGGCAAGGAGACAAGCATTTGCTGAGATCACAGAATGGCAGACTGTCAGTGGCAGGACTGAGCAACAGTGTCACACAGGTAAAGCCTGGGTGGACCCAGATGTTTCCTGATGACCAACACGGGCTATCTGAGAACAAGGAAGGAATGGATACCCAGGTTCCCGGGCAGATTAGAAGACGTCTACTCACCCCTTTGGCAGCCTAAACCCTGCTAAGCCCAACCCTCCACCCTTCTCTGCTGCAGCTCTTTCTCCTGCCAGGTTCACACTCAGCACAGTAGAGGGACCCCCAGCTAAGTCCCTTCTCCCTCTGTCAGGTCTGTGAGCCACTCTTGATTGCCTGGCATCTACTTGTGAGCTTCCCGGCATGGGAACCAGTGACAGAGACCATGCTGGCATCTGAAACCAGAACACGACAGACGTCGTGAAGGAGGTGAACAGGCAAGAAAAGAAAACCAGAAAGAAGGAAGCAGCAGGCTTCTACTTCCAGAGCTTTCTCCAGCCCCCAGGCCAGCCTTAGCTCTCTGACATGCCCTCCACTCATGTCTCCACAGACTCACCAACCATCCGCCTCTCCTTTCCCCTTTTGATCTGCCAGGTCCGAGCCCCAGAGTAGCAGGTTTGCATTTTTCATACAAAGATGACAGCAGACCTTACTCCCAAAGGCATGTGAACAGGGAATCAGAAACTGAGTTTCCTGAATAGGAGGCTTTTGTTCTGCTTTGAGGCCTCTGTCTCTCACCTTCATGGTTCCCTGCCCCAGCCCCTACCCCCATCCTGTTTTCTCCCCACAAAACTATAGGGCAGGTACTCTGTTCTCACCTTAAGGAGTGAACAGCTCCATGGACTCCACCTATTGCTTTGCTCATATACACCCGGCAGGGAGCAGGTGGTTTCTCTGGTGTGGGACCAGGGCTGTGGTGGGCCCAGCCACTCTACTATGGAAGACCCCCTTACCTTTGCAGGTGAAGCATTTGATGTGGAAATGCTTGGTCTGGACCCGGAGCACTTCCCCCTTGCAGGGGTCCCCGCATTTGTGGCAATGAATGATGGGCTTCTCGGTGGGGTGTTGGGGGTCCTGAGGGTGGGCCACTGAAAAAAAGTAGAATGGAGAGCTAAGTGAGCAGGCGCATCCTGACAATGGGTCCCTGACAATGGCTGGGGAGGTGCACTCGTGTCCTCTAAGCAGGAGGTGTGCCCCACCCTAGCCCCACATCCAGTGGGACACCAAGGGAAATTGTGGCTCAACAGGTACGGGGTGGGGGAACCCCAGCTTGGCTCTTCTCAAGAAGTTATAGACCTGGTGGTGAGCATTTGCTGCCTGAGCTTTCTCTGCCTGCAGTTCTGAGTTTCCTGCAGCTACTCAGCTTCCCTGGGTGCCCATTCCTTAGGTTCCTTAGACCCCTCCTCCCAGGCTGTTTAAAAAGCTACCATTGCAAAACTCTGGAAATCATGGTGCTTTACTATAAAACTCAAAACCAAAAATCAACTAGGAGGGTCATGTTGTAAAGAACCTGCCTAGCAGGTGCAAGGACATGAGTTTGTTCCCTGCTGCAACATGTCCCCATGTCTAGCATTGCAGGGTACATTTGCCTGGTGATCACCAAGCTCTGCTGAGAAGTGGCCTCGAGCCCTCAACTCTGTGGACTGTGGGCCCTGTTGAATAAAGATGGCCCTCTCTGAGCCTGCTTGCCCTCCTGTAAAACATCAGGGATCAGTCTAGAGAAAGATCTTTCCTAGCTGTGAGGCATACGATGGGCCCTCAGAGGCTGGTTCTGGAATGTGAGCATCAGAGAACAGAAGTGATGGCTCTGCCCACAGAGGGTCTGAGCCCCTACAAAGGCCCATGAGACAGACAGACAGACATACAGACAGATTTGCAGATTCTCCAGCCAAAAAGAGCAGACAGGCACTCTCTGCTATGACAGCCCTTATCTGACTTGGGGCTTCAGAAAAGAGTCATGTGATGTACAAAAACCTATTACATAAGTGCCCACTTGGGCATGAGACAGGGTAAGAACTGTGAACTTGAACTTAATCGACAATGAACAAAGCTGGGCTTTTCCTCCAGCATGAACACTGGGCCGGGCAGGGCAGCCATGTAGCAGAGCCTGTTGAAACTCAATTTAGCCAGCACCGACCGCAGGAAGCCCCAGGAGCACGAGTATAATTGCTCATTGTTTTTCTTGGGCCACAGTCCTGGTCTCATTTCGCCTGGAAGGAGTCTGGACTGCACTGTCCAAGGAATCCATTACCCACTGACTTCTGCGGAACAAGGTGCTTCTTGTGAGCAGAAGTTTGACCAGGAGTGGGGGCAGTGTGGGTACAACACCTGATCTCAACAATTTGGGTTGGACATGGGGGAGCTCGATGCAATGAACAGCTGGGATCCACCTGCCTTTCCTTGTCTACTGGGAACTCCCCCGGAAACTTGATTCACATCTTAACTAAGGAACTAATAAACAGGCGTCTTTTCACCATCTCTAAATGAACAACAACAACAAAACTGATGTGTGACAAGGGCCTCCAACAAGTTCACAGGGCTGGAGAGATAGTTCCCGAGTTAAGTGCTCACTGGGCACTTGGCTAACCAAGGCTTGATCTCTGTCACTGCCTGGTCTTCATAACCAGCGCAGCAGCAGCTCCAAGCATAGAGTCAGGAGTGGTTTCTGAACAATACCAAAAGTAGCTCAAACCCTTTCCTCTGCCCTCAAGCCTCCACCCTACAAATTGATCTTAACAACACCCAAGTCTGGCACTTCTGCCTCCTTAGGCTCAAGCTCTTCTCATGGCTTTTGACTAATTCAGAGATCTGTTGGCTTAGGTAGGAATGAGTCTCCCCAGCTTAAGTCAAGTAGGCTCTGTCATAGCAGTTCTCAGTATGGTTATGAAAGCTGTCATTAGGGAACCAAAGAGACTCAGCTGGGATGAACACACACTTTGCACACAGGAGGCCTGGGTCCAGTTCTTAGCACTACATGGTTCCCCTAAGCCAGTGATGGCTAACCTTTTTGAGCCTGAGTGCCGCACAATGTGCAGTCCTCCCAATGGCCAGTCCGGCCCTCTTGCCAGGTGAGCTGCACAGCAGACATCAGCACACTTGCCTCCCACTGCACTGCATATCTAAATTGCGGACCCCTTCCCACATGCCAGCTGCAGGGCCCTCGTGTGCCACCACTGGCATGCATGCCATAGGTTCGCCATCTAGGCCCTAAGCACTGCCAGGAGCAACTTCTGAGCATGAGTCCAGGAAAGTCTTGAGCACAGTCATTTCTGGCCCACTCCCAAAGCAAAAAAATGAAAAAGCAGATGCTGTAACTCAAAGGGATTGTGGGGAAGGGTTAAGAGAATCTCTCCTTTAATGAGTGGCCAAGGTCAGTGTCACATATGACAATTTTGGAACTACGTCCACATAGAAGTTGGAGTAGGCGCAACCCCAGGGATGTTCAGAAGTGAGGCCAGAACCCCGTGGTTCTCATAAGGTGAGCATGTTCTGTTTAAGAACCTGACTGCACTTCTTTCTCTTAGCACCTGAATTTTTTAAAGTGTAAGCACCCAGCCATGCTGAGTAATGAGAGGGAAGGAAAGGATCCTTTTGCTTCTGAGCTTCCCTTTGTCTGAAGAAAGGTGGCAATGCCAATTCTGTTACCGGTCACAAAGGACAGAACTTGGGTCAACACTTGCCTTTTCTGAACATTTATTTCCCTTTGAAATATGCATGGCACATAGCCAAGTTCTTTCAGTCCAGAAATCACCTCTGCTTTCACCCCAAAGATAGGTCAGACTGGCCCATGTCTACTGACCATCCTCAACAGACAGCATGGGACCAAGTACCTGATAAAAAGTAGGGGTTGGGGAGAAGGGGAGTGAGCGTACTGAGTAAGCCCGGCTTGCTGTGCAGGTGGCCAACACAGGTTGGATCCCTGGTATTCCGTGTGGTCCCTCAAAGGCCAACAGGAATGACCCCTTAGAGAATGACAAAATCCAAGACCAAGACAGACTCCCAACTCAAATCGGGAAATGAAGGACTGTGTCTCCCTATACAGGATCAGCAAAGAGGCTTGTTGCACGTAACTGCCTTGGGCAGCTGGGTTCAGGGCCAAATGTATCTTGACTGTCTCAGTTCAACATTTCAATTACACTGAATTGGTTGTGACAGAGCACAACCTTGGTTGCAAAAGCCTTTCATGGGCCATCTGGCTAGGGAGCCAGTTCTCACTTGATTGCTCATCTTCCTGGACCTCAGAGGCTGCTCCAGTCTACTAAGAGGAAGCCTGGGAGCAGAGAGCTCAGGGCTCAGCAAGCAGCGGGTTTCAGAAGAGCAGACTTAGCACACACGTCAAACAGCACTTCCCACTGTACCATGGAGTCTTGGCCCTTGGGCAGACAGGGTTAAAATCTGCCAGGCTCATAGTCTGTGGTGAAAACAAGACCAGTAAAAGAATCAGCACAGAGCATGGCTAGTCTCTCACTGAGAAGATGAGAGATCACAGAGGAAAAGCCAAGAGGTGACAAGGTGACATGTTCGATCTTCTGTATCCACATATTCAGCCTGGTGCCAGGACTGGCTCCTTACAGAAGCCCATGGTTACTGCAAGGCCCATAGACAAGATCCACCTTGTCTCCCGGACAAGCAAATGGTGAGTTGCATTCCTGAAACAGCAGCACAGGGCAGGAACCAGACTTGGCCTGAGGGTGACTTTTGTTTTTGAAAACATTTTACCTTTATTGAGGTACTATGATTTACAATTCTGTTAATGATGGTTTTGTGTAGATGTCCAACACTACACCCAGCTCTGAGGGACCACTTCTCCAGGCGATTAGAAGGGAGGGAGATTTGGGTCACTTGGACAAGGTCAGAGTCCACTGCCTCACCCAAGCAACCTCTCTGCATGCTAGGCAGCTGGATCCCAGCAATAGAGCTTCCAAGAAGGCTTATTTGAAACTTGACTCTGTGTCTGGAGGAATAGCACAGTAGGCAGGGCATTTGCCTTGCATACAGCCAACCCAGTTTCAATCCCTAGCATCCCATTTGGGCCCCCAAGCCTGTCAGGAGTGATTCCTGAGTGCAGAGCCAGTAGTAACTATTGAGTACCACTGGGTGTGGCCCCCCAAACAAACAAACAAACAAACAAAAGCACAACAAAATTCATTTGTGACTGATTATCACAAGGAGAAGTCAATATACACCATGAGTGCACATGAGTGGGGTTACCTGAAATATTAAGAATCTCTTGTCCAGAAAACTTTGCCCTCCAAGCAGCCTTTCTCTCCTCCTTAGCATCTTTACCCCAAAAGAGCCTCTGAAATAGAACTTCATTTCCCAGCTTTGTTTTCTCATTTCACTCACTCAAGAGCTCCAGGACCAATGAGCGGGCTGAGAACCACAAGTGACATTTGGGCAAGCCAACATGGAGGAAATATCTTGCCTGAGGTGGCACAGCCCAGAGACAATGGGCTGGCACTAAAGAGGCAGCTACCAGTCACTGAGTGTATCACCCAAGCATAGTGCCTTAGGTCACGGAATCCCTCCTCTCTCTCACTCCCAATTTTTTTTTTTTTTTTGGTTTTTGGGCCACACCCGGCGGTGCTCAGGGGTTACTCCTGGCTGTCTGCTCAGAAATAGCTCCTGGCTGGCATGGCGGACCATATGGGACACCGGGTTTCGAACCAACCACCTTAGGTCCTGGATCAGCTGCTTGCTGTGCTATTTCTCCGGGCCCTCACTCCCAATTTCTATAAGCTCTCATCACTGTCTCATCCCCTCTTCACCCGGGGAATTCAGCCTCCAACCCCATTTTCTCAGGCTGTAAATGTTCCTGCTCCCCAGTTCAATTGTCCCCCAGGCAGTCTGCAGACTCAGCAGTGGAGCACCTATGTGTGGGCTGTGCTGGAGAATCACCCTAAGCCTTAGGGCCTAAGGGATGGCAGTATGGGACAGGAGAGACAGAGCCACTTTGGAGGAACACAGGGCTGATGTCAACTGTCAGGTATTGGAGACGCATCAGTGAAACAGAATGATAGTGGGTTCCTTTGATAAGATGGGGCATAAGCCAGTCCCCACTGCTTCCTCCCAGACACATCCTACTCCAGTCTAATCATGAGAAATGCACACAGTGAACGTGAGGTACTCACGATGCCCCTGGCAAGACTGCCCTACCCCAACTGTGTCACTCCTGAGCACTTTTGGGTGAGGTACTGAACATTACACGAGTTCCCCCCTCAGAAAACAGCCCCTAAACTAAGGAACTATGAATGAACCATTAACAACGTTAATCTGTATCAACATAAGTCCATTAACTGTAATTGTTTTATTAATGTAATGTGGTTCTATTATGGAGTTGTGTTAAGTACATATATGAAGGAACTTCCATTTGACTTATATAAGTGTAAAATCGCTTTTTGAAAAAGTATAAGGCTTGGGGGAAGCCTAGTGGATGGCACATGCCTGCAGGCACAAGGCAGGGAAGTTGACCTCAGCAGCTCTGCCATGGTGCAAGCACCATAAGCGAGTGTGCAAGTACTGACCAAACATACAAGTATTCCAACCAAGCATGTAACCTTTGTGACCAAATGTGCAAAAACCAGAGCCTGGGCCCCTTGCCATCTTAGTGACAGCCCTAATAGCAAAGGCTAGGGAACAAAAGAAGAAAGTCTAAATGTCCAAGTTTATTGAAACCACCATGAAAAAGATCTGTAATGCATTTATCTGACCCAGTTCATCAAGTATAAGTGCTAGATTGTGTGAGTCCCAGTGACAGGGCTCACACCAGCTGTTTAGCTCCTCAAGATGAAACATTTGCCAAGTACCCGTCACCATTCTAAGTGGTTCTGGACTTGGGCCAAGCAAGAAGACTGTGCTAAAATACCTCCTGTGTGTCCCATGTGAAGGCACATGCCCCTCCTGGTTCCTGACCTCCTGCTATCCTCCCCCAGCACCATCACTCATATGGGCTGGCTGAAGAATTTTGCCCCCCCCATCACCCACCCCCATCAAATTAACCTGACAAGGGTCTGGTTCTTCTCTGAAGCCTTTTCTCATGACTTCACATTGATCAACTAAGTCTTCTCCTCTGAGTCCTTTGATCAAAAACCTGGACTGGCACCTGTGTGTCCTTTCCTCAGGTTTCCTGTTAACCTTGCTCTGGTTCCACAATGCATCCATCCTGGCCCCACATGGCTAGAAGCTCAATGGTCCATCCCACTACCTTTATGAGCACTTCTGATTACAAATATTTAACCACCCACAGACTTCTTGTTTGGTTTTTGGATCATGGAGAAAACAGTTGACAGCCCAAACTACTGTTGGTTATCTCTTACAGACACTCCATTACCCCCTGATATTACTGTTACTAGTACTATGCCTCGACACCATTAGGCTCCAGGCTCTGGGATCACCAACTGACAGCCATAATCACATATAATCCACAGCAGCGGCTGATGGGGGTGCTCTTTTATTATTCATTCTGCATAACAGTGGTGGGGGACCCTCCCACTGAAAGTGAAATGACTTATCTGGGTCACACTGTTAGGGAGTAGCACACTCTCATCATGTGTCCCAAAGCTCTGGATTGGGGGTGTCCCCTGGAGAATCTCATCTGGAGATGAGGAAATAGTGCAGATACCAAGTTCCGGCTCTACACCTTGGAAGATATGGGTCTTCCGGTGACTTTCCCTTTGCTAAGGGCAATAATAGGAAGTACACAGATAGAAAATAACATTCACATGCTAAAAAGATCTTCCAGGCTATGGCCATTTCTGGGAAAAGGAACGTGGACAGAGTGAGGCGGATCTGACTTAAAAAATGGCTGTCCCAGCCTCCACTCTGGCTTAGGACCCAGATACAAACTCTTTGCTTGGGACTAGTCTGCTGGCTTGGTTTGGGTTTCTGGTGCTGGGACTCTAACACCAGTACTCTGGCACCAGCACCAACTATGCACTTGCCAGGGGCCCAGACCTGCCAGACAGATGCACCAGCCAGCTGCGAAGGTTCAGACACCAGTGCTCAGAGAGTGGCTGCTTCATTATGTGGAATTTTCTTATACTTCCCCCTCACTGTAAATACAAACCCAGAGGCCTTTGTCACCAACGCCTCCAGGTTCCAATTCTCCACCTTTCCTTCTGCAGAGTGGTACTAGTAATGTGCTGAGGACACTAGCAGCTCGAGCATTGAAATAAAGCACATGGAGTGTTCAATTTGCAGTTTACCTACAAGTCCGTTTCCTGCTGTGGCAAGTGGTATTTACTTGGGAGCTATGCACTGTTGCCCCGTCATTAGTTGTCCAGAATGAGTTTTCTCTGTAACTGGCTCCCCCGAATTCTTTTCTCTATGCTATGCCAGTGGGTAGTGGGACTGTTACTGGGCACAGACCATGGGGCGGCTAGGCCTAGCGTCCCTGCTACTTGTGGACCTCCACTTGGAAGAGGCTTTGCCGCTTCACTGTCCTGTGCTGAGGCCACGGTCCTTGCTCTTCTTCTTCCAAATAGAAAGTCAATGTCAGCACCTTGATTGGGGGTGGTGGTAAGGTCCTGAAGGTAGAAACGCCCTACCTCTATCCCAGTTCATCTGGTTCCCCCAGGCAACACCATGGGTCATGGTAATTGATAATTCAGCTGGAAGAGTCTACCACGGAAATCCCAGGGTGCCCCACCTACCACTGTCAACAGTGGCTCATCTTCGAGCAGGAGTAAGAATCAGGCTGGTGTTACTCTGGTCACACACCTGCTGGGGTGACTCTGTCCTCTGCCCAGCTTAGTCATGGTGCCTGGAAGGTGTTTGGGTCTGAAGCTCCCAGTTCCTCCCAATGGTGGCCAGCAGAGCCCTGTCCAATATTCCCTCTGCAGAGACAACAAGCCCCAGGCCTGGCCTAGAAAGGGAAGGAAACATGAGATCTTCTCCCCCAGAGACCCCCAGAGCTCTGAGCTGGCACAGAGATGCCTGTGTCAGCGCTAATTAGGAAGAGCAGGAATTCCTCAAATCTCATAAAATTCCCCACTGAAACTGGAGCTGGCCGGAAGGTCACCTAGGGACCTCAAATTGTCCCTGCACCAGCAAATCCATTTAACCATGGCTCCAGCAGCTCCACTGCACTGTGGCTTCCACCTGACCCTGCTGGCGGGGCACATCATTGAGGACTGCTGCAGAGCCTGCATGTGCTGGACCCAAGACCAGGAGGCCTGAGCCAATGATGAAGAGGGAGAGTCAGTCAGTGAGAATCTACGGCAAGGAGTTGAGACAGACTCGAGCTCAGCCAGCTGCCTCCCATGCAGTCAGCCTTCTCCCTGCAACCCACACAGACAGCTTAGCATGGTTAAACCCCACTGAGATGACCACAGTGTCTCTGGCAAAGGGAGACCCCCAAGTTTAAAGCCTCTCCAAGTTTAGAGTTTAAAGGAAATTTCTCAGCTGACCTCGCCTCATCTGCTTGGGTGACTTTTGCTCTCTGCCCAGGGCCCGCTGGGATTGCTAAGGAGTTAAAATGAGATAAAAATCATGGGAAAGGTTCAGTGGGGTAAACGCAGTACACTCAAATACAGCGTCTCCCTCTACCAACAACCTCCATCATCCTCAATCCACTGAGAAAAGCCTGTCATTGGGTGGGAGGGGCTTGTCCCCACTATCTAGAACTGGAAGAGTTGGGCTGGCTGCAGAATTGCTCAGGGCCCAGCTTTGACATATGCCTGATCAGCAGCCCTTACCCTCCCCGCTCCCTCTCCCAGTCAGATATGGAATCCGGAAGAGAAGTCAAACTTTAAAAACCAGGAAACTTCTGCAAATCTGGGCTATCCCCCCTTCCCCTTCACACACACCCTACCTGGAGCTGGTGTTAAAGCTCCCACATGAGGTCACAGGTCAGCGAGCAACTATATGAGGTCTTAGTAAAGTTCAGGACAAGATCTGCTCCATTCTGGAAAGACCCTCTGGCTCCTGCTCTGTGAGTAAATACAAACTCACCTTCTTCCAGGTCTTGCTAGGAGATGCCTGGCCACAGGAGACAGGAACCACGGCCAGGTGCCCAGAGCCACAACCGAACTGACCACTGATACTACAGTCCTCGGGTCCCTCCAAAGCCTGCAGCTCTGACCATTCCACACTGTTTGACCTAATCTTGTCTAGGATAGCCTTTAGGCACACAGAGCCTGAACTTGTCACCTTCTTGGAGTACCCTAAGTATCCAGGGACACCAGCATAACCCTAGGTGCATTGATCATTGACTTGTTTGGCTTTGGCACTCATTTGGTCTAAGGCAGGGGTCTCAAACTCAATTTACCTGGGGGCCGCAGGAGGCAAAGTCGGGGTGAGGCAGGGCCACATAAGGGATTTCGCTTACCGAATATTCACAATAAAAAATAGCATTAGTAAGGAAAAAATCGCAAAAAAAATTGCATTAAGCATTTGCATACCCCAAAAGGAACTGCTCGGGGTACGCGAATGTTTAATGCGATTTTTTCTTACTAATGCGATTTTTATTACGATTATTCGGTAAGCGAATAATCGCAAATACTGCGATATTTGAAGGCTGGCCGCGGGCCACAAAATGTTGTACGGAGGGCAGCAAACAGCTCGAGGGTCTCGAGTTTGAGACCCCTGGTCTAAGGAGAGACTTTTTACAATAAATGGACTTGGTGACATCCATCCCTGGAAAGAAATCAGAGGCTTGAGGCCTGAGAGAGAGTTTATGGGTGGAGGTGCTGCCCTGGTTTGACCTTCAGCACCTCGTGGTCTCCTCAGAGCACCTCGGGTCTGGCTGTGGAGGCTCCAGTGCATGGCCTGAGCAGGCTGGGTCATCCGCTGGGTCATCCGCAGCACTGTGGGGCCTGCAGCTCCGCATCCTCCAGCCCTTGGCCTCCTGGACCACTGGGAGGATATTTCCCCACTCTTATATCCCCCAAAAAAGAGAAATAATAGGCTTTGAGTCTGCCGTGAAGCTCAGAGATGGGATAAAAAGTTAATAAATGTGTCCCTGAAAACTCTTAAACACAAAATGCAGTTGTTGGAAATCATCCTCGAAAACTTGCCAACTGTCCACAGCACGCAGTGAGCACTCCTGTGTATGCAGTAGGGTGCCTGGATCTGTGAGGGGCTCAGGAGCTTGAAGGTCCCCCTGGGAGTGAGAAAGCCAGGAGTGGGGGCTCAGGAGCATGCCAGGGCTCAGATAGCACTGGGAGCAGCAGGAGCAGGACAATGGCTGGAGAAACTCCTTAGAAGGATTCGTGAAAACAGGGTAGTAGGTGAAGGAGGTTAAGGGTGAGTCATGTATGAATCTAACATGGTGAGAGCCCAGGACATGTGTGTGTGGGAGGGGTGAAAACAGGTAGTTTTTTGCTTTATGTGCGAGAGAGAGCATGGCAGTGCCTATCCCACCCAGAACCCAGCACTCAAAAGTGTGCCCAGCATGGGACCCTGAATGGGCAGGAGCAGAGATGAACACAAGTTGGGGAGAAGATTGGATGGGTGGGAGGAAGGGAAGGCATCTTGGGTTAGCAGGCCCTGAGGTGGGGTGTGAGGGACATCCCTGTATGTCTGGCTGGGAGCAGAGGCTGCCAGGACCCCAAGACAATGAGAGGAGATGGAATGGCAGGCCCAGGTACATGGCCTGTATGTACAGAGCCTGGGTTTCATCCAGGCCCAAACTTAAAGGGGGCAGGGCCAGGGGCTCACCCAAGCTAAGAAAGTGGTTCTGGGGAGTGGTCCTCAGTGGCCTAGAATCAAGGTCTGGGGATGACCCCATAGGCAGAGCCAGAGACTGACTTCTTCGGAGCTGAATGGGGGCAAAGTGGGAGCCCTGAACTGGCACAGTGTGACTGTGACAGAGTCTGCAGGAGAGGACCCTGCTGGTGAGATAATCTCGGCTCCTGCTCTAGTCACTGTGACCAGGCCCGACCCAGCTCCACCTTAGAACAAGTTTTGTCCCTCCCTGAGCCTCACTTCCTCTTTTGTACAATGGGCCAAACCCTCCTCAGATACCTGGGAGGAGGATGGCCCAACATAGAGCATTAGGCACTGCTCCTGGCAGAGGACCTCACCAAACCAAGGCCGATGTTGTTGGCAGCATCTAGGGTAGGAGCAGACGGGAAGCTGGAAATGGTGAGTCAGCACCGTCAAGGCTCTGCACAAATGCTCCACCTGCAACTCAGGAATGTGCTGCTGCTCTAGTGCCTCCCTTCTGCCCTGCCGCACCTCATAATGTGCACTGACCCCCCCCCCCCAGGAATTGCAGAGCTACCAGTATCATCCACTGTAAGGGAAGCACAGTGCATTCTGTCTCAGTGGCTATGGACAGATCATTCTCACACCCCAACCCTTATGGGGAGATACAGCTTTCCATGTAGGAGATGGGGCTTGGTCAACCAGCATCATCACGAACAACTCAAGGAGTAGTCCTGGATTACTTACTGCTTGGTGTGGCCCCAAGAACAAAACAACAAAATGGGATCAAATTTACCCACTCGATAGGTACCTGGTACATTCACTGGGCTGCATTTGACCACAAGCGAAGATTGAGACATACTCCTCATCTGCCCAAAAGAAACCCCAGAACCTAACTCTGAGAAGGATCTCAATGGGCTGAGCACGGGCCTGACGTTGATGCCCAGCACCACCTGGTACCCCCAAGCACTGCCAGAAGCAATCCCCAAGCACAGTGCCAGGACCAGCCTCTGAGTACTGCTGGGTGTAGCTTCCCCCAAAATAAAAGAATAGATCTGGCCATAGTCGATAGTCCTGGCTTCCCTGCTCAGCCCTGGGAGCTAATAATCCATTTTTCATCTGCAGACATTTTAAGTAGCAGGTCCAAGGTTTCTCAAGACTCAGAGCAACAAGAAGAAAGTGCACATAGAGATGGAATCACGCAACCCTCAAACACACCCTCACCTTATCTGAGCATCAAAGCCTCTCACTCAGCTGGGTTATTTGTTTTTCCACCAACATATCCCCACCCTGAAATGAGGCTTCATTCTCATGCTATCTTTTCTGCTCTCTTGGAAAAGAGCCCATTGAAAGATACATGCACACACTAAAGGAAGATGTGAATGAGACCAACAGGCCCAGAGGAAGTTGTCAAAACTTGACTATTAGAAACAAGAGCTATTTCTAACAGCTACCTATCTTTTCTTTTGTTTGTTTGCTTTTCGTTGTTGTTGTTGTTGTTTTTATGGGGGGCCACACTGGGCAGCATTCAGGAGTTACTCCTGGCTCTGCACTCAGAAACCACTCCAGGCTTGGTGGACCATATGGGATGCCAGGGACTAAACCCCGGTCTGTCCTGGGTCAGCCACATGCAAGGCAGATGACCTACCACTGTGCTACCACTGTGGCCACCACAGTTACCAATCTTATATGTGGCCCAATGATAGAGAACTTGTCTTGCATGTGTGAAGCCCTAGGTTTGATCCCCAGAACCACAATGATAACAACAATGAGATTAATAAGTAGCTGATCTCTCACCTAGTAGTGTTAGGAAGAATTTGAGAGCCTGGGTCTAGCATGTAGGAAGAGGAGTACTGGGGCCATGCTTGCCACAGTTATGGGGATTCAACAGAGCTTGAGATCCAATCTGGGGCCTTTCTGCAGACCAGGCATACTCCTAGCCATGATAACTGTCCACGAAGAATCATTCTGCTGACCAAGCCTTCCATGAGATAATGGCACTCTGCCCAAACACCTACATGAGGCTCCCCCTTCCTGTCTTCTTTCATCCCTTCTCCCTACTGCAGCTTCTGGCAGTGAACACACACATGTTCCCTTCTTAGGAGACTCAGGGACAGCTGTGCAAGTTTGACTCCTTCATTTCTCAGCATCATTAGGAGTATGGCCCCCTCAATGCCACAGGCAACCACCAAGGCTGCTTTCCCTGCAACACCCACACATTCTGCTTCATCACATTCTCTCTTCCCAGCCATACGCTCAGTGCCACCAGCTGCCCAAGGTCTGTCTGGCCCCATGTCTGGCACACAATGTGTGTTCCACAAACTGTACATTGTGTGTCCATCCATGAACATGGCTTCTCCCACTACCACTGCCTTCTAATGGAACAGAGGGTGCTAGAATACTTCATTTTCCTCAATGTGTTGGTCCATTAGGTATGGTGCCATTAAATCCAATGAATGACACGGTCAGACTTACAAAGTGTCTGAGAGGAGAAAAATCTGAGGAGGGAATGAGTTATGGGTAGCTCAAGCCTTGCTCTTGGGTGAAGATTCACCACACCTCAAGGACTGTAACAGCTGCCCAACAGAAAAGGGGAGACATTGGGGGCATGATAAAGCTCACTGCTGTGCCTCCATTGGGTGGTCACCTTCCTCCAGGAAGAACCCAGAGTCCACCCAGCATCTGGCTTCAGAACCTTTCAAACAACTGTCCTCCATTGGGACACATGCGCTTGTAACAAATCCTCACCAAGCATCTCCATCTAGTCCTGAAAGATGAGAGGAAGTGAGCTATGGGCTGGCTTTAGGGCTGGGGTTATCAAGCACCCAAGAGAGGGATGTTCTAGCACAGGACACAATGGTGACTGGATACAGGAAGTTGCTCTGATAATCTTGCAGAAGCAGGTAATGCCCCAGGTTCACTGAGGAGAGGACCAAGTGGGAAAGGTTGGGCCTGTCCTAGTTCCTTGACTTGCCTGGCCCAACTTGATCTGCTTGCTTGGATCCTGCATTTGACCTGGTCACTATGACATAAGCTTCCTGATCCTCCCCAGCCAAGAGCAAAAAGCAGAAGAGCAGCAAGATCTAGAAGTCACTGAGATTCTCCGAGTGTCAGGAATGGTTTTAGATGCTTCATGCAGGTTTAACTAATGATCTCCCAGGAGTCAACATCAGCATGACTGTCAATATCCTTTCTGTTTTGGTGGATGAGTGTCTTGCCCAAGGCCACCCACATTTTGAACAGGGGAGCTGGAAACTGAAGCCAAGCTGGCTTGCTGCAGAGGCTCCAATCCTTCAAACTACTTGTTTTTTGGGCCACTCTCTAAAATCTTGGAATGATTTGACCAATACATCCTAAATAGTGCCACCATATAAAAATGGGGGTAAGGTAGGCATACATGGAAATGGGAAGCCCAAGTTTAGGCTCTGATGGGGTTTTAACCAAAAATCCTAGTTGGAGGCACTTTTTCACTCAATTTTAAATTCATTTTTCCTCACCACCAACATCACCAACACCAAGAGCAAGGGCTCTTGGACCATTCATTCCCTTAGGCTCTGGGCTGTGCACTTATTCTGCAGCTTAAAATGACTACAACTTTACACAATACCTACTTCGGGTAGGATCTATGTCGGGTGTCTTTACACAGAGCCCAAGTCATTTGAAATATTTTTGATCTCTTCCTTTTAATCAACCTTACTGATTTACCCTTCAGCTTACAATACATTATACATTCCTAAATTTCACCACTAGAGGTGTGTGTTTCACTGCACCAGCTATCAAAACTAACGTCATCTCATAAAAAAAAAAAAGAAAAGAAAGAAAAGAAAAGAAAAAGTAAAACAGAAAGAAAAGAAAAGAAAGATTACCAAAACCATACAAACAACCCCTCTCCCAGACCCCCCTCACTTGCCTCCCCACTCTGGCAACTACCCTAGTTGTAGGTGCCATATATATATATATATATATATATATATATATATATATATATATATATATATATATATATATATATATATATATATATATATATATTTTGGTTTTTCAGGCCACACTTGTTTGATGCTCAGGGGTTACTCCTGGCTAAGTGCTCAGAAATTGTCCCTGGCTTGGGGGGACCATATGGGATGCTGGGGGATAGAACCACAGTCCTTCCTTGGCTAGCGCTTGCAAGACAGACACCTTACATCTAGCACCACCTCACCAGCCCCTGTAGGTGCCATTTTTAACCACACCCTCATTTAAATTAATCTATCAACAAGAGAGAGGAATATGGCTTCTTTTATTCTTTCTTCCTTTTCTGAATCAAGTAGAAGACACTAAATAGGGTAAAGGAAAACATAATTCAGATAACCAATCATGGTAGTGAAAAACTGATGAGTTTGAGAGGCAATCACCTGTCTCACTTCTTCCTATCCATCTATATCCCTGGAAATCCCACCTCAACCTTGGAGGGGGGTGTTTTTTTAAATGGTCTTCATTACCTTAGAGTAATGTTGAAGGGATGCCCCAAGAAGTGCTCAGGGGGCCCTGAGAGTCCCTTCTAGCTGTACTCAGCTGACCAGATCAGATAACTTGATATTCATGCAGCCAGGAGAGGTGACACTGCTCAGATCCACTGGACTCACTAGGGTCACACTCACTAGTGCTGGAGGTGGAGATGGGGGGAGGCACATGATGCCAGGGATGAAATTTGGGATCTAGCCAAGTTCTAGTCCTGCAAACTGTCTTTCTGATCCTTCCCTGTATTTCCCAGGCTGTATCAATCCCAGCCTTAGCTGACATCCTGCTTCCCCCCAGGCTAGTCCCACCAGCTGCATTGTAGGGATAGACTAGCCCTAGATCCTGCAGTGCACCAAAACCAACCACTGCCTTTTCTTCCGCTTGCCTAGTTGTGATGAAAATTCATTGTGGCTTTAAAAAAATCTAAAGTCGTTTCTGCTGTAGACTTGCCAGTAATTATTTTTTCCCAACAACTGAAGTTCCCTAGTAACTTCTTACCAGCCCCACCGGCCCCACAAGTGCATGTAGAATATTCTCCACACTGAAGATGCCACAGGCTCTCATGCAGGTTACAAGCTTGGCCATGTGTCCTGGATGTAGCTGACCAAATTGGTTCATCCAGTCCCAGCACTTGCTCTTGCTAGCACATTTCTCTGGGAGAAGAGGTACCAGCAGCAGGATACTCCACTTCAGAGAACAATGCTCCCTATAAAGTACCCACCTCCACTCCCGTCTCTGCTGTTCAGTACAGTACCAGCTTTCTTCTGGCTTTGTGCGTGTCTGAGGAGCTGGCTGATCTGGCTTTTCTCCTAGACCCAAGGCCACCTCCTTATTAGCATGGCCTCTTGGTGTTTTGGGGGCCTTTGTGCCTGTACTGGCTTCCTCTGCTCCTTCCATGGAAATCTCTCTTAGGCACTTGTTTCCAAGCATCAAGTTAGTCCTGCAGTACCTGCTGAGGTACTTTCCAGATCTGGGGCAATGGCTCAAAGGGTCAGGATCATGTTCTGCAAGCATGTAACTCCCACACCCTGCCAAGTACTTGCAGTGGGAACCCCGGAACCCCCAAGCACCATCAGGTGTGGTTCCCATAGCAATTTTTAAAAATCAGAAAATAGGGCCCGGAGAGATAGCACAGCGGCATTTGCCTTGCAAGCAGCCGATCCAGGACCAAAGGTGGTTGGTTCGAATCCCGGTGTCCCATATGGTCCCCCATGCCTGCCAGGAGCTATTTCTGAGCTGACAGCCAGGAGTAGCCCCTGAGCACCGCCGGGTGTGGCCCCCCCAAAAAAAATCAGAAAATAGGAAGGAAATGAGGGAGGGAGGGAAGGAGGGAGGAGGAAAGAAAGGGAGAAAAGAAGGAAGGAAGAAAAGAAAGGAAGGAAGGAAAGAAGGAAAGAAGCAAGGAAGAAAGAAAACAAGGAAGAAGCAAGGAAGGAAGAAAGGAAGCAAGCAAGGAAGGAAAGAAGGAAAGAAGCAAGGAAGAAAGAAAACAAGGAAGAAGCAAGGAAGGAAGAAAGGAAGCAAGCAAGGAAGAAAGGAAACAAGGAATGAGGAAGCAAGGAAAAAAGAAGGAAGGAAGGAAGGAAGGAAGGAAGGAAGGAAGGAAGGAAGGAAGGAAGGAAGGAAGGAAGGAAGGAAGGAAGGAAGGAAGGAAGGAAGGAAGGAAGGAAGGACAGGAGTGCAGGCAGGATGGCAGACATGCCCTGGACTGAACCTGGTCTTCCAGCAGCACAGAACGCTTCAGCTCAGACAAGTCACCTCTAAGGTGTCCCCTCTCCCTGGGGGAAGGACTTCTCTCCAAGTCCATCAACAGGTGCACCTGGGAATGCTCTGAAGTGCCCTTAACTGCTCTGGCTGGGACTCAGGACCCCTGGCGCCAGAGTGTGGAAATCTTCGGATGCAAATGGGAGGTTGCCAGTCTGCCACTGTTCAGCCCTGAGTGTGCCCACTCAACCCTTCCCAGAGCCAAAAGCAAGGAAATTAGGGGATAGGGCAACAGCAATTGCAGTACAGAGTCCCATCATCACACTAACATCAGGCCTAGATGCCTACTGGACTGGAACAGGGTTTCTCTGCTCTTTTTGCTGAACTTCTATCATCAGCAACTGCCTAAGTGCTTTGTTGACCAGCTTCAGTTGAGGGGGGGAAACATCCCCCTCAAAGACTAAAAAATTATGGTATCAAAATGTTTCTCCTAAGTGAATAAATGAACCTGGTCATAACCCTTAAGGACTATTCCAAGAGTATCAGATGGAAACATAGTTACCTGGAAAATTCCTTATTCAGTTTTCATCCCTGAATCCTCAGCTGGTGTCAACATTCTCAACCAAGCATTTCAGATTTGAGGTCTTGGCCCACTGCAATGAAACCAGCTCAATGGAGCATGACCAGCAAATGTAAAAATAGAAGAGAGTAAAAAAAATAGAAAGAAAATGCAAGTCTTGTTTCCCGAGACACGTTTTAGCCTGTTTCATGCACAAGTACATGAGACCTGTGTCTGGCGTATGAGGACGCAACCCTCAGGGCAAGCCCCCGACCACTCTTCCCTGTCCACAGACCTGTTTGGTTTGTTTGGAGCCACATCTAATGATATTCAGGGGATACTCCTGCGCTGCACTCAGGAAATCACACCTGGAAGTGCCCTGAGGACCATTTCAGGGCACTAGAGATTGAACCTGGTCCACTGTGTATAAGTCAAGTGCCCACCCCACTGTACTATCCTTCCAGGCCCCTTCACAAGTACATTTTAAAAAGAGAAAGTGGAATCATTCATTTTTCAGTAGACATTTAGGGATCTGATACCAAAGTCCAAGTTTTTGAGTCCCCATGGAAGGCTGGAAGGTCTAGTCACCGGGTCTACATCAGGGTTCTCAAACTCGCGGCCCATGGGCCGTTTGCAGCCCTCATACAACATTTTGTGGCCCGCGGCCGGCCTTCAAATAGCGCAGTATTCGCGATTATTCGCTTACCGAATAATCGCAATAAAAATCGCATTAGTAAGAAAAATCGCATTAAACATTTGCATACCCTGAGCAGTTTCGTTCGGGGTATGCAAATGTTTAATGCGATTTTTTGCGATTTCTTTTCTTACTAATGCGATTTTTTATTGCGAATATTCGGTAAGCAAAATCTCTTATGCGGTCCTGCCTCACCCCGACTTTGCCTCCTGTGGCCCCCAGGTAAATTGAGTTTGAGACCCCTGGTCTACGTGGTTCCATGGGCCTAGGGAGACTGGTTTCTCCCTATCACAAGTGAGCACTGATCTCCATCTTCTTAGGCCATGTCAGTATGTACCACTTTCAGTTTTATCCATTCTCACTTTCATCCTGGTTCGCAAGCCCGCCCTGACGAACACTTCCTGTGATCCTTCCCTACACTAAGTGACTAATACAGATGATCATGTCTTTTATCCAAGAGTTTGCATTCCTACTCATCTTTCAAACCTTAGCCAGCAGTTCCATAAAACTTTATTTTGATTCTGTGTTCCTGGCTAGAAGGGAACTGGGCTTGATTGGCTGCTCCACCTAGACTGCGTACCTCTTATTAGGTTCTTATTAGGTTCTGAATTAACATTTCAGTATCACTATTACCCATCCATGCTCATCATTCACTAACTTCAACTCTCTGGCCTGGTTGGCTGAGCATAACAGGTCCCCTGAGCATTGCGTGGAAGCAAGCACCAAGCTATAAAGAAGGGCTTGTAGACTTTGGGGGTTAAAAGCTAATGCAACCCTTTAACTGAAGAATTCCAAAAAGCTTTGTGCATCTTAGTGAACCAGCCGCCCAGCCCTTTAAGGATTAAGGAGGATGCTGTTTTTGTGGTCCCTTGGGTTTCACACCTCTGGTGGTCAAACACAGCTTCTTTCCACATGCAGGGAAGTTCATGTGAGGCCTCACTGCTGGCTTTGTCCAGTGCTATCTGTGTGATATGAATGAGATGAAGGTGCCCAGGGGAATGAAAGAAAAGTCAGCTTAGTTCACTCTCCCCTGATGGAGGTCTGCATGGTAAATACAGAAGTCACTGCCACCTTGCTTGTGCCAGCATAAACATGACACAATCCAGGCTCATCCAGTGGCACTCAGGAATCACGCCTGGCTCTGCACTCAGAAATTTTCCCCTGGCAGGCTGGGGGACCATATGGGATGCCAGGGATAGAACTGGGTCCCTCCTAGGTCAGCCGCATGAAGGCAAATGCTCTGCTGATGTGCCATCTCTCCGGCCCTGCCACTCCAACTTTTGAGCTGGTGAAGGATCTAGGAGCATCAGGGGTTTAAGCAGCAACATCTCTGGGGACTGGCAGGGATATAACCTCCCCAGCTCTGCCCATCTCACACCTCTAGAATCAGAAACTCAGGAAGCCCTAAGCATATTTTCCAGTTTTAACAAGCCCCCAGGGTTTCTGCCACCTCCTGACTTCTGAGAACCACTGCTCTGCCCAAGTGATTTGCCAGAGGGAATTAGGAAACTCAGCAGCATCTTCACTGCTAAATTCCCATATTCCAACAAGCCAGTCTGCTTGACTGCAGTGGAATAGACACTCATCCCTGTGGCTAGGGATGTGGCTTAGTGGCACCACACAGGCCTTACATGTACAAGAACTTGCACTCCATCTCTGGCATTGCAAAACAAAAAAGGAAGATCAGGATGGGGGTGGTGCTGCTGGGAGATGGTTAAGAGGACTAGAGCACAGAATCTGCATGCAGAAGCTTTAGGTTACATACTCAGGACACGGTCTGGTCGAGTGTGGTTCCAAGCACCACTAGGTGTGGTTGCTCAAAATAAAACGAACTGAGAGGAAAAATTCCCTGGAAACTCATTCCAAGAATTCCCCAGGGTGCATTGAACCAATCTGTAAAATAAATCCCACACGTTGTAAAATCACCCACGCACCAATTTCCACCCCAGGCGGATGGGTCTGAAGGAGGTAGGGTAGCCGCGAAGAATTAATAAACCAAGCCAGTCATGGAGTCAGTTTGCTTCACGCATCGTGGTTATCTCTGAGCATGCCAAGCCAGACTGCCTTTTCTTTATTCTCAGTATAGTTTCAATAGGGTGGGGAAGGGTGGAGTCAGATCCAGGTGGGCTTTTACATATCAAAAGGGCTAGGTGAAAAGGAAAAGAAAAATGGGGAAATGCCTTTGTTTTGGATTAATAGCTGGGTGTCATCTTACACTATCAATCATAGTTGTATGAACACAATGTTTCAGAGAACTGAGGCTGTGCTTGCAAATACTGGCTTTCCCCACTACTGAGGAAGTAAGTCACCTGTCCAGTAGCTGGTCCTGCCACCTGAGAATGACCTCAATCTCCCACTGTGAGTCATTGACAGACCAGCACCAGGAAATCAAGCTACAACTAAAAAGCCAAGCTAGTTCTTGCTGTGAGCACTCAGATTGGATTCAGCTTCTGTGGGGAGAAAATCCTACCCCACTTACATACATCCCCAGACCTGTGCAGAGTCCTCTGGGGGTAGCTCAGAAAATAGCACATCACTTCAACATTGGCACTGGACAGACAAAAAGGATAGGACCTTCCTTTGCAGTCCAGGGCTATGTTGATGTTGACAAAGATGGCGAGGGGGGGAAGGGGGTTGCTCTTCTCAGAGCAGATCAGATGCCAAGGAGCTGTCCTCGGTAGAGGGCTGCACCTCTGATTCTGCAGAAACTAGGCACCACTCTGGTGCATGTCTCTAATGAAGGGGCTATAAGATGCAGGTCAGTTGTTTCTTTCTCAGGATCATCTGGCCAGGTAATCAGTGGGCAGGTTGGGGGCACCCTCCCAATGTTTGAACATGGCCCACAGTTGGGCTGGCTCTGCTTCCCACTTGCTTCCCTGCTCTAAATCTGCACATCTTTGACTTCATCCCACATCAAACCTGGTTCTCAAGGGTGCACTAGAGTCAGCATGTCCTTCCTGCTCTCTGTCCGTGTTCAGCAGGCCTGAACTAGAACTGCAGACAGGAAGCCTTTTCTTCTTTGAGGGAAACACTTTCTGTGCATGGCAGAGGGCAGCATGTGGTAGGTGTCTAACAGTGCAACAAGCTCTTGGCACCAGGCTGTGGTCCCCAGAGTGGGTTGTGGGGTAAAGATACGGGATGGAAACACCCCTCTGTTTCTCACTGAAGTAGCAGGAATGGTTCACGTGCACTATTGGGCCCAGGGTGACAAAAACCCAGACCTGTCCTCCAGAGAAACAAATTTCAGTAAGGTACTTGCCCTGTAGGCTGCCAACCTGGGTTTTGTTCCTGGTATCCCATATGACCTCCCAATCCCTGCTAGGTGTTTTCCCCAAGCACTGAAGGGTATAGCCCCAAAGAAGCAAGAGCAGTGTGTATTGGTTACCAATCCCAATGATTAGCATGGGGGATGTGAACCCACAATACCCCATCTAATGGGGAACAGCCCATTAGATCCTTAGAAAGTATCCTGCTCATTGGGATCCTTGTAATGCCTGGGACTCTTCAAGGTAAGGCTAGAACCTGAACAGGCAAGAAGGTGTGTGTGGGGGGGGGGGAGTGTGAGAGAAGGAAGTGTTCCCCAGCCCAAGAAAAGAGGAGCAGGAGAGCAGGGATTGCCATCTGGGGACTTTGGGGAAGAGCCACTGTCTCAGACTTCCCCCAGGACTGCAAGTGAACAGCATCTGGAGTGAGGTAGGTCAGCTGACTCCAGAAACCACTGCACTTGCCACAGCTCTACCAGACATCTCTTTGGACCATTGATGGGCCAGGACACCTACAGAAGCCGCATGGGTGACCTGGAAGCTGTTTTCTTTCCCCAGGTGTTAACTGGGGTGCATGGAGCCATTGTAGAAGAATGCAGAGAATGGACTGGCCCTGGCAGAGCTTTAAAAGGAAACAGTGGCGTGAGGTTCCTGAGCAAATAAAACTGAGCAGACTATTTCCTTAGCAAGCTGGGAGAAGGGTCAGGCTTCACCTGGAGAGGATCAGTTGCGCCCACCATCATCTCACAATGGGAACATCCTGGCAGCAGGGTGGAGAAGCATAAGGACCATTCCATCTATGGGGAAAGTCAGCAAAGTCTGGGGACAAAGGCTGCTCTTTACCCCCAGCCAAGTGACAAGTGACATCCAGAAGCCCAGCTCCTTCCTCCTGTATCTACTGAAGGTGAGAAGTACCACCAACTTTCAGGGCTGCAGGGATTTGGGGTCCTGTGTGCAAAGCTCTCGACTGGGGCTTGCCATGGAGAAAGAGTTGGTGACAGGTGGATCTAAAAGTAACACTAGAGGAAAGTAACCAAAGCAGGCTTCTAGACAGGTGAACATTTTAAGGATTTGGGGAGAGCCTGAAGAATCAACAGCAGCCTTGCACTGGGCCTTGTCACTCCAATTCTTTTTTCTTTTTTTTTTTTTTAACATTTTTTAAACTTTATTGATTGGTTTTTTTTGGGGGGGGGCACATCCAGTGGCACTCAGGGGTCATTCCTGGCTCTAAACTCAGAAACTTCCTCTGGTAGGCTGGAATCATATGGGATGCCAGGGATAGAACTGGGTTTCTCCTGGGTTAGCTGCATGTGAAAAGGGAAATCAGCCCCCCCCCCACCAACCTTGGTGGGTGCCCTGCCCCTTAAGGAAGTCGTCACTGCCTCGGCCCCACCTCTACCCCTACCTCACGAATCATTGGTGTTATCGTAGCGGAAGTCCAGCCCTCAAGGACTCTTCTTCCCCTCCCACTTCCCATCCTATATAAGGGGGTAACGAGGGACCCACGAGGTCTTTGATTCTGGTGGGAATTCATAGACCCTGACCATTCATAATGGTCAGTATTAAAAGCACTTTTTAAAGCATCTGCTGGAACTCATAAGCCTCTTCATTTCTTTGCGCCGGGCAGCTAAAATTAGGACTTCCGGACCTTTCATTTTGGCGAGCCACCAGGAGTCCTCACTCATTCTGCCCGGCACAAAGCTATGAAAAGGTGTCTGGTGAGTTCTGATGTGTGTATGTGTGTGTGTGAGCACGCTTTGCTTCGTGTCTGTCTTAGTCTGAGATTATGTTGTATTCTGTGTCCAGTGGGAAGCTAGCTTTGTGGTGGTTTGGCAAATGTTATGAGCTCTTTGCTCGATGTGGAAACCGAGTAGAAGCAGACTTTGTTTCATAGGGGGGTTAAAGTCCCCCCGGGTGACTAAGGAATCTTCCACCTGATGCGTTTCCAGGTGTGTGTGGTTCCCCGTCTGATGCGTATACCAGATGGGCAAGAGGTTGACGAACTTTGGCTGCTTAGGTCACGACCCTGGTGGTACCCCAGGGGTTTAGTAAGAGCAGCTGGAAGACGTTCCGAGCTGCTGAAGAGGTTGTCTGTCTGTGATTTTTGGAGCTCAAGAACTTGGTCATTGGCATAGTTGTCTGTCTAGGATTTATTGTGGAATGCAGAGATTACTTGAACGCATTTTGCTTGGTTATTTGTGGCGCCACGCTGTCTGTTTGTCTGTCTGTTTCTTGTCTGTGTGTTCTATGTTTTTTTTTTTTGGTCTGACCACGGGACGCAAGCCCGACCCCCTCTCAAGGGCCGACCCCTGGGGAAAGGGGCCGACCGCCGGTGAGCCCGCGTCTCCCTCGCCCGTCAGTCGTCCCAGCAGCGAAACGCGCAACCCCCGCTGCCCGCGGCGCGGCGAGAGGGCGCCCGAAACCCGCCTAACCCGCTCCCCACCCAACCAGGAAGCTGGCGCATGCAAGGTCCACACTAGGGACTTGGCGGGGGGTGTTGGAAATTGCAAATCCCAGATTTCTCAAATGGCCATCGGGAATAAATTTTCCTGGAGAATTTCTGAACTTTGCAATTCCCCAACTATCCTGCCATGCGTTCAGGCCAAAAAGAGCAACTGGCCGTTTTTTTTCTAGCCGAAAAAGAAAAAAAAAATGCTTTTTAACTCACCACGTGGTGAAGAAATTCACCACGCCCCAGGGCAAACTATTGTCCTCCCAGCTCCACCTGGCTGAGGAATGTAGGTCATTTACATATCAAAGAAAAATCTAGCAAATGGTTTGGAAGTCAAAAAAAAAAATTTTTTTTAAGCATTTAAATTTCTAACTTAAAGGTTTCTTAAAAAAATTAATAAGAAAATGTTGCAAATTACTGTTGTTATTTTTGTTTGTTTTTCGGTGCACATGAAAATTTTTAGCAGCGAAACCACTGCAAAAAAATGAGTGGCGAAGCTTAAAAAAAAAAAAAAAAAGGGGGAGAAAAAAGAAAGGAGCCGAATGGTAGGGCGTTTGCCTTGCATGCAGAAAAAAAAGTGGTGTAAAAAAAAATTAAAAATGTGTAATAAAAATGTGTATAATCAATCTAAATAATTATTAATATGTCTCTAGGTTAAAAAAAAATGTAAATGTTTTTAAGCATGTTCTACCAAAAGTAGTAAGTATTCATTCTTTCTGGTTTTCAACATTAATTTGTGTAACGTAAATTCCTGGTGTTTTCTGTTTAGAAAACTAAGTGAATTTCTATATTTAGAATTAAGCATAATTAAAATATTATTTTGCAATTTTTCATTATATGTTACCAAGAACATTAATATTTGTATCACAGGAGGTTTTATAAAATTGGTCATGGTTTTATTTAAAAATGTATAAAATGTTTCGTTGCAAAAAAAAAAAAAATTCTAAAATTATCTAAGTAATTTAAGTAATATTTGCTTTTTCTCTTCTCCCAGAACCTTTTAGTACCATTTATGTCATGGCATCATGTTGCTTTGCACAGAATACAAGCAAATGGCTTTTCTCTCTGCATGGGGAGTAGTCCTCATGCAAACAGAAAATCAAAAAAATTAGTAAGGGAACCCCAAAGCCCTCTTTCAGAGGAATAATTGGAGTTGAGGCGGTGTGACAAGCAGGCACCGGCGAGAAACTGAAATAAATGGCCTGAGTAAGGAAATTGAAGATTTTCCTAGAAGATTATCACAGCCTGTGGGCCCTGCTCTCTCCCTCAAGCTCAGAAGAGAATTCGAGGTCAGTCTCTTCCAAACCTGGAGAGGAGTGGAACAGACAAGTCACCTCTAAAAATTCCTGCAGAGGGTGAGATGCCCAGCCAGAAGAACCTCATGCTGAACCGACCAACTCATCAGCCAAACCTGAGTGACTGTGAAAAACCTGCAGTGTCCACAACCTATCCTCAAAAAAGCTCTGTAAGTAATGGGGGTGCCCCAGATGGAGATTTCTCCAACAGTGCTGTATATGTGCAAAGAAAAAAGCCAAGTTATTCAAATACCGGGTAAGGTACAAGGTAAAGGTGGAGAGAAAAACCATTTTTGGTAGCTAATTAAAATTCTAGTGGGCCTAACTTAAAACCCACTTCTTTAAAGTAACTCATGTAAAAATGCTCTTACTAGTTGTATTAAACCAAATCATAAATTGCAAATGCAAATGTTAGTCTAACTGAAGTAACTCAAAACTGTTTATTCATAATGCTATTATGCTTTGTTTTCTGTTAATTAATTTGTGCTATCATTACAGACAATAAGAACAGCTATGCCATTCAAGTTGTGCTATTTACTGCTCCAAGGCCTGAGTGGGTTAAGTAATATTCCCCTGTATAATTAATCTAATCCTTTTCAGGTGTTAAAACTGTAAAAGTAAACCAGTTAACTGCTCCTTTAGGGAAATATGAGATTTCACCCTATCTAGAGATTGAAACTGCAGTCCCCTGTCAGCCTGAAGTAGCTACAGAAGATTGATCTTCGACCACGTTCCCTCTAATAACTTCTAGGGTAATGAAATCTCTAAAGCAAAATGGTCATCAAAAAAAAAAAAAAAACTATAAGGGGAAAATAAAGGCCGCAGAAATTAATAAGCCAAGTTAACTACTAAGAATAACATTATGCCTATCTATCCCAGAGGTTAAAGCAGGTAGCAAAAATTATGCTTCTCTTGGTAATGTTAAAAAGTAAAACAGTCATTAATAAAAATAAAATTTCTTCATCTCTGTCTAACCCAGTGCAGGAAAGGCAACTGGAGTTTAGGGCTCTCTACCCCAACAGCTGTTTAAGTTGCAAAAATGAAGAAAAGAAAGCAGAAACCTCCTTATTTTCGTTGTGGAATTCACAGCCTATGTGAAAAGAACTGCTGTCAAGGTGAACTGCATGCTTCCTGGGTTCACGCCTTCCATCCAAAACCTGAAAAGTGAAGCACACTGAGGATCCTCTCAAGATACGGGTCTGGCGGGCACACTTCAGCCCTAATGCACTCACTAACTCTGAAAATGCTCTCCCTGGCACTTGCTAAGGAAGGGCTCGAACTGCTTACCTCCGGTCCTCTACTTCCCATGTGTGTGTTTGGGGGGCCAGAATGGGTGTGTAAAGCAAAACCTCAGCCTTTGCCTCCCTCTTGGGGGTGGGGGAAATTGGCCTCTGGCTGTCCCTGTCTCACTAGGTAATCTAACCTTTGCTTCTTCTACCTGTACTTATGTCAAAAGGTAATCCCGTTTAGCTTTAAATCTTCTGTTTGCTATTCATAACAGCACCAAATCTGTAAACCTGGGTCAGGTAGAAGGTACTCAGTGCTCAAAAGTCCTGCCTGATCCCTCTAGCCCAGGGTATTTACCTCCGAAACGGATATAAATATGTGGTAAAAATTTGGCTTATGCATCCCAGCATTAGTGCTCCCCAACATTAACATCATCCCAGGAACAGAGCCCATCCCTCTGCCTAGCATACATTTCTTAGGCACTCCTAGGTCTGAGCACTCTACTGGTAGGGCTCAGAAGTTGCAGGAAAATTGGTAACTGGAAAAGCAAAACTAGCAGGGCTAAACAGAAATAACAAACTCTCACAAAAGTTAATTTCAAATGTGTAAAACAAAATCAAGCACCATCAAGAGTAGCTGGCCAAGATACAAAGCTATTAAATGGTCCCTTATGGTCTTTATGGCATGGAATTCTCCCCTATCTAATACTCCTACTGGGGCCCCTCCTAAGCCTTTTTACTTCTGGTAGCCATTGGCCCATGCAGGGTTAGCTCATGCAAATAATTATGACCAGTAATATCAGAAAGTAAAGGCCCCAAAATCACATTGGCTTCTAGGATTAGAAGCCTCCAGTACAAGAAGTGGGGATTGAAAAGGGAAATCAGCCCCCCCCCCCCACCAACCTTGGTGGGTGCCCTGCCCCTTAAGGAAGTCGTCACTGCCTCGGCCCCACCTCTACCCCTACCTCACGAATCATTGGTGTTATCGTAGCGGAAGTCCAGCCCTCAAGGACTCTTCTTCCCCTCCCACTTCCCATCCTATATAAGGGGGTAACGAGGGACCCACGAGGTCTTTGATTCTGGTGGGAATTCATAGACCCTGACCATTCATAATGGTCAGTATTAAAAGCACTTTTTAAAGCATCTGCTGGAACTCATAAGCCTCTTCATTTCTTTGCGCCGGGCAGCTAAAATTAGGACTTCCGGACCTTTCACATGCAAGGCAAATGTTTTGCTGATGTGCCCTGTCATTCCAACTTTTGAGCTGGTGAAGGATCTGGGAGCATCAGGGGCTTATGCGCATATGTGTTCCAGACACAAAGAGAGAACTAGACTGAGTTTCTTGGGGCCCCACTGATTCCCCAAATAGCGTGCTGGTCCATTGCACAGCTTGGAAAGCAGGAAACAAAACAGTGACTGGTTGGAATGTGAAAGCCTATTGACCTGCAGAGGTCTCCCTCTCCGCTGGATTCTGGGCTCTCACGCGCTTTCCCAACCAAGAGCATCCCTCACTTAGTGTTTATATAACCTTGCTCCAGTATTGGCTTAGTCCTGCTTTCACAGAAAAAAAGAAACAATCCATCACCTCTGTGTGTATTTTTAAAACTCCAAGGAGAGCACCAAGAAGATGAACCGAGAGAGCTTTTAAATGAGCAGAGCAAGTTCCAGAAGTTGATGTGGTGAAGACTATTTTCAGGAAGGCAGCTAGTGACAGACAAATCCCACAAAGATCTCTCTCTTTCTCTCCCACTTCCCAGCTACAGGATCCAGCAAGGGCAAGGCGCCCTGGTGCATCAGAGAAAGAGCCATTTCATCAAGGATGCCCAGATCAATAAGTGTCTGCAGCTGCAAGCGGGCAGACGCCTGGTTCAGACAACAAGAGATAAGAGGGTCAAAGAGTGTAAGCTGAAGCCCCACGGCACCAGGACCCCGCCAGCTTCCTCTCCCACGTTGTCTGTCAGAGCCAGAGCCAGTCAGAGATAAAAGGATGCCACCCACCTAAGCCCCATGTGAGGGATGGGCACAATAGAAACTCTCAGCTCCTCCTCAAAGGCTTCCTTACCCTCAGCATGGTGCCCCAGTCTGCAAGCTTTGCGCCTGACCCACCCAATGCAACTGCTGGAGCATCACTGCTAGGACAACCACTGGCATTAGCAGTGAGAGACATGTGACTACATGCTGAGTTTTAAGGGAAACCCATGAGTATCAAGCACTATAAGGGACACTCACTGACAAAGGCACCACCGGATGAGTGCTTGGTTCGTTCATCTGCTGTGTGACCTTGAGTGAGTTCCTCACCCTGTCTGAGCCCAGTTTCCTGTTCTCCAGGAGAAGTACTAGAGTTACAAGCTCCTCCCCCATTGTCCCCTTTAAAGGTTGTGATGAAATGCTTTTCTTTCCAGGGAAGCTCTACTGGACTAGCCAAAGCCAAAAATAAACAAAACAAAACAAAACAAAACAACCTTTTGCCTTCCTCTGCTGTTGAGTGAGGCTGGTGCAATCAGAGAGCTGGAAGCACAGCGGGACTGACGCAGGCCTCAAAAAAGAAACAGCTGGGGCCGGGCGGTGGCGCTAAAGGTAAGGTGTCTGCCTTGCCAGCACTAGCCTAGGACGGACCGCGGTTCGATCCCCCGGTGTCCCATATGGTCCCCCAAGCCAGGAGCGACTTCTGAGCGCATAGCCAGGAGTAACCCCTGAGCGTCAAATGGGTGTGGCCCAAAAACCAAAAAAAAAAAAAAAAAAAAAAAAAAAAAGAAACAGCCTTTAATCAGTGGCTAAGGGTGAAGATAACACGAGAATGTGACCTTTCAGTGGCCTGTGCAAAGTGTTCCAGCAGGAAAGTGGCTACTGGCTAGTTAAGCAAATGTGCAGGCAGGCGGGTAGCTCCAGGGCATGTGTGCAGCGAATTAAAAAGAGCCACTCCCTGGGCCCTACTGACCTCGGCCACATCTATCCACCAAGGCCGGGACCAAGGATCCAACAAGTGGCATTTGGAAGCCTCTGTCCTCTCACTCAGAAGTGACTCCTATGGGGAAAACCCACTCAGACCCATTAGCAAGAGTGCTCAGGGCCAGGTTCTGGACCCATGGGAGGTACAATAGAAATGACCTCTACTCAATATCAACATCTGTCAATGTTCCAGGGAGCCTTCCAGAAAGGGGGTGTATAGAAGGAGAGGAGAGAAAGACAGAGACAGAGACAGACATTCCTCAGCATGCTTCCATTGGCAAATCTCTCTCTCATCACTGCTTGCTTAGTGCGAGACCAAAACTAAAGCCAGTGAATCTTGGGGATGGGCAGAGCAGAGGCAGGCCAACCTCTCTGACCTGAGGTCCCCAACAGGACAGCTGGGAGCTGTCCGGATCCTGTGTCTCCATCCACCTGGTACATGAGAAACTTGAGCGGTTTCCAGCAACAAGGACCAATGTGAATTCAGCACTGTCACCTCCAGCTTACTCCCTATGGGGCTTTAGGAGAAAGTATCACTGAAAAGATGCCTTATCCCCACAGATCCAAAGAGCGAGCTTCTGCGCAGAAAAGTTCATCCCATGAGAAGAAATGAGGTAGACGAACCCCAAGAGCAAAACTCAAGGGTGGTTACTCACATTATAAAATCCTTTGATCAAGGCTCCCAAGACAGCTTATTAGGAGGAAAACATCAGATTACAGAAAAATAATCCTAAAATAATCGAATTGGCACTCCTGCCTACTCCAATCTATCCGATTCCTGTCTAGAAACGTACTCATTAACCACGGGCAAACTTCTTCTGGAACGAAGGGGGAATAGATTCTGCAACATCTCACTGCTTTAACATACACTCAATTCATATATTCGTTCCCCCGGAGTTACGAAAGCCAAGGATTGCTGTGCTCTTTGCATTCTCAAATAAACTAATAAATGAAAATATGTAATTCCATTCCAAAAAAGCTACCATCCATCCCAGACCACGCCCAGGACATACATAATGTAGACCGGTACCAGTTATGTATGATCCTTTTCTTGCAACCTCACGACGAGATTTGCCACATCTGACCTGCGCTTTATCTTTTTATGGTGGGGGGGGGGCACACCCTGCAGTGCTCAGGGCTTACTTTTGGCTTTGTGCTCATGGTTCACTCCTGGTAGGAACCAGGGGACCACATAAGGTGCCAGGGACCAAACCCAGGGACCAAGGCAAGTGTCCTACTCACAGTACTATCGCCCCAGCCTCCTGAGCCACCCACAGCTTTAGGAAGGCGTTTGGAGGGTTGCTGGGAAAGACCCCTGAAAGATGGTTGGTAAAGTCTGAAACCTCTCTAACTGCCTGTCAGCCCTCCCAAAAGTCATGATGTCTCCATAATCCACACGGGGCAGAGCCCTTTCCTCACAACTGACTGCACATCCATGGGAGGAAAAGCAGGCAGGGGGAGGGAGACAGACCAGCCACAGGGGCTGGAATTCCACTACAATCATAAGCCAAGGAGCCCGAGCTGCTGAAGCCGGGGAAAGAGATTGCGCCTCGGACAACCAGGCTCTGCGGCACCTAGACCCCGACTTGGCGACACAGAGGCTCCCGGGATAAACACGTTTGCCCGGAGCATCCCCGCAGTGGGAGGCCGGGCCGGGGCCGGGCAGCCCCGTCCAACTTGCGCCCGCCCGGCCCCGCGATCGATTTTGCGAAATTACCTTTCTCCTTCACCATGGCAACCCGCTCTTGGGCGCGCGGGCGCGCGGCGCTCGGTCAGGCAGGGTTCAAGTCCCGGGGTGCGCAGGTCCCCAGCTCGGAGGCTGCGAGGGGCAGCACAGCGGCCTCCACGCGGGCACCCACTCGCCGCTTTCTAAAATCCCGCCCCCAGCTCGGAGCCCGCACGCCTGTGCCCGCCCCGAGGCCGCCGCCACCGCGCCCGGCCGCGCCCAGCGCACTCGCGCGCTCGCTCGCTCGCTCGCTCGCTCGGGGACTCTGCCCTTGGGCCGCACCGCCGCGCTCCAGCTGCTGCTGCCCAGACAAATGCAAAATTCCTCCGTGCTAATCTCTGGGCACTGACACTGCCGTGCATTCCTGGCGTCCAGACCCCCCACACACACACAAATGATGGGCCCCAGCCCCCCTCTGGTGGTCTGATTATGACTGCCAGGAAAGGTGGGATGGGGAGCTGAGGACTTGGGTAAGGAAGGACTTGGGTAAACTGGCTTATTAGTTTCCTATTACCGCTGCCCCTGCTCTTGATTCTTTTTGTTTGTTTGTGTGTTTGTTTGTTTTGGGGCCACACACGGCGGTGCTCAGGGGTTACTCCTGGCTGTCTGCTCAGAAATAGCTCCTGGCAGGCATGGGGAACCATATGGGACACAGGGGTTCGAACCAACCACCTTAGGTCCTGGATCGGCTGCTTGCAAGGCAAACGCCGCTGTGCTATCTCTCCGGGCCCTGCTCTTGATTCTTACTGCAACAGCTTTCAGGCTTATTAAATAACATCAGTCTTAGAAGAAAAAAATGGGCCGATAAGTTCAAATTCTGCACCTTTTCAGATCCTAGAGGCTCCAGGAGTTAAGTCAAGCATGGATCTGATCGATACCGCTTGGGAAGGTTGAGGGGGGCTCAGACACGCAGAGGATCTGTGGGTTCATGGGGGCAAGTGGGATCTTCCAGGGCACAATTCGTTGGCTAGGCTCAAATTCGGGGTCAAAATAAAATCTGATTTGGGCCTGAGCCATAATATAACGGGGAGGGCACTTGCCTTGCACAACCGACCCAGGTTAGATCCCTGGCAACCCATCTAGTTCTCCTGAGCTCCTTCAGGAGTGATATCTGTGCTCAGAGCCAGGAGTAAGCCCTGAGCACTGCCTAGTGCGCAAAAATCCCATTTATCCAGTTAGGTAGGACTCTGCATCCCTTTTTTTCCTGCTTCCATAGTTTTCTGGACAAGCCTCTGAGATCTGGATCTGAGGCAGGCAGGCACTCAGGTCACAGCTGGGGGAGCAGAAGGCACCGGGACACCCAGCCTGCATCTGATACAGAAATTCCAATGGAGACTTCTGAACTCTAACCTCTGACCTCTGACCTCAACCTCCTAGGTCTGGCTCCTGGGAACAGAAGGTAGCTGAGTTCAGAAAGCCTACCTCAACCCTATTTCTACCTGGACACCTGTTTTGCAAATGCAGACTGTGGGTCCCCACCACATGTCACCTGCCACCAGGTGTGATAAGCACAGCCTGCGGGCCTCCAGCAGGCACCACCAGTCAGCAATCAGCCTTGGCTTGATCTCGGGGTGTTTGGGGGGGGTTGGTTTTCTCAGGGGAACAGTAGTCGGTCCCGAGCAGCTGCAACACTCCTACAGCTGTGACTCAGGCCTTCCTATTAATAGCTGGGCTGCCCTGGCTGCAGTCAACGCTGAGTTCCCTCCAGCCCCCAGTCTCATATCCCAGCCTCTTGGGTGACACGTACTTCGCTCCCTGGAAGCCATTCTGAGAGCCCATTCATCCTAAGTGAGCAGCCTGAGTGAATCTAGGTGCTCCAGCGGCTGCAAGTAGCTTCTCGACCTCTCTTCACAACAGCAACAGGATCTTGGAGAGCAAGACAAGGGGGTCTCGGGAGCTCAGGCCCCAAGTATCAGGGCTGGATGGCCTCAGCACCCCAGTAGCTAAAAGTGATGCTGGCACACAGCATTCACTCAGATTGGGGCTGTGAACCTAGCAGGTAAATTCATTTTGTTGCATTTTTGCTGCACAAATAGACTGGCACTTCTTTAAGCTTTTTGTGTCATTCACCTAAAACTAGAGAACATCACCCTCTCCCTCTCTCTCTCCCTCTGTGCTCCTCCCTTTCCATCTACCTCTCCTCCTCTTTCTCCCTCTTTCTTTCCCTTTCTGTCTCCCTCTCCCCTCCCTCTCTCCCATAGAAATATGACTAAGCAAAAGAAAATATTTGAATTGTTGACCAGACCCATTCATCCCCAACATTCCCCATCTGGAATAGAAGCATTCCACATACTAGAAATGCAATCACTTCACTTTCTCTTTGACTGGGATGACAATGCTCTTAAACCTCACAGTTAAGTTTATCAACCCTGCTGCCCTCTGACTGCAGTTCTGCCCTCCACCTTTCTCAGTAAGACATGCAGGGCCCCTACCCTGGCATGGCTCTCTCCTGGGGCTGAACACAGAGCCAGCTCCCCCCCAGCTGGTGCCTGGTCCTTTGCAGACAAGCCTTTTTGAGAGGAAAATACTACGCAGTGGTTCGGGGAGATTCCCCCCCCCCTTGTTTTCCATGGAAAGAATTTTCCTGTCCCACAATCAGAGTGAATGAGTCACCAGCGCTGAGTTGCTAAATAACAGTCATGAGGCTCAAGTCCCCCCAACTATTGGGCACAGCTACTTTGGGATAAAAGCTTCCACTCTAAGCTTTTAAGATAACCAAAGGGGGCAGTACTGAAGCTATTTTTGGAATGTGGGAGAGTAAAACTAAATTATTTTGGTCTTCTTGCTTCAGGGTCGAATAGTTAAGCACTCTGGGAACAGAAACAAAGCCTAGGTATTTTCTACTTTACAGTTAGAGCCATAAGGCAGGCAGTAAATACATTTTTTTCCCCAAAAATGTACAGCTCATAAAACAGCAGGACTTTTCATTCTAATTTCTAGAGACGATTGCCAAAGGCTTCTTGTCCAGCTCTTTCCACTCCAGTAAGACTTTCCGTGACAGACACATCACCCCATGGTTTCACTTGTTTTATTTACCCAAACAGACTCAGGACAGACTTATTAACTAAAAAAAAAAAAAAAAAAAGGAAAGAAAAGAAAAGGCAGCAGTAGCAGCAGCAAGGGTTCACTGCAAATGAATTGGAACAGAAACCATTCGGCTGGAGAGAAAGGATTGGTAGCACATAGTCGTTCTGGCAGAAATTCAAGTGTACATCATTCCAGCAGAAGCCACACCAATTTAGAAGGAAATGTTACAATCAGAAAACAGCAGAACTGGTGAGGTGCAGTTCCTCACTCACTCACTCACTCACTCACTCACTCACTCACTCACTCACTCACTCACTCACTCACTCACTCTCTCTCCTCTCTCTCTTCTCTCTTCTCTCTTCTCTCTCTCTCTCTCTCTCTCTCTCTCTCTCTCTCTCTCTCTCTCTCTCTCTCTCTTCTCTACCCCTGCCTCATGCTCTGTTCCTGCGGGTGGGAGTTTCAAACCTTTCCACTAGCCCTGGGAGTTCAGGTTTTCCAGGCACCCCACTGCACCAGGTTTCCCACCGCAGGCACCCCAGCCCTTTTGGACTCACTGGCAAGAGAACATGTAAAATCCTGTCTGTTGGAATTCAGCAGGAACAAAACTCAAGAACAAGTCCCTTATTTTTCCTTGATGGTAGGGCAGAGAAGAGGACATCAAAGCCAAGACTTTTATCTGTTCAAGGCCTGGGCTCCAGCATGGCTCCACCTCTGGCCTCTTGCTTGCATTCGACGTCATGTCCATATCTTTTTGTCTCACTACAGATGGTTTAGAAAGCTAGTGTATGTCTGCTCTTGGGTTCCCAGGAGAGGTGAGAAGGAAATAAGGGATGACAGGAAAAGAAGGTGGGAAAGATCATTGAGGGTGTGGGGAGATGTGAAGAACATGCTGCAGTTCACTGCAAACTAATAGGTTAAGAGTCAAGCTAAGGGGCCGGAGAGATAGCACAACGATAAGGCATTTGCCTTAGACACAGAAGGACCTGTGGTTTGAATCCCGGCATCCCATATGGTCCCTGCCAGGAGCGATTTCTGAGCATCGAGCCAGGAGTAACCCCTGAGCGATGCCGGATGTGACCCCCCCCCAAAAAAAAAAGAGTCAAGCTAAGCCAGGATGGTATGTGGAATGGAAGGTCCAAGCACTCCCTAAGGTGGGTGGGCCTCAGAAATAAGGTGAGTGAGGGCTGGAGGGATAGTACAGTGGGTAGGGCAGTTGCCTTGCTGTGGGCCAACCTGAATTTAATCTCTGGTACCCCATATGAGCTTCCAAACTCCACCAGGAGTGATGCCTGTGTGTAAGGCCAAGAGTAATAAGCCCTGAGCACTGCCAGTGTGGTTCAAAACAAAGGAACATAAAGAAATGAGGTATTGGAGTCGTTTTATATATATATTATTTATTATATATTTTATATATATTACAAATTATATATCTAATTATATATTTATATATAATATACAATGATATAATATATAATATTTATATTATATAAATATATATGTTATATATATATACACTGTTGTATAATTGGGGTGGATTGGTTGGCTGGGCTATACCTACTGGTGTTCGGGGTGGGGGAGCATATGCAATACCAGAAAAAACAGGGTCAGAACCTTGCAAGACAAGTGCTTCATCCCCTTATACTGTCTCTGCAGCCTATTTCTGAACTACCTACTTCCAAATGAGGTTCCAAAGACATGTGCTCTCCCCAAAGTGTCCCACGATTGGTTTTCAACTGGCTTGTCTTTCCTCAGAATTGGGATATTGGTGTGTGCTGGTCACCATGTCTGTTTGTTTGCTTATTTAAATATTTCAGCTGGAACTGAAGTAACTTCTGCAGTCAATGGATTCATGCGTGTGCAAGGCTCTAAGGGCCATGATAGTTTTTCTCTATTCCTCAATGCTAAGGGTAGGTGCCCAGCAGAAGCATGGGGTGGAGGGGAAAGTTTTCAGTGCAGCACCCTGAACCTTACCTAAGTTTGCAGAAACAGGGTTCCTGGGGAAGTGGGAGATTTAGCTGGCTCTGTGAGTGGCTGAGGTCCAAGAAGGCCTGTCTGATGAGAGATGAGTGAATGAGTAGGAGTCTTACAAACCTAGCTTGATGCCAAGGGCAGAGCTCATCCTCTTGGGTGCAGTACAGCCCTAGTGTTTTGAAAAGGGCTCAGGAGTTTCCACATCAGGGCTAACCCCCTAAGTGTCAGAGGACTCTGGAACCTAATTCTTCTAGTCCCACCAACAAGTCCTGGATCTTTTCTATAGACTCTCTGAGAATTAGTGCTCAGGAAAGTTCTTGTTCCTGAGTATGCAAATTGGGACTATTTCACATGTATCCCAAAGTCTCCCCCTCAAATACATACACAGTTCTTCTTAGAAGGATTGCTGAGTTTCAGCCAAGGGAGTAGGTTTCTGCATATGAAAATGATGGAGGCACAGTCTGAAGAAGGTCTAAAGAATACAGCACATGCTTTGAATGTGGAAGCATTGGGTTCAATCCCTGGCACTACACAGTCCTCCAGCACCGCTGAGCCTTCACCTCCTCCAATAAAATTAAGTGACAATAATAACAGTAGTAGTAGTAGTAGTTGTTGTTGTAGTAATGTGAGTCAATGCTTCCTATAAGTAATCCACTCCTGATATAAATTAGGAGAAGAAAACATGCTATTTTCTGTAAGTATACTTTAGCCTATAACCAGAATTCAAGGGATTTTGTTTTTCTTTTTTGTGGTGCTGGATTTTGAAATCCCATCTCATGTATGCAAGGCATGTACTTCATCCCTGTGCCATATCCCAGCCTTCAAAAGACTTCTGAATAGTAAAGAGAGTTTCATGGAATTTTTTTTAACTTCAATTTCAGGTACAACAGAAATTCAAGAGAAGTGTAGAAATTGCTATAGAGTGTTATAGAAATGGAATTCTATAAATAGAATTTGGGAAGTCGTAATTTCTAACAGTTACTATTAGCTTTATATTTTTTTTAGTTGTTTTGTAGTTTAGGTCACGGTTATAATAGTGTTTGTGTATGATTTTGCAAAATAGATTGCATCTTCATTCAAATTATTTGTAACTAATGACACAGCTATGAGTCCACTTTCTAATATGTAGAATTATAACTCTTTCTCTGGCAATACCAGCGCTCATTCATCTATGGTACTTCTGCCATCAAGACTCTGCATTGACTCTATAATAATAAAGGATTTAAATGTTCATTTTTGCCACTAACTGTAGGCTCTCTGAGGGAAGAAATCACATTTGATTATCTGTCTTCTCTTGGTTATAGGCATAAAGTTGGAGTACCATGTTTGACAAATTACTAAAGAATAGGTATCACAAGTTTACCACAGTAAATCAAAATGCTAGATAAATCATTTTTATAGTCAAGTAGACTGCTTTAAAACTCCAACTCAAATAAATTACAAATAAATTCCATCTGCTACATATAAACCACTTGAGTGAATGCTTAGAGATTTGGCCTATGAAGAGAAGCCAGCTGAGGAGGGAGAGAAGGGCAGTCACTGCACACGGTCCCCTTCACAGCAGTCCTCAGCCCATCTATGCTCCTAGAGTGCTCAGAACTTGCCAGGCAGTATTCAAGTGCACACACACTTTCTCACACATTCACACTCAGGCACTTTTACACACACACACATACACACACACACACACACACACATACACACACACACACACACACAAATAGAGCTTTTCATCAAGGCACATAAATATAAGGTGACTTTCCTGGAATTTTCTTTTTGTCATTGTTGTTTGTTTTGGGCCTCACCCAGCGGTGCTCAGGGTATACTCCTGGGCTCTACACTTAGAAATCATTCCTGGCAGGCTTGGGGACCATATGGGATGTCAGGGATCAAACTCAGGCAGCCGCTTGCAAGGCAAACTTTCTACTCTCTGTGCTATCACTTTGGCCCCATTTCCTTGGCATTTTTAAATGGCCTGGCACAACAGCTATGTTCTGTTTGGCGCTTTCTGTGTAAAATGTTCTTTTTTTCCTTTACTTTGGCTTTTGTTATAATGTTCTTGATGTCTCTGGATGGGTCAAGCTAGGTGAACTTCATTGTCATTATGGCCTGCTGGTCTCACACTTGGCTGGACAGGGGACATAGTGTACTTAGACCCATAAGTAGGTCAAGTGCCTGAAGATGTGTTTCAGTCATTCACCATTTCAAATTTGGCTCCAGGAAAGATGTATACATATGGGGCCGGGTAGGTGGCGCTGGAGGTAAGGTGTCTGCCTTGCAAGCGCTAGCCAAGGAAGGACCGCGGTTCGATCCCCCGGCGTCCCATATGGTCCCCCCAAGCCAGGGGCGATTTCTGAGCACATAGCCAGGAGTAACCCCTGAGCGTCAAACGGGTGTGGCCCAAAAACCAAAAAAAAAAAAAAAAAAAAAAAAAGATGTATACATAGAGAAGATTTGGTACGCACTGGAAAGGAAATCACAGAATTTCAAAAAGGTTGCAAAGCCTACCTTGGTCCTCTCTGTCCCCATTTGCCTTACAACTTAAACTATGCCTTGATCCACCCCCAGAAAACAACCTCTCACTCATTCTCCTTGGACTTCAGTCATTCTCAGAGGGAGAAGCTAAATAAAGCCATTGCTGCATCTGCTTTCACGAGAAAGATGTCACTGTCACCCAACACAAGTCTCAGCAAGATTCTCTAGTTATTATCCAAGGAAGAAAGTTCCAGACAGCTCACACACTGGCTCACAAAGACAAGTAACTTGCATAAGCCCCAAGCCCTTGTTCCATATATGCACCAGGACAAAGATGAAGTGGAAGATTCACTGACTCAAGGACATGGACTTATTTAGAAATATATATATATATATAAAAAACAGGGATCCAACCAATCGAGGGGCTGTTCCATCCCACCCCACTTGATACATATGATTTCAGATGGAGCACAGCCACCCATTGAGTCCCAGTTCCATGCAGGCTGAGTAAGCTTATTAGCACATTATTTCCTCTCCAGGTCTCAGCAGTCCCATCCATGAGATGTACAATACAGACACAATTGACTGCACAGGTCCAGGGTCCACACTTCCACTCAGATCCCAGCACCTCTAGGACTCTGGGAATGAAGAGGGAGCCATTTGGTTCCATGTTTTGCTGTAACCATATTGACTTTTGTCATCATCTTATATGAAAGCTTCATATAATGATGGGTAATGGAACACAGGTGTGAGTAGAAATTTTTGGGTTATTTCCAGAGCATCACATGGGATATCTGTGGTGCTCCATGAACACCAAATTCCAGTGGAACAGTGAGTCAGGACTCTCAGGTAATGTGCTCCATCTGCAGGTGCAGAGATGAGTGATGATGGAGGTGACTTTCTATTGAAAGCAGAAAGCCTGCTTCCAGGGCATATGGCAGACGCTGAGATTCCAGGAAACCTGGCAGACAGTGAGCAGGTGAGTCAGTGAGTGCTCTCTTCACACCATTGTGGGAGAAACAAGTCTATTCCTCCATAATCTAAGAAATGGTGTCAATCTGGTGATTAGACATGAGAGCTCAGTGACCTGGCACCTACCTGCATTTCAAATGACAACACACCATATGCACACAAAAGAACCAATGTGTGCTCATCATTGTTGACATTGCTTTATTTAGGAAAGCACTCAATAGCAAACACAAACACTACGACAAGTTGAGAAAGAGCCCATGGGAAAAAGAAAAGAAGCTAATATTTCAGTGCTTTTATGCACAATGAACAACTTCCATCTGTACCAGGATACAAATGAGGTTGAGTAAGGAAGGGAGGAGAGTGACTGGCCCCCAGAACAGTTGAAATGAGGGACAACAGCACTGGGTTTTGTTTACTTTCTCAAAGCAATGCACCTCAAAACAAACCAGACATCTGCAAGGTTCTTGTTTTCAAAGTCATTTCAAGTAAAAAGGAGAAGATGTTGCATAATACTAAATCTGGGAACTTTAATTTAGTGCCCCTCAAACTTTTTTGGTTTTGTTTTTGTTTTTGTTTTTGGGCCACACCTGGCTGTCTGCTCAGAAATAGCTCCTGACAGGCACGGGGGACCACCGGGATTTGAACCAACCACCTTTGGTCCTGGATCAGCTGCTTGCAAGGCAAACGCCACTGTGCTATCTCTTCGGGGCCATCCCTCAAACTATTTTAATACCTTATGATACTTTGATTGAGAAGAAAAAGCTGTGTGACATCAGCCTTCAAGGAAAGTGTGGTCTTGGGACAAGAAGATTCCCCCAGGAAGATCATGTTTTTATTCTGAGCCCATGCATTCATTTCTTCAGCAAATATTGAGAGTGAGTTTACTTAGTGGGAACTGGGATATTGCAGAAAATAGAACAGATGAAACTTCTTATTGAGATGAAGCTGTCATTTTAATTGGGGTCATGGGATGGAAAGAAATAAAAAATAAAAAAAGAAAAAAGAAGAAACTCAGGAAGGAGGAAGGAAAGAAAGTGAAAGAAAGGAAAAGAGAAAGAGTGAAAGAAAAGAAAGGAAAGAATGAAGTAAAAGGAAAAAGAAAAAAGAAAAGAAAGAAAGAAGAAAGGAAGAAAGAAAAGAGATGGAGTGATTGCACAGTGGTAAGGCCTTTGCCCTGCATGCAGCTGACCCAGGATGAACCCGGGTTCTATCCCCGGCATCCCATTTGGTCCCCCAAGCCTGCCAAGAGCAAATTTTGAGTACAGAGCCAGGAGTAACCCCTTGAGCACCACCAGGTGCGGAAGGAAGGAAGGAAGGAAGGAAGGAAGGAAGGAAGGAAGGAAGGAAGGAAGGAAGGAAGGAAGGAAGGAAGGATGCCCTTGAAGCAGTAAGCCTACTAGTTTCCCTGAACTGAAGTTTGAATTTGAAGCTTTTAAAGGTCTGGATACAAGACTGGCAAAAATGTGACACAGAATGCTAACTCCAAGACCTAGTTTAAGCCTTTGAACTTCTAACTATATTATTCTTCACACACCTGGACACAGAAATCTAAACACTGAATAAAATATAAAGACTCAGACACACCTCAGACTTGTTCACAGCAACACCGATGCAAGGAAGACAGTGGAGTAAAACCTGAAAGTTTCGAGGGAAAAAGTGTTTCCCAAGAATATTGCACTCAGCCAATTCTACTCAGACATAAAAGCAACAAGTACAGTCTATAATGACAACAGAGGTCAGAGGTACAGTATTGTGAACCTTCTTGAGAAAACAGCTTGAAAACAACATCCAGACAATGAAGATGTAGGTTAGAGCAAACTCAAGGAGGGCACAGCCCCAGCTAAGGGAGTGGCAGTGAATGCTGGAAACTGTGACACTCACACCCAGCACTGGATCGTGGGTACTGGAGAGCTAACCAAGATCGAGGTGGGGAGCAGAGAAGTGCAAGAGTGTTGCTGCCTGGGCTGGAGCAACAGTACAGCGGGGAGGGCATTTGTCTTGCATGCAGCTGACCCATGTTCAACTTCCAGCACTACATATGGTGCAGGGAGCTCTGCTAGGAATCATTCCTGAGTACAGAGACAGGAATAAGTCTCGAGCACTTCTAGGAATGGTCCAAAAAGTGGGAGGAAGGCAGGGAGATGAGTGTTACTGCCTTTATTTCACAAGCAGATGAGAATCCCTTCACCAGCTAACTCAAGGTTCTGATGGAAGGATTCCACAGGACAATCTGGATGCATGTCACTCAGTCAATTTCTCCTGAGACTTGAGACTATGCTAAGTTTCATCACTGTTCTTGTACCCAATTCGTAGTTCCTGGACTGGGTCAGGCCAATGGTACCATGGAGCATTGCACCTCCAGGATTCTTAAGAAATGGGAGGTCAATGATATGCCCTTATCCTTGGCCTATCATCTTCCCACCCAACTCTGACTCTTCTTTCCTTGTTTTAACTCTCTATGGAGCAGGCACTGAGCCAAATGGCATTTTACTCTATCCCTAGCAATGGAATTGTTTGTGATGCAGGGTGAGGTTTTAGGAAAACAGGTACACCTAAGCCAGACACTGACACTGTACTCTGTCTTTTTAAAGAGGCCCTGCCAGTTAGGTTTTCCCTCCTGGGACTCTGAACCAAGAGGAATCACAGTCAATGGCAGTTGTGGAAGATCAAGTAAGGTCAGTCTAGGCAGGTTTGGCCAAGACATCTGCAGTAGGAAGCCAAGCAGGCAGGGGAAGGTTAGGATGCTTCCCTACACTCAGCCGATGGTTCTGGAGAAGCCTGCAGCATCCTATACTGCTAACTCCCAGGGACCAGCATTTTATGAATCCCTATGAGACCTCTTATCCTGATACTCCTATATTGCACTCTTTTTATCTTGACCTTCCCCAAAGAGTATCAGAACTCTTGCAGTTTCCCCAGTCTGGCTTTTATCAGCTCACTGGACTGGTAGATGAATGCAAGGTCCTGAGGATGTGGTGCTGTTTGGGCCCTGCAATGTGAGGGACTATAGGGTCATCCTAGTGATGATCCATGCCATGGAGCTACACTCAGTTATGCTCCAAGACTCCAGAACCATTCCCTATGATGCTCAGGGCCCTCCAGAGTCACACCTGATGGTGTTCAAATGCCTTCTAGACAATATCTGGTGATTCTTCTGGGAATGAACTGGGTTGGTAACAAGCCAGGCACATGCCTTAATCCTGTGCCATCTCTCCAGTCCCACATAGTTTCCCCTTTTGATTGCTAGTATCTCCTTGGCATTCTCTACAGGACAAATCTGGTTTCTGAAGCATTACAATATGTGAGTTAGTATATCTGCAAACAGTTCTCAACAATACTAGTTGGGCATGTGGTAAAGTAATATCCTAGGGATAAACCTGAGACATAATATAAAATCTTCTCCTGGAGTCCCTGCTCAATTGAACTTTGCTAACCCTAAGAATTATTTAATAAAGGATGTTTTATTAGTTTCACATCTATACCCATATTTTAGAGCACCTGTCAAATAAATAAACTTGCTCTCAAACACTTCTGGGAAGTTCAATATAATAAAAACTATAAATAACCTATATTTTATGCCAAAATATAAATAATTAATTTTGATCTTTTAACTTAATCCCCTACTTTAGATTAAACTCTAAATAGAATGCCTTAAAAAGACCAAGTAGGATTATCAGAAGAAATATTCTTTTCTTAAAAGAAAAAGATTACTTGGATATTTTATTGCACAAACAAAACAGAATCTGTAACATATACTACAGTACAGTATTTTCCTTTAAAATATGAGACTCTAGGGCCCGAAGACATAGCACAGCGGGCTTGCCTTGCAAGCAGCCGATCCAGGACCAAAGGTGGTTGGTTCGAATTCCAGTGTCCCATATGGTCCCCCGTGCCTGCCAGGGGCTATTTCTGAGCAGACAGCCAGGAGTAACCCCTGAGCACCGCCAGGTGTGGCCCAAAAATAAAAAAATAAAAAACAAACAAAAAAAAAATTTATGAGATTCTACTTCTGATTATTTCTGATAATAGGTGAGAATGAACAATGGTTCAGAAACATAATGTTCTTATGTGCCTTTTAAGGCTTCAAGTATGTTTTAGAGTGAGAAGTAGAACCGAGTATTAATCAAAATCTTCAGAAGTGCATTATTTTCATAGCGATATTCTGTTGTGTATACATATATACACGTATATATGCATGGGTGCTCTTAAAGTTTTAAATGTCATCATATTGCTGTAATTGTACCAAACACAACACTACTGCTAGATGTCATATGTCATATTGGTTGTTTTTCTGAAGGAGGTTAAAGGAGGTAACTTTCTTTTCCACCCTTCTCATCATTGGCTAGCAAAAAGAAAAGCACTGTCAATAAATACTGGACTTGATGGGCTTAAAAGTTATTAGACAACAGGATGGGAAATATTTAAAATTGAAATTTATTTTGGTTTAGGGTATGATTTTTACAATCCCTCACACACATCCTTAATGTAGTATGATTGTTTTGCATATCTTTTTTTTTTTTTTTTTTGGTTTTTGGGTCACACCCAGCAATGCTCAGTGGTTACTCCTGGTTCCACGCTCAGAAATCGCTCCTAGCAGGCTTAGGGGACCATATGGGTGCCGGGATTCAAACCAATGACCTTCAGCATGAAAGGCAAACGCCTTTACCTCCATGCTATCTCTCCAGCCCCTGTTGTGCATATCTTAATGAGCATTTACCAATACCAATCACTGGTTGTTAAATTTGAACACAGAAAAAAGCAATAGTCACAAAAGCAGAATGAAGTCATAGCATCACACAGCTAAAAAAGCTAAGTAGAAAAAAAAAGAGCCCAGGAAAGCTGAGAAATAAAAGCAGGAATAAAAACCAGCACGTTTTTGCTAAACAGCAATAGGAGACCATCCATTCCCAAGGGTGAGTCTCTACCTGGAGTAAAGTTGCAGACATGAAGCCTCCCGCAGCTTACTTCTGAGCTGTGTAAGTACATCAACAATTCTAAAAAGAGGGAGGAAGAAGTTGAAATCAGAGATCCTGAGACAGTGCTTGAGAGAAGAAATGCTGGTTGGCACTCAGAAGACACAGAGGATATGGTTCTCTCCCAGTGCAGGGGCAGTTATAAGAAGTTGGCTGGGAGCAGCATCTTTTTCATCAGCTGCTACAAAAAGAGAATGAATTGCTCCCTCCTAGTATTCAATCAAGAAACATGTTGGAAGTAGCTATATGTATCCTCTTTAAGCTTTTCAAGCAGACCCCCTGAACCATGATCTATTTGGTAATAGGTTCAGTTGAAGTGGTGCTAAGAAAAATATCCCCACTGAGTATTTCCATTCAAGACAAGATCAACCTGACTTCTGGCTTCAACAACCAATTACCTACAGGGGGGCCAGTATTAAGTGCAATAGTGCTGGCTACCATGACTGACAGGTTAGACTCTTCCCTTTAAAAATGGTCTAGCCTAAGGAAAGGGTTTCAGATAAAATGACCCAGGTACTACTAGAATCATCTGCCTGATCTTTGGAAAAGAGTGATATGAAGATGAACTGGGAATTGTACCAAAAGGAGAGAAAAGGTGAAATGCTACAAAATATTCTTTTCTTTATATATTTTATTTAAACACCTTGATTACATACATGATTGTGTTTGGGTTTCAGTCATGTAAAGAACACCACCCATCACCAGTGCAACATTCCTATCACCAATGTCCCAAATCTCCCTCCTCCCCACCCAACCCCTGCCTGTACTCTAGACAGGCTTTCTATTTCCCTCATACATTCTCATTATTAGGACAGTTCAAAATGTAGTTATTTCTCTAACTAAACTCATCACTCTTTGTGGTGAGCTGGAACTTCCAGCCCTTCTCTCTTTTGTGTCTGAAAATTATTATTGCAAGAATGTCTTTCATTTTTCTTTTTTTTTTTTTTTTTGGTTTTTGGGCCACACCCGGTAACGCTCAGGGGTTACTCCTGGCTATGCGCTCAGAAGTCGCTCCTGGCTTGGGGGACCATATGGGACGCCGGGGGATCGAACCGCGGTCCGTCTCCTAGGCTAGCGCAGGTAAGGCAGGCACCTTACCTCGAGCGCCACCGCCCGGCCCCTGTCTTTCATTTTTCTTAAATTTAAGAAAATTTAAGAATTTAAGAATTAAATTAAAATTAAATTAAATTAAAAATTTAAGAAAAATTTCATTTTTCTTAAAATCCATAGATGAGTAAGACCATTCTGCATTTTTCTCTCTCTCTGACTTATTTCACTCAGCATGATAGATTCCATGTACATCCATGTATAGGAAAATGTCATGACTTCATCTCTCCTGACACCTGCATAATATTCCATTGTGTATATGTACCACAGTTTCTTTAGCCATTCGTCTGTTGAAGGGCATCTTGGTTGTTTCCAGAATCTTACTATGGTAAATAGTGCCGCAATGAATATAGGTGTAAGGAAGGGATTTTTGTATTGTATTTTTGTGTTCCTAGGGTATATTCCTAGGAGAAATGCTACAAAATATTCTAACGATGTCAAGAGTGTGACCTTACAAAATGACCCCCATGATGATGGACAGAAAGTAGAGATAGAGTCTGCCTTCTGGCAGTGGCCCCCACCATTTCACTTTCTTCCAAACCTTTCTTTCTTGCCCCTAGAGATCTGTTTATGTCATGAGGTTTCTTCTCCTGATCTCCTAGCTGACAAGCTCCCCTGTGAGCTGGAAGCTTCTGGACATAATGAGTCAGATCATTGCTGAGATGACGTACTCTGATTCATGCCAGTTGCTATACCTGGCCCTAGAATGTGGACAATGAAGAAAGATGATGAAATAGCATCCAAACAAAAACTTGATGGTTATATAGTAAGAACCTACAGCAGGAAGAGAGCAGCTGACTCACTTAAGCCAAGACCTTCTCTGTCTCTACGCAGTAAAACTATAGACCTTTAAAGAAACATTTTTCTAATAGGGGCTATGGCCCCTGGAGGCTCCCAGGATAATTCAAGAGGCTGATAGGTAGAAGTTGAGTAAATGGATGATATCACATTTCTGGATCATGAAGACATTATGCTAAGTGAAAGAAACCAGACACAAAAGGCAGCTTGCTGTGATTCCCATCATATGAAATGTCCGGGACAGGCAAGTCTATTGAGATCAATAGCTGCCAGGGCTTTGGAGTGTTAATAACTGGAATGGCTGCTAATAGACCTGGGCACTTTTAAGGGTAATTTAAATGTGGTGCATTAGACAGTGGAGGTTATACACTTTGTGAGTAGACTAAAACCAATAAATAAGGAAGTATACATGTTAGAGTGGTGAGATTTTATAGCCTGTGAATGATTGGCTAGAATATTTACCTTAATTGTAAATATTTACCTTGATTGTAAATAAATTATAGAGCACTTTTTTTTATACAGCACTGTACTGCACTTTTATTTACCCAGCACTGTACTATATACCCCTGAGATTAAAACTAGTTTCCTGTCAATAAGAGCCTTACTACCTGGGAGAGACACGCAGGTAAGTAGATAAAGCTAAGGACAAAAGTACCTGAAGATACAGATGCAGGTCATTCTGTGTGTGTGTGTGTGTGTGTGTGTGTGTGTGTGTGTGTGTGTGTGTGTATGCATGTGCGTGTGCATGTGCATCTTTTGGTCATCTTTTATTTTAGGCACTTAGGTAACAATACCATTACTAACATAGGTAACAATACCATTACTAACAGGGTTTCATGCATAGTGCTATGATGCCACATCTCCCTACCAGTGTCCAACCGCCCATCCTCCCCAGCCCAGACCCACCCTGGTAACTGGGGTTGTCTCTTCGGCACAAGTCAGCAAGAAGAAAAGAGCTAACTTCACCCACTTCCACCACTCGTATAAACAAAAGACTTGGAGAGACTCTTCTTACTTTCTCTGGACAACCCACTCCCAACATGAGTTGTTGCCAAGAAGCATTTCCCATCTTTCAGAAAAGCTAAGGTTCAGATGCACAGTCCAGCCCATCCAGAGCCACTGTCTTATCTATTGTCCCATTTTTCAGAACAGCTACGATTCAGATCATAGCACAGCCAGTCCAGAACTCTGACACAGACATTTGGCAGCACGTCAATTATGATTCTGCAAAGGGTTTCATCAGCACATTCTGGGTTTGGTACCTCTCTGTCCTCGCTAATGGCACAGACACTCTGCCCAGCCACCTCTATGGGCCTCCTGGGGACACAGCCTCTCTTTATTGGCTACCTGGGTGCCCCAATGTAACCAAGAATCTCCATGAGCTCACAAGCAGCCTGCATGCTGCAGCCCTGGCCAGTCCGGATCAGCACAGACCCATGAGAATGTGCTAGCTCTACCCCTGCCCCAAACCCAGAATCAAAGGGGCCACAGGATGTTAAATAGGGGTTTCCGGGCAGGCAGGTAGCTCTTAGTAAGAATCAGATTATTTTAAAGCCAGGATAATGAACATAATGCCAAGCAACACACTTAAATAGCCTCCTTTGCCCTCTGACTTTAATTAAGATTCATTCTTAAGTACACATGATTAAAATTAATGGGGCGTTCTGGCATATTTCACCACTCAAGGAAGTATATTAGATGGGATCATTTCCAGTGAAAATAGCTATTTGTCCAAATTCCTGAGGTATAAATAAATAGATACACAAATAAATGAGTAAATAAATAACAAGAAACAAACCCAGGCTGGATGAAGTGGTAAGAAAAAAAATGGCTTTTCTCTCTCCTTTCCTCTCAGTGGAATAAATTTTGGGTAAATCTTACCTGTTTTGCAGCTCAAATTTCTCTTCTATCTGACTACCCAAACCCAAAGTAGCCAAAGCCAATTGTATTTATTACTGAGCCATTTCTTTTTGTTCACACACATTTGGGCTGGGAAGAAGAGAAGGGGTGGGGGGAGATAAACTTTGAGAGTTTGCTAATGCTAGTATATTTTCTTCCCTGACATTCATTTATTTCTTTTAGTTCTCCTAATATGCTACAGTGTAGACAGGATCTACATTTGACAAGTGCTAAGACTGAGGCATGAAGATAATTAAGTCCCAGGTCCAGGGCTCTCCTCTAAACTGCCTAGTGCTGGACTACTGGCAGCAGTGCGCCCTAGGCCAGAATTTATATCAACACACCATGAGGGCTGGGGTGTGAAGACAAGAACATAATTTCAGGCATGTTGTCCTCTCACAGAGTGATTGACTTCTGTGGAGCGACTCATTTCCTAACATATTTTCCCGGATCAAGTATTACATGTAATAGAACAAAATGAGAAGCTAGTTGTCCAAATCCCCTCAGCGAGGAACTCCAGGATTTCTAAAAGATGGAGACATAGAGGGCTATGTTCAGCTCTGGAGAAGTTAGGGGAAGCTGAGGCACAGGGTGAGTCAGAAACCAGGAACAAGGAAAGTTGTGCCAGGCAACAGAATGGCTGGGTCAGACAGAGGCCCGTGTTGAACAAATCCTTTCATATGTCTGGGATGAAGAAGTATGTGTGGCGGCATAGTGAGAGGAAGGCAAGACTGATCACCAATGGCCACAGCTATGAATCTGGAAAACTGGAAAAAAAAATCTATGGCTTAGAAAATCACAAGATGCTGCTCCAGGTGACTGAATGGTAACTATGAAGAGTAGTACTGGAGCTAGCTCACACGTCTTGCCCACAGCAGCCCTGTTACACTCCTGGCACCACAGTGTCTCCCAAGCATTTTCAAGTGCAGTCCTGTTAGTCCTCAGGCTTGAGAATTAACCCCCCAATGTAAACAGTCTGCTTCTTTACCACACAAACCAAACTCCAACTTCTCTCCTTCTGTGTCTTCACAAGACTTAGAAGAAACCATGCCACTTATATCATTTCCAACCTAAGTGGGACTGCTATTTGACAGAACCCATATCCCACCCACAAACTACATGGTTCTGGTGTCCAAAAGAAATGGGAGAGCAGCCACTAGACTTTATTAAAACTGGGGATTGGGGGCCGGAGAGATAGCACAGGGGCATTTGCTTTGTAAGCAGCAGACCCAGGGCCTATGGTGGTTGGTTCGAATCCCGGTGTCCCATATGGTCTCTGGTGCCTGCCAAGGGCTATTTCTGAGCAGATAGCCAGAAGTAACCCCTGAGCACCGCTGGGTGTAGCCCAAAAACAAACAAACAACAACAACAAAAAAAAAACACCCAGCAAAACTGGGGATTGATAGGACAACCAGATGGTCCTTCCAGCCTTACCTCCCAGGTCAGGTCAGACACACCTTTTAGAACTAGGGGGGTAAGGGTTGTCAGCATGGAGTCTGAGCTTTGCAGGTTGATTTCCCAAAATGGCTCTCTACACTACCAAGGAAATGGAAAACTGAGCTCCTCAAACATGGAAAACCAAGTTCTTCCTGGTCTTCAGCCTCCCGTGGATTTTAGTCTTTCCATTTGATTGACAATGTCTGATCTGTGAGAATCAGATAAACTGAGACAAATGGATTGCGAAGAGGCAATGAAAGTGACATCATCATAGATGGATTACAATGAGTTTGAAACAGGTTGATATTGCCTTAGGAGTCAAACAAGTACAATCTTCCCTCCTCACCCTCCACGAAGCCTTAAAGTTTTCTGATTTATCTGAGTATCCATGTCTGGAGGAGACCATCCCAGGAGAACATAAGAAAGATATAAACCAAAACAAAATCAACTGGCTTTTCTAAAGAAGGAAATTCCAAGTTTACTTTGCTCCTTGGTCTCCAATCCAGAACATTCTGCTCTGGGATTTGGATTCTACAGACAACATTGTAACTGAACCCTTTCCAGACATTCATAAGTCTTTGATTAAAGTGCCACCTCTTTTTGTCTGTTGGTCAAAGAGTAAATGCTTCAGATATGATTTTTATCATGTCCTAAACCCACAAATTTCAGAGGAATAGAAAGAAGCAAAGGGGCCGGAGAGATAGCACAGTGGTAGGGCATTTGCCTTGCATGCAGCTGATCCAGGATGGATGGTGGTTCGAATCCTGCAGGCAGGCAGGCAGGCAGGCAGACAGGCAGGCAAGCAGAAAGGAAGGCAGGAAGGAAGGAAGGAAGGAAGGAAGGAAGGAAGGAAGGAAGGAAGGAAGGAAGGAAGGAAGGAAGGAAGGAAGACAGGCAGGAAGGAAGGAAGACAGGCAGGAAGGAAGGAAGACAGGCAGGAAGGAAGGAAGGAAGGAAGGAAGGAAGGAAGGAAGGAAGGAAGGAAGGAAGGAAGGAAGGAAGGAAGACAGGCAGGAAGGAAGGAAGACAGGCAGGAAGGAAGGAAGGAAGGAAGAGAGAAAGAAAGAAAGAAAGAAAGAAAGAAAGAAAGGAAGGAAGGAAGGAAGGAAGGAAGGAAGGAAGGAAGGAAGGAAGGAAGGAAGGAAGGAAGGAAGGAAGGAAGGAAGGAAGGAAGGAAGGAAGGAAGAAAGAAAGAAAGAAAGAAAGAAAGAAAGAAAGAAAGAAAGAAAGAAAGAAAGAAAGAAAGAAAGAAAGAAAGAAAGAAAGAAAGAAAGAAAGAAAGAAAGAAAGAAAGAAAGAAAGAAAGAAAGAAAGAAAAAGAAAGAAAGAGAGAGACAGACTTTCTGAGTCCCTACAATCGAGATAGAAAAAAGGCCCATGGGGCCACCCTGGCATTTGTGAATTAGGACAAAGGAATGCTTCCAGCTTTTCCTGGCAAAGAATTCATTTTATGAGATTCTTCTCTTCTGAGTTGTCCAAAGACTTACTAGCATCATTATTTGCAAATCGCTTGGGTGTCCTGTCCTTATACTCACTGGACTGAGGCCACAGAGAATCATGGTTAACCACAAACCAGTGTGAGGCCAATATGGGTTCAAACTGACCTCTTCCACTCACTGCAAATGGGACTTTGAGCAGGGCCCTAACGAACTAGACCTCCCTTCCTTATCTGTACACCAGAATAAAAGTAAAGTCCTAGTTATCAGAAATAATGGGGCCAGCAAGGTGGCACTAGAGGTAAGGTGTCTGCCTTGCAAGCGCTAGCCAAGGAAGGACCACGGTTTGATCCCCCGGCGTCCCATATGGTCCCCCCAAGCCATGGGCAATTTCTGAGCATTTAGCCAGGAGTAACCCCTGAGCATCAAACGGGTGTGGCCCGAAAAAGCAAAAAAAAAAATTTTTTTTTTAAATTAGTAAAACTTGGGCCCGGAGAGATAGCACAGTGGCATTTGCCTCCAAGCAGCCGATCCAGGACCAAAGGTGGTTGGTTCAAATCCTGGTGTCCCATATGGTCCCCGGTGCCTGCCAGGAGCTATTTCTGAGCAGACAGCCAGGAGTAACCCCTGAGCACTGCCGGGTGTGACCCCCCCAAAAAATTAGTAAAACTTATAGAGCACTTAGTCCTACTGTTTGAGACAAAGCAGGTACTCAATGAATGGCAGCTATTCTGCAATGGTACTTTAGCCAGTCAAGGACAGAGACACAGGAAGCAACTATTTTATTTATTTACGTGTGTGTGTGTGTGTGTGTGTGTGTGTGTGTGTGTGTGTGTGTGTGAAGGCATTCAGTTGCTCCATATCCAGAGGTGCTCAGGGTCTTCCTGGCTCTAATTTCAGGGGTCACTCACTCCTGGCAGTATTTGGGGTTTATATGTACTTCCAGAGCTTGAACTGAATTGGTCACATGAAAGGCAGTCCTCAACTATCTCTCCAGCCTGTAAGCAGTGTTTTTATATATTCATGAATCATCATTGCTTTCGCTTTATTTTCTACCTTCTGCCCAATTCCTTTCCTGTTATTAAAGAGGGTAACCAGCTATTTCCCTAATGGTTTTGGAGTCTCACAAAGAACATGGGCAGGGACATTGGGAAAGCATGGGGCAGCTCGAAGAAGGGGTATACATCAAATAACAACAGGAAGCTGCATCTTGAGTTCTGCAGCTGCAGGGGGTCTTTGCCAAACATCGTCACATGTCCTTCCAGCGGCTTCTCCTGAGTTGTCAGGGTTCTCCATTCAAGTCGGAGTGCAGGGGACTACCTTCTTCCCAGCAGTTACTTTAAACAGGATGCCCTGAAAACACAGGCTGGCTTCCTGGGAATCAGCTACTTAAGATGTTGTGTATTGTGCTGGGTCTGAGCAGTACCACAAATGGCTTCTATGGTTTCCCAGCAGGGGCAGATAAAAATATAAAACACTACCTTTAAAATAATAAACTATTTGATTATATTATCACTGCTAAAATTTAGTACATGCTCATGGGTGCCACTATACTAAATACTTTTGACATCCATGCTGTCATTTAATTATCATCACCAATGCTTAGACCTGAGGAAACAGGGACCCTGGCTTGAAGCATGCCTTCCTCTAATATTTTTAAGTCCTTTTTCTGGGGCCTGAAAATAGTTGGAGCTTTAATGAAGTCTATAGAGACAGAGCACTCTACCTCCTATCAGGAATTCTTTCTGATGATCCTTGCATCTCTCCTATGCTGTGCAGAAGATTGACCAGATGTCCAGAGTATTTCTAGGACACTTGTGTATAGGGATATCTCAGGGGCTGGTGATGGCTCAATTCTAAAAGGTAAGCAATCCATAAGATGTAGTGATACTGCCAGGCCACTGATAGCTCAAAATTTGTTGTTGTTGTTGTTGTTGCTTGGTTTGGTTTGGTCTGGGAGTTTGGGTTCACAGATTTGCATTCAGGAATCACTCCTGGCAGTGTTCAAGGATGCCAGGGATTGAAACCAGGTTGACTACATGCAGTGCAAGTGCCATACCCACTGTACTATTGCTCTGAGAGATAGCTTAATGGGTTGGAGCAGACTGCAGGCTGGAGGCCTTCATTAGGTCCCCCAACCCCCTCAATGCATAATGCCCCAGTGTTAAACCCTTGAGCATAGAGCTGGAAGTCACTACTGAGCACCACTGTGTGTGGCCTCCAACAAAACAAATAAACAAAAGAGGCAACGGCATTCCATTTTCAAGACTAAAGAAGATTAAGCCATTGATATACTGATTTGGATACACTGATTTGGAGGGTGACTAAAGTGGTTTATATTTAGGGACTCACAAAATATATGCCCAAGACCCCATGTAATTCCATAAAGGACTATGAGGTTATAATAATCATGCCAGGCATGCATCCTTCTGCATATTTTACAAATGGGGAAACCATGACTAATTTCCTAAACACCCATAAGTAAGAGATTTAGGATTCAAATTCTATAATATCTAAATGCAAAGTTACACACTGAACTATTCCCCACAGGGCATCTTTACCTGCTTCCAAAGAGATGTGGACACCCGAATGCTGGAATTCGTTCTTTATTCAGAGCTCTCTTCGATGCTCTTATTCTCTTGCTCTCTTGTGACTGAACTCACCAGCTATTGTCTAGCATGTTCTCATTCAACTGGTCTCCCTTTGACCTCCAGCATTTTCCTCTGGGTAGAGCTTATCTCTTTCATGAGCTCATTCTAAAAACAACTGATCTGAATCTCTTTCAATGGAAGCATTCATTAGGCACATCAAACTCATTCATAACAAAGTGTTAGCTCCAGCAGAAATCGACATGGTTCGCTTACTTTCCTAATTGTGGAATAAACTTGTTTCCTCAATAAAGGAATTTTAGGTGTCAGTCAGCATGTAAATCTGGATTTGAGGGAGGTACCCAGAGTTTTGACCACCTAGTTCTGAGCAGCTTTCTAAGGTAGCTTATCAGACAGCTGAAAGCAGAAGTTATGATTTCTTTTTTTGGGGTGGGGGAAGGTTGAGTCACACCCAACAGCACTCAGGGGTTATTCCTGGCTCTACACTCAGAAATCGCTCCTGGCAGGCTCAGGGGACCATATGGGATGTTGGGATTCGAACCACCATCCTTCTGCATGCAAGGCAAATGCCTCACCTCCATGCTATCTCTCTGGCCCCACAAATTATGATTTTTATGTCACTCCTGGCTCATCTAAAATGGATGAGCTGTCTGGCAGAGTAAAGTGGATACTTAGAGGAGAAGAGAGCCAAGTAACTGTTGGCATCAGGAACCACCAGCAGCATCTGTCAGATCAGTAGCCTTCCTGCCATCTTGATGATCTGTGAGCTGACCCCTTCAAGTCTTCTCCAGTCTCAGCCCAGCCACAATGAGGCACTACTTTTTCACCCAAAAGGATGGCAAGAATCCAAAACTCAGATGACATGTGTGGGCAAGGAGATGGAGAGACTGGGGTCTTCAGATTCTGAGGTAGAATATCAATGGGCACAATTACTGTGAAGACAGTCTGGGTAGTTCCTCATAAGTTCAAAGCTAAATTACTACATGACCCAGAAATCCAACACCTCAACCTAAGTCCTATATGACCCAGATATTCCACACCTTGGCATAAGTCCAGGTAAATATATGTGCACAGACTTCCAGAGCAGCCTTATTCATAATGAAGATGTAAACAAGTCAAGTGCCTGTCAACTGATGAAGAATAAACACATTGGTCTATATATCCAATGGAATAATATTTAACCACTACAGCAACTAAAGTCTAGCATCTGCTACACTTTGAGTGGACATTGAAAACAGATTAAGTGAAGGAAATAGACATAAAGGTCATATTTCAGATAATTCTATTTGCATAAAATGTCCCAAATAAGGAAATCTGTAGTCAGAAATTAGATTAATTTTTCCTGAAATTGAGAGAGGTTAGAATGGTGCATTTGAGGTTGAATAGGGTGGGGGATAATAACAAAGAGATCCAAGATTCTCTTTAAGACAATCCCCCAATTTGCTGTGCCAATAGTCACACAAAAGAGAACAAATAAATACCCCAAAACACTGGTGAACACTTTTCATGGGTAGTGAGTTTGTGTCACATGAACTGAATCTCATAATGCCATTAAAGCACAATAGAACTGTTTGGCATAGCCTAACTCCCTTAGTTCATCCAACCCTACTCCAGGCCTGCTCTCCTTTCTGCTATCAAAACCTTTCAGGCACATTTTATATAGGATGACCTCATAGTCCTCTGTCTCTCACACTATTTGTTGTTCTGGCTTTGATAGGAACTGAGTGTCTGCATAGGTGTCATTCCCATCAATCGAAGCGCCATCATACATCCTGTTCTCAGATTAGTCTTTCTCAGGCTCATTCCCATGCAGATAGAAAAGTAACCACATTTTGATGAGCTTCTCTGAAAAGAAATTTTCAACAAGTTTCTCAATACTGGAAAGCCATTCCTTTTCTTTCTTTTATAACATTTCCTAAGAGGAGCCCAGAGAGACAGTGAATAATGCACTGCAGTCTACTTAGGTCATTCTTTCCTGTGACAACTTGCCAATGCCTAGAATATTTCTTTTCTACCCATCTCTATCAGAAAAACACCCCAAAGAATTCCTGCTCTTTCAGTCTTAGAACATCATTAGTGCAAAGTTTGAAAAGGGGTGCATGTGCTCCTGAGTCCCTAACATCCTAGCTAAAAATACCTTCTGCATTCAGCTTGAACACAATATTCCTGTATGGCCTCTTTTCCTCCCACCTTCCCCACATGAATGAAATATGAAGGGCAGCATTTCCTCTGCAGACTGTGGAAGAATGGATCTATACAGTACTTTACTGCCAATCACAAAAGACAAAACCACTTACCAGGAGGATCAAAGCTGTGGGCCAGGTGCTCCAGCACGCAGGGAACATCTGGACATAGTAACACAGTGGCACGCCTGTGATGTGGGGAGGGGGGCTCAGTGGCAGACACCTTCTTGACCACCAGGTTCCTCCTGTGGAAGCCCCCGAGGCTGGCTCTCCAAGATGAGACTCTGATTTTCTGAGAGTTGCACAATTTCCCAAAACACTTTAAGCCAGGGAAAGTGGGCATCCCTGGCACAAACTACAAAGAGGCAAGAGGTGCCCGCCCAGAGCCCATGAAGCTGTTCCCTTCTGCAGTCCTGACCTCGGGTTGTTGTTTTTTTCTTTTTCCCGTTCAGCAAAGCAGATTAGGGAGGATGTATTTAAGTTATTATCCTCAACAGCTCAAGGCTCTGAACTCAAATGATGAGATAGGAAAATAGCCACTAGAAAGAACCCATTGGGGCCTGCGAGGTGGTGCTAGAGGTAAGGCCTTGCAAGTGCTAGCCAAGGAAGGACCGCGGTTCGATCCCTGCATCCCATATGGCCCCCCAAGCCAGGGGCAATTTCTGAGCACTTAGCCAGGAGTAACCCCTGAGCATCAAACGGGTGTGGCCCCCCCCAAAAAAAAAACCCATGAGGCATGAGTGAAGATTAAAGATTAAATTAATATGTCTAGTAAGAGAAAAAAGACAGTTGCATTAGCTAATAGAATATCTCGGTCATCCCCACCCCCCCAGATGCTCAATGCCATCCAGTCAGATATTATAAATAGGGGTAGGAATATAGGCATTACATATACTTTCAACATGCATAACAGGGACAAATTCAGAACACAGACCTGAATTTTTTAATATTTTAGACCTGACAGAGGAGAAATCTCACTTTAAGCTCCTGAACAAATCCAGCCCCAGCACTAGTCCTTTTTAGTGTTCAGAGAGAACGCCCCCTGCCTTGAGCCATGAACAGCTTCCCCTCTGGACTCCAGCAATTCAAAGCTAACACTATTCTGCTGTTTCATGAATTCCTGCTACTACAGAATTTTGAGCAGAGTTCCAGCATGTCAATAGAATAGGCATGCAGGGAGAAGAGATCTTTTACCAAGCAACCCTCAGGCATTTGGGTGCAGATATTATAATAGACACCTCTGGGATTGAATATTCACCCCAACATACCCTCAGTGGATACATAGAAAGCAGTGTAGACCTCTGCAGGAGTCAGAGGAATAAACCCCTGGACTGTTGTGATTCAGACAGTATGCTTTGAACATGCTTTGAACATGATCAAACTGCAAACATGTTCAAAGAGAAATCTGGCCCTGTGGTTCCCAAATCTCTCTGGACCAAAGAATCTTCAATAGATCTCTCCAAAAATAAAAATCTGGAAACTTGTTTAGCTCTCCAAGGAAGGTTCTTTGGGGCTGAGGCCAATAAAATTCTACTTTTAAGGATTCCCCCAGACTAGGAACAATATTTGACAAGACCCAATTGTAGCCCTGTAACTTCAGGATGAGATGGAAAATCTTGAAGAATAAAATTTGTCTTTCCTACAAAGAAGCCCAGGGAGACTCAGGCCCTGTTACCCCTGAGTGATGACTCTTCCTGCTCCAGCCACCATGTCCTGCCACCATTGCTAGAGTCAGATGAAGAAAAGGGAATCTGAAATTTCAACTTTGGGGGATGAAGGGAAGATCTTTAGCCTCAAGTGATCAGTAGCCAGAGGTGACTTGGTGACAGAGTGATACTTGATCTGACTGTGTATGGTTGATGATACTCAGGGGAACATGTGGTCAGGGATGCTAGACATGTGCTCTAGCCCTTCAACTATTTCCCAGGCCCAACTAATTCTTAAAATGTATGATCTAGCAGTAGTTATCAAATTTGTTAGGAAGATTCTGGTCCATAGAGAAGCATAGGGAGAACAGAAATGAGTTTTTCCCAGAGACTAATCAAACTGGTGCTGGAAGAGTGGGAAGCTGAATGCATCTATTATTGCTGTCAGAACAAATTTTATGAGCTAAAATTTTGGGAATTATGAGCCATTCCAACATTGAACCTGAAAATAATTTTGCTGGGATCTTCTTCTAAAAAAGAAGTGTTACAAAGTATGTAAAGCAATATGTATGAGTTCTACTTCTTGTCTACTTTGACGAGCCTTTTGAGAAAACAATGAAATCAATTTGATCAATGCTTCCTTAAGTGTGGCTCCTGCTTCAAAATGCTCAAAACCTGGACAAGTAAGGCCCATTTCCATTTTTGTAGGTGCTTTTAGAATTATTTTCTCATCAATCACACAGAGGGGAATCCCTGTTTTCCACTCCAATTCCCTCTCCCAGTCTGGCTCGTTGCAAACTGAAAACCTGATGGGATTTATCTGTGGACGTGTGTTAATGCAGCCTATCTGTGGAAAACAGATGTGTGTGTACATGTGTGTTTACTGAGAGAAGAATGCAACAACTCTAAACAAGCCTCTGCTATACTCTAATGAACAAGAGACTACACAGTTCACAGCTGCCTTCACATCTACAAGAAGAGTCTAACTCTTTCCTCACATGATTCCATCGGCTGGGCTCCTCAACTTGACATACCTTGTCCACTCAGATACACTCTGTAGCCCGGACATTGCCTCCCACTTAAGCTGCCATATGAGAACAACATACTCAGGCCTCCCTGAGTGGAATTTTCAGGACATGTTTGTAATTCAACACAATTAATGCAAGGAGTTATATTGGGTTTGGGCAAGCATAGAAATAAGAATCTTTCAGAGAAGGATGGCATGTAAGAAGTCTGAATTATAGACCAGGCTGGTAGCTAAGTGGTATGTGGCCCCTAAACAGTAGGCTGTGAACATGGACATCTGTTTTCAAAGGCAACCTGGCTGCCTTCGAGTGCAAGGGCTGGTTGAGACACTGGGGAGTTAGGGCCAGGGATGACAACTGGTAGCCGGGACCAAATTTCACTTTCCAGGCTGTCAAAGCTCATGGTCAGGAAGGCCAAGTCGCAGGGCCTATTAACACCTACGTTCAGAAGAGCCTGCTCACAGCAGCCTCTCCTCCTTGGAAGCAGTGCACACAGGAACTGGGCAAACGGCAGACCCAAATCTTTCAGTTACCCACATCAGCTGGGTACCATTGTACTCAGCCCTTATGAGGGAGTGTAAGTGCCATGACAAGGTGATACAAGGTATCACAGTGCACTAGGTAGGCTACAAAGCTTGTCATTAGCTCCAGCATAAGACAAATGCGTAATGTTTGTGCTAGGAGTGGCTGACTTGAGAATCTCGTCAGACAAGACTTGCTGATCTGCCGGAGCAGCTCCATGTGCCCAAGACAAGCTCTTCTGTGGGAAACCAGGCTATCACCAGATCAGCAGTACAGGACTCACCATGGGGCTCCTCCGGCAGCACTGAGTGACCCTGAACATTCTGCCTTTGCTCCTTGCAGGATCTCTGAAATGAGCTAGTCCATGCTCAGAGCTAGGTATTTGGGAGTTATAAAATGTTCAGGGGTGACTGTCTTAACCACTGCTTTTCATTCCACTTCCTGTCAATCCTGCAGCCATCCTCCATAAACTCTGGCTTTTTCTTTCATTTCATTCTATACTATGATTTAGGGGTGTGTGTGCGTGCACACACACACACACACACACACACACACACACACACACACACCAATTCCCTCTCCTTTATATCATCTGCTAAGAGCTACCTACTTCTTGCTAAGAGGAAAAAGAAAAAAAAAAACTTAAAATATCGACCAAGTTTAAAATGCAAATCTTGATGGTATTTTGTTTTCCTATGGAAATGGGTCTGAATTATGCCTCTGCACCATCGGGGGGGGGGGGTACCTGCCCTTTGGGCTTTGTTTAATCAGAAAGGAACAAACTGAAAGGGCTCAGCACCTGCAGAGACTCCAACTAATCACCTCATTCTGGCTGCTGAGCAGGACAAACTGAGCAGAGTTGCAGCAAAGCTTTAAGGAAGCAGAGGAGAGAGAGGAAGGAAAAAAGAATCTTCCAGATCCAGACAAATATGCCTCAGCCCTTTGGATCTTCTTCTAATCTTGCAACTACACCTGCTCCAGGCCATCGGCAAGCCTTGAACCAAGTCCTCTGTGCCTGTGCATCCTCGCCTCTAGGCTGCTTCTGTGCAGAGCCAGTGTTAAAGGGTCTGACCCATCCCCCCAGCAGGCTCAGTTTCAGGGGTACTGGCATAGGCACTGCCTGGATAAGACACCTCTGGCAGCCTGCTCCATCCATCCCCGCATGCAGCTGTCTCTCCGCCCAGACACCACCTGGCCTGAACCTGCCCACAAGGCCAGAGGCCAAGCCCGCTGCTCTATATCATTTCCATGAATAATTCAGTCTGTGCATCAACTGTGCTGAATGCGCAGGATTGAGAGCCTTGAGCACTCTGCGCACTGGAGCATGGTTAGCCTAAGGGGCAGCCAACGTCTTGGTTACACCGTGACAATTCTCTATCCACAGGCTCCAGATTTCTAAGATCTAATAAGTGCCTGTCTTGGTAGGGAGGTAGTTGCAGATAGGAACTAAATGAGGGCAAGAAAGGACCGTGTCACAGGTGCCCCCAAATGGGCAGTGTTGCCCTCCAATCTGTTCCCTGACCTCCTTGTCCCACCCAACCAGCTGTGCTCTCAGCCAGCTCCTTGAGCCTTCTGCTCTGAAATCATCCATCCCACCCAGCCCTAGCCTTCATCCTTCCTGCATCTCCCGCACTCCCTAAAAACTCCTCAACTTCCTGGCCCCTGACACTCCTGAACATACTCTGGAGACCACCTGGGGAGCTGTGAGCACTGCCCTGGTGGGTTTCAAGGTTCCCAGCCTACAGAGTCCAATGCTAAGTACTGCTGAGTGCTCTCAGGGTTGCTTCTCAAACTTCAACATCCACTGGGAAGCTCAACCATAAAAAAAAAAAAAAAAAAAGACGAGAAAAGCTGCATTCACGTGTGCTTAATGGCATAGTGGACTTGCAGTCCCTCCACCCAGACTTCACAAGTCGTTGGTGGCCGGAATCAAAGTCTCCCTAGGCTCTGAGTCAGGGGCCCCTAAATCTTGTTACCAAATTGTTTCCCCAACTGTGCCTCTTAACAGCCTGCCCTGCAGATCAGCAGCCGCCTAGCAGGTGTGGGGCTGTGTCCACCTCCCCTGCTGGCCCAGAAAGTGACAGCAAGGACCCTAGTCTCTGTCACCCTGTTCCCTTCACACGTGAGAAGCCACATAGCATGGGGCAGAGTGGGAGCATAGTGGGTACCAAGCTTTCCCTGCACGCACTGACCCGGGTTCAATCCACCATACCCCATATGGTCCACTATGCCATTAAGCACACGTGAATGCAGCTTTTCTCATCTTTTTTTTTTTTTTATGGTGGAGCTTCCCAGTGGATGTTGAAGTTTGAGGAGCACCCCTGAGAGCACTCAGCAGGACTGCCAGGAGTGATCCCTGAGCACAGAGTTCTGAGCAGTGCTGGCTGTGGGTCACCCCCACCCCAAAGAAAAGAGGTGCTTGAAGCCTTGTAAACCCTCCTTGTAAGAGGTCACAGTGAGTCTGAGCTACGCACTTGAACACCGGGCAGTGATCAAAGAAAGAAATTGGGACTATGTGAGTGTGTTAGTGAGAGGAAATAAAAAAATGTATATCCTTCGGACCTGCTGTGCGTTCCTGCTCCTGGGAGCTGCTGCAGGACATCAGCTCCACCCAACCAACCCAGTTTATCCGCAGTCTGCTGAGCTCTTTGGCAGACTCTAAATGCCATGTGCATGACCTGAGGCCAAGGCCAGCCAGCTGTGCCTGCCCCTGGGTGGATCACGAGGAGACAGGCCGCCCTCACTAGCGGAATAAACTGCTGAGTGGGGCCCCAGAAGATCAGCATCAGCGCCTCTCCACAGCCACCCGTGGATGGACATGTTGGCCCTGGAGCAGGTGCATAGTGGCTGCCTGCCCTGGCTCCCCAGGCGGGCATCCCAGGAGGGTGAGGAGGTGAGGGGGGATGCAGGGGGAAGCCTTTCTAGCGGCTCCGTCTGAAATATTTATAATTCCTCTATCTCAGCAAGGAACAGCCTTGGCTCAGTCTGGCAAAGCTGTCCTGTCAATTTACCCGAAACGGTCAAACTCACCAAATAATCTATTTCCTGGCAGCCACCACCCAACCTCCCTAGAGTCTGAGGACCATTCACGACTGAATTTCAGTGCTCACTTGGCAGAGGTGCTCCCTGTGGTTAGTGATTACCAGGAAAAGGGAAGGTGGGTAAGGGATGGAACCTAGGCTGATTAAATCAGTGTGAGGCTTATGGCACCCTTTGTTTAAAAGCCACCTTCACTCTACAAACATTTATTGAGCCCTATAATTAGCCAGGAGTTAGCTGCCTGCTTGATGAATAAGGCCAGAGGGCTCAAAGAGCACATAAATGAGCAGAAACAGTCACGCACATGCTAACCAGGAGAGCAATTTGGTAAATTCCACCTCTGTGTACAGTGATAACAATGAAGGGCTGGCAAGAGTGGTTTAGAAATTTTGGATACGGTGAACAACACCTTATACTTCCCCATCTTGATAAAAGAGTTTCAGAAAGGAAAGTGGCTTGCTTGTCATGTTACATGACTAATTTTCATGTGTTATTTCTCTTTTATTCCAATAATGACATGGAAAAAGCTGCTTTTCTCTGGCACTACAGGGTTCTTCAAGCACTACAGCAGGTAACCTATACTCATTGCTCAATGGCTCCCATAAGTGCTGGGTAAACAGCAACTTTTTTCGAGGGAGTTTGGGGGGTCATATGTGTTTGCGTCCCACAGTGTTTGCAGTGACTACAATGCCATGCTCTAGTATTAGGGGTATGGAAGAGAGGAGGGAAGGTGCTCTTGGGAGGGAGAGAGACATAATGTCCATTGTGGACTTAAAGGAAAGGAGAAGCCAAAAAGAAGCATCCACACAGATGACATGGCAACAGAAACACTTCCTTGGCTCACACTTCATAGCTGAGGTCAGAGAACATGGATCAGGTCACAAAGGACCTCTTTATTGTGTACAGAGGGTGCTTTTGACAGGTGATGTGAGGTTCCTCCCTCTGAGCATGGACAAAGTATACCCCCAAGCCTACTCACTGACATCCTCATGGCAAAGAATCACAGACTGGTACAAGCACTGTGCCCACCTTCCCAATTCCTTCCACACCCATTAAGGACTGACTCTCTAGGACTGGAGGAATGAAAGAACTTGAGCAATGCATTAACTTGAGAATGCAATAAGCAATTCACTTATTGCAGTGGTGTTTTTGTGATGTGTGTGTGTGAGCATGCACATGTATGTATTTGAGTGTATGTGCCATACTCAGAAATACTCAGAGGTTACTACTGGCTCTACACCAGCAACTACCCCTGGAGGTACTTAGGGGACCATATGGGATGGTGGGGAGTGAACCCTAGCCAGCTGTATGCCAGGTAAACTTGCTACCTGCTGTACTATCACTCCAGCACCTCCCCCTCCCCTAGTGTTCCTATGAGATGAAAAGGATACTTATAAGGAGACCCAACACAGCATCTCAGACTCAGAAACTGATCCAGGAACACATTGTCCCCCAGAACTAAGCATAGAATTAGATGCACAAAGAGATACAAGTGAAATCTTCCCTCCCCCAGTAACTCCTTCAAGTCCTTGGTAGGGATGAGGGTGTACTTGGCTATTTATAGGTCAAGGCTGAGGTCCAGAGTTGGAAATGTGGCTACATACACGTTTTTTTAGAAAGGAGAACATTCCCTTGCTCTCCACAGTCAAGCTGATCATTTTATTTCCTAAGGACCCCCCCCACACACACACACACACAATTTCAAGGAGACAATTTGCTGCAGATGAAATAGATCATCTCTTAATCCAAAGATGTTTTCTGGCCGATTCAATGAACAGACATTATTTCATTCACCAGTGGTCAAAACAGAATATCAGCTAGCTAAAAAATAATCTGTGGTTATGTAGAAAAATTCATTCAGATTATATATTTGTGAATTCATTAATAAAAACATGAATATGCTTTAGAATGTATATAATATCAATAAGGGACAAGTATGTTATTTGTTAAGTAATTAATTTACAAATATGCAATTCTTTTTTTTTACACTATAAGCAATGTAAAACTAGGAGAGTTTACAGACTAAGAATTAGTCTCAAAATTAATAAAAATAAGAACACTTGTCAGAAACATATGCACATGAGGAAGACAGTGAATGCAGAAGATGGTCTATTAATTTTACTGTGCATGAAACTGTCATAGACGTTCCCTGCTCTAACAGGAAGCCACCAATCCCACCAATCTCTGCTACTTGCAAATGCAAGCCAGATGTTCAGATTTTTATGTGAAATCTTGTCAGTTTAAGCATGTGTAAAATATTAGAAAAAATAGTCATGTCCCTTCTCCACTAAAAAGAAACAAGAAGTTGTAGTGATAGTACAGTTCATAGAGTACTTGCCTTCCATGTCGCCAACCCAGGTTCGATTCTTGGCATTACATATGGTTCCAAGTGCCAACAAGTGATCACTGAGTAAGCCCTGAGCATAGCCAGGTTTGGCCCCAAAACAATACAAAAACGAACTGTAGTTGTAATGGCAATTGGACTTGGACACACCCCTTGGGTACCCACCACTGTAATGATAGTTGAACATGGACATGCCCTTAGACACACACATCCTTGTCATGCCAGGAATCAAAGAAAAAACTTGAACCTTTGCAGGGGAGCCCAGGATAGTGACCAGAGTAGCATCTGCTGGCTTGGGGGTGGGTTTGGGGGCCTGGAAATAAAACATTGGTAAGATGCTGCCTACTTTGTATCTATCCCTTTTTCTTTCTTTCTTTCTTGTACCAGGGCCCTCCCTGGCTATCTCTGACCATTGATTTCCCATCTATCTCTCCTTCTCTCTTAGAAACCCCCAGGCAATGGCAGGTCTCAGACTGCAGAAGAAATAAAAATATATACTTGGTTTTTCTTTATCTCCTCTCTCTTTCTCTGTCCCAGGTAGACCGTCACTACATGTCGGCATCCCTGGGTGGACATGAAGCCCCACTGGGCTGCCAGGCCCCTAGGGCTCCTGCGAGCCTTGCAGCACCGAGCCCTAGCAGCCGTGGGCTTCTGTAGCATGCAGTTCTGCAGCCCTGGCAGCCTTGGGCCTTTGCAAAAAACAAACAAACAAACAAACAAACAAACAGACTTTATGACTTTTGGAGTTACCAGTCTGAGAAACTTATTAGTTGTTTCATAGCTGTGATCTTAACTCTCCCATCCCCACCCACCAAGCTTAACTCAAACAATTGTGATTTGTTTCAGGTACTAGAGAAAGGTCGATGGGATATAAGACTTTCAGAACCAATGGAAATCTCCAAAAACTGATTAAAAAAAAAAAAACCTGAAATGAACTTATCCTGGCTGGAGAGAGCTTAATGGGCAAGTGTGCACACTCTGCATACAGAAGTCACAGTTTGGTCCCCAGCATCACATTGCTAGGAGGGACTCCCATACCCTCCCAACACTGAATTGGAAATAACCTTTGAGCACTGCCAAGCCTATAAAAGACAAACACACATCTGCAACATCTCATTTGTAAATTTAGATTTTAAAGATGGCATTTCTCCTGTGAGTTGCCATGAAAGTGGTCATGGATTTCCTGACTATTGAGTTTGTAGTCTGAGAGCATTTGCAGAACAAACTCGGCTAACTTTCCTTGCCACAGACAAAAATGATTTATGTCCAGCCCTATACAAACTGTGGTTTCATACTGACACAATCTTCCCTCTATAATTCCTGGTTAGAATGCCAGGAAACATATGACTCTGCAATTCTTCTCTTTGCATTTTTTCTATTCCTTTGATAAAATAAAATACACTTAAATTACAGTTAAAAAAAAAAACAAATATAAGTACACAAAAGCCTAGGTTTGGAGTAGTGCATTTGCTATCTTTCAAGTTAAAGAATACTTCTTCTCCCTCATAGAGTTCCACTGGGCTTCATCTTGGCCAAAACCTATCCAGATACCGTGTTTCAATGAGCACAGCCATTCAGTAATGCCACCTGTCTCTAGCTTCTCTGATTCAGCCTGATCTGGAGATTCATTCTAGTTTCTCCATTAAGTTTTATTGCTCCAGGCCCCGCATCACAAATATCACAGTTTATCTCCACTGGACAATAGATAATACTCTGGGTATTATTACCTCCATGGTCAACACCATTCCACAAACATTTAGACATGAGAATAAGCAAAACACCTACTTCTAGAATCTCAAAGAATCCCAATTTTGATACCATGTCATTGACTGAACTGGCATGGCTAATCACTTGAGAAGAGGGTTGCCTATTAGGGGTGGAACAAATGCAGGGGGTGCTACAGTGGCACAGGTTAGTGCATGAAAATTCCCAGGGAAGAACTATCACTGGCAAGGGTGATGTAGTCAAATATGTTCTGACACTGAGGAGAGGGGGCAGAAGGAAAAGGTTTTGGCCTTCGCTGAGGTAGGAAGATTCCTGGCTACAATTTACAAGCAGAATAGGCAGGTTATTCAAGTGAGGAAAACAAGGCAGTTCCAAGCTTTTTGCAAAGAGCCTGAAGATTCCATGGAGTCATCACTTTCCTGCATGGATGGATGTCCAAGCCCAGTCTGACAGGAGACAGGTAATGTTTATTAGAATGAGTCAGTGCAAACAGGGCCAGAAGTAAAAGCAAATAAATGCTTTTAGATAATTTCAAAGTGGAAAGTCTGTAATATAAAGATTTTCCTTAGAACCCTAAATATTAGCAACTACATGTCTAAGAATATAGTCATTGAGGCGAAAGGAGAATAAAAAATATGAGTTTAGGTGGAAAGGGCTGATGACCAACTAATTTCACTATTATGGTAGTGGGCAACAGGCAGTGGGGAGTAATCAAGGCAGCAAAAGGAGTCAGAGCTAGGGAGGGAGCTTGGGAGAGTCTTCCAGCCTTAAGTGAGAGAGGGAAAGAGAAAAGTAATCACAATGGGTCAGTGGGTAGAGTGCTTAACTTAGACATGGCTAGCCTGGGTTTAATCTCCAACACTCCACATGGTCTCCCAAGCTTACTAGGAGTGATCCATGAGTGCAGAATCAGGAATAAGTCTTGAGTACTGATGGGTCTGACCAAATGTGTGCACTCGTGCATGCACACACACACACACACACACACACACACACACATACACACACACACACATACACACACACACACACACACACACACGAATCACAGGCTCATAAATGGTCAATCCATTCTCGAAAAATTCTCAAGGAAGGTTGATCACTTGATATCTGCTTTAATAAAAATGCTTCACAAACATTTATAAACATTGGATATTAAAATGAAGACTTCAATGAGGTGTTCTGGTTGGGGAGATATTGAAACCTCCACCCAGACTCAATTTACTCAAACTGACTCTTGCACATAAATGCTTCAACCTCTCAATTCAATGCATTAACTAAGTGATCCAACTCAGCAGCATTTCCTAGCATTCTAATTAAAGACACATACATTTTATTGATTAAAATTTCCAGTAACAGCCATAATGCTATTACTTAGCCTGCCAAGAAAAAGGAGAGTCGCAACTGAAAGAGAAAAAAAAAACTCAGAAAGGCTTTAGTTTGTCTTTGAATTTATCAGAGTATTTCAAATGTCAATAAATAACTTCACCTAGGATATATGTGTTGCAGATAATAGAGAAAAAAAGCCACTAGATCTAAAGAGGATACCCCCCTCCCACGATCCACTTCATGGTGGCAAATGTAAACCATCATAAAACAGCCACAGGAAAATCCGGAAGGGGCAGAGAGTAGAACCGTATGGAAGCAATTCAATCAGCATTTATTAAGCATTTCTTTGACTAGAGCCCAGCAATAAATACAAAAGAGAAGAACTAAGTGCTTTGCTTTTCGTTTTCTGATGGAATCAAAGTACTTTTGAAGTCTTCTCATATAGAAGCTCTCAAGACAAAGCAAACAAAAATAGCTACAACAGGATGAAGTGGGTGGTGGATGTCTCCAGGACAGATATGTGTGTGTGTGTGTGTGTGTGTGTGTGTGTGTGTGTGTGTGTGTGTGTATGTGTGTGTGTGTGTGCACGCATGCGCGTGTTTCTAGGGTTCTTTTATTTATTTGTAAGGTGGCAAGAATAGCTTGGCACAATTTTTTAAACTCAATCAGCATATGGAGAAGCAAGGGGCTTTAAGGTAGCTTCAAAATAAAACACAAAGCAAATGGTAATGATGGAAATAGGTAAAAAAAAAAGAGCTTTTGAAAAATGAAAAATGGAAATGTCTTTTTTAAAAATCAGTATTTTCTGCAGGACACAGAGCCCCAATGATCCTGCTGCAGCCTGTACAGTTAGGCTTCCCAGATTAGGCCCAGTGTAACTTTCGGGCCACCTCAGGAGTGTCCCGAGACCTGGATGCAAGGGAGCCACTGCACAAGCTACCCACTGCCTGAGGAGAACATAGCCACCCAATTCTCCCAGCTGAGTCTATACAAGACCATCCTTACTGAAGCCCCCTGATGGTCTTCCCCACAATTCAAACCCTTGCTCGGAGCTGCTCTTCTGGCGATACCCTGGGTGCTTGATCCTTGAGGTACATCGCTTGATAAAGCTGGGGGATGCACCTGATCCTCACTACCATGCATCTTCAGCTGGGGACATAATGAAGCTCTGAGTGCTACACAATGCCCCTGCTCACCACACAGGAGACCAGTGTGCTCTGAAGTGACCTGTTGCCTTGTTCATCTCCAAGGAATGGGTGGAATGGCACTCGAAGTGTGAATAAAGGTCCAATTAAAAAAATCATTATCTTCTCACTGATGGAAAAGGTTGGTGATTATCACAAATAAGTGGACCAGGGCAGCCTACTTACTTGGAGGAGCATGGCACAAGGTCAGAGGGATGGCCCCGATCTTGCTCTCAGTTCTATCCCTCCGGAGCTACATGATATCCCACCATCTTCTGAATGGACCCCCAGAAATTCTTCCAAGTCCACAACTAGATAAACTGACCTTGCCTCTAGAATTCCAAACTTAAAATAAAGTGGGGAATGGGAAGATATTTTCATACTTGATTTATAATTGAGGATCAAGTTATGTTGCCAGCCACAATTTCTCCCATTTCAACTTTTCTGACAGAGAAACAGAAAATCATGATTGGGTCAGACACTAATATGAGTGGCAGTTACCACATCTGGATAAAAGCTTAATACAAACATTATTACTTCTTACATTATTACATGATGTGGAGGTAATTAACAGAGATTATATGACATTGAAAGACTTAGCATGCTACAGGCCATTTAACATCACACACAAACTTTTAACGAGCTTACTTACTATTTTTTTTTTCTCAATACTATTGTGGAATCAACAAACTACTCAAATGTTCAAAATCAGGGCCAGACAGATAGTCTAGGTCATATGACACTTACAATCAATCCTGGCCTACAATCAATCCTGGTTCAATTCCTGGTGTCATATATGGTCACCTGAACATTGTCATAGATCATTCCATGGTCACTTCATGGAGCCAGGAACACCGATGAGCAGCTCTGAGTACAGTCCACCCTCCCAATGACTGAAAGACGAGAGAGGCAGGACAGGAGGTAGACCACTTACCTTGCACATGGCAAACTAGGTTCAACCTCCAGCAACCCAGATAGTCCCTGAGCCTGCCAGGAATCATCCAACCAGGAGTAAGCCAGAGAGCACTGTCAGGTGTGGCCCATAAAACCAAAATAGAATAATCATTTTCAGTATCAGAAAATGCTTATAAACAGTGGGAGGATCCTAAAGAGACTAAACCCAACTTTTTCTTTTTTGTAAGAAGCTAGAACATGGGGCAGGAGAGATAGCATGGAGATAAGGTGTTTGCCTTAAATGCAGAAGGACAGTGGTTAGAATCCTGGCATCCCACAAGGTCCCCCGAGCCTGCGGGGGGAGGGGCGCGGCAATTTCTGAGTGTAGAGCCAGGAGTGGCCCCTGAGCGCTGCTGGATGTGACCCAAAAACCAAAAAACAAACAAACAAACAAAAGAAGCTAGAACATCTGCCAATGTATAGAAACACTTGATCTTGGCATGTTTGGTGGTGGAGCCCTGAATCAATCCTCCTCCTCCAGGCCTCCCTGGGGCAAACTATCACTGAAGAAAGGAAATCAACTAAAGTAGAGGCAAGAGAAGGCCTCAAGAAAACAAAAGAAAATGGAAGCCAGTATCAACAATACTGAGAGGGGATTTATGCAATTAGGTCAACCTGGGGAAAGAGTACTTTTCCAAGAACCTCAGGGGATTTCCAATGGTGATGTTTTCAGTATCTCCTGACCTCATTTTATTGATGACCTTTGACTTAGTGACCGGGTAGGGAGAGATCCCTGTTCCATCCAGATTCAGTGCTTTGTTCCTGGCTTCTTGTTTAGTGCACAAGCATATGTGTGTGCCCTGTTCCTGGGCCTCACACACGCTACTAATAAGTCTATCCCCCTCCTTCATGGGACAGTTTAATTCTAATCAAATGATGAGGAAATCAGGAGAGATGTTTTACACTGAGGGGAGGGAACCCTCTACCTTAGAATAATAGGTTTTCTTCCTATGGGTTGTTGAATTAACCAATATTCACTCTAGTCAGGGATGGCTTCTTTTTTGCATGTGTTTGTCTCACCTGGGTGGAAAGAACCTCTGGATAGGCTCTCGGCCCCAACCAGTTCTCCACCCATGAGGGTGGTCTTATTCTTCTAATAAAAACTGTGGCTCAAGCAGATCTCAGGCTGCTGGCTCCTGATGGAAAGATCCCTGGACCTGTTTCATCTCCCCAACTTGATTTGGATTATTTCCTACAATAGCTTTGTTTCCAGACCCTTGTCCTCAATCCTGAGGAGATTAGGGTGTGAAGAATTATCTTCACTAGGTTACCTGCTCTCCAACTCCACAAAAAACCCTCACCCTCTCAACCCCAGCAGACTAGAACCCTCTTTCCTCTCCCACTTGGCTGTGGCTGTGTTTGAAGAAGAGAAATCTGAGCTCTCTTAGTCTATGTTGTATCCCAGATTCTAATTTAGAAGTCAATGTCAAGTGAACGCAATGAAATAGCATATTTAGATTCTGTCTTTTGTGTGTATTGAGACAACTCCACCAGAAGAGAAAAAGAAATCAAGAAAAAACTACAGAAAAAAATTGCAGGGAAAAATTAATTCTAGTTCAAGAGGCATCTTCCTTTCTTTTTCTTTTTTTCCTTTCTCTCTCCTATCTCTCTCTCCCTCCCCTCTCTCTTTCCCTCCCTCCCTCCCACACTTAGCAGTACTTAGGGTTTACTCTTGGATCAGTGCTCAGAGGTCTCTTCTGGCAGGGCTTGAGGGATGAGGATGCCAGGATCAAGCCCAGGTCAGCTGTAGCTGCCTGCAAAGCAAGTGCCCTCTGCACTATACTACCTCTCCAGACCCTGTAGTCCTTCTTTCTACCTTTACTAACGCTATACTCCAAACTCATCTGTGTCTAGATTTAATCAGTGTAATTTTTTGTTTGTTTGTTTGTTTTTGGGTCACACCTGGCAGCACTCAGGGGTTACTTCTGGCTCTATGCTCAGAAATCGCTCCTGGCAGGCTCAGGGGACCATATGGGATGCCGGGATTCGAACTACCAACCTTCTGCATGAAAGGGAAACACCTTACCTCCATGCTATCTCTCCGGCCCCCAGTGTAATTTTTTACTACAGATGACAAATAGTAATAATTGGCTCCTGATGGAAAGATCCCTGGACCTGTTATTTGCCAATAATGGCAAATAAGTATTAAAATTTCAGACAGGGTAGAGAGACAGGGGTTAATGTACTTGTCTTTCTTTGGCCTGATTCAACCCCCTGAACAGCAGTAGGTGTGACTCCTGAGCACAAAGCCAGAAATAGTCCCCGAGTACCTCCTGGAATGCCCTCCCCGCCAAATTCAAGCTGAGGACCTGAGTGATAGCTAAAGAGCTAAATGTGAGGAGCATATGAGAGGTCTGGTTCAATCTCCTGACCACTTTCAGGAGCAATCTGTATACCACACATTCCATGAGCACTGCCAGGAGAGTCTGGAGGACTGAGCTGGGAGTAGCCCACACACATCCAAAACCAAAAAAAATCAAGCAAAAACAAATATTTTATTTATTTATTTATTTTGTTTTTGGGCCACACCCGGCATTGCTCAGGGGTTACTCCTGGCTGTCTGCTCAGAAATAGCTCCTGGCAGGCACGGGGGACCATATGGGACACCGGGATTCGAACCAACCACCTTTGGTCTTGGATCGGCTGCTTGCAAGGCAAACGCCGCTGTGCTATCTCTCCGGGCCCAAATATTTTATTTTTAATAGCATCTTGGACTTTCTATCTTTCCATTTGAATACAACATGAAGAATTCTAAGTAAAACCCAAACAAGATACAAATGAGGAGGGAAATGTCCACTTGTTCCCAGCTTCTTATTTCTCAAGTTAAAAATAAATTGGTCCCCTCAATCCCAGTAGCTTCTTTATACTAATCTAGACCACGTCAAATAAAAATAATTTTTATTTTAAAAATATTTAAAAATTTAATTGGAATGAAATAGAATCACGTTTATTCTTTTATTTCTAAACTTTCTCTTATTGTTTAAGTAAAAACAGTAACATTCTTAGTAGACATGTTTTCAAACAGGCTTTCAGAAGCATACTTTTGTTGCTTGTTTTGAAGAGTGATTAGTTTTCATTTTGACTTACGTAAACTTCAGAAAGAATTCATCTGTTAACAACCATATGATTTCCCTCAACTAACTATCTAAGAGACATCCTGCTGAGGAAAGCTAATCTTCATTGCCATCAAAATCATTGTTCTCATTTCAAAAAGACCCTTATTTAAAAAAATAAATTCAGGTTAGTGATCTATAAATACCTGCAGTTTGTTTTTCTAAATAAAGTTTCAGTAGAATACAGACATGACCTTACATTTATGTATCACTCATACCTACTTTTGTAGTGCAATCACAGTTTATAGCTACAACAGAGATTACTTGGCTCTTAAAGGTTAAAATATCTACTATCATATCTTCTGTAGGCTGGTCCCAGAGTGTTCAAATCTTTTAATCCTTATTTTTTTTGCTCTATACATATCTTATTCATTGCTTTCGTCGATATATTACTTCTTAGAGTACAGTTTGTAAGATCTTTGAGGGTTAGAATCCTCATTTGCTTCTAATTAAATAAAAAGAAAAAGAGAGGCCGGAGTGATAGCACAGCCATAGGGCATTTGCCTTGCATGCAGCCAACCTCAGACAGACCCTGGTTTGGTTCCCAGCATCCCATATGGTCCACAGAGCAATTTCTGAGTGCAGATCCAGGAGTAATCCCTGAACGCTGCCAGGTATAATCCAAAAACCCAAATCCCCCCACCAAAATTTAATAAAAAAAAAAAGTCTTCTCAGACTAACTGGACATAAGATTTCCATTTCAGTGAGCATTGGTAAATGCTGATTTGTGCCAGTGCAATGCATTTCAACTGCACAAAATGTACAATAGACTATCCCTGATCCCCTTTCCATTTATTGCCTCTCCTTGTATCCACATTATATGATGCTCTCCCAATTTGTACTTGGCTGTGTGACTTGCTTTGGTTTATGGAACAAGGTAAGTGGTGATCATGTACCAATTCTGATAAAGCTCAAGATGTAATACTTGCCTTTTGCTTGCTCGCTCATCCTGGTTGCCATGATGGACAGAGTTGGGGATAATCTGGGAGACCCAGAAGAGAGTGAGAGGGACCAACCCAAGAGGATCCCCACACATGAGCAATCCCCAATCCCATCAAGTAGTCAACCCCAACTGGAGGACTCAAACCCAGGCAAGCCAATAGCCTTATGACACCTGACTATGCCCTTGAGTTTACCAGAGACTCTTGTCTTAAAATGCCCAAAGCTAACACATTTTCTTGGAATCTAAAAGGTAAAAATGAAAAAATAAGGTCGCAATACTTTTCAATGGCATGTTTTTTTCTATTTATGTACACTTCTTTTGTGTGAAATATCAAAAGGAAACAACTTATGAGGATTATTTTAGTAAGTTCAAACCATGTGCTTATTTCTGAAATATATTTTAAAGACCCATAGCTTTGGGCAGTGGAGAGATAGTATGAGACAGTTTAATGGCAAACTTGGTGTTTGTGGCCCACTCTAGTTCAATCCCTGATACTATCTACATATATTCTCTCCATGTGATTCCTCAACACAAAGCTCTGAGAATGGCCAGGTCTAGAAAAATATTAATTAAATTAAATAATAATGAAAACCTATGAAATAATGAAAAAACTATAGCTTCCCTCGATCACTATTTTACACTGAACAAAAGTGAAACTAAAGTGATGTGCTAGAACCTCAGATCACACATGATGCATTGAAGACAATTTAGGCAAACAATCCATGATATTAGCTAATGGGAAACAAAGCAAAAATAAACACATGGGACTACATAAATAGAAGTTTCTGCAAGAAATTATAATTAAACAAAAAGAAACCCTATCAAATGGCAGAAAATATTTGCACACTGTACCTCTGGCCAACAGCTAATATTCAAGATATATTAGGAACTCATAAAACTGAACAATACAAAATATACCCCAGAAAAAAGGGTGAAATGAGCTAGACACTTCACACCAGAGAAAACATACAGAGACCACAGGTGCATAAAAAAAAAAAAAAGATCATTCTCAAGGCATGAAAATCAATCTAATAAGGAGCTTTCTCCTCTCTTGGTGACAATAGCCTGAGTCCAGAAATAAAAGCACTGGCAGGGCAGGGCAGGTGATGGAACTTTCAGTCTCTGTTGGAGGGAATATGTCTGGTTCAGCCCCCATAGAAATGTGTGGTGACTTCTCAGAATATTAAAGGGCCATTAAAGGGCTAATGTACAAACAAGAGGCCAGGGTTAACTCCTAGCACTATATGATCCTCTGAGCACTGCTAGAATTGATCACTGAGCACCACCTAGGGAGAACCCTCTGAGCACTGCTGGGTGTGGCCCCAAATCTAAGAAAAACAAAGCAAAGCTACCATATGTCTCAGCCATTTCATTTTTGGTTTTCTATTCAAAGAATCCAAAACACCAACCCAAAACAGATATACATGTATCAGAGCCAAAGAAAGCACAATAAGCTGAGCATGTGCAAAGGAAGCCCAGGTTTGATTTCTGCACCATATGGTTCCCAGAAAACCAATGTGAGTGACTTGAGTCACTGGGTAGAGTGCCGAAAACCCAACAACAAAAGCCAAAAGTATATACAAGCACCAATATTCACTGCTGCACTTTTTACAATATGCAAGGTTTAAAAACAACCCAAATGTTCAGTGATGGAGGAGCAGATAAGGAAAATATGGTCTAGATACACAACAGAACTACATGGCTATAGGATAAAAATCTGCTTTCCACTGCAATATGGATGAAGCAGGAAGAAAGCCTGCTAAGCAAAATAAAGAAGCAAAGCCAGGGAACAAAATAAAACAAAAATATCAAAAATAATAAAAACAAACAAAAAACCCAAACACCCACAAATCCTTAGCCTCTGAGTGCAGAACTGAGATCACAAAGGGGGGAAGGGTTTGGCAACTATAAGCATGTTTGTAATAATGATGCTTAAATAAAGATATTAATTTAAATAAAAAGTGGGATTAGGTGAAGAACTGAAAGGGTCCAACAAACAGCAGACAGAGATGAGTGCCTTATGGTAGGTTGATAGTATGACACATTTTAAAGAGGTGTGAAATTGTATCACTAAAGATACAGTTTTGTAAATCAACATATTATTTTTAAAGAGTCCCCAAAAATGATCGTTTTTTTTTTATAGCAATAACTTACCATGCTATTGTAGGAAATAAGATTAAAAAATGTGTCACAGAACTTAAGGCAGTAATTGAGTGAGTACAAAAATCTACAAAAATTTTTTTGTTTGTTTTTTGGGCCACACCCATTTGATGTTCAAAGGTTACTCCTGGCTAAGCGCTCAGAAATTGCCCCTGGCTTGGGGGGACCATGTTGAACTCCAGGGGATCGAACTGCGGTCCTTCCTTTGCTAGTGCTTGCAAGGCAGACACCTTACCTCTAGCGCCACCTCACCGGCCCCCAAAATCTACAAAATTCTTGAGCTTCCAGTTATACCTGGGTTTTGCACATGCTTCTATCTCTGTCAACATGGTTTTGAAAGCTGGAAGGAGTGGCAGACGCAAACAGAAGAGGCTACACCTGAACTGGGGGGGGGGGGGCTGCTGGCAACAGGAGAGTTGGAGAAAGAATAGTACTTGGGCACCAAGCAGATGGGGAGTGTGAGCAGAGACAGTGGTGACTGTCCTTGTGCTTCTTAAACATCATCTCCACATTTTTGTTTCTCACAACAAACAATAGTTATGCTTTTTGGAGGTTAGGGTACAGGGCACCAAGCTGTGCTAAGACCTAATGCTGGTTCTGTGTTCAGGGATCAGTCCTGGTGGTGCTCAGGGGATTAAAGAAGGAGGGGTTGGCCACATGCAAGGCCAGCACCTCACCCCATACATGATTTCTCTGACCACATTGTCTATATTTATAATTAATGATCCTAAATGTGCAAATTCAAGCTATGGCATTTGAGGGGCCAGATAGGACAGTGGGTTGGGCACTTGCCTTGTGTGTGACTGACCTGATTTTTACCCTTGGCTCCACATATGCTCCCCTGAATTCCATCAAGAGTGATCCCAGAGCCAATAGTGATACCTGAGAACTGCCAAGTGTGTCTCAAAAACACAAACAAAAATTTCATTCCAAGTAGTTTTTAAATGCACAATGTGTCAAGAATCAGAAGAAACTGGAAAGACATGAAGAAAGAGCCTTCCTTGCTCAGGAAAAGAGAGGAATAAGGAAAGGAACTGAGGAGAAGCCAAGACCTTTTGATTTTCCTTCTCATTCCTCAAGTTTTTATGGACTTTTTGTTCTGTGTCAGGCATCATCTAGAAAGATATTGAAAAACTGATGAGCAGTGAGACAGTGTTTTCTTTCACGGAGCCTGTAGTCTGAGCTTAAGCACCCAAGTGGTTCTGCAGTGACCACTCATTCTACATGCACTGTTCCTCTCATCTTATAGGGCCAGACAGCATCTAAAGGCATTAGTTTTTTTTTTTTAACTTTAAAAAGATTGTTTTGAAAATATTGCTCCTTACAGACATCACTGTTAGATTTTACAACACACTAAGAATAAAGGATAGAGGCCAAAGCAATAGCTCAGAGCAGGGCATTTGCCTTTTACGTGGCCAACCCTAGATAGACCCGGGTTCAATCCCCGCCATCCCATATGGTCCCCCAAGCCTGCCAGTGGTGATATCTGAACACAGAGCCAGGAGTAACCCCTGAGTGAGTGCCACCAGGTGCGACCCAAAAACTAATTAAAAAATTTAGAATAAAGGATGGAAGGAAGAAGGGAGGGGACCTCACGACTGATTCATGGGGTGTCATGTAGAGAGAGCTGGACTTCTCACTGCTTCAACAGACCAAATAAAAGCCAAGACTGTACCTTCTACAAGTTCTTGTTCTAGCTAGGACATAAGATTCACATGAAGATGATACTTGTCCCCAGTAGTGAAGCAGAGAGAAGAATGGAACAGATTGGATCTTCCGTAAACCCAAATTCCTCTTCACAGGTTGCTGATTTATTCTGAGGACTTAGCAGACCTCTTCTGGGAACAATTAAACATCTTTTCCAAACAGGCCCTCTTATTAGAAGCCTTCTAAGTCTTTTCAGAGATTACAAATTTATACAGCCATTAAGAAATACAAAGGTCAAGAGTGTCAGGAAGGAAAGTCACACTGTGGAACAGAAGCGCCACCATGTTGATGATGATCTCAGGCGTCAGGCCAGGCAGCTGCCGGGCCCATCTCATGGGTGGGAGAAGAAACAGCCTGTCTAGTAAAAGGGACCACATTTACCCATGAGGAAGGAAAGTGCCATGGGTTGCATCGAAACTGTAGACAGTGTTTGATTTTCATTGTGAAAAATACATCTGAAAACATACACACAAAAAATCAAATTCCCCAATAGAGTGCAGGTCATGGACTTCACCCAAACACTAGTTAACAGTCCAAGTAATTTGCAAGCATGTGAATTTCTCAAGCACAAATTTTTTTGTTTTTTGTTTGTTGGTTTGTTTGTTTTGGTTTTGGTTTTTGAGCCACACTTAGTGACGCTCAGGGGTTACTCCTGACTTTGTGCTCAGAAATCGCTCCTGGCTTGGGGGACCATGTGGCATGCCAGGGGATCGAATCACAGTCTGTCTCAGGCTAGCACGGGCAAGGTAGACACATCCTGTGCCACCACTCTGGCCCCTCTGTCCAGGGTTTTATAGTCACCCCCATAATCCTCCTTTATAATCAATCTTATAAACCTGGAAGTGCTATTAGTTCCATTTTATAGGACTGCCAATATCAAGATAACAAAATCTCAATGTGAACCCAGAGTTTTTCGAATTAGATCAAGAGCTTAATCTAGGGGCCGGGCGGTGGCGCTAGAGGTAAGGTGCCTGCCTTGCCTGCGCTAGCCTAGGGTGGACCGCGGTTCGATCCCCCGGCATCCCATATGGTCCCCCAAGCCAGGAGCGACTTCTGAGCGCATAGCCAGGAGTAACCCCTGAGCGTCACCGGGTGTGACCCAAAAACCAAAAAAAAAAAAAAAAAAAAAAGAGCTTAATCTAGATGGTTAGTCTAAATGGAACGTTTTCCTCCTGCAAACACACTGTATAATTTCAAGCATCTAGCTCCACAACAGACTTCCTGCCTGCCTTGAAGAGGTGAGACCTCAAGTTGGATTTCTGGTAACACCCACGTCACAGAGTGTTCCCCAAAATGTTGTGGTGATTCCCACAAGCACCATTTATGGTGCATGTGCACTCCCAGCATCACATAACCAATAAAAGGGATGGGGGAAACCATTTATAAAAGAAAACATCAAAACATCAGTCTTTCAGAAAAAAAAAGGCAGAGTCACTTGGCTTGGAGAAAATAAATCTTGGACCCTGTGACTCTGGCTGAGAGGAGGCAGAAGAGATGGTTCCTGGGGACTAGAGCACCCTGCTGTTCAAAGGAGCCAGAGTGAGGGGGGACCTAAAAGCAGGAGGTCCTGGAAGGTCTCCAGAAACCTCCAGAAGCCACCAGACCTTCCCTGGACACATACTTATTTCATCCTCCCTTTTTGATGGCAAACCCCAGTCGTGCCCAGTAGTCCAGGGTGCTCCTGATGACACTCAGACCTATGGTGCTGGGAATCAAACCAGCAAAATAGAAGAAGCACAGAAAAAGTGTGTGTTCTAATCCTTGCAGCTGATACTCTGGCCTTGGCACCCAACCTCCTTAGGTGGCTGCTTCATCTGGCATTCTGCACCCTCTCTTGGTCCTTCCCAACATCTCAAGTTAGGCAGTTGCCCTGAGCTTCTTTAACATTTTGCCCAAGTGCTAGGGTCCTCCTGAGAGTTTAGATTCCAGAGAGTTTTGTTCGGGGGCCACACCCAGTGGTGCTCGGGGTTTACTCTAGGCCATGTTTAGAGATCACTCCTGGCAGTGCTCAGAGGATCACGTGATACTGGGATGGATCCAGCTTCCGCTGCCTGCAAGACAAGCATCTTATTCCCTGCACTGTTCCGCTGACCCTTCAAACAGACACTTGTTCCGAACAGTTCCCAGGACCTGTCTTCTGCTGAGCTGCTCAGTCATGAACTAAAACTGACAGAACGTGTCTGAGCTGCGCCAATGCCAACAGCAGGAAAGATCCTGCCACTCCTACAGACAGACCCTCCCTGATGAAGCTGCAGATTGCAGCCAGACAAGTGCAGTGACAGTGGCTGAGCCAAAGCGGCACATGGGTGAGGCCAAGGTTGTGTGAATAATAAAATTCATGAATCTGTGGGTGCCTGGGAGTGCTCAGAAAGCCAGTGTCACCTGATCTATAAAATACAAGGAGAAGAGATTATTTGAGCCACTTCAAAGTAAACAGTGGAGCAAGCTTATGTAGTTAAGAATTTGTTCTGTGGCTGCTAAGGTGCCAGGTTGAGGGGAGGAAGGGAAACCGATGGACATTAGTGGAGGGAAGGTCACACCAGTGACCTTGGGATTGATGTTGGAATACTGGATGCCTGAAAAAACTTTGTGAATGAATAATCGTGTTTTAATAAAAATACAATTAAAATAAAACCACACACACACACACACACACACACACACACACACACACACACACACAGTTTTCCATTGAGTTCTGCTGCCTCCAGAGAAGAGCCACTCCCACTCCTCAGTCACAGGTACCATTGCCAGGACCAGACCCTCTGACCAACCCTCACAGCAGCATAGGCAGCTCCAGGCCAAGAGGGACCAAGAGTCTGTAGAAGTAGAAGACAAAGAAACTGCTCTACAAGGTCGGCTGAGAGAGGTTTGCAGACAATTGACGGGAACTGTGGCAAGCTACCCAGCCTTCTATCTGGCCGTAAAACATGACTGACACCTCTTCATCATCACAGAGGGCTCTAGGTTGGGGTGTTTGGCTATGACAATTCAAAAAGGGGGAAATTTTGATCTGCTGACTAACACTCTGAGAGGTTTCACCCGAGCTGAGAGCTGGACAGGTTTTTCTGCTTGAGGAGCAGTCACAGCTGTCTCTGTGGAGCTTGAAGAGGCCCCTGGCCAGCTTGTAGCAATTAGAGCGTGACCCGGCCAGCTAGGTGAGGGAACTCAATGCATTGGGTGTTGATGGCAGCAGTGCGGTGAGTCCTGGGAGCCACAGATTGGGGGATCCCCATGCCAGCAGGTTCCCCTGGCTTGTGACATCCCCCCCAACCCCAGGAGATGTGCTTGCATCTCTCCCTAGGCACTGATTGTCTGCAAATACTCACTCTAAGCATATCCTTTGGAAAAGAAAGTAAATCCCTATCCAGGGTTTCTACCAACCGCATCTAACTAGCTCCTGCTTTCCATGAGTGCCATGGAAAGAGGAGAGATGAGACCATGTCTTCTTATTAAAGGGGAGGGATGAGCAGGGGAGCTGTGATGTTTCAAAGTGTCAGGGGCCCCAATGAGTTAGTAGAGATAAAACTGAAACTTGTCCCTTTTATTTGGCCCAGGGATATGGCTCAGCAGTAATGCATGCCTTACTTCCATGAACACTGCGTTCAATCCCCTGCACCACAAGGGAGGGGTGAGTCAAAATACTCCTCTATTCTTTTGGGGAGGAGGGTGCTGCCCACCAGTGCTCAGCAGTGCTGAGAATCAGCCACATACAAGGCAAGCACTTTAGCCCCTGGCATTCTCTCTCTGGCAATCAGAACAGGTAATAATCTAAATATCTGGCCGCCATTCCCTAGGGAGAGGACTTGCAAAACATTGCAAAGCAGTGGCAGCCCTTATGTTCCAAACATAAGGTGAGCTTGTTTTGAAGTCTCAGAATAATTTGCCAACTTCCCGATTCAATAAATGATTTAGTTCAACTATTTGAGTGTTTTAAGGACATGATTGCTGCAGAAACCAGTCACCACAAGTGGAAAAACTCCAAATACATTTAAAAAAAAAATACACATATAGCAGGACAGCATAGCAGGAAAGCATAGAGCAAAGGCTTGAGGCGATGCCCTAGGAAATGGCCATGACATCAGGTTTACCCTGTTTCCATGTATCTCTCTGTCAGGGAAAATTTTCCCAGATGTGTCTTCACTCTTCCAGAAATAAAAAACTAAAACCCACTCAAGGAAACCAGAGAATTTCCAATGCTTCTAAACAGTGTCATGAGCCATAGAGGACATTCTAACTATCTCCACGAACTCTTTTAACTAGGAAAAGTCATGGAATTCATTCCATTTCCTTACTAAAGACAATGAGGCACAGATATAATAAGTGTGATATGACTCAGACTCATATCTTTGAGAATTGAACCCCAGAGTATGTTCAGAGGACCTAGAGGCCTCTGGTGATCATGGAGAGATATTAGACTCCAAAAGGGGAAGAAAAAAAACCCAAAGTAGATTCTTGGCTTCTTGCCTGCTGGAGTTGCTATCACCTTTAAATGGATTGTTCTGATGTTTCTCAACATTTGTCTTTCCACTAAATGACTCGAGCCTTACCAATCAAGAAGACAAAACCACATTTCCAGATTTTTCCATCCACAATCTCTTTCAAAAAATTGTTTGTTTTTAAAAGGCAACTTTATGACACGAGAAGCCACCATGAATCATGCACCTGTGGGCATAGGTGCCAGGCAGCCGTGTGTATGTTGGCACCTCTGACAAGTGCCAACATGTGGAGCTGGTGTCCCTGAGTGTCATCTCCTCCAACTCCAGTGGAAGGCACAGGTGAGCTCGCTGAGCCCCTGAGTTCTCAGAGAAGGATGACCAGCCACCAGGAACAGAATTACCTTAGTCCCCTACACTATCACTGGCCAGAATTATATCTTTTTCCAGAGGTCAAGGGGCAGGAGACAGGGAATCAGCACATAGAGACACAGAATGTAGGTCTCAATGTGGGTGCGAGATTGCGGAGCTGCCCTGAGGCCATGGTGCTGGCTGTCATTCCAAGGGAATGAGGAGCATATGGGCTGCTCCCTCCAAAAGTTGGTATCCCCAAGGAACCAAGTCTCCCATGAACAGGGCAGAGAGAGCAATGACATTCTGCATCCCTTTCCAGTCCTCCACTTTCCCAGAGTACAAAGATGGAAGAAGGACAAAGAATAAATCTCAAAGTGATGCTACCACAGAGATGCTGACATGGAATGGGAAGTGAAAAAGCATGAACACTCCTCAGCAAAAATGCAAGCAGAGAGATTTGGCATCCTCTATGAAGGACTCCTTTATAAGTGCTCATACATGCCAACCTAGCTTGATTCCACTGCATTCAGCTAGACTTCTGCTACAAAGTAGTCATGTGGGCTTTGAGCCCCCCTGGCCTGATGGCTGGCTGTGCTGACATAAAGAAATAAGGCCTTTAAAGCAGCAAAACAGTTCACACATAAGCAGCTTAGCATGCAACCAGAGGATGAGAAATGAAACCTATTCAGTCCCAAGAAAAGTCTCTGCATCTCTCCCCATTCTAACAGCTCCCTACACCCGAACAGCCCTGGGTAGGACTCATAAGCTGGACAGTCAAACCTTGGTGGTCTTCGACAGCTTGAAGGGGGTCCATTGGCTCGGGGGTTCCCAGGTCAGTGCCGTGAAGCTTGCCAGCACCTGTATTTCCCGCTGTCGGCAAGTCCCGTGCGTGCTCTTGGGGGACCAGCTTGGATGCTGGCCGCCTGCCCAGGACTCTGTGGGCTGAGCCGGGCTCCAGGAGGGGAGTGTCACCCAGAGGGTGTGTCGCAGTCAGCGCAGGAAGAATGAGGCGTTTCCTGCACCCTTCTTCTGTGCATCTTCTTCTGTGCAAAATCCTCACCCATCTCCCTTGTGATTTCCTAGTGATTTCCAGCAGACATCAGCACCCACCTTCCAATACCACACCTACAGCAAAATGTCCTTTGTGCCAAAGCATGACATGAGAGAACGGTCCTCAGTTGTCCTTCACCTCAGAACTGCCCAGAATCCAGAGTCTTGTCACTACTATTTCTCCGTAACATGAAACAAAGGGGAAAAATCATTGATTTTTACACCACCCCCTCCATCCCCCCGCCTTCTGCCCTCTCTTTCCCTTAATGAATTATCATCTAAGCAGATGGGCTTTTTAGTACTTTTTGTTGCTGTTAAATACTAGGCTTTAATAAAATTACTCTCACTTGGAGAGGCTTCTTTTACTTTCAGCCTGGCTGTTCATCAAGCCATCAGACACTAGTCCCTGCCCATGGCTGGCCAGTGGGAGGGATGGGAAGACTTTGAGCCTTTTTATATTGGGGTCAGGTGGCTGAAAATAATGACCTCATCCGGAAAGGCTTGGGAAAGAGGCATTTTTTTTTTCTTTTGTCAGTAATGCCCTGATGCTGGGCAAACCTGCCATGGTCCAAGTTTTCTCCAGGTTATTTCTGTCCCCTCAAGGCTGTTCTTTGTGAAATGGAAAGGTGAAGACAATAGTTTAAGTTTAGGAGAGATGGGGCCGGAGAGATAGCATGGAGATAAGGCGTTTGCCTTTCATACAGAAGGATAGTGGTTGAATCCTGGCATCCCATATGGTTCCCCGTGCCTGCCAGGGGCGATTTCTGAGTATAGAGCCAGGAGAAACCCCTGCGTGCTGCCGAGTGTGACTCAAAAAACCAAAAAAAAAAAAAAAAAAAGTTTAGGAGAGACACTGAGGACCAGCACACCTCAGAGACCCTACTTGGCTGAGAGGTGGTAGCAGAAAAATGACGCATGAGGGCTGAGTGCGAGTAGCTGCACTGAGGCCCCAGAGCAGCAGCCTCTGTTTTAATACAAAGTTTGATGATTGGGACTTTGAATTTGTGATGTCTCTGTCCATGATCCTGGCCACACATCAGCCCCACCTCCCTGTCCCTAGTGCAGGCCCTGGCCTGGAACTTTCTGCCTGATAACAGTCCTCCTGACTTGGCTGAAGTACCAGGCGCCAGACAAAGGCTCTCCACTGACCGCTCGCTGATAAACTGCCTGGCATGTACAGGGCTGTCATATGCCTGTGGCCAGTTTATTGCAAACTTCTAATGACACTTAATGCTTCATGTTCTCCTATCCATGTTTCTCTCTTGCACTTAGGGTCTTTGTCAGCTCTAACCATGAGGACAGAACAGTCTTTGAGGGCAGCAACTTCCTGATCTTGTTAGTTTTCCTTTCCAGTGCTAGGCAGCTCTGAGGGCTCCTACCTGGACTTGGATGAAACAGGTTCCCCCAGGGCCCACACTGCAGATTCTTCCTGAGGCCCAAACCAGATTCTGCTTTACAAGCAATTAATGTGGATTCCTTGGCTTTTGCAAAGCAGGATGGGGGAGGGGGGGAGGTTGAATAAGTGGGTAGGTGGGATAAGTCAATATTGAAACTTGACTTTTTGCATAATCCACACAATAAGGTGGCTCCTTCTTACTCAGGATCCTCCTAAATTGATTGTTGCTTGGACAGGGAACAATCAGATTAGCAATTTATTGCAGTCCAGAAATAAACTACTCAGAACACAAGACTGTTTTCTAATTAAAAGGCAATGAGGCTTTTATAATGTCATTTAAAAATTAGAGCTACTTAGGGCTGGTGTTGCCTTTCCATCACTCAGTTCCTTTAGGAAAAGACAGTGTGTCCCAAACATGCTCCTCGAGACTCTTCCAGGAAAGTGAGGGCCACTAAGCATGATTCATGCACACAAAAAAGGTTTTCAGCCACACAACCAACCTAAGTGGCCGCACCTAGAGAGTGAAGCTACACACACACACACACACACACACACACACACACACACACACACACACACACACACACACACACACACACTTCCACAGAACTCAGGTGCCTGCAACTCTGAAAATTAAAACAAGAACAGTGCTGGGGTAGGAATAGTGCTTTCATGGTAGGTGAGGAGGGATTGTAGAGGTCATGAACTTCACAGAGTCCATGAAGAAAATACTTGGGCAATGTGCCTGAGACCCCACAGGATGGAGTTGATTATTCTAACCACAACATGTTCAACACTGGACACCTCCTCTTCACTATGGCCTGACATGCCACCATGTCACCGTGGCCCACTGATGTGCTATATTGTCTCAGGCAAAGTGTTTCTCCTACCAGGATCAGTCAGTACCTGACCCTGGGGTTTCTGGCAGGTCACCTGAGAGAAAGCCTGACCTGGGGTAGGAGAAATGTCCAATCACAGGGACCAGTCAATTCACCTGACCTCTCTTTGAAACTAAACGGGGAAGACAGAAAGCAAGAAAATTGAATTCTGTTTAAAAAAATTATTCCATTGGGAAAGATGAAAAGCAAGTTTCTGAAAAGGTCAGATTCAATAAGGAAGAAAAATCTTCTAGGCCCTCACTAGAAAGGCACAGGAGCAAAGTTAAGTATAGCTTGGTCATTTCCCTGGAGGCTCTGTTTCAGTGTTATTCAGTTATAAACCCCGAAAACTGGCCCAACCCAAGCCCAGAAGCGTGACTCAGGTGGAGAGATCAATGTCTGGAACTCCACTCACTCTTAACAGGAGAGCAATCTTGATGGGGGTTAAAGTCAGAAACATCTCATTGTACACAACCATTTCTGGGCTATTAGATGGTTTCTATTTATGGTGTACAAGTAGATCCCCAAGACCTGGTTTTTGTAGCTGAGAATACAATTTTGTGGACCTTATTAAGTAGTATATGTTTGTGTGTTTGTGTGTGTGTATACATATACATATACACTTCAGAAATTCAGAGTCTGGGCTTACCCAGCAGTAGGTAAAAGAGTCCCCTTCACTATTTCTTATAATCCTCTAAGCGGGGTACTACTATTATCTCAATCTAGTCTTTATGAAAAGACAAGTGAAACCAAAGTTCAATAGATTTCCCACAACACTATTGAGAATCACAACTGGACTTTAGACAGAAATAAGGGGAGTCACATCAACTCACTCCCCACCAAAGCTGAAAGTCCTTCAAGAAAATAAAAACGACTCAGGGGAGATCACTAAAGCAGAAAAGATGCCAACTTTGGCTCTATCAGCCAAAAATAAAGCTTGAACCTTTATTAGAATAACTTAGTTATTACATGACTTATATTATGTAATCCAAAGGTTACATATGGTTGGGCTGGAAAGATTGTACAGCACTCATGGCGCTTGACTTGCATGTGGCTGACCCCAGTTTGATCTTGTCCCTATGGCATAAAGGTTATATAGCTCCACAACCCCAGAATGGCTGGGTGTGACCCTAAAACAACAAACAAAGAGACTATGTATGGCGGTGTGGGGCACTAACTGGACTGAATCACAATGTGTTGCCATAATATTCTCACAGTGAAAAGCTGATGCACATTGCCTGGCTTTCAAAGGCTGCAGAGAGAAATGTCTAAGCTCCCTCCCAGTCTAAAATCCTCACTTTGTGCTTTGTTGAATGCTGAAATTTTAATTCAATACTTATTAGACTGGAAGTGGTAGAAAACCCAACCTCTCATCCCATCCCTACTTCTAACTCAACAATGACCCTACATGCAACCACACCCTCTTCCACCCTCTCAGATGTGGCAGTAACATCTGTTCTCTCTGCAGAACAGAAGCCACAGCAGGAGGGTAGCCAAGAGGGTCAGTTACTTTTCTTTTTCATTTCTTTTGTGTCCTGATTTATTTTTGTATATTTTATTAGCTTTGAATTATCTCTCTCCCTTCCTTCTCCTCTATTCACCCCATCAAAAATTAAAAAAGGACTTAAGACAAAACAAAAACATAGCAAGCAGAGGTTGACCCTTTACCAGTGCATTAAGAGGACAAGTTACTGAGACCCTGGTCCATACCCTCGACCTGACTCTAATACTTGAACGTTAGTACTCTAATACTAACTAGTGTTGCCACTCCCACGCCTACATAGACTAAAATTTTTTAAGCTATCTCTCTATTCCTGGACTTTCATAAGTTTTTTCATGCTTCCCTGCTCATAACCCTGCTGGAAGCTAATCCTTCCTTTAAAAAGGAGAAAATGGCATTGAGAGAAAAGTCATTTTTCTCAAAAAAACGAGGACCACAGTTTGTAGGCAGCAGGGCAGGAATTGAAATCTTGACTGAATCACAAGCATCCTGAGTCAGGATCAGGTGGCTTAACCCCAACATGTTCAAGTCTTTTCTATGTCATTCTGTTGAAAGAATGTACAATCGCCAACTGACCAGTGCCATTGCTGGCTTGTGCAAACCTTGTCAAAGAAGGGGGAATGGTTTCAATTAGTGGCTGGCAGTCAACATTTTCTCTCTTACCATCACTCCTGCAGGTGGACAAGGACGACTTTCCATTTCACTCCTCTCTCTCTACCTTTATCTCCCCTGCCTGCCTCGACTTTCTCCTGCCAAATCAGCTTGGCTCCACTGGTGGGGATTAAAAGATATTTTGTATCCCCCGCAAAAAAAAAGAGCAGGCATGTCTCTGGGGTGACTCACTAGACACAAATAAACTGTAGACATGAGAAAGGGGAGGGTCCCAATTTCTCTGTGTCTTGGAAATAAAAAGTTGTAGAGATGAAGTTTGAGAGACCCAGACCTCAGAACAAGGAGATTCCACCTTTCCTCATGGCAAGAGGAACAAGTTTTGTTTGCTATTGTTTGGGGCCACACCCAACAGTGCTCAGGGCTTACTACTACTGGCTTTATACTCAGGGATCAGCTAGCCCTAGAGGCGTTCAGGGGATCATCTGCGGTGCTGGGAGAATCAAACCTGGGTCAGCTCTGTGTGAAGCAAGTGCCTCCCTTACCACAGTATCTCTCCAGCTCAAGAGGTGCAAGTTCTAACTTCTCTGTTGGGTTCCCTCAGGCACAGCATTGGCAAACTCCATCACGCACAGCTTGAAGCCCCAGAGAATGAAGGAGAGTATTTATTGGCTGTGGGCTATTTTGTAAGGGCTTCTGGTTGTTGTTGGAAGCCAGGAAAATAGATTAAACACCTAGTAGCCACAGCTGCCTTGGAAATGTTACTCCATCATTCCATTTTCTTTGTGTCTCTTCCTCAGAGGGTGTCACTACCAGGCTGATCCTCCACCTTCTTCTCTCAGGAGAAGCACCCAAAGTTAGTAGGAGAGAAAGAGCCACATTTTTAATAAGAATGTGACTTCACCCTGATGTTAACTCTGATTCCACTCTCCAGTTTCACTGCGGGAACTTTACTATGATATTAAATAACCCTACCTTGTTAACGATTTACTGGCAGTAAAACATTCATACCCAGTCTTTAATAAAAGCAACCACTTATGATCTCATGCAAACTAATTATTTCAAAGACTTTACAATCTTCCCTCAGAAATATGCCGGAGTTGTCCCTGCACGCATTTAGCTTTCCCTCCTCCAAATCATTGACCTAGATCCAGCCCCAAAGTCACAAGGACAAGGTAATAGGAATCAAAGTAGAGGAATAACAAATGCCCAAAGCAACAGAAACAGAGATTTGTTTTTCAGAGGGAAGCGTACCACAGAGGCTGGGGAAGGAGAGGACAGGGGCAGTGAGAGGACATGGCAAGAAACATGGGGCCAATGAAAGAGAAAGGGAAGCTGGTGGATGGTGTGGTGCCCAAATGTTTCAGCATGAAACCTTATGAATAACAGTTTTGAACATCCTGGTGACTGAAACAATTTTATTTTATTTTATTTTTTGGTTTGGGCCATACCCGGTGATGCACAGGGGTTACTCCTGGCTATGCGCTCAAAAATCGCTCCTGGCTTGGGGGACCACATGGGATGCTGGGGGATCTAACAGAGGTCCATCCTAGGCTAGTGTGGGTAAGGCAGACGCCTTACTGTTACACCATTGCTCCGGCCAACAATTTTTTTCTTTTTTGGTTTTTGGGTCACACCTGGTGGCGCTCAGGAGTTACTCTGGCTCTGTGCTCAGAAATTGCTCCTGACAGGCACAGGGAGCATATGGGATGCCGGGATTCAAACCACTGTCTGTTCTGGAATGGCTGTGTGCTCTCTCTCTGGCCCCTGAAACAATTTTTTAAATTTTAATTTTATTGAAAACAATGTGATTCACAAAGTCCTTCATAATTGTGTTTCAAACATACGATTAATCAGGATTAATTCCATAACCAGCGTCCACCTGCCTCTACCAAAGTTCCCCAAGTGCATCCCATCCCATCTCCCTCTGCCCCCAGCCCCCACCAGTGTGTCAGTGTAACAGGATCCTTTTAACTTTAGATTGTTAAAGTTTGGGTCTCTTGATTCCATTGTTGTTGTTTTGTTTGTTTTTTTGTTTTTGTTTTTGTTTTTGGGCCACACCCGGCATTGCTCAGGGGTTACTCCTGGCTGTCTGCTCAGAAATAGCTCCTGGCAGGCACGGGGGACCATATGGGACACCGGGATTCGAACCAACCACCTTTGGTCCTGGATCGGCTGCTTGCAAGGCAAACGCCGCTGTGCTATCTCTCCGGGGCCGATTCCATTGTTGTTAACTTTGGCTTGGATATTTAGTTCTGTCCTTTATTAACACTACCAATGCATCTGAGACCACTTGGTCCCTGGCCCCCTTTCTTTCATATTCATTTCTTTCATATTCATTTTTTATCACAAAACAAAACATAGAAAAACTCTTTCAACTCTGTTTCACATTTAAGGGGGCATTCTAGATGAAGAAACATTATAAGACTGAAACTCAACTATCAACAACTTTTTTAACTCTTTATCTCTATTTCATGGTGATTAATAAAAAAACTATTTTAAAAAGATACTTTTTTTTCTTTTTTTTTTTTGTTTTTTCGGGCCACACCTGTTTGATGCTCAGGGTTACTCCTGGCTAATCGCTCAGAAATTGCCCCTGGCTTGGGGGGACCATATGGGACGCCGGGGGATAAAACCACAGTCCTTCCTTGGCTAACGCTTGCATTAAAAAGATACTTTTAATTAAAAAAATAACAACAATAAGACATGCACTTAACCTTTTTTTTTTTTTTTTTTTGGTTTTTGGGCCACACCCGTTTGACGCTCAGGGGTTACTCCTGGCTATGTGCTCAGAAATCGCCCCTGGCTTGGGGGGACCATATGGGACGCCGGAGGATCGAACCTCGGTCCTTCCTTGGCTAGCGCTTGCAAGGCAGACACCTTACCTCCAGCGCTACCTACCCGGCCCCCACTTAACCTTTTAAAATAAGTCAAAGAGTATATGCCAAAGAGTACAGGGGGCAAGGCACCTGCCAACCTGGGTCTCGATCCCTAGCATCCCATGAGTGAGTCCTGAGCACTGACAGGCATGGCCCCCAAACCAGAAAAGTAAAAAAAAAAAAAAAAATTAAATTAAAAAAATAAAACCAGGGGCCGGAGAGATAGCATGGAGGTAAGGCATTTTGCCTTGCATGCAGAAGGACAGTGGTTCAAATCCCGGCATCCCATATGATCCCCCAAGCCTGCGGGGAGCCATTTCTGAGCATTGAGCTAGGAGTAACCCCTGAGCGCTGCCGGGTGTGACCCAAAAACCAAAAATAAAATAAAATAAAATAAAATAAAATAAAATAAAACCAGGGGCCAGAGAGATAGCATGGAGGTAAGGCATTTGCCTTGTATGCAGAAAGATGATGGTTCGAATCCTGGCATCCCATATGGTTCCCCAAGTTTGCCAGGAGTGACCTAAAATAAATAAATAAATAAATAACCAAAAAAATAAAATAATAATGGGGCCAGAGAGATAGCTTGGCGGTAGGGCATTTGCCTTGCATTCAGAAGGACGGTGGTTCGAATCCCAGCATCCCACATGGTCCCTCGAGCTTGCCAGGAGCGATTTCTGAGCGTAGAGCCAGGAGAAATCCCTGAGTGCTGCTGGGTGTGACCCAAAAACCAAAATATAAAATAAAATAAAACCAGTCATACTAAAGATATTCTGTTAATCCTTTCACGGTCCAATAATCAATTGCCGCTTTGAAGGCCCAACCCCCTTTGAACTCCATACTCCTCAGCTCCCTCACAGATGACAGGAACTAGGTGGAGTCTTAGATGAACGAGTCTGGTTGCTTTCAAACTCCTATGCAGAATATTCTAGTCAGGCTTTCTGGGAACTGGCAAGAAATAAGAGGAAAAAGATTCATCCTGGATTCCGCCCCAACTTCCACCAGAGAAATGTCATTTTATTGGCATTGGCCTCTGGGCTTCCAGGTGAGCTTGTGTTGAAAGCAACAACTCCATGGCTCAAAACAACACAGGCTCTAAAAAGAATCCCATCCTGTCTAGCAGTTCACAGGAGAAAGGAGGAGAAGGAAGGCCAGGCAGAGGAAGGCTGAGTCCCAATTCCAGAGTGAGTGCAGGTAAAGGGAGGTACAATTTCAGAGCCACAGATTGTGGATGCCCAAATGGCAGGCCAACAGCACTCACAAAAGCATCCCCAATCCTGTGCTCAGTACTCTCCACTAGGTTGCTTTGGGGAGCCACAGCTTATAGTGCCCATGGGGTATTCCTGGCTCTGTGTTCAGCCAACCATTATGCAGTGTCAGGGACTGGGATAGTTGGAATGAACAAGTTCATTAAAAAAAAAAAAAAAAAGACTAGGCGGGGGGTGGTGGTGGGCAGAGCAATGGTGCAGCAGTAGGGTGTTTTCCTTGCATGTGACTAATTCAGGATGAAACACAGTTCGATCCCCTGCATCCCATATGGTCCCCCAAGCCAGGAGTAATCCCTGAGAGTCACCAGGTGTGCCCCCCCCACAAAATAAATCCAAAAAAAATGGACTTGGGTCAAAGTGATAGCACAGCAGGGAGGGCATTTGCCTTACACCCTGCTAATCCAGGTTCAATCCTCAGCATCCCCATATGGTCCCCCAAGCCTGCCAGGAGTGATTTCTGAGCACAGAGCTAGAAGTAACACCTGAGCACAGTCCAGTATGGCCCTAAAACAAAACAAACAAACAAACAAAGACTTAAATTAGGTTGCATGCAAGAGAAATGCCTGAACTCCAGTTCATTAGCAGTAGTATTGGGGGGGGTTCCTTCCAATGCTCAGGAGGCCCTAAGGGCCCCCACCAGCAATTCTCAGCCAAATGGTGGCTGCTGTAGCTCAAGAACCTGTGGATGTGGAGCACAGTCACTCTCAGAGACATTCAAGGGCCTCCAAGGCTGCACCGGAGATGCTCATAGTGACCATGTGATGTTGGGAATTCAAACAAGGTCAGGTGCCCACTAGGCATGTCCCCTAATCACTGTACCATCTCCCAGCCCCTAGTACTAGTATCTCAAACACAGGAATGGAAATGAAATAAAAACCTGCCAACTGGGGGTGAAAAAGGCAAAGGCACTAAAATCTCAGAGGAAGCAACATGAAACATTTGGTAGAAAGAAGTTGCATTTACATTCAGGGGAGGACTTGGACACCCCAGTCTGCTGCTTACTCGCATTCTTCTGTTTGGTGCTCAGTATGGAGCAGAGCTGTACCTTGGGTACTCTGGGTAATCACCACTGGTCATTTCTCTGTGGTCCACTTTAGGAAGAAAGGAGCTCTGAAGTTTACAACATGTGATGAAGCTCAAATTGGAGTAAAATGGATAGACCCTCTTGGGTCCAAGACCAAAGGCTTCAATACGAAAAACTCCTTTAGAAAAACCCCAGAAAGAAGTCTGATTGTCCACACACTTGTTGAGTGATCTGGGCAAATTACTGTACTGATAAATGGCCCCCTCTTTCACCTGTAGGTTGTAACAGCATGAATCTCAAGGTGAAAACTAAAATAATCCCTAACCGTGGAAGATACTAGTATCATCTCGATCAATACCAGCCATCAGGCAGGGCTGCGGCTCAGAGATGACAGAACACATGCACAATGCCCAGGGATGGGGGTTCAAGTCCCATAACCCAGAAAAAAGTAAAACTAGGGAACCCAGGGACAGATACAAAGGTTTGGGTGCCTGCCTTGCATGCAGCAGATCCCGGTTTGATTCCCAGCAACGAACAGTCCCTGGAAGCCCCCAAACACCACAAGGTTTAGCCCCTGAGAACCCCAAATATCATCAGGATGGCCCAGACTGGGTGACAGCCACATCCATAGGCCCTTTTAATCTACTGGCATAGCTGTCCAAGGATCCCCAGGAAAAAAAAAACCTCCACTCTGCCCCACACCAGATTCCTTAGTATCCATTTGGACACACACACACACACACACACACACACACACACACACACACACACACACACACACACACATTAATAGAGGAAAGTGATCACTCTGAAGGAGGACTGGGTGCTGAAAGGAGGTAAAATGATACACATGACACCTTCTCAGTAACAGTACTGCAAACCACAGTGCCTCAATGAAAAAAGAAAAAGAAAATAGTGTTTGTCATAGAGACAGGCTTGGGGCAGGAGGGAAATGGGGGACACTGGTGGAGGGAAAGGGGACACTGGTGAGTATAGATGTTGGAACATTGTATTCCTGAGACTCAATCAAAAGCTTTGTAACTCATGGTGATTCAATAAATTAAGAAAAATTTAAATAATAAAAAATAATTTGGGGCCAGAGCAGTGGCACAGGTGGTAGGACGTTTGCCTTGCACGCGCTAGCCTAAGATAAACTGCAGTTTGATCCCCCAGCATCCCATATAATCTCCCAAGCCAGGAGTGATTTCTGAGCACATAGCCAGGAGTAACCCCTGAGCATCACCAGGTGTGGCCCAAAAACCAAAAAAAAAAAAAAACAAATTATTTTTAAGTAATCTCAGCGAATATTTAAGAGATAAACATTTCCTATTACCATTTGGTTATTATTTGTATTTAAAAAAAACAAAATTATTGGGTTCGGGGAGGTGGCTCACCAATAAAGTATCTATTTTGAGGCAGATGGGCACAAATTGTATTTCCAACACCATCCTATTTGTCCATGGGAGGCCCTAGCACTGCCATTGTGATCCCTGGAAGAGCACAGCCAAGAGTACAAGGCCAGACACCTCAATAGTAACAAAGGGGGGTATAGCAGAAGCACAACAGGGAGGGCATTCATTTTGCACACGGCTGACCTGGTTTCAATCCCAGGCATCCATATGGTCCCCAAGACTTTCAAGAGAAATTTCTGAGTGCAAAGCTAGTAGTAACACCTAAGCAGCACTGGGTGTGGCCAAGAAATAAATTAATTAAATTAAAAAAAAAACAGTAGCAAAGGGAAGGAAAAGAAAGAAGAGAATGGGGGTGGGGAGCCATTCCGAGTCTCTATCAATAAACACCTACAACAATCACAGCACAGCTCTGAGATGTAAGGTAGTAGTTATTCCCTTTATAGCTAAAGAAAATCCCAAACAAGTGACGGGATGAATAAAATTTACAGATGAACATGAAACATTAGGTTGGAAGTGGGTCCATCAAGATTCAATGAAGGAATTCTGCTGTGAGGAAAGCCAATAACTATACCAGTGGCCTCCAAAGCATGGAAAGAAGGATCTGCTACCAGGGTGAAGCTTTGCTGGACCCCAACTAAGGGATATCACATCTAGGAGAGTTTTCTTGGCAGTGTGCTGACCACACCTTGAAGTGCTCAGGGAGGGTTTATTCTTGGTTCTGCACTCAAGGGTCTCTTCTGGCAAGGCTCAGGTGTATGTAGTGCCAGGATCTAACCAAGTACCTTACCTACTGTCTTATCGAGCCGGTCACAAGATTTTAGTTTTTAATGTCAAGTCAAGTGTGTGCTGGGGTGTGTGATTCTTTGAAGGACCAGAACTTCCAGATTATTGTCAACACTTGTAACTGGTCCTTATCAGCTAATCACCTCACACACCTCACACACTCCTTCGAGTTCTCATCACACCACTCTCCCCTTTCTCTTTCTGTGCTCTCTCTTTCTCTCCTCCTCATTTCTTCTTCTCTTTTCTCTCTGTTTGTCTCTATATCTCTGTGTCTCTGTCTTTGTCTCTCTCTCTCTCTCCTCCCTCCAGCTTCATAATAAAAATGTTCAGGATCTACTGTCAAAGATAATAGCCACAGAGTCAGGCTCCTGGCCCAGGCCACTGAGAAGCTCCTCGCCCAATTTTTAGGGCAGCAGGCAAGGCAAAAGCCAAAATTTGTTGACTCAAGACAGCCTTCATTAACTAGGTAGAGCTGCCCAGCAAAACACCACAGACTGAGCAGCTTAAACAATAGGAATTTATTTCCTAATAGTCCAACAGGGCCAGATGTGCAAGACATGATCCAACTGTCAGCAGGTTTGGCTTCTGAGACCTCCTTGTGCAAATGGCTGCCTTCTCCCATCCTCACATGGCTGACCCTCTGGCACATGCTTAGGGGTTTCTCTCCGTTTCTCTTTCTGTCTCTTTTTTACTCATTCACTCATTCACACACAGATTTATACACAAACTTGGTATATGTTACCAGTTGGACTGAATAAAGGCCTCTGACCCACATGAACTGCATTACACCCAAATACTCTCACCATCTCCACATGGTGTCATGTTTGGAGGTGTCTGGGATGCCCTTTAGCTCCAAACCAATGCTGAATGAGTTTTCCTCTGTTCATAGTAGGTCCTGGACCTTCCTACCAAATCAGAACATTGGCAATGATGGTGGTCTTCCCTAGGGATTTTACTATCTTTCATATAAGATAAAAAAGGAAGAAAAATTAACTGATAAGCTAAAAGAAAATGATAAAAGAATTGCCAGATAAGTAGAAAACAAAAAAGAACAAGATTAAGGGGTTTCAGAGAGGGCTGAACGAGTTGGAGAGCACTCTATAAGAAGGAACCCTATATTTGATCCCCAGCACTACTAGGAGCACCACCCATATAACCCACACCAAGCATGTGTGCCCCAAAATAGAAGATTGAAAATAGGGCAGAGGAATGAAAACATCTATCCCAGAGGCATCCCAGACATAAGACAGTTGATAAAAGCAATTCATCCCCAACCCCTGCCATCGACTTGCAGAGTCTTTGTGGAGAGGCCAAAATAGGTTCAGAATCATATAAGAAAACACAGGGGCCAGAGAGATAGCATGGAGGTAAGGCATTTGCCTTTCATGCAGAAGGTCATTGGTTTGGATCCCAGTGTCCCATATGGTCCCCTGAGCCTGTCAGGAGCGATTTCTCGTGGAGCCAGGACTAACCCCTGAGCACTGCCAGGTGTGACCCAAAAACCAAAACAAAAAACAAACAAACAAAAACACAGATTGGGGGCCAGAGCTGTGGTGTGGAATGGTAAGGCATCTGCCTTGCCGGTGCTAGCCTAGGACAGACAGACAGTGGTTCGATTCCTCAGTGTCCCATATAGTCCCCCAAGCCAGGAGCGATTTCTTAGCACATAACCAGGACCAACTCTGAGCACAATAGCACAAAAGGGGGGGCATTCACTTTGCACACAGCTGACCTGGTTTCAATCCCAGGCATCCCATATGGTGTGGCCCAAAAACCAAAAAAGAAAAAAAAAAAAAGAAAAGAAAAGAAAACACAGATTGTTCTTTGTGGGATTCCAGCATTCTGGTATCCAGAGATGCTCTCAGACACCAGAGCAGGCAATAGAGGGAAATGTGGGGCCCAACACCCACAGCCTTGGTGCTCTGGATGTTAGAGGACAGGGAGACAAGACCTTTCAAGGAAACAGCATCATTGTGAAAATTAGCTCCAAGTCAATCAAGTGTGTTGCCAAAAATAAAAGGGATATGGGCCCGAATGATAGCACAGTGGTATGGGTGCTTGCCTTGCACGTGGCTGACCCAGGACAGACCTGGGTTCAATTCCTGACATCCCATATGGTCCCTGAGCCTACCAGGAGCAATTTCTGAGCTCAGAGCCAGGAATAACCCCTGAGCACCACTGGATGTGCCCCACCTCGCAAACAAAATAACATAAAAAATAAAAGAGCTTTTCAATCAGGGAAGAATTCCACCTACCTCCCAGTCCCCTAATGACAAACTTACCTGGACTTATTCAAGTAGAAGGTAAAAGCAATAGAACTTCCTTAGGACCCAGCAATTCCAGTTCTTGGCATCCAGACTCCAAATCCAAAGCCCCTAATCTAAAAAGATATGTCCACACCTATGCTCAACTCTGGTGCTTAGCACAATAACCAGATATAGCAGCGACCTAAATGTCCAACAGCTGTAGTACACAGACATGATGGAATACTATGCAGCTATAAGGAAAGAGAAAATAGCGGTTCACTGCAACTAGGATGGAACTAGAGGGAAGCATGCTGAGTGAGATTATCAAGCAAGAGGAAAGCACGCACTGGATGATCCCACTCAGCTGTGGTGTATAAAGACACAAGAAAATAGACAATACTGATTGATAATGAACCCTGGGTAACAAACTAAGAGCTTCAGATTAGATGGGGAATGTAGGGTGGCAGGATAGACCCCAAGTGTATGGGTAGAGAGGGACTTTGATTGTGATGAGGTGCGGTAACAACTACTCTAAGACCATAAAAGTCATTAATATTGTAAATAGGGAATTTTAACTATGATAAATTTCAATTTTTAAAAAACTCAATCCTCAAATATAAATCGATAAACTTCAAAAAGACATAGAAATGAATAAATGGGAGCTTAACCAACTCCCATGTGGCAGTGATGTCACAGTGGCAGAGGTCTCACAATGAGTGATGTGTGACGGTGCTGTTGCCAATGGAGGGGGCAGGGAGCTCCCTGGAAAAGAGCCCAAATTTTACCAAAGAGTATCTTCCCAAAGGCAGATTCCATGTGAGAATGATCATGAAGATCATGGCTCAGACCACAGAAGGTCTTGGTAACTCCAATTGTTACTTCTATCCTGCTAAGCAGAAACAGTGGATGGGATTAAAATCCTTATGTCCATTCAAAATATGTCCCCGAATCACAGTCCAAACTAAAATATAACACCATTATGAGTAAAAAGAGTTCTGGAAAAGACTCTTAGATGTCCACTTGGACATTGTCTGAGGGCAAGACAGATTTAGTGAACAAAATCAGCGCTACAGCCTTCACAAAGGCTGCAAAGGGACACACACACACACACACACACACACACACACACACACACACACACACACACACACAGTGTCTCCTCATTAGCCATCAGAAAACAAATGAAAACCAGGTGAGGGGAACCAACAGAAGGGAAGGAAAAGAGCAAGTGGGATTTCCTACAGTGAATAAAAAACCTACCCATCAGCCCAGCACCTCCACATGGAGAGATGCGAAGGAGGGATGAAAACACAAATCCAGAAACAGATGATGCTCAGAACATCTGTACCTGACTCCTTACAAGCACAATGTGACCAAGTCCCACATCTGTCCACAGTGTGGACAAAGGGTGGTGGAGTGACAGACTGGTCACTGCTTGGCACCAAAAGCATCAAATGGCTGGAAGGACAGAGCCGAAGGCATGTATGTGTATGAGGTGTGAGCCCTCTGCAATGGCACTCTAGAAAAAGGTGAGTCAAACTAAGGGACTAAGACTTTAGTGCCCAGGGACATGGAAAAATGGCCGGGCTTTGGAAGCATTTGATACTGTGGCAGAAGTGTGGATTTCCGGGATGGAGCCACTTGTGAATGCCCGTGTAGCCAAGATCCTCAGATTTCAACAGATGCGTCACAACCATACCTTGCAGAATAACTGTTAGAAAATAACAGAGGGGGTGGAAGTTTGGATACAATAAGAAAGGCAGTTTTACAACACTTGAAACTGGGTGACAGATGTGTGAGCAACATTATACTATTTTATGCATTTGTTATAGAAATCCTCAAATATTCAGAGCAAAATATATACGCTAAAATTTAACCTTGTGTATAACAGCAACACAATTAAATGTTTATGTGTGTCAAATACTTTGAACTTAAAAAACCCAACGGTCTGGTTTTACAATTTTTATTCTTTTTATCTAATGATAATATGTTTTAAAAATTGAGATTTCAGCCTACTATTTTTAAGCCTTCATCTAATAACATATTGTGTTATTAAGGAAGTCCTTATTGCTAAGAATGAAAAGACAAACTACAGATAATTGCCAATGTATTATTTAAGAAACTGATTTTCAGGGCAGGAGAGATAGCATGGAGGTAAGGCATTTGCCTTTCATGCAGAAGGTCGTCGGTTCAAATCCCGGTATCCCATATGGTCCCCCGTGCCTGCCAGGAGCAATTTCTGAGCATGGAGCCAGGAATAACCCCTGAGCACTGCCGGGTGTGACCCAAAAACCACAAAATAAAAAAAAAAAAGAAAAGAAAAGAAACTGATTTTTTTCCTTCCCTTCTGAACTCATTATCTCTGATCCTTAGAGTAAAATGTTAGGTGAGAGAATTGTATATAGCTGAAGACACACTTATGAAAATAATTTGAACATCATAAATGCTTTAGTAATAAGTGATTCACTTAAAGATTTAAAAAGTTGGGAACTGGAAAGCCTGTCTAGAGTACAGGTGGGGGTGGGGTGGGATGGAGGGAGATTTGGGACATTGGTGGTGGGAATGTTGCACTGGTGAAGGGGGGTGTTCTTTACATGACTGAAACCTAATCACAATCATATTTGTAATCAAGATGTTTAAATAAAGAAAAAATATTGAAAAAAAAGATTTAAAAGTTAAACATCAAGGGTTTTGTTTATCTTTCACCAAGGTTGTCATGACGAAAGTGAGTAGAGATAAAAACACTGGTTAGCCATAACCCTCAATGTCAATAGAAAAGTTCACATAAGACAGTCAGTTCTTGAACAGTTAAAATGAGCTTATATTTGGCATTCAGAAGCCCTCTTAAAAATGTATCTTCTTTGTTGACTAACTTGTCCTTTGTTGTTATGACTGTCCCTTGTCTTTCCCACTTCCAGGGATCCCTGTACTTAGTTGCATGTGGGTACACCTGGGTACCCGCAAGCACCAACGGCTGCTTTCAGGATTGTTCTTGGTGACATAAAGCAGACTGGAGCTGGGAGTCTAGTGCCTGCTTGACCTCATGCTTACCAGCCTTCTTCCAGAGTCACATCCCCCAGCCCCTCTTTTATTAATGTTTAATAAAGTTCTATTACTTGCCACTGTTGTGATTAAATTCAGAAATGTCAAGAGTATAGTTCAGAAGTCCCAAACTTATTTGACCCACTACTTCTTTTGAGAAGACAATTACTCGGACAGTTACCTTCCTGCACCCGAAGTATTCGTAAGCATCCATCTGGGCAGGGAGAGGCAGTGTTGCTTTGCGAGAGCTGATCTAGATAAACTCATCGAGGCATATCACTCCTAGCAGGTAATTCTCCCTATGTAATTTGAGCTAAGAATTACAAATTCTCCTGTATGGAATCTGTGTATCAAACCATCCAACTTGGGGGCTCTGATCATGGTATACATAGCCTTTGGGAGCTATACAGTCTTACAAAGAAATTATCAAGGGTTTCCAGTATTTTTTTTAGCCTGAAATGCCCTAAGTATCTCCTCTCAAACCCTCTATTCACCAAAGAATGTTAATCACCTTCAACACTCAGCGCCTTCCTTCTTCCTTCCTTCCTTCTTCCTTCCTTCTTCCTTCTTCCCTCCCTCCCCTCCCTCTCCTCCCCTCCCCCCTCCCCTCTCCTCCCCTCTCCCCCTCCCCTGCCCCCTCCCCTCCCCTCCCCCTCCCCTCTCTTCCCCCTCTCTCCCTTCCTTCTTCCTTCCTTCCTTCCTTCCTCCTTCCTTCCTTCTTCCTTCCCTCCCCTCCCCCCTCCCCTCTCCTGCCCCCTCCCCTCTCCTGCCCCCTCCCCTCCCCTCCCCCCTCCCCCCTCCCCTCCCCTCCCCCTCCCCCCTCCCCTCCCCCCTCCCCTCCCCTCTCCCCCTCCCCTCCCCTCCCCCTCCCCTCCCCTCTCCCCCTCCCCTCCCCTCCCCTCTCCCCCTCCCCTCCCCTCCCCCTCCCCTCCCCTCTCCCCCTCCCCTCCCCTCCCCTCTCTCTCCCCTCTCCCCTTCCCCTCCTCTCTCTTCCCCCCTCTCCCCCTCCCCTCCCACCTCCTTCCCCCACCCTCCCCTCCCACCTCCTTCCCCTCCCCTCCCTCCCTCCCGACCCGACCCTCCCCTCCCGACCCGACCCTCCCCTCCCTCCCTCCCTCCCTCCCTCCCTCCCTCCCGTGTACAGCTCTGCCTTGCCCAGAGCCTCAGAGGACCACAGGACACTGTGTTTCTTCCCAGTGTTTCTCTGCAGATTCCAGTTGATTCTCTCACATCCAATCTACAGATAAGAAACCAGAGTGTGAAAAAATGAACTAACCTTGCTCAGGCTCCATCCCGTCAGGCAGCAGCCCCATAGTCCCTGGACAAGCTGCCCCACAAGCCTCTACCCTTGGCCCTGTCCCTGTGACTGCTAAGCACTTGGGGGTCCCATCACATTCCTCACTCCAGAGAGCCTGATCTGTGCAGTCAATGCTCACTGAAGAGGAATGGGACAGCCCTCGCTGAGAATGGGACAGCCTAGGAACAAAGTTTATCAGTCTGGGTATCTAAGCGAAGTTTAGAAGAGACCTGAACATGGGCTGGGCACATGGTCCACCACCCCCCTCTACTGGAGAATCCAGTTCTCACCAGCATGAGCTTGACTACAAGCAACCTGGTCACTGTCCCAAGAGAAACGGTCCCTGGGGCTCCCTGCAGCATACAGATACTCCAGAGAAAAGACCATGGAAATTTGACTCCCTCCTGAGAGCTGTGAGATCATCGACCACAACTCCTGATAAGAGGGTAACACCCTCGGCCCAAAATTGAATTGCGTACCTGTGCCCTGGTCTTCCCTATTACTCATGTGACACTTTCTAAAATGTACATTTGTAAGGTAGTAACCTGAACTGGTTCCACCTAAGAAAAGCTATAAAAAAAAATAATTTAACACAGTTTCTCCGCAAAGTCTATTCCCCAGTGAGGATTGTGCCTTTCCTAATCATTCTAACTAGTGATGGCTAACCTTTTTGAGCCCGAGTGCCCAAACTGCTGCACAAAACCAAAGAATTTCCCAAAGTGCCAGCACGTCCTCCCAATGGCCAGTCCGGCCCTGTTGCCAGATGAGCTGCAAAGCAGACACCGGCACATTCGCCTCCCGATGCGCTGCATATCTTAATTGCGGACCTTCCCGTGTGCCACCTGCAAGGTCTTTGCGTGCCACAGCTGGCACGCGTGCCATAGGTTCGCCATTGAAGCATCTGACCTGTATTCAGCCGAGACCAAAAGAAACCCCAACAGGAGTTTCCCTGTGACAGGATCAGAGCCCTCAACACTGGTTAGAGCTCAGTTATGTATTTCACTGCTATTCTAAGAAATGTCTCACAGCCCAGACTTGAGTCTGGTCCCTCAAAGGGGAGGAAAGAACAACTCAGGGGCAGGGAAAGATCTGTTCCTCCCTTGCTGAGTGACTGGGGATGGAGGGTATCCATGTCTCTTTCCTGCAGACCTGATGTCCTGGAGGCTCACTTGGTTATTGGCTTCCTCCACAACAAGAAGCTGCAGATGGTTAGAGGGTTAGTAGGTCACTGACTCAGAGCCGGCATGGAGCAGCCCAGCCTCCATGAGGTCTGAGGCTCCAAGACTAACTCAGGAATAATTCCTGAGCCTGAGGAGAGGCTGCTTTGCCACTGCTTTCACTGGAAGACTTTCAAAGGCCTGGGCCCAATATGTCTCACTCATCCAAGAACCTTTGAGGTCTTGGGGAGGTGGTAAGAAGCACACACTTAATGCATAACTTGAATCATTCAGCCTCATAAATTGAGGGGGGGGAGGATGATATCAGAACCAGTCAGTCATATGAACATGTAGTGGAAATAAAAAATGATCAGACTCAAACACCAAACCCAAAGTCAATAACAACAGAATCGATACCCAATTTACAACAAGCTGTAAAGTGAGGACCTGTTACACTAGTATTCTGGGGGGAAAGGAAGGAGATATGGGATGCATGCTGGGAACAGGGGTGGAGGGAGGACAACACTGGTGGTGGAAATGCCCCTCATTCGTTGTCACTATGTAGCTTAAATATTACTGTGAAAGATTTGTAATTCACTTTGGTCACAATTAAAATTAAAAAAAAGAAGAAGAAGCATACACTTGAAGGCAAGCAAGAGAGTACAGTGGTGAAGACAGGCTACAACCACTGGCACAGCCGCATGTTCCCCACACTAAAGGCCCAGGCCTCAATAGCATCATTTGAGAGCTCCCCAAAATAAATAAAACAATCCAAATTTGAGAGATCCCTTTTCATTATCATTAGGTTAAAATTTTAGACTAAATGGATGTGGGATCAGAGCAAAGATGGAGCTGAGATATATCTGCCCAGGCTCTGGTCTCCGGGTCTTTAATCCTCTTCAGTAAAGAATATTTGTACTCATGGTGGAGGTGTCTAGGCCAGAACACAGGAATTTGTTGACTACTGAAACCAAACAGCAGGCAAAATGCACAGGGCCAACAGTGTGCACTGTGTTTTAAAGCAGTTACTAAAACGTCTTTCATCTTCAATAACCAGAGATTTGGATGTAAACCCAGCGTGCTTGCCAGAACTCATCTCATACCCCAAGTTATAGGTGAGCAGGCCTATGGATGTTGCCACAGTTCAATGAGGGCTCAGGTCTCCTGTGTATGGGATGCAAATAGCGGGAGAATCAATGTCCTTGGATGCTGGGCATTTGGGGAATGTTTTAAGCAGTTTTGCTTCTTCTGGTCAAGCTTAATAAGGGCAAAGGAAAGGGAATCAAAGATGGCAGAGAACAAGTGAACCCAGGATAGAAAATGTCAGGAGGTTTTCAGTGGACAAAATATCAACACTGGCCCTTGATGAGAAAGGAAGGCACCATGAAAAGCTCAAAAACATAAAGCAGAAGCAGCCTCTGTACTTTGGTCAATTCCATAGCAGATACAGGTAAGGACACAGCATCTCTAAGAAAACTACTTATGGGCAAGGGAGATGATTTAATCCACAGGGGGGTCACAAGTGTCTACTGACATGGAGACCAAGGATTGATCCTACGGTACAATCAGGGAACCTCTGACAGATTGGAAGCAACAAGTTTGAAGCACATGCAGACCCTAGCTCTGTGGGGCAGCTGTCCCTTGGACCTGCTTTCACTGGGACTCTCACTGTGAGTTACACCCTGGCTCAGACGGGGAGGGAAGGGGCATCCCCTTGCCACCATCAAGATGTGTGCCCCACCCCCACCCCTGGGCACAACCCCACCCTAACCCCCTCACAGTGTCACCATGCCAACCAGAGTGTCACAATGGCCCCTCAATACCTCATAGTGCTCTTGGGTGTGGTCCCTGCAGTAGTCACCCAGAATCCCACAGGGCAGCCCTCAGTCCTGACCTGCTCCTCCACCTGAGCACTTCTCTCCCGCTCTCCCTGTCCCCTCCTTGTGTCTCTGCCCTCATGTTGTGCCCCCCGTGTATCCGTTACCCCTACAGAGTCTCTGTGTCTACCAGCAGGCGCTCTTACTACACGGTGAGCTCGTCTTTGTACCCTTGTCTCCCATGTTGCTTACCCATATGTAGTCCCTGTAGCCCTTGTGGCCCTTGTGGCCCATGTGGTCCCTGTGGCCCTTGTGGACCTTGTGGCCCATGTGGTCCTTGTAGCCCTTGTGGGCCCTGTGGCCCCTGCGGCTCTCTGTGTGCTCCCTTGTGCCCCCGCCCCTGTCTTCCTTTGACTTGTGCTCTTCCTTGCTCCTCCCTGCTCGCTTCCTCATGTCTTTGCCCCTGAGCTGAGTGTCCCCTTATGTCTGTGTCTGTGTCCCTTTGTTCCCATCCGTGTCCCCTGGGAGATCCACCCTGAGTGCTGGCCAGCTGCTTCTGCATGCCTCAGCCCGGAGCAGCCCGACAGCGGCTGACCACCTTGAAGCCCATCTCGCAGCCATGCTCAAGTTGCCATTGAAGACCCTGTCCGTCCCCTCAGAAGCCTGTCTGCTGACCCTCTGTGATGGAAGAACATCAGGAAGGCCTAGGAGGTGTGGCGAGATGTCCACAGAGACCAGCCTGCTGCCCTGGGTGACCCTGATCAAGTGGGGCTTCTTCATCTACCACCACCATAGCAGCACTGTCCTCGTGGCCACAGACAGGAAGGACTCAGCCACTGCCAACACTCGGCCTCCCCTGTCCAGATGGTTCCTGCCAGTGCACTTCTAGAGGGGGTGTCCTCAAGGAACCAGTTGGTTTCACCCCACTTGCTGGTGCCGTCTGGCTGGCCGTAGCCTGGGCAGAGTGGGCCTCTACTATGAGGTGAGTGTCCACTGCAATCACACTAAATCTATCCTCGGACTCTTGGGACAACCCAGTGCCTGAGCCCCAAACCCTGGGCTGATGGGTTTCACACAGTCAGACGGTGACTGCTCAGTCACTGCCTCACCAGGGACTGGGTCCCTATCACCACACTCCCCCAGTTCCATTTATGTCTTTCCAACAATAGTGAGCATGGTGATGTCCACATTACCTGCCCCTTCCCCCAGTCAGATTAAAGGAGATATCCTTGGCAGGGAATATTTCCCTAAATGCAGAGAAGAGCTGCTGATTGTTTTGGTTGGCCACCCTGGGGGCTTCCTTCTCCTAACTCCTTCTTCCCTCATAGAGCATCAACCATGACCTGAAGTTATTCTGTTGCAGAGTTTTCTTCCAGTTACAACCACCCACCTACAGTGTTAACAGTGATCATAAAGCAGGTAGGGAGCTTACCTTGTGGGTGGCTGGCCCTGGTTCAATCTCTGACATTCTATATGGTTCCCTGAGCACCACCAGGACTAATCCCTGAGCATGACTAGGTGTGGCCCAAAACCCTAAAAAAAATTTTGGGCCACACCCAGCTATGCTTAGGGGTTACTCCTGGCTATCTGCTCAGAAATAGCTCCTGGCAGGCATGGGGGACCATGTGGGACACTGGGATTCGAACCAACCACCTTAGGTCCTGGATTGGCTGCTTGCAAGGCAAACACTGCTGTGCTATCTCTCCGGCCCCTAAAAATTTTTTTTAATAAAATTTTGAAAAATCTGCCCAGGCCTGTGAAAGATCCAATTTACTTCTCCCTAAATTTTCAGAAATCCTGAAAGGCCTCACAAGATCTATTTTATTTTCAGGCCCATAGAACACCTGGTGCCAGACCATCACTGCAAGTGGAGCCTGGAGTAAGCCACAGACAGCACTGCTGTGTCTCCAGGAAGTCCAGACACCCCGGGAGAGCAGGACAGAGGAGTGGAGCATACAGGCGTGGGCTGGGTATCCATCTTCCGGCCATGCATGGCTGCCTAAGCAACAGCGGGATGTGGACCCACCACAATAAAAACAACACTACTACTATTATAGACGTATGTTATTTAACTCCGTTTACGTAACCCCACACATCCTGACAGCTTTCACAGCTGCATGGGGCTTCTTCCACCAACTCAAATTGCCCCACAATCTCCAACTCAAGTTTGGCTCTGGTTTGGTTCGGGGAGGCAGATTTATTAAACTCTCCATCCCATTGGTCCTGAGCTTCCTGAAAGTTAAGTCACTGGGAACTAATTCCCAGCAGTTCTCCGTGTACTGATCGACTACTTTATGTAGGTTTTCAAAGCCGGTTTTCGTGGCAGATTTTTATTTGTTCCCATGAGGGGAGGCAGACGGTATAGCACAGTAACTGGTGATGGGAATCTTAATGAATACCTCTCCATCAGCAGGAAAGGTATATACAGAGGAACAGGATAAAGAGGGCCAGGGTGAAATTCAGGTGGAGTTACCCTTTAGATACCTCTCTGAGACTGGAGCACTCAAACAAAACCTTTAGGCACCTGCCCAGGGCTGCCAAGGATAGCCACATAACTACAACCATGTAAAAACAGCCATGAATTCCCACAAAGTAATCCCCCTTCCTGTTTAGAGACTTCAGATTCACAGCAAAAGGTGATCTTGCCAGACCTGATGTCACCTCAGAACACCTGAGAAAATAGTGTATTTCTAGTGAAAGAAAAGGTTGGAAAAGGGTAGATGAAGAAATAAAGGGGAATGGAGAGATAGTAACCACAGGCAGGGCTCATGGCCTTGCACACAGTCAACTTGGGTTCAATCCTTGGCATCCCATGATGCCCCAAGCCCTGCTAGGAGTGATTCCTGAGTGTGGAGCCAGAGAAACCCAGAGCATCACTGGATGTAGCTCCCCAACCAAAAAAAAAAAAAAAAAAAAAGGAATTAAGAGATTTTTTTTTAAAAAAAAAAATGAATGAATCCCTTACATTTGAGAGGAAAAGAGAAGGGAAAGATAAAGGACAGAAGGAGGGGTGGGGTGGAGAAACCTAGAAAGAAAAAAGAATAAAATCAACCTAGAATAAAGGTCAATTCTAGGTATTAATTTAACTAATGAATACAATTCTAGGAATTAATTTTAGTTGGTTTCTGAATTTTTTTAGTTTTGGGGCCACACATAATAGTGCTCAGGGTTTATTCCTGGTTCTGTACTCAAGAATCGCTCCTGGCAGGGCTTGTGTGACCATAGAGGTGCCAGAAATTAGACCTGAGTCAAACTGAATGCAGAGCAGCATCCTATCTACTGTCCTATTGCTCTGCTTCCTGTTCTGAATTCTTGAGAGACTGCAGACTATTATCCAATATACAAACTGAAGTTCATGAAGTTAAAGCCTTAAGGATAACTGCTGGCAGAGACCTTTGCAAAATCCTGGCAGAGCCCTAATATTTATGACTAATATTAGTCATATCACTAAAATTCGCATAGATCAAAAATAATGTTTTAATCACAATTGTTAAAGACAACCATTTCAGGCCAACAAATGACTAAAGCACATGCTCTTCATGCAGGAGCCCCTGGCACTGCTTGGTCCTCCTGGTAAATTTCCTCCTTCCAAACAGCACTCTCCAAACAAGTGGAAGCAGAGATTAAACAGATGGGACTATATTAAGCTGAGAAGCTTCTGCACCTCAAAGGAAATAGTGCCTAGGATACAAAACCCACCCACAGAATGGCATAAACTATTCACCCAATACCCATTAGACAAGGGGCTAATGTCTAAACTATACAAGGTACTGACAGAACATCACAAGAAAAAAGCATCTAACCCCATCAAAAAATGGAGAAAAGAAATGAACTCTTTGACAAAGAAGAAATAAATACAAATGCCAAAAGGCACATAAAAAAATGCTCCACATCACTAATCATCAGGGAGATGCAAATCAAACAAAACAATGAGGTACCATCTCATGCCACAGAGGTTGACACACATCACAAAGAACAAGAACAATCAATGTTGGCAGGGATGTGTGGAGAAAGGAACTCTCATTCACTGCTAATGGGAATGCCATCTAGTCCAGCCTTTATAGAAAACAATATGGAGAGTCCTCAAAAAACTGAAAATTGAGCTCCCATATGATCCAGCTATATACCATTCCTAGGGATATTCCCTAGGAACACAAAAACGCAATAAAAAAAATGCCTTTTTCACACCTATATTCTTTGCAGTGCTATTTACAATAGCCAGAATCTGGAAACAATCAAGATGCCCTTCAACAGATGAATGGCTAAAGAAACTGTGGTACATATACACAATGGAATATTATGCAGCTTTCAGGAGAGATGAAGTCATGAAATTTTCCTATACATGGTTGTACATGGAAACTGTTATGCTGAGTGAAATAACCCAGAGGGAGAGAGAGGGACACAGAATAATCTCACTGATCTATAGTTTTTAAGGAAAATAAAAGACATTATTAATGAGGGCCAGAAGGACCAGCTCATGATATGAAGCTCACCACAAAGAGTGGTGAGTGCAGTTAGGAAAACACTAACAGGGGCCAAAGAGATGGCACAGTGGTGGGGCATTTGCCTTGTGTGTAGCCAACCTTGGAGGGACCTAGTTTGATTCCAGGCATCCCATATGGTTCCCCAGCCAGCCGGGGGCAATTTCTGAGTGCAGAGCCAGAGGAAGCCCCTGAGCACTGCTGGGTGTGGCCCAAAAACCAATCAATCAATTAAGTTAAAAAAAAAACCCACGAACAACTACCATGACAATGTTAATGAGTGAGAGAAGTGGAATGTCTGTGGGTGGGTGAGGAGGGGGATGGGCAGCATTGGTGGTGAGAATGTTACACTGGTGAAGGGGGTGTGTTCTTTGCATGACTGAAACCAACTACAATCATGTTTGTAATCATGATGTTTAAACAAAGACATTATTTTAAAAAAACATTAAAAAAATAAATTTTCTTCCTCTGCTCCAGTAAGACTACCACATTCTTTCACTGTGACTTCCTCCAAGAAGTCCTGGAGTTGTTCAGACCAGCTGAGAATCTGGAGAAGAAGCTGAGTCAGAAACACTTAGCTTGAGGTTCTGTGGCATATATTTATGGATTTCGGTCGCTTCTATGTATAGATTAGGTTATTCAGAGCTACTATTGCCAAGTGTAAGAGAGATTTCTAGGAAGTCCTGCTGACACTCCCTCCGCACTAACTTCTGAGTTTCTGGACACGAAGGAGACCAAAGACAATGGAATATGAAAAAGTGCCCTGGCCCCAGCACATGGAATAGGGGGTACTGGAAAAAAGTGGATTTGTCCAAAACAGCTGGTATAGGAAAAAATCACCCAACCAGCAGACACAAAATGAAAAGCAGCAAATTCAGGGGCCAGAAAGATAGCACAGTGTTAGGGCGTTTGTCTTGCATGTGGCCAACCGGCATCCCATATGGTCCCCCAGCCTGCCAGGGGCAATTTCTGAGCACAGAAGCCAGGAGTAACCCCTAAGCATCACTGGGCGTGGCCCCAAACCAACCAACCAATCAATCAACAAATAAAGTTTGAAAAAAAAAAAGCAAAGCAGGGAATTCAATCCTCATCAATATCTAGTCAAAAGCAGAAATTCTTTCCCATCAAAGATGGTGTTCTTTACATGACTGAAACCCAAACACAAACATGTATGTAATAAAATTATTTTTAAAAAAAGATGCTAATGAAATAAAGGGAAGTATAAACAGCACAGGCTTTAAAATCAGTCTCACGTCGAAACTAGAAATGATTGAAATCCTAGTACCAAATCCAAACTGTGGCAGTGAGTAAAAACTGCATATGAAATTGCCATCTGTATTCCAGCTAAAAAAATTTTTTCTCCCAATAAGCTGCTAAAGGAAAGACTAAAGTATTTTTCTTTATGTAGGAATTACTAGAAAAACTTGTCATGTAAAGACAATTTAGTGTGCCTCCAAAGTTCTGCAAAGGAATGTTGGATTAATTCATTACCCACCCTATAACCTTCTGGTAGTTGTCATGTTGACTTTTCTTGAGAAATTTTTCCTCTTCCCAAGTACATTTCATTTCACTTCATTTCTAGGGATTCTCAGAAGCTAATCCCAACTCTGTGCTAGGTGAGCCAAGTGTGGACCCCAAACTTCCCAAACTCCCCCCCCCCCAAATAAATAAAAGCTTATACATGGAGATGAAAAGGCCGGTGTTCATATGACCATAATCATGGCCATATTGAGGCCATGATTACTACTCCATTTGAGATTTGGAATCCCTCTGACACCCCTTTTTAGAATTTGACAGTTATCATATCTGTTATCAACACAACAGTAAAAAAAAAAAAAGTCATTGGACTTCTGTTCAGTGCAGGCCAAGCAATGAATCCTGTAGCCTCTTGTCAGAATTTTGGCTTCTTTGGGTTTGACCTGATTTTCTTGTGGGAAATATCTGGACTGTAGCCATCCCATTTTGACTTGCAAACCAGTGAGGCCACCTACCTTTTGACATCAATTCCTGTAGTGGTATAATATCAAGACAATTGAAGATACCAAACTGAGATACACACATGCCTTGTGGTCACATGGAAAAGGAGTAGCCAGTGCACACTGGGCTCACATCCCCATCAAGCTGTTGGACAGAAAAAGTTAAACCCTCCAAAATGAATCATCTGAAAAGAGTTATAGATTATATAATCCAGGAAACTGTAGGTAGGGTCTCTGCAGACCCACTAGGAACACACTCTCCATCGAGGGAGAGCTGTTGTTGCTTGGAGCCTCCTACAGGGGCACGGGGTAAGAAGCAATGCCAGCCACTGAGGTTGGCAGTGGAACAGAGAGGGCTCCGTGGTCTTTATAGAGATGGTGGGTGAGGAGTCAAAGACACAGAGATGCTAACCCCATAATCCTCTGACTTGGGCTTCTGGAAGTCCACCCACTCCTTCACCAGTAAAAGAAGTAGCCAAGGAGCACTGGCAGGGAACAGTCAGGCTTCTGGAGCACAGGGCAGGGCAGTGGGAAGAGTAGAACTTGAAGAGCATGAGGGAGTATATCAGAATCTTCAAAATGTTTTCATTAACAAGTATATATTAATGCTGTCATTGAAAGCAATCACAGCCTTTTCCCAAGATCTAAAGATTACCATGTAGAGTAGTGGTTTCCAAAGCAACATAATAAATGCATGAAATAGGAAATCAAATCAGGAGGGGAGAGAGAAAGAGAGAGAGAGAGAGAGAGAGAGAGAGAGAGAGAGAGAGAGAAAGACTGCAGCCCATTAGGATCTGTACTCAGAATAACCTTGAGCATACTTAACCAAGGTCACACCCTATTCATTTGCCAGGCTCCCCAGCGCCATGCTGGCCTTTTGAAGTCAGTGTTTCACATAATTTACTGTCTTGGGAGACACACTAGCAAATGAACAGGCGCTAAGTAGAGAGAGCAGCCCCACTTAGATAACAGAGTGGTCTCCGCTTCTTAATGGCAGAAAAACAACTCTGGCTCAAGTTGGAGAATATTGGGGCTCTGTGTTCCAGTTAAATGAATTCCCCCAGACTGTCAATTTTATGTTATTTCTTACTGACTACAAACAAACACTAGAGTGACAATTGCTCTCTTCCCTGTTGCCCCTATTTGTGTAAAGTCTATTTATGCAACACTCCTTCTACTCCATTATTTCCATGCCATCTTTGGACAAAGCATGATAATCTCTGGTTCATCAATGAGTAAGGATCAGATGAGAAGCCAGAAGGGGAGTCTCTAAGGCCAAAAAAATGCCTTTCTTCTATTTTAGCTTGGATTTTTACTGCAATGACACTAAATAGTTTTCCATATAAATAAAACTGCATTTTTCTTTTCTATTTTTTGTTTGGAGTCACATCTGGCAGTGCTCAGGGATAAATCTGGGCTCTGTGCTCAGGTATTACGCCACTGGGGTTTGGGAAACTATATGGGGTGCAAGATGGAAACTGGGTGAAGGCCTTGCCACTATTTCACTGGAACCACTATTTGAGTTTTTCAACTATGCATTATTTAGGTTGGTTTTTAATGTAGAAATGTATTACTTTACTTATAATATATATTTATATATCAGAGATGCCACTTTCCCTAATATTTGTTGTTTCTGTTTTTATATTAAACAGTGGTGGCATTTTGTTTGTTAAAAAAGAAAATGCGGGGCTGAAGCAATTGCACAGTGGGTAGGATTTGCCTTACATGTGGCTGACCCAGGTTCGATCCCTGGCATTCCATATGGTTCCCCAGCACTGGCATGAGTGATTCTTGAGCACAGAGCCAGGAATAATCCCAGAGCATTGCCGGTCATGGCAAAAAACCAAAAGAAACAAAAATGCCTGGGAAGAAGGTTAGCTCCCCCTTGCGGCCCCTCCTTGAGGACAAAATGCCTGAGACCCCTCCAAAGCCCTTTAATTTGGGGACGGTTTCTAAATTTGTTATTCTGGCAAGAAGAGGCAAGAGAGCCATGTCCCTAAGGGACAGTGGCTTTTTAAGTATAAAATAAATAGCTGGCAATAAATTCCACATGCCAGGGAAATCCAAAGCAAATGAGAAATGAAGGAATATGGAAAACCAAAAGCTGGGATTGTCAAGAAGCCAACCCACAGGGGTTTGCTAAGCCAGTGCAGGGAATTAAAAGGCTCATAATCCCCACATTTCCTACCACTGGTATTTATTCAGAGCAAGTAAAGCTCTTTCATTGGTGTTTTGGTGTGTGAGTGCTTTTTTTTTTTTTTTTTAATTATTATTTTCTTAAGTGATGTCAAAGAATTTCCAGGGAGTGTGAACTTTCTTCCTGTCTCATCAGCCAGTTTCATTTAGCATATTGTTTCCCATCAAGGGGCAGCTTTTCAGAAAACTTGTGCCCTTCCAGTAAAAGAATAATACATTCTGGGGGAGCTCACACTCCCCTATCTCTAAATATAAATGAATATAATATATAATAATATATAAATGAATGTAATTGTATCAGCAAGGTGGAGAAACTCATGTCTTCGTACTGGATAAATGAACATAGCTGAGTCAAGTAGCAGTTAAAAATGTTCAAATGAGACCAAAAAGGGAGGATGATTTTGACCTACTCATTGGGAGGTACATTCAGGACTGCAAAGGGGCTCCACTGACCATTCTAGACAGCAACTCAGACTCAAACTTCATCTCTCAGAGCTGCCTAGAGAATAGCAGGCATTCTTGGCTCTGATGGCTCTTCCCAGCAAGCATTCCCAGAGCAGCTCCACTTGGCTGCTGACCCTGGGACTGAGGGACTCCTCTTCCTGTTGATTCATCACCCGGCTAGAGCTGGATTTTGAATTAACTTCATTTAGACCATGAAATCACCCAGGTGGAACGTCAGGCTTCACATCTCCTTTACAGATAAGGAAACTAAAGTTCATGAAGGTTAGGAAATCGATGGATGCTCATGGGACCGTCTCACCTGCCAAGCCCAGGCTATAGATCTGGGTGGTGGTGTCCAGCTCCTTTTCAGCGGTAGCATTTCTGAGTCCCTGGCAAACACCACCAAATAGAACCAAGGCCTGAACAAGCCTGAGCATCGTCACTTAGAAACTGCACTTGAAAAAGATTTGGGTGCTCTGGGACTTGGATGTCCTTGTGACTAAAGTTACCAAGAGATTTGCAAATCCAAGCCAGATGTGGGGTACAATCAGTGACACACAAGCCTCTCCAGCCTGCAACCAGAGCAGGCTATGACACTGAGGAATGTCAAACACTCGTCTGTTTATTTGGGGATTAGAATCACACTCTAAGGCTGGGTGGGTTTGGTCTGGCCTGTTTAGAAGTCAAGGGTAGATTACTTTAGGTCAGCTATTTACAGATTTAGAAAGCTAAAGGAAAGCCATAAGAAGAGAATTATGTGTTGACAATAGGAAGCAAATCGATACCGCAATATATCTTGAGAGAGAAGATTGTTAATATATTAAGAGAACAAGTTTAGATTTCTCTTCCTCCATGCCTTGCCTTCCTTCTCCTCCCCTCCCTGAGCCCTAGAAATTTCTAGCCATGAAAGTGAAAAGACTTCAAGTTGGCTTTTTAATATTCTTCTAAAAGAAGGAAATGAAAAGAAATCCCAAGCAAAACTGAAGCACGGGGCCAAAGAAATACCATGGAGGTAGGGCATTTGCCTTGCATGCAGAAGGCTGGTGGTTCGAATTCCAGCATCCCATATGGTTCCCCGAGCCTGCCAGGAGTGATTTCTGAGCATAGAGACAGGAGTGGCTCCTGAACGCTGCCGGGTGTAACCCCATCCCCCCAAAACAAACAAACAAACAAACAAAAACTGAAGCATATCAAAATTCTCAATACTTTGAAAAGTTACTTATATATTTACACAACATTGTGCTCAATAAACTTGCTTTATGATTAGCATGGATTTTGTTACGAGGGGAGAAAATACAAAAAGATTACCCAGGAAGGCTGAGGGCTAAGGAAATTAGAAGCGCCAAAGTGAAAATTCCAGGCCATTAGTCGTTCTCCTTGTGGAGCAGTGCCCTTTCCTCTTAATGAGCAAGCCAAACACCATTAATGTTTTACAAACACACCTAGGATTAGTAGCCAACCCTTTTCCTTCAATTCTTTCCAAGTCAAATCACTTGCTAGAGAAGGACCAGCCTGGGAATTTGAGAATCGCCTGCTCTTTCTGCTCAAGAAAACATATTAAGCAATACATAACAAAACCCAAATCACATTCCTTAAAAGAAACGTATTTCCTGACAATGCCTCTCCCTGATAAGCAATCCAGGCCTCCACTGCTGGCAACCAGCCTCACTCTGCACCATCAGCAGTGTAGAGCTGCTGGCATAATCTGCTCTCTGAGCAGAGGTGCTAAGGAGCCAGGCCACATCTCATTCCAGACTAAAGTCATCCTTCAGGTCTGAGCCTCCAGCACAGCCTTTCCCTGCATGAGAGCAACCACCGACTTAAGATTTAGAGACTTGGAGCTCATTATGCTTAAAACTGAAGCATACAAGTCTACCAGAAGACATTTCTTCTGAACACTAGTATTTCATGTCCCACCTAGTATTGTACGCCTAAATTTTCTCATTGGCACACCAAGAATAAAAGGAATATTACCAGAAGTGCAATGTGGAGAGCACTATTATAGATAATCTACAGATTGTTCTTAAAACCAACTTTCTGTGAACCAGAGACAGAGCACAGAGGTTTTTAGGCCCTTCCCTTACTTGTAGTCTATCTAGGTTTGATCTCCAGCACTGCATATGACCATCACCAAGTGAGCACAACTATGACCCAACCACTTTCTACCACCACCCCTTACGTCTTCCCAAACAAGTCAAAACAGAGATGGGATCAGCTCAGCTTCTACTTTCCCATCTTAAACAAACTCATCTATTCATCTGTCAAATCAATCAAGTATTTCCACAAATGAATACTAAGTGGAAAAAACACAAAATGTCTTCTCAGCCCTAGGAGTGTTCCCTTAAGGGCAACCCTGTTTTTTCTGATTGCTGGATTACATCTTAAATGTGTATGTTAGCTGTTAGGATCATATAAACCTTCCAAGTTAAAATCCTCCTACCTGGAGCCGAAGTGATTGCACAGCATGTAGGACATTTGCCTTGCATGCCACAGATCTGAGTTTGATTCCTGGAATTCCATACAATCCCACTAGCCGGCAAGGAGTAATTTCTGAGCACAGAGCCAGGAGTAACCCATAAGAGCTGCCAGGTGTGGCCCAAAAATAACAACAACAACAACAACAATAATAATAATAAAAAGTCTCACTAATTGAGAAGCCAAAGGATTAGTAAATTCTTTAAACCTCTAAGAACAAATGGTCACTATTTGAGCCATTTTTATGCACAGTTTCAACATGGAGGCCATTCTGCAGATGCCAGCTAAGCTCCTTCTACAACTATTTGAACTTCTAGAATTGTTGATCCACAGGAGCAGCAGAAGAATGAGGAGAAGAGTGGATGGCTTTGTAAGTGGCAGCCACCACATGGGCACAGTCATGGATGTCACAGTTACCTAGACACTAGCGCCAAATTCTTATTTAGATAGTGGCTTCAAGTTCACAGCTGTTCCAATGCATTGCAGCAACTTACGCATTCATTCCTCAATGCCTGTCCATGCCCCTGGCAGCCCAGGCACCAAGGACATGGCCTCCAACAAGAACAGTGTTCCCTGTGAGTGACTACCTACATCAGTGTTTGTTAGGAGCTAGAAACACACCAACTACTATTCCTACAGATCTGAAGAGATGCTGGGAATTTGGCAGAGCTGTTTGAGGGCCTCTATACACAAATAGACCCTCTATCAAGCAAGGAGAGAACACATAGAATGTGACCAGACAAGCAGTCTAGGCACTTGGGACAAAAACACTATTGGTTTATGTTGTTATAGTTGGGAGATGGTGGCTGTACATCATTGGGTACTATGCTTTTATTTTATTTTTTTTTATTTTGTTTTGTTTTTCGGGCCATACCCATTTGATGCTCAGGGGTTACTCCTGACTAAGTGCTTAGAAATTGCCCCTGGCTTGGGGGGACCATATGGGATGCCAGGGAGTCGAACTGCGGTCCTTCCTTGGCTAGCACTTGCAAAGCAGACACCTTACCTCTAGCGCTACCTTGCTGGCCCCTACGCTTTGATTTTAAATCCTTGATTCTTGACCTCCCACCATGACAACTGGAAATCTGTGTTCACTGCAGCCAAATAACTCCTATTCAGGGTGACACTGCCTCCAGGTGAATAACAGTTTATAAAGAACCTCTTGAACCCAGAACCTCTATCTTGTCAAACTAGGACTTTGTGAAATGAAAATAGGCAAGAAGTGGGCTAGGGTATATATAGGTCAATGCTAGAGCTCAATATTATTGCCTCAATTCAATTCCAGACCATAAACAAGTCTAACAGGCAGGAAGCTGGAAAGAGGAGACAGGACGATTCTCGGAGTAACCTTCTAATTTGACTTCCTAATTATAATTCAATGACCCTCAGAGGTAAATGATCTACTGTCCTCACCCTTCTTTTTTCTTGTATGTGGTGACCGGAAGTCTAATGTAGACACACCTTTATTATCTCCTGTCAGAGAGTGCTAAAAGAATTGGCCTGCAGTTCCATTTTGTAAGAAAATGTTCCTTTTCCAAAAGGTGCCAGTAATGAGGACAAGGGGGGACTTTTTCCCCTGGGTCAGGCCAGATGATTAATTACCTCTGTGGAACAGCAAGGCATTGGCCCATCTGCCAAGTGTCCCTGGGCCCTGTCATTAACCCAGACGGTCTTCCAGGGGGAATAAGACTGCAAGCCAAAGAAAGATAATTAAATCCCTCATTGTTTTAAAAGCTTTCAAGTCCTAGTTCCTTAATACAGTTCATTCCTTGCCTTGATCCACCATATCATATTTGCAATTCTCCAAATCATTTATAGTTGATTGATGTCAGGTAAACTGGAAAATTTCAAGGTTCAAAAGAGTGTCTGGCGCATTATTTTTTACGTCAGGAATTAGGTATCTCTGTATAAACACACAGGAGAAAATTCTGAAAACAAAAAGTATTGGGGCTAGAGCAATAGTACAAGACTCAGGTTCAATTCCCCACACCCTATGCAATCCCCACAAAGTGCCATCAGCAGTTATCCCTAACTAAGCATAGAGCCAGAGGTAACCCCTGAGTATAGCCAGGTATGCCCCCCACAAAAGAACTGTGAATCTGGCCTCCTTTAAAAAGGGGAAAGGCAGGAAAGGTAATGTGACGAGTGTGGTTTCTAAATACATTCCGAAAGCCACATATCTCTGTTTTCAAGGACAGTGCTGATGTCAGTGGTTTCCCTGTGTCTGGAAATCAAACAGCTAAGCTTGCTCCATGGGAAGTGTAATAACCATTTCTTGACCACCTGCTCTGCCCAGGATATGATACTGGGAAGTCTACATAAAGGATTTCAGTCAAACCTTAAACAATCCTTGAGATATGGCATCTCTACCTCCTTTGAACCTCAGGACCTGCCCCTGCCAAATATTCATTGTTCAGTAAATGCCAATCACTCCTGAAAGCGCTCTGGTAGTGGTGTGTGGGTGACAGGGTCTACCATACTGTTCAGTGAAGGGCTGAATCTCTTTGGGATCACCAAGAACACCAGGTCCAGGACTCAGGAAGAAGTACTTGTAGCTTTCATAGCACAATGACTGGCACAGATATCAAAGGAGGTACTCAAGAGGTGTCCCCAAACTTTATGTAAACAGATCAGTTTGGAAGAGGGGTGCACCCATGGCGAGCAAGCCCTGAGCTCAAGCCCTGTACACTGACTCTAAGTCTTCCGATCAAAGTCCATCACATTTTGTTTTCTGATAAAACTCCCAAGCACAAGGGTATGTTGCTATAAGAGGCTGATCCTGCCCAATCCCCTCACCACCGAGCAGCACTGGTCATTTGAACCCCTGTGCCCCTACAAGCTTCCCCCACGTCCTTCAAACACACCTAGGAGGCAAAAACTACTCCAGAACTCTAAATCATATATTCTGTTTCCATTCCATATTTACATACATATACACACCATATGCACACATATTTTAAGGGTGAGGTGAGAAAAAAAAGTTTTTCTGGCTGCAAGTCACTTTACAAAATTGGGAAGTGGGTGGGGGACAGTGCAGCTGAGTCCAGGTAGCAGCAAGTGGTCAAGCACTGGCAACCCTAACTTGGTGGCGCCCTGCCCTTTGCTAACTGGCCAAGTCCTACTCAGGCTTCAGACCCAAATGCCTCCTTTTCAAAGACCATGGCTTCAGGCACAGCAACCCACTCAGGCTTCAGACCCAAATGCCTCCTTTTCAAAGACCATGGCTTCAGGCACAGCAACCCCAGGTCACAGCTGAATGTCACCCTATAATGATTCTTTACTGGCTGTCATCCCAGACGACCACACACTGCCCTGAAAATGAAATGGTCTCATATACCCACACAGGGCACCAACGCAGTGCGCCAGAGAGCATTCTTAAGTTGCATAAGGGAACCAGGAAGATGTTAGGCACCAATCAACCAACAAAGCCCAGAGTGTTGCAGTCAATGAGAAGGCCCCCACTGGATCAGCAGAGCAGGAGAAAAGAAAACAGGCCTGGCATTTGCATATATTTAGATACCCCCGAGTAAAAGTGTTTCTCTTTCTCCACCCCCAGTCACACAAAATAGCTCCATGCTATTTTTATAAAAGGAGAAAAGAAGAGAGTTCCTCCCACAAGCATTGGCTTTGACTCCAAAATTAGTGTTTGAAATGTATTTTTAAAATCTCTAGGCTTCAAATGGAGAGATTTTTAAAAAGCACAGAACCTGTGATCTAGCAAATCCCACCACTAGTGATTAACCCTACAGACAGTCCAGCAAAACAGGTTGAAGACTTTGGTGCATGTTGTTGTGTGCATTGTGGCAGGTAAAATCCAAACCCAAACAGACATTAAAAACAATTCTAAAAACACTGAAGTATCCATGATCAGGTATTAGAGCACAAACTGATTTATTTTATTTTATTTTTTATTTTTAGGTCACACTCGGTTCAATGCTCAGAAATCGCTCCTGGCAGGCCTGGAGGACCACATGGGATGCTGGAATTCGAAACATTGCCCTTCTGCATGCAAAGTAAACGTCCAACCTCCCTCCATGCTATCTCTCCGGCCCAAACTGATTTCTTTTTTCTTTTTTTTTGGTTGGGTCACATCTGGCAGCGCTCGGGGGGTTACTCCTGGCTCCATGCTCAGAAATTACTCCTGACAGACTTGGGGGACCATATGGATGCCAGGATTCGAACCAATGACCTGCATGTAAAGCAAACGTCCAACCTCCATGCTATCTCTCCGGCCCAAACTGATTTCTTAATGTAGACCATCCATCCAGAGAGTCAGTACAGTGCTACCGTGAGTAAGGACCCTGTTTATCTGTCCTGCTGAGACAAACCAAGGTGGAATCTCAAGTTTAAAAAATAGAGGGGGGGGGGCCGGGTAGGTGGCGCTGGAGGTAAGGTGCCTGCCTTGCAAGCGCTAGCCAAGGAAGGACCGCGGTTCGATCCCCCGGCGTCCCATATGGTCCCCCCAAGCCAGGGGCGATTTCTGAGCACATAGCCAGGAGTAACCCCTGAGCGTCAAACGGGTGTGGCCCAAAAACCAAAAAAAAAAAAAAAAAAAAAAAAAAAAAAAAAAAAATAGAGGGGGGAGGGGCCGGCAAGGTGGCGCTAGAGGTAAGGTGTCTGCCTTGCAAGCCCTAGCCAAGGAAAGATTGAGACTGCGGTTCGATCCCTCGGTGTCCCATATGGTCCCCCAAGCCTGGGGCAATTTCTGAGCGCTTAGCCAGGAGTAACCCCTGAGCATCAAATGGGTGTGGCCCAAAAAACAAAATAAAAAATAAATAAATAAAAAATAGAGGGGCTCAGGGCCGGCAAGGTGGCGCTAGAGGTAAGGTGTTTCCCTTGCAAGCACTAGCCAAGAAAGGACTGCGGTTCGATCCCCCGGTGTCCCATATGGTCCCCCCAGCCAGGGGCAATTTCTGAGTGCTTAGCCAGGAGTAACCCCTGAGCATCAAATGGGTGTGGCCCGAAATAACAAAAATAAATAAATAAATAAATAAATAGAGGGGCTGGAGCAATACTACAGTAGGTAGAGTGTTTGCTGTGCACATGGCTGAGTCAAGTTTGATTCCCAGCACTTCATATGGTCCCTTAAGTCCCACCAGAAGTGATTCCTGATCAGGAGAAACCCCAAGCAATGATGGGTGTGGCCCCAAACCCAAAAGATAAAATATTAAAAAATAATAGAATAGGGCCCGGAGAGATAGCACAGTGGCATTTGCCTTGCAAGCAGCCAATCCAGGACCAAAGGTGGTTGGTTCGAATCCTGGTGTCCCATATGGTCCTCGTGCCTGCCAGGAGCTATTTCTGAGCAGACAGCCAGGAGTAACCCCTGAGCAATGCTGGGTGTGGCCCAAAAACCAAAAAAAAAAAAAAAAGAAATAGAATAGGGGGGCGGAGCAATAGCTGAGTGGTAAGGCATATGCCTTGCACAAGGCCAACCCTGGACAGACTCCAGTTTGATTCCCGGCATCCCACATGGTCCCCAGAGCCTGCAAGGAGTGACTTCTGAGTGCAGAGCCAGGAGTAACACCTAAGCATACCTGGGTGTGGCTCAAAAACAACAACAAATAAAGATAGTTACATATAACCAGAAAGCTATTTTCACAAAAATGTGTCATTTTATCAGTAGGAAAAAAGTTTTCTGTTAGCATAGCTATTCAACTCCATCAACCTTACAGAAACCATGTTAATTGTAAACTTATGTAAGCAAAAAAAAAAAAAAAAAAGCAACTCAAAGAATTATCCAGAATCTTCAAAGTGGCTTTTTGGGGCTCCTCAAACTCATATTTGAGGAGGGAGCCTGAAACTACAGGGGTGGAGCCTAACTGTGCACTTTCTGGACAAGGCAATCTCCCCATCTGGGCCCTTCTTTGTCAAAGATCATTACCTTTTGGTTCACCTAGTCTATCTTCATCTATCTTCATCCTGGAGTCATTTCACTGGTTCTAAGCAGAAAAAGAAAGTAGTGGTCTGTCAGATCTGTATGACTCAGTGGCTGCAATCTTGGAAAAATGAACTCTGGTCCACCCACTCAGGTAGAAGCTATGCCATAGATGTGACTTCCTGAGCAGGTGGACATTTATGCAGCCACAAGAGATTTCCTCAACCACATAAACTTCCTTTTGACTTCCCCTTTCTTCCTTTTGGCATAGTAAAGAAGCACATTGAGACTACAAAAGGGACCAAGGTAAAGCAGCACAAAGCCCCATCAAAATCCCTCGTGAGTGAAGACTACAATCCTGCAGGCCCAACCCATAGTAAATCCCTATATAACTTTCTGAAATGGGAGTTTAGAGTGGTAATGCTTAGGATGTTCAATGAATTCATAGAATCTCCAGTGACATTGACTAAGGTATTTACTTCTGGTCAGGAAGTTGGCATACCTGAGGGATAAAGTAAGTCAAAAACCCGTTTTACAGCTGCCCACCTTTTCTGAGGGGAAAAAAATATAAGATAGTGTTGAAGTGATAGTACAGCAGGTAGGGTGCTTGCCTTGTATGATGGCCAACCCAGCTTCAATGTTTGGCATATTATATCATCCTCCAGGAGTAAGCTTACTGCCAGGAGTAAGCCCTGACCATCACCAAGTGTGACCAAAACACACACACAAACACACATGACAAATATATAAGGGTACCTGCCAAAACAAGCAATCAAAGACTTTTAAAATATTCACAAGAAAGAACAGTTTCACCTTAGAAAAAAGATAAAGTTTCAAGTGATCGTCGGCATATTTCTATTTTGATGCATATCAGAAAAGTAGAATATGGAATTTTAGAATATGTAGAGGAAAGTTTTTTTTTACCCATCTGAGGTTGATAGAACACCCAAATCAACAAGAGGAAAGATCAAAGTTTTTTCTTTCTCTTTAATTTTTATTCAGGCATTGTGACTAACAATGCTGTTAACAACAGTTTCAACATGTCACCCACAACCAGTATCAGAGTCCCTTTACCGTGTCCTTAGGTCTCTTCCCACCTCTGGCCTGACCCCCTGAGAGAATCAACACTGTAGGTGGCTCCCAGGTTCTCATGTTACTCCTTTACTATGTTTTTTTATTCCACACAAGAGACATCACCTGGTATTTGTCCCTCTCTCCCTCAACATGACACCTCAATATGAGACCCTCCTGTTCCATAATAGATTTCTTCTAATAGCTGAGTCATATTCCATTTTATATCTAGACCACATTTTCATTAGGATACAAGTATAGCATCAGGCTTACTAAGGAGCATAAGAGGCTTCCTTAAGTCAATGAAAAACCAGACCCAAGGGCAGGCATCATGATATGTTTGATGCACAGTGGAAAAGGCAGCAGTGTGTGAGCAAAGTATAGAATCGAGGGGTGTGAGGTCTATTCATTCAAGTTCTGCACAGTGTCCATCATCTTGGCAAGAAGGAGATCACTTTCCTCTGGGCAAAGGGAGATTACCTGTCACAGGAAGGCTGCAAATAAAGATCAGAGACTTCTTCCTTTGACTTGGCATTACTTATTTTTTTTATTGTAAGAATTTATTCAAGAGACAAAATTGATTAACATAATGAGGTAAACTAACATAACATAATATAGTGACATAACATAACATATAATAAAATTGATATAATAATAATACATGTAAGTCAAAGAAAGTTTCTGATTAAAAACATATTTTTTTCCATAATGGCTTACATATCTTTCACTGTAGTATTTTAGATACATATTAACATTGAGTCAGGGGAATACCCATCACCAACTATGTCCTCCCCCCATTCCAGTTCCCTTTCTACAACCCATATACCCCACCATTACCCCCCGGGCTGCTAGAGTAGGTGGACCCCTCTTTGTCTGGCTTACTATTAGTGATCACATATCTGTTTGGTCCTTGAACCCTCGTTTCCCTTCTATTTAAGAGGCAGAGCTAGAAAAATCGAGGTATGTAGTTTTGTTTGAAGGCAAGAAAAGCAATAGAATGGGGGTACAAAATAAGAGGAAAAAAAAAGCCAAAAGTCAAATACGCTGAAAATGGGCTGAGGACTTGGCATTACTTAATTCCCTGCGTCTTGCATGGTGAGACACAATAGGAGATTCACCCTAACTGTTGAACTAGCAAGAAACCACCACAGAGGGACAAGGGACCTAACTGTTACATCAACATTAAGATGGTTAAATATAGTCCAGCATATCCCAGAGCAGACAATAACAACTTCCCAGGGGTGCTGGAATAATTGGGGTGGGCCAGTGGCAGCCTCTAGTGCAAATGAAGGAGAGATTTCTCTTTATTCACTTAAAGAAGGTAGATTTTCAGAGGGTATTCTAGGATATTTTTCTGAAAAGGTGGTGGTAGGTTGAATTTTTTACTCTAATACAGTCCAAAAATACTATAAAGCAGATTTTTTAAATGAGCAAATTATGTCAACATGTATCACTGTGAATTAGTGTCAAAAATATAATGGCAGGGCCGGAAAGGTGGCACTAGAGGTAAGGTGTCTGCCTTGCAAGCGCTAGCATAGGACGGACCGAGGTTCGATTCCCCAGCATCCCATATGGTCCCCCCAAGCCAGGGGCGATTTCTGAGCGCATAGCCAGGAGTAACCCCTGAGCGTCAAACGGGTGTGGCCTAAAAAAAAAAAAAAAAATATATATATATATATATATATATATATAATGGCAACGCCAAAGAAGCCAAGCTACAGAATACTGCACAAAATTACTTTATATAGAGTGAAAATATGCAAAATCATGTTCTATCTTACTCATTTACATATAGATGTAAGAACATTCTAAAAGTAAGGTTGTGATAATACCAATTATGAAGTTGCAATTACTTTTAAAGAGAGGAAATTAAAGAGATCTGGGAGTGGTGTCTAGGGAAATTCAGCTGTATTTGTGACAATTTTATATCCTTAAAAAAAATCTGAAGAATCTGGAGATGTGTGGCCCATTGAAAGAGCATACATCTCATCTGTGTTAGATACTGGGTTCCATTCCCAGCAACACATAATAACAATATTTTTATTATTATAGCATAATGATAAATATCTGAATAACATCTAACATTTAAATAATTAAATATATGAATATAGTTTGGAAAAATTATAAAATTATATATATTATACATATTTACACATATATTTGTACATATGCATATATATGTAAATTATATATACATATATATGTATATTATATAATACACATATTATATTAATTATTTTCTTTTTTCTTTATGGTTTTTGGGTCACACCTGGCAGCGCTCAGGGGTTAATCCTGGTTCTGCACTCAGAAATCACTCCTAGCAGGCTTGGGGACCATATGAGATGCCAGAGATCAAATCCAGGTCAGCCGCGTACAAGGCAAACACCCTACTGCTGTGCAATTGCTCCAGCCCCATATTCTTGACTCTTTTCTGTATGTCCAAATATTTATTTTTAAATGCTCATAAAGAAAAGTCCAACCTATATAGTTAGGAGCACATTCATTCACTGAATGAGCTGCACTGTGGCTCAATGATAAAGTACATGCTTACCTCCATGACACTTAGGTTCATTCTCCACCCTGAAAACAACAAACACCGGTATTTGCTATCTGCATCAGCAGATGTTCAGCTAAGCACCAATAACTCAGGGTTAGGCACTACAAGCAACAGTATCAAGCACCCTTGATATAGGCTATCTACACCCAGCACTCAGCACCTTTTGTCTTGGCTCTTTTAATCCTCACTTCACTTCAATTACTTATTATTTCATGTGTCAATGAACCTGACCCCACCATAAAATTACAGCAAGAACCAGGCCACAGGAAAATGAGAGTCCCTTTAAATAAAAGGATGAAGGACTTCAGGTCTATTATGACCAGAGCTGACCACATGTGTGGTATCAAATTACCACAGAGGACCAATCTTGAAGCACTTTGCAGTCTTATTCTCAAATAGAAAACAAGCCGAATAATTTTAATTTTTTTCCCAGCTCCAATTTTAATTTTTTTAATTTTTTATTTAAACAACTTTATTACATACATGATTGTGTTTGGGTTTCAGTCATGTAAAGAACACCACCCATCACCAGTGCAACATTCCCATCACCAATGTCCCAAATCTCCCTCCTCCCCACCCAACCCCCGCCTGTACTCTAGACAGGCTTTCTATTTCCCTTGTACATTCTCATTATTAGGATAGTTCAAAACGTAGTTACTTCTCTAACTAAATTCATTCCTGTTTGTGGTGAGCTTCATGAGGTGAGCTGGAACTTCCAGCTCTTTTCTCTTTTGTGTCTGAAAGTTATTATTGCAAAAATGTCTTTCATTTTTCTTAAAACCCCATAGATGAGTGAGACAATTCTGAGTCTTTCTCTCTCTCTCTGACTTATTTCACTCAGCATAATAGATTCCATGTACATCCATGTATAGGAAAATTTCATGACTTCATCTCTCCTGACAGCTGCATAATATTCCATTGTGTATATGTACCACAGTTTCTTTAGTTATTCGTCTGTTGAAGGATATCTTGGCTGTTTCCAGAGTCTTGCTATGGTAAATAGTGCTGCAATGAATATAGGTGTAAGGAAGGGATTTTTGTATTGTATTTTTGTGTTCCTAGGGTATATTTCTAGGAGTGGTATAGCTGGGTTGTATGGGAGCTCAATTTCCAGTTTTTGGAGGAATCTCCATATTGCTTTCCATAAAGATTGAACTAGATGGCATTCCCACCAGCAGTGGATAAGAGTTCCTTTCTCTCCACATCCCCGCCAACGCTGCTTGTTCTCATTCTTTGTGAAGTGTGCCAATCTCTGGGGTGTGAGGTGGTACCTCATAGTTGTTTTGATTTGCATCTCCCTGATGATGATTTTAATTTTTAATATCCCAGTTGGGGGTGGCCATGATCCCAATGAGGGTGCCTAACACCCTGTCTGTGGCAGGGCTAAGAATGGTATCTGGGCCCAAAATCTTTTTGTCTTTTTATGCATCTTTTTGTTCTTGTTCTTTCTCACTCTTCGCCCACATTTTCTGACTATATCGCAGAGCCTCAAACATGCAAGGCAATTCTTATATTGCCGAACTCTGTCTCTGGCCCTCCCAGGTTACTCCAGATCTGATCAAGTGAGAACAGCACCATAGTGGGAGAGACAGGAAGATATGGCATTCCAGTGAACAGGAGCTGTCTCAGGAAAACTCTTTTCTGGGCCTATCTGGTTTAGGGTCCATGTAATTACTGGGTAAAGCCATAGTTGATTAAAAAAATAATCATTTCCTCAGTCCTTGAGACACTATATCAGAATATAAACATTTTTAGAGCAGATATTATTACATCAGGAACCTTTCGTTTTGTCTAAATAAACCAGCCTAATTCAATGGCTTTTCATTCTTTACCCAGAAACTGCTTTACTACTCACAGCTGGGTTATGTTTCTTTCTAAATTAATGTGTATACAAAGAATGTATTCCTTGAAGGAAAATGCAGACTATAAATAGCTGGAGTGCTGTTTCCTCCATTGAAGTACTAAATTCCACCCAGAGTGAAATGGCTGAGTAAGCTGTGATCAGTCATCATGATAAAGTCCCCAACCAGTAAGTAGACTAATGACACTGTGGATTATGTGACTGATCCCCAAATTACACAGATTAGAGCTAAACTCAAAGCCAATGAGGAAAAAAGCATCAAGACTTTAGAGGGAAATGCAAGCTTTATTTTTACATCCATTTTCTATAACTTTGTTTCAAATTCACCATCTCTTTTGATTTGGAAATCTAATACACATACTACAATTCAACCTTTGAATGTGTACAAATCCAGTGCTTCTTTAGTAAATTCATTATATACCAGCTTTACTAACACCAGTACTTTTTCATCACCTCAAAAGAAATTCATTATCTATAAGAACGGTTCGGGGCTGGAGAGATAGCATGAAGGTAGGGCATTTGCCTTTTATGCAGAAGGACTGTGGTTCGAATCCCGGCATCCCATATGGTCCCCTGAGCCTGCCAGGAGCGATTTCTGAGCACAGAGCCAAGAGTAACCCCTGAGCGCTGCTGGGTTTGACCCAAAAACCAAAAAAAAGAATGGTTTCCATTTTGTCCCAGGCCCTGGAAACCACTAATTCGCTTTCTGTGCATAAAGCAAATATGGATCTTCATTGGATCTTTCACATAAATAAAATCATATAACAGGCAACCTTTTGTGACTTTCACTTAGCATATTTTCAAGGGTTAGCCATGTTGTAGCATTCACTATTACCCCTTTATAGCGCTGAATAAAATTCCATTGTATGGATGTACCACACACTGTTTATTTGCTTAATTGTTTTTCTTTGTAGTTTGATCACTTTGTAGTTCTAATACAGTATTTATACTTTCTATTATGACCTTTGCTGCTAAAAACATTTGTGTGTACTGATATATTTTTGCACTGATATATTTTTGACCTTCTTGATTTTTTATAATAGTTTATAATAGAACTGCTAGGCTCTATAGTACTTCTGTATTTTCTTTTACAGTAAGGACAAACTGTTACCTAGAGTAGCCATATCATTTTATATTCCCAATGGTAATGTATAATAGTTCCATTTTTTCCATATCTTCACCAACACGTGTTACATCTTTTCCTATTAGAACAATCCTAGTGGGTGTGATGTTGTATCTTGATTTATGTTTCCCTAAAGGTTAAAGATATAGTGCATCTAATTGCCATTTCCATACCTTTTTAGGATAAAGATATAGTCAAATCCTTTGCATATTTTAATAATATGTTATTTGTGGGTCAAATTTAGAAGTTCTTTATATATGCTGATTAATATATCTATATACATATCCTTAATAAAAATTTAATTTGCATAATGTTTTGTTGTGGGGAAATCCTTCCTTAAATCAGAAGCACAAGCTGACCGGGGTTCAATTCCTGGCATACCAGATGGTCTCCTATGCATTGACAGGAGTAATTGATGAACGCAGAGGCAGGAGCACCTGAGCATCGCTGAGTGTGTCCAAAAATTAAAATAACAGAAGATTCATACCTATATTTTCTTTATACCTATATATATATTGCCTACTTTAAATTACTTTACTGGTATCTTTTATACTTCTTTATAAATGACCTAAAATATTTCTTTGAAAAAGGCAAGAAATAATTAAAATTTTAAGTTATAGCCACTAAAAGGACTACAAGTAAACACTCCTGCTTACTTTAAGATATAGAAATAATTGGACAAATAACTCTTAAGTAAAAATCTAAAAAAATGAAAACTCAAACTAGGAGTGGATTTTTTTTTACACTGACTTGAGTATTCCAACTAATCTGTGGGTTACATGCACCTTGTTTCATGTTGATAATTGTCTAGCCTACATTAGTGGGTTCATCAGGGTCACGAAGGTACTGGAATCAAATGATTCCTTATCAGGAATTCCAAGGTGAGTTAGAGAAGTTCTGTCGAAGATCACAGTGTATATTATGGATTCTGGACTTTACTGTGTAAGCAAACCATTTACAAGGTTTCTGAGCAAGCAATGACACAATCTCAGTGGTATTTTAGGAAGAGGTGGCAAGCTGCCAGGTACAGTGTGACTTAGGTAGGTGGCAGGGATTAGAGAGAACAGAGTCCTAAATTCAGACTCCAAGCAAACTGCAACTATTCTGAAACCTTTCATAAATGATTTAGCCACCAAAAGCAGGTAAAAATAAAACCATTAAAAAACCATTAAAAAAAAACATGCTTTTTTGAATAATATGCCTGATGGCTTACTACATGTAATTCAGCCACAGCAATGCCTGTGCAAAACAGGCTCTTTGAGGAGCTAAAGTTTAGTCTCTGGAATTAATTTAATCAGCCACACTAAACAATTTAAAAGCCAGCCTTCTTGTAGCATGCTGAGCTGAAGTTATTTATTTATGTGCTGAACTGGAACCTGCTGAGATAAACCCTTAGAGATGTTACACCCCATTTTCTTCAGTCCCCCAGGAATACAAGTGTCGCAGAGGGAAATTGATTCATAACAACCAAATTTAGATTCCTTATAATGAAATAAAGAACTTGTCAGCTCCCAGTGAGCCACAGACCACGTTCTTCTCTCCCAAAAGCCACTTGTATGAAAAACATCCTCCCTGTGGCTGCCTCATTCCTGTAAGGTGTTTTTCCTTTCTCTGCCTTCCTTTGTATGTTCACCAGTAGTTCCCCATTTAGAGAGTTACTTTAACTCTCCTTCCCATCCCTGTTCCCTGCCCCTGTTCCCAGCCACCTGATTTAATCCCCCTTATACCTGGCTCCTCTCCATATCTTCCTAAAATACCATTTAGACCATCACTCCCTGACTCAAACACCTTCCACGTAGTTTTCTGGTGACACATCCAAGCCCACACTATGTGAACTGCAAGGCATCTGCCACAGGCTCCTTGTCTACTCTCTGACCTGATCTGCAATGACTCACTTTCCCAGACTCTGTTCTAGAGGCTCCAGTCTCCAAAGACAGTCCACACTCTCCCCGGATGCCACACTTCCCCTGCCCCTAGCCCCCTGCAGTCTCTGTCTCTGGAAGCCTTGACTTTCCAAACCCTACGAATGGGCATCCCATCCCTGAAGATCCAGCTCCAATGCCAACGGCAGGAGGTATGGCCTTAGCTTTCCTGGCCTGGAACATCCATGTCTTCTCTGGGTACAGTGATGCAGCCTGGATTCTGATACCTAAACAGGCTTCCTGGGGTGAAGTCTCTCTGCTATCACCACTAGTGCCCACCAGCAACTTTTCTTTTATTTTTTGTGGAATATACTTTTTATAGTGTATTTTTTATTTAATCACAGTGAGATGCAAAGATACAAAATTGTTAAAGTTAAGTTTTTTGTTTGTTTGGTTTTTGGGGGGAGCCACACCCATTTGATTACTCCTGGCTAGGCGCTCAGAAATTGCCCCTGGCTTGGGGGGACCATATGGGTCGCCTAGAGATTGAACCGCGGTCCTTCCTTGGCTAGCGCTTGCAAGGCAGACACCTTACCTCTAGCGCCACCTCTCCGGCCCCTAATGTTTAAGTTTTAATCATACAATATTCCAACATGCATCATTTCAGAAATGCACATTTATCCATCACTATTCCTAATTTATCCATCACAATCCCTAATTTTCCTTCTCCAAATCACCATACATTTATGGCAGTTTCTCTCTTACTTTCTCTCTTCTTTTTTTTTTTAGGTACTTTTGTTTGTAATGCTATTACTGAAAGGATATTATGCATATTACTTTATTCCCTTTTATCATCCTTTTCTTATAAAGAGTGATCATCTACTATTTTCATAGAGGTCCCTTTTCTGTCCTAAATGCATTTTACCCTTTCCTTTTCTACCAAGTTTCCCATCATAGACAAGTCCTCTTGTCACTTGTTTCTATGGGCTTTTGGTATTATTCTCACACTACGATTGTTTTATATCCTAAAATTATTCTATCTTTGTATCACTCCCTCTGATTCAATTCAATTAGCATGATACACCCATGTCCATTCATCCACCAGCAGCTTTTCATCTAGTGAAAATGGTAGCACTAAAAAGTAATGTACTTCCAGGGATCGAATTCAAGCCCTAGTGGATATTAGGCCTGAGCCAGTGATCTGAGGTTTCTTCCTATCATATAAGACAACTTACTGTGCTAACTGCACCTCTGACAAAGTTCTATCCTACATTCTTCTGCACAAAAACCTGTCCCATTTCAACCTGTGCCCAGGATCTGGGAGTCAACTGAAATCTCATAAACTTGAAGTTACATTAAGAAATAGAAATATTTGGTCTTCAAATATTCAAACAAATCGTTGCAGCAAAATTGCTGTGACCATCATGCTGGCACTGTATTTGCTGAGCCAGGAGAGGAATTTCAGAGTAAACATTACAACAGAATACAGTGTCATGGAGGAGCCAACATGGTGGTGTGTGGATGTGGAGGGGTGTTTTTCGAGATCTATTTTCTTACCTATAAGATGCCCTCTAGGAACCAGCAAGTACTGCTTTTGAAGTTCACTGTTCTCCTTTCTGCCATGAGGGAGGAAGGACCTGGCCCTAGGACAGGAACGAAAGCACAGATCCTGCTTGTGTGGCACTGCGAATTTACTAACAAGAGTATGATAAGTGGGACATGGTGACTGAATCCTCAAAGTGCCATCTGTGGTTTGATAATCAAAACAGCCAAACAGGGACAAAGAATTCAATGAGTGTGTTGGCTGTTACATTTTTAAAAAATCACAAAAGAATCATCATCTTAAAATCAAAAAGTATCCCTGCACATTCACCATTGTTTTTAAATAAGGAAGGACATTGCTATATAACTTAGTGGTCGAGCACTTAGCTTTGTATGTGTGAGAATTGTCAATGTGAGAATTGACAATGGAGGTCCAACCCTGAGCATCACTCTCTCTCTCTTTCTCTCTCTCCCTTTCTCTCGTCTTTCTGTCTGTCTATCTGTCTGTTCGTCTCTCCCTCTCTCTTACTCACACACACACACACACACACACACACACACACATATATACAATAAAGATATGTTTGTGTGGGAAAAGTATCAATGGTACATCCACAGCGTCACCTAAACAGCAGGACCATTCAAATGATCAGTCTAAACATGATGAGATGTCTATACAAACATAAACTGCCCGCCTTATGAGAACACAGATGTGCCTCCTTTCCTTTTTCTGTGATGACCGGGTGGGGGTGGAGGAGTGAACACAGGTGTCCCAGAGAACAGTCTCTAGAACTGTACTTGGGGCATGGGGCATGTTGGTGTCCCTAGACTGAACAAGTGGCCTCATACCATCAACACAGGTGCATTTTGCTACTGTGCCATGTCCTACTGCTTTACACCTTAAAAAAAAAACACCACACAATTTAAAGACTGGAGCTAGGACAGGCAGTAAGGCACTTGCTTTGCATACAGCCAACTCTTCTTAGATCTCTGGCACAACATATGGTTCCTGGAGCATGACCAGGTTTCATTCCTGAGTACCAACCCTTTCTCCCAATTAAAGGCCCAGGGGTCTCAGTATAGAGCACATGTCTTTCATGTGAGAGGCCCTAGGTTTGGTCCCAGTACTGTAAGCAAAGCAACTTAATGCAATGATGTGTTCAATATTCCCTTAGAAATTATTTAAAACTCTAAGTTTTATAATTATAGTAACTTCCAAAGGAAGAGACACACTAGCATGTCTCAGAATTATGTGTGGAGTGGTTGCAGTAAGAAGCTCAGAAAATTAAAAGGGCACAAAAATGTGCCTCCTCTATTTAAAATAGAAAAGACTGTTTGTAAATACTCTGGCCTGCTGAGCAGTGGGTGCTCCTCTAACTCAACCTTTGAGACTTGCATCAACCCCTGAACTTCCTGACTTTCTTTCTCTGACTCAAAATTCTATGTCTTTGAACCACTTTCTAGTGATCCAACTCTTGGCCCTATCCCTGGGTCTGTTCATAGCCTGCTGACCCTGGCTGAGGAGAGATTCCAACCTTGCATGATTGGCAATGAAAAATACCATTAAAGGGCCCGGAGAGATAGCACAGCGGCGTTTGCCTTGCAAGCAGCCGATCCAGGACCAAAGGTGGTTGGTTCGAATCCCGGTGTCCCATATGGTCCCCCGTGCCTGCCAGGAGCTATTTCTGAGCAGACAGCCAGGAGTAACCCCTGAGCACCGCCGGGTGTGGCCCAAAAACCAAAAAAAAAAAAAAAAAAAAAAAAAAGAAAAATACCATTAAGATCATTTGTAAAAAGCCTTTCTTTCACCCACCAGGGCCCTGTACTATACACATTGATAGCAGAGTTCTACTTTGCCAAGTGAAGAAATCTCTGAAACTTTGGTTTTAACACAATACAAAGAACATACAGATCTGCCATATGACACTCTGAGGAGACAACAGCCCCCAAGAAGTGCTTCCACACATGCCTCTTTATGTCATGCAACAGCTTATGTTTTCAGATCTAATGTTTTCCCAAGATTAATCTCCAAGCATTAAATAAAAAAAAAACACATAGTTGATCATTCTGGATAATGGACAGGTGGATTTGTGCTCCATTATCCCCTTCTGTGGTTACTAAATATTTTTAGTAAAGATATATTAATCCAAAGAGATAGTAAAGAACTTTTATTACTATATCTTACATGTGGCTTACATGTATCTGATCCCAGTTCAAGCCCAGCACCACATGGCCCCCCAAGTACCTCTAGCAGTGAGTACAGATCCATGACTGGACCTTGAGATCTGCCACTTCCCCAAATCCTCCCCAAAAACAAAATTAAAAAATTTTTGGCTTCTGGGCCATACCCGGTGATACTCAAGGATTACTCCTGGCTATGCACTCAGAAATCACTGCTGCCTTGGGGGACTATATGGGATGCCGGGAATCAAACCGAGGTCCATCCTGGGTCAGCCACATGCAAGGCAAATTGCCTTACTGCTGTGCTATTGCTCCAGCCCCAACAAAATAAAATTTATACTATAAAATGTTGTGCTTTTGTTAACATCACTAAATTGCACCATGTAAATGGATGAATTTTATGGTCTGCAAATTATATCTCAACTGGGGAAAAAATAAAATCAGCGTGCTTTCAAGACTGAGAGAAATTTGAGACATTCAGAAAAACAAAGTCATTTGTGAAAACCCAAATAGGACATAGCTCCATGGTGCTGCTCTTCTTACAGCCATTTCCAATCTCACAAATGAGTCTATGAACATGGAAGGGCAAGTTTAATTATCATCTCAGAATTCAAATGTCCTATATTAACACTGCAAAAATTAACGAGGGAGATGACAAAGTTGAGATGCAGAAAAAACTGAGAACAATCTGAGATGCTAACTTATGTCTTCATGACTCTAGTGAATCTAGCATTCCTAGAACAAAAAGAAGGATAAAAGTAAACTTCTTTAAATTAAGTTTATGGGGGCCAGAGCGATGGCGCAGTGGTAGGGCATTTGCCTTGCACGCAGTTGATCCAGGACAGACTAAGGTTCTATCCTGCAGTGTTCCATATGGTCCCCCAAGTCAGGAATGATTTCTGAGTGCATAGCCAGGAGTAACCCCTGAGTGTCACCGGGTGTGGCCCAAAAATCAAATAAATAAATTAATTAAATAAGTTTATGTCTAGGGGTCAGATCCCAATTCCATTCCTGGTGTCACATAATCCCCTGAGCACCCCCAGGGTAGCAGGAGTAATCCCCAAATAGCACTGGACCCTTGGGCCCTCACACAGAACTGCTGGCCTAACTGGCTGAAAATCATCAGGAGGAGTCCACAGCCTCCTGAGCACTACTTGGGAAGCCTGCAACAAGGTTTATGTTCTAATAAACATACTGAAACACCAATAAAGGACAAAGAGTAATATGGTAAGTACACTGAGTCTTTATCTTTCCTAGTAAAGAGTCTAAGGGGAACAAATGAGGAAAAGCAATGTTATTTCCCTTCAGCTCTGGAACAGCCCAGTGTTTCGAGACAGCAAGCAAGGCTACACCAGAGAGTTCAGATACCATGGGGTTGGTCTTCCATCCTGTTGGCATCAACATAACCCCCAACACTCATGTGGACTCTGAGTACTCACCAGGGTCACTCCTGAGCACAGAGCCAGTTAAAGCTCTTTTGTTTTGTTTTGTTTTGTTTTTTTGGGGGGGGTTGGGTCACACCCAGTGGTGCTCAGAGGTTACTCCTGGCTGTCTGCTCAGAAATAGCTCCTGGCAGGCACGGGGGACCATGTGGGACACCGGGATTCGAACCAACCACCTTTGGTCCTGGATCGGCTGCTTGCAAGGCAAACGCCGCTGTGCTATCTCTCCGGGCCCAGTTAAAGCTCTTGAACACAGCTGGGTGAGACCCCAAACTCCCTCCCTCCACAAAACAGCAGCAAACCTGAGAGTACCAATGTTTTAAAGTTTTCATCTGATAATGTCATGTGCAACTATAGGATACAGATTACCATCAGGAAATGTTTGAACAGTGTTCCTAAGGCTGTCTATTAAATGTGGCGCACCACCTGTAGGTAGCTTAATACACATTTCTATAATTTGTTTTTAATGAAGTCTGGCAAACACTGTGTGTGCATCAGAATTTTTCTCGAGTCTGGGAAGACAGCACGGGGGTCAGAGGCATGGGCTTTGACAGTTCTATTCCCAGCACTGCATGGCCCCCAGCACACCCCTGAGATTAACCCTGGATTCATAAACACCACCAGGTATAACCGAAGGAGCTTCCAAGCCCCACTGCGGTGACCCTGGGTGACCCCAGAACCACATAACCTAAGCAGGACCACATTAGTGGGCTTCAGCATTGAACTATCAGGCCCAGTTGGTCAAGTATTGCCACAAGAGTTCCCTGAGCTGCGCCTCACAAGCCTTTCTTGGAAAAGTCCCCTCTCACTCGCACCCTCATGAATAATACGCTTCCATGTTGTTGTTGGTAAGAATATATTTTAAGATGAGACATCAAGGCCATAGCTTATACAACAGGTGAAAGGAAGCAGGAACATTGACACAAAGGCAGATGCAGGCAGCAGGAGATGCATCCTTCTTCCCAAGATTCTCTTAGAAAAATACCTGGTGCCTGTGTTAGGACTAGATAGAAATCAGCTGTCCTCAGGCATTTCCACTGCTTCTCCTGGATATCTTCCTTATTCCACCTAGTGGGAAACATATGTGAATATCCAAGCTCCTGTACATTTCCCTTGAGGCCTCGGTATAATGGAAAGTGGCAGGGATGAAAAGGAAGCGGCTGCAGCAGCTCTGAATTTAAATTTACAGAAAAAAGAGTCCTCCAGCAATTAGAAATGGACAGAGCTAACTTCGAAACAGCCCTGGAAAAAAACAAAACAAAACAAAACCCTGGCTCTGTTTTTCAGAAGTAATGTGCACAGATTGTATATAGAGAGTGTGCTATCTTAAGCACTTTGGAAACCATTTAACATTAGCAATATACTACTTTCATCTAAAGGTGACTCCAAAAAATTATAGTAGAAAACCTCACAACAGACTTAGTCTTAATATGAATATGAATCCATGGAAAATTTTAAAAAGAACACACTTTAATGTTTGCATTTTTGTGTACAAGCATTTTCTTTATTTTTAATGTAGTTACAAAGTTATTCATGATTTAGTTTCTGTCATACAATATACAACACCCATTATCAGTGCACATTTCTTTTTTTTTTTTTTTTTTTTTTGGTTTTTGGGTCACACCCGGCAGCGCTCAGGGGTTACTCCTGGCTCTACGCTCAGAAATCACCTTGGGCAGGCACAGGGGACCATATGGGATGCCGGGATTTGAACCACTGTCCTTGTGCACGAAAGGCAAGTGCCTTACCTCCATGCTATCTCTCTGGCCCCAGTGCATTTCTTGCCACCAATGTCCTCAGTTTTCCTTCTGCCCTCACCCCTGCCCATCTCTCTGTCTCCCTCTGTCTCTCTCTCTCTCTCTTTCTTTTTTTCTTTTAGACACTGTGGCTTGAAATATTGTTACTGAAGGAATATTGTGCATAACAATATCTTCATTCAACACCCAGTTCTCCTTTAGAATGATCATTCCCAACTACCATTGTCCAAGTGGCTCCTTCTCTGCCCTAACTGCACTCCCCTGCTATTTGTGGCAAGTTTCCTACCATGGTCTGATCCTCCTAGCCCTCATCTCTATTGTCTCTGGATATTAATATCATATACACTGACTAAGTAAGTGAGAGCAAAGATAAACATTTTGTTTTTGTTTTTATTTTTGAGCCACACCGGCGGCGCTCAGGAGTTACTCCTGGCTCTCTGCTCAGAAATCACTCCTGACTCGGTGGACCATATACGATGCTGGGGATCGAACCCATCAACATGGATCAGCTGCATGGAAGGCAAACGCCCTACCACTGTGCTACCACTCCGGCCCCAGATAAACTAATTAACATTAAACTACATTAAACTAAGAAGTTTATGTACGTCAAAGGAAACAGTGACTAGGATACAAAGACTATCCTTGGAATTGGAGAAACTATTCACCTAACACCTGATAATATCTAAGATATATAAAGCACTGATGGGGCTTATCAAGACAAAAATCATCTAGCCCCAACCAAAAATGGAAAGAAGAGATGAAGAGAAACTTCCTCAAAGAAATACAGATGGCTAAAAGGCACATGAAAAAAATGCTCCACATCATTAATCATCAAGGAGATATAAATCGAAACAATGAAATACCACTTCATACCACAGAGACTGACAACATCTAAAAGAACAAGAACAACACAGATGCAGGGAGAAAGGGATTCTCATTCACTGCTGGTGGAAATGTCAACTGGTTCAGCCAGTTGACAATTTTTCTGGGGAAAAATTTGGATATTCCTCAAAAAAACAAAAACAAAACAAAACAAAAAACCCTAGAAATTGAGATTCCATATGACTCAGCAATACCACTCCTAATACAATACCTTAGGGGCCCCAAAATCACAATTATAAAAGCCCTCTGCATTTCTGTGTTCATTGCAGCAGTATTCACAATACCCAGAATCTGGAAACAACCCAAGTGCCAGATAAGTGGATAAAAGATAAGTGGATAAAAAGATAAGTGGATAAAAAAACATTGTGGTACATCTACACAATGGAATACTATGCAGCTTTTAGGAAAAATGAAGTCATGAAATTTGCTTATACATGAATGGATATGGAGAGTATTATGCTAAGTGAAATGAGTCAGAAGGAGAGAGACAGATATAGAATGATGACACTCATTTGTGGAATATTTGTTTAAAAAATGATAACACTTTAAAAATCAAAAGAGCAGAGGACCAGAGTGATAGTACAGTGGTGGTCAGAATGTTTACCTTGCACAGGGCTAATTTGGGTTCATCCCCAGCACCCCATATGGTCACCCAAATCTTGTCATAAGTGATCCATGAGGACTTGATGAGTGTGTCCCAAAAACAACAAATGAATAAATAAATAAAGAGATGCCAATAAAAGGGAAGATATATACATATATAATATGTATAACATGCATTAAAAAGACTTGGGGCAGGAGTGGTGGCTCAAGGTGGTGCAATCGGTAAGGCCTTGTGCGTGCTAGACTAGGATGGACCTGGGCTCGATCCCTGGCATCCCATATGGTCCCCCAAGCCAGGAGTGATTTCTGAGTGCATAGCCAGGAGTAACCCCTGAGCATCACCAGGTATGGCCAAAAAACAAACAAACAAACAAACAAAAAAGAGTTGGGAGCCAGAGCGATAGCACAGCAGATAGGGTGTCTGCCTTGCATGCAACTGGCCCAGGTTCGATCCCTGGCATCCCATATAATCCCCTGAGCCTAACAGAAGTAACCCTTGAGCTCTACCAGGTATAGCTGAGGGGGGGAGAGGAGAGAAGAGGATAGAGAAGTGAGGAGAGAGGAGAGAGAGAAGAGAAAGAGAGGAGAGAGAGAAGAGAAAGAGAGGAGAGAGAGAGAGAAGAGAAAGAGAGGAGAGAGAGAGAAGAGAAAGAGAGGAGAGAGAAGAGAGAGGGAGGAGAAAGGAGAGAAGAGCGGAGAGAGAGAGCAAGAGAGACAGAGAGAGAGAGAGAGAGAGATAAGTCAATATTTAGAAAAAGAAGCTCCCATTCCCACAAATGTCAAACAATCAGGCTATATACACAAAAGGAAGGCAATAGGGGAAGAACAGAATCTTACCAATCAGAATCATGGAGGTTCTAACAGGATATCGTTCTCTGCTAAGAGCAGTCAGGGATTGTTTCGAGCATTAATTTAGCATTAGTGAAAGTTAGTGCAGCCACTCAGGAAAACAAGTTGACAGGAAGTCTTTAAACTGTGGTACCTAATTCATTGAAATATGATAGCCACACTCACCCCCAAAAAACCATGTAGATGTTTTGTACATATGGGAAGCTGTTTATGGAAAACAATAGCAAAATATAACTATACCTGCTTTTCTTTTTCCTATAACTCATCCTAACATGTGTGTTATCTCCATGCTTAGTAAAGAAAGAATTTTAGACCTCTTATCAGGTACAGCAGACTACTTTTGCTCTGAATTTTCACAGATTTTGCTAGCTTTGGAAGAAAGCCAGCTTGTTTAAGCTCTTTCCCTTCTTATGAAACATGAATGTTTTAAGACATAATTTTTAAACTACTCTATTTTTAAATCTTATGTTATAAAATAAAGCTCTGCTGAATATTCTTCAAAAGACCTAATTTTTTGGCATTGCCAGAGACTGAACCCAGAACCTTCCTGAATATTTTTTGAGTGCCGTGTTTATTTTAAATCCCATAAAAACCAGTTAATTATCACTTAAGTATCTCTAATGACTATCAGAAGCACACATTGGTTCCATAAAACAAAATAAGGACAGAAACAGCTCATCTTTGTCTCCCCATTACAATGTTTATGCTAAATCATTTATAAATAAAACAAAAACCAATATATCAACATCTGTTATATTTCATGAGCAGAACATCCAATCCAGCAGTAGAATATGAAAAAAATCTTCCTGGTTCAGTTACTTCACTTTCCTGTGCCTCAGCTTCTCCATCTGAAAATAGAAAAATAATAGCATCTCTCTTGCTATGGCTTGACTGTCCAACCCTCTCCAACTGTCATCTCATATGTTGAAAGGCTACAGCTGAAAGTGATGGAATTCAGAGACAAGGCCTTTTAAAAGGGTCTAGGTGACAGAGGTGAGGGCCCCATGAGTGGAACAGAAGACCCAAGAAGCCCTGTGGTCCCTTAACCATGTGAGGACATGGGAAGAAGGTAGTGGCTCTACCCCTTGCCAGAACATAGCCATACCACCATCTTGGCCTGGAACTTCCTGGCCTCCAAAATGGTAAACAATTCTGTTCTATAAACTAACCTATTTATGACAATTTGTTTGAGTAACCCAATCAGATGAGATATAGCTCAAAGAACGTGCTTTCAGTCATCTATATAAAGTCTTTAAAACTTTACTTGGCAAATAGGACCTAATAAGTACTAGCTTTTGTAATTAATGCCACCTTCTAAGAAGTTTAGACTTTAAAAATGTTTAAATTATTATCATCATGTACCAGGCTCCAAGCAGTAGCTCTAAAGTGATAAAAGCAACTACCAAAAAAGAACTTCAAGGTAATTTTGCCTAAAAATGAAGCTTTCAAATAGCTTTTAGAATGAAGAATTTACATTCCATCGGTACTGACTGACGGACAAGAAAATCTAGCTAGTATTAGAGACATGAACCATGTATGCTGCATGTTTAAATTGACATACTCTTAGAGGTCATGAAAATAAAAGATCAATAATAGAATCACTGGCCCTCTATCATAGTTAAGATCACCAAACTCAGACATACCACCAGATGTCTTGCATATTTTAGCTATAGCAATCTTGGCTCCTTCTATAAAATAATGTTTTTAACATAATTCTAAATTGGTTTAAATGTTACCATAATTTCTTTTTTTTTTTTTTTTTTTTTTTTTTTTTTTTTTTGGTTTTTGGGCCACACCCTGTGATGCTCAGGGGTTACTCCTGGCTATGCGCTCAGAAGTTGCTCCTGGCTTCTTGGGGGACCATATGGGACGCCGGGGGATTGAACCGCGGTCCGTCCTAGGCTAGCGCAGGCAAGGCAGGCACCTTACCTCCAGTGCCACCGCCCGGCCCCATAAGATAATTTCTTACTTCTCCATCATTTTTTTTTTCTTTCTCCAAAGCGTGAGTTGAGTTCTCTAACTTCTAAATATTATTAGACAGGGCCTTTTCCAGTATTGTTTCAGGAAAGTGACCTTGTTAGTCACCAACACAAACCAAAGACGGGGGTTGTGGGTCAGGACTCACTGTGGGGCACTGTCAGCTTCCACTGCGTCTAGACCCCACTGCAGACCCTTATGGATAGGCTGACCCAGAAAAGGTCATAAATGGGCTGTTGTAAGAAGGAAAGGCGGTTTCTGTACGAAAAAAAAAAAAAAAAAAAAAACAAACTCAAGTATAAAAAATATTTTTCCTGGACACCCACATGAGAACGTGAGATAGGCACTGGGGAGAAAGTTTCTCTGTTTTTTCTAAATTTGGGTTCACACTAACTCTGTGATTTGCCAAGAGTGAGAAACCATGTGATGCAAGGGCTGCAACTTGCTCCTGCCCACTGCCCCATACTCTCAGCCCCAGAGAATCTTCCCTGTAAGGACCCACAGTTCCCTGCTGGAAACCTCTCAGAACTGCGTGAGAGACCAATAGAGGACACAAGGCACCTAGAAGCCAAGTGTCCTGAAGGCTACAGTTCTGCAGCATAGCCTAGGCTCCTCTGCGGGAAAACAGCACAAGAAAACCAGAGTCACATACACAAGTGTGATCAGACAAATGGGGTTCAAAGCAAAAGAAACCCTAATTTCTTCTCTACCTCCACCCATGTAATCTTTGAGTCTGTTTCTAGCTTTCTTCTCTGCTCAGTGTCTACACATCAGAGTTGTGTCCCTTTACATTTGTGGATAAGGGCCAGGATGTGGGCTAGAATTTCCATCCACTGCACATGGATGCTGGTGCCAAAAAATGGGGATGGGCAATAAAAAAGGAATCGCTGAAACAATGAAATCACAAACCAGCAAGGAAACAAACCACACCCGAAGCATTTGCTCTAAGTGTTTAAAAGCTTGACCTCAAGTCTGCTTTTTCCCCACCAAGGACAGATCCCAGGGCAGAGGCTGGCAGACAGCAGGCTGGTGACCTTCTCCCTCTGAGTGGTACTGAGATGCCAGGTGTCTCCTGCACTCTTTCTAGGTAACACCTCAGGCTTTTTGCAGATGAAACTCCCATGTAAGCCTACCAGACTCAGCTGACTGCCCAGCTTCAGACTGTCCATAACACTCATGAACCCAGGACCAAAAACCATCATGTAACCACAGAATTCCTGCCACTCCTGCTCTCACACCTGGTCTACTCCCCATCTTCCCAGCTGGTGCCACCTTTCTTCTCTCTCCCACAGCTCTCTCCCTCCAGCCAACGACTCTCCATCAGACACCCTGCCCACACCCCCTTTTAAAGTGTTCAAAGATGGGGCCAGAGCAATAGTGCAGTGGGCAGGGTGCTTGTTTGCATGTGGCTGACCTAGCTTCCATCCCTTCCCTGACATTTCATATAATCCTCTGAATTCCACCAGGAGTGATTCCTCAGCACAGATTCCAGAGTTAAGTCCCAAACTTACTTGTTTTGACCTAAAACCAAAAAGTAAATGACTGTCCCCAGTCCATCGCCCCCCCCAAAGATCTCCTTTTCCTCCTCCCTCCCCCCCCCCCCGACATGGAATAGGTATCTCTGCTCTTCTCCCTGCTTTCTCTCCTGCTGACCTCTAAGGGAAAGTCCACAAAAGCAAAGTTTTAAAGGGTTGGGAATGTGGCCCAGTGGTAGAACATTTGCCTTGCATGGGCAAAGTCCCAGGTTTGATTTCCAGTACTGCCTCAGCAGACCATCAGTCTGAGAATAGGGACCTCTACTCTGTGCTGCTCATTGCTGCCCCCAATAGAAGATAGTTGGGGGCAAAATAAAAAAAGGTTAATTTATAAGTGATTCAAAGAAATGCCATTTAATAACCCTAGGTCTTCCAGAGATAAAAACTAAAAGAGACATAGGGACAGTGACGGAGAGTCATAGCCACTTTGGTGGCAAGGGTATGTGATTTAGTATATTAATACCATAAATTTAACACTACTGAAACATTCTAAATAATTATCTTTTTAAAGAAAATAACATGAGTCAGCAGCAAAGCCCTTTTCTTTTTTTAAGAAAAGAGTAAACTCAGTGCTTCTGTTTGCTTGAGGGTACAATAAAAATGCTGCAGCCTGCTCAGTCAAGTGGCTGTGAGATTTGTTCATTCATAGCAAGGTAAAGTATGTGAAGACCCAGAAACTGGGCTTGGCATCAGCCTCTCGTGACTAGTGGATAAAAGTACCTGGGTGTGCAGCGGCCAGTAGTTTATTCTTTGAATGGAAGCATTTCCTTCACAGCACAGAGAGATGCCTCCTTGCTCAGCCAGAAAATGCAAGCAGAGACTCTCAGGCAGAAAATGCTGGATTCTCTCAATTTCTCAGGTAAAGACCACTGAGGCAGTAGAGTCCAGACACTTTTTCAAATACGTCCTCATCTGTCCTCCTTAGCTGGTAGCACCTGGAGCACTTGGGATACATTTGCATTTGTGAATCTTCCACACTACAATGCCAGCCTAGGTTCACAGATGTCTAGATGGAACCTGGAAATCTCATTTCTCTGTACATTTTGAAGGACTCCTCCATTACAACTCATCCTTTTACTCAAGTATCCCTCCATGAAAACAGAACTCCAGATTTAGGAAAAGGGTGCTAAAAAATTATGCTCTTTGTGTCACAGTCAAATCATACTAAGAGCAGTAGGGAAAAAACCGCCATTCACATGGCACTTTCATATCATAATCTAGCATAGAGATCAGGAAAGGAGTGAGTGTCACTCTCTCTAGCATTATTATTAACCCACTTTGCTGCCTCCATCCACAGGGTTTTACCCACCTTTAAGGATTTACCTAGGGTTGTTCCTGGATTGGTTGGTTTGTATTTAGCAGTACTGAAGATTGAACCTGAGTTCCCAATATTCAAGGTATGTGCTTTACTGCTGAGCTATATCTCAAATCCTAGACATAGATCTGACCAGGGAACAGCTTGCTTGATTTTGTGACATAAAATGGTTTCAAACTTTGATGTACTTTTTTAGTTTTATTTAGTTACTATAGTTTAAAAGTTACTCATGATTGGGTTTCAGGTTTTCTGTTGACTTCCTTCCACCAATAACCCCCACATCACCCATTAGCCTACCACCCACCAATCTGCCTCTTATGAGGCATTTACTTTTTTTATTACTTTTGGCACTATGGTTTGCAGTACTGATGGGTTTTTTTTTGTTTATTTGTTTGTCTGCTTTTTATTTTTATTTATTTTGTTTTTTGTTTTTTGTTTTGGGGTCACACCCAGCAGCGCTCAGGGGTTACTCCTGGCTCCACGCTTAGAAATCGCTCCTGGCAGGCTCGGGGGACCATATGGGATGCCGGGATTTGAACCAATGACCTTTTGTATGAAAGGCAAACGCCATACCTCCATGCTATCTCTCTGGTCCCTGATGTATTTTTGATGTATATTATGCTCTTGTTAAATCTGTATTTATCACTAATAATACTAACAATGTGAATAGAGAGTTCAATCAGATTAGAATGTGGTCCCTAGCTAAGGCAGTTTTTAAGAATATATCGAGGACATTTGAGAAGGAATCATGAACAGAGTTCAAAACCTCCCTGAGGTGCTGACCCTCCTGCCCATATGTTACCTCATGGGATTAATCAGTAGTTTGGGTAGCACAATAACACAAAAATAGGTTCATGTTGTGCAAGTGGTTGATTTGAGGATAGAGCAGCAGGAGGGTGAGGAATTTGATCAGGGTTTCACCCAGGGGTGCTCAGGGACTATTCCTGATTCTGTGCTCAGGAGTGTCCACCATAATTGGGGAAAACTTATACAGTACTGGGAATTAAAATAGGGCCAGCTGCATGCAAGATAAAGTTCCATGCCATGGGGAAAGCTTGTTTCTGAACTTAACAACACAGAGTTCCTTGAGGCAACAGGCCTGGGGACACCCCAAGATCATACTTACAAGGGCCTATTTCTGCCATTCTCCAAAAGTTCCCACAATCACTTTTCCTAGTAATTTGTGGCAAGTTTACATTGCCAGTGTGTGTTTAGAATGTTCTATGTATGATGTTTAAATAAAAGTGAATAAAAAATAAAGGATGTTCTGTAGCAAACTAGCATATATATTTTATCAGACTTCAGCAAGATCATGTTTTTGAGTTGAAGTTCCCATACTATGAAGTTAACAATGCAATTTCATGGCATTTAGGACATTCAATCTTATCCCAGTACTATCTCTCAGGATCTAACTGAATTTTTTAAGCCTCAAGAAAAAGAAGGAAGAAGAAAAAAAAATAAGAAGTATAGTTTGGCCAAGTGGATGGATGTCAAGGTGAATGCAGGAAGTATCCCAACTTCCTAAGTTCTACCCTTTGTTTTCCTGAACATCCCACTGGAGTTTAGACCAAATCTCCAGTTTTCACTGATTCTGTATTATGATTCTGATTTCCATGGCGTAATGGCCCCTGTATCTACAGGAAGAAATCTTCTGCAAGCTAGATCTGTCCGATGAGATCAGGTGGAGAAAAAAATTTGATGTTACTGTCAAATATTATTTAAGAATTAATTAACCAAGCCAAGGATTGTCCTGCCTTGGTTATCCTTCATCCACCTCGAGGTTCCCAGCTACCTACACATCTGCCTACAACTTAGCTCCTCATCAGGCCTGTGCACAGAGTTTCCAAACAACTTTTCCCTCCTGCTTTCTCCAGCCTGTAGCTGCAGGCAACACAGCTAGGGGAATGGAAGTGGATCGTTTCAAATCTTGAAAAATAAATAGCTATGGGCCTGAGAAATAGTACAACCAAAAGGGCACTTGCCTTGCACACAATTGACCAGGGTTCTATCCCCGACATCCATATGGTCCTCTGAATCCCATCAGGAGTGAGACAGAAATAAGAACCACAAATAAGAACCTAAATGTGACCCCCCCCAAATAAAAAAAAAACACACCAAAATAATGAGAAAGAAAGAAAGAAAAAGAAAGCAAAGGCGGGGCCGGAGAGATAGCATGGGGGTAAGGCGTTTGCCTTTCATGCAGAAGGTCATCGGTTCGAATCCCGGCGTCCCATATGGTCCCCCGTGCCTGCCAGGAGCAATTTCTGAGCATGGAGCCAGGAGTAACCCCTGAGCACTGCCGGGTGTGACCCAAAAACCACAAAAAAAAAAAAAAAAAAAAAAGAAAAGAAAAAGAAAAGAAAGCAAAGGCCTGTTAACACTAGAAGGCTCCATTGTGTTCCAGGGTCACAAAAAGAAATAGCTTTTTCTTTTTTTTTTTTTTTTTTTTGGTTTTTCGGGTCACACCCGTTTGACGCTCAGGGTTACTCCTGGCTAAGCGCTCAGAAATCGCCCCTGGCTTGGGGGGACCATATGGGACACCGGGGGATCGAACCGCGTTGTGTTCCTTCCTTGGCTAGCGCTTGCAAGGCAGACACCTTACCTCTAGCGCCACCTCGCCGTCCCCAGCTTTTTCTTTTTATAGTTGACATGATCACTTTAATCAGGATTGAATCTTCCACTGTCTTTTATCCTGACTAACACAAACCTGATCATTAAGAAACATTAGTTCAAAAAATATATGCAACCTAAGCTATTTGGAACACTCAGTACAATAGCCAAGATATGGAAACAATTTAAATAACCAAATATGGATGAAGAGATCAAGAAGTTGTGGTATACATGCAGAAAGTGCTGTGTACCCATAAGAAAGGGGGAAAGCATATAATTTTCTGCTATATAAATAAAACTAGAGGGTATCGTGCTGAGTTAAGTAAGAAGGACAAGGACATTCAGACTGATCTGTCTCATTCATTGTATTTTTTTATTTATTTTTTTTTTTTTTTGTTTTTGGGCCACACCCGGTGGTGCTCAGGGGTTACTCCTGGCTGTCTGCTCAGAAATAGCTCCTGGCAGGCACGGGGGACCATATGGGACACCGGGATTCGAACCAACCACCTTTGGTCCTGGATCGGCTGTTTGCAAGGCAAACGTCGCTGTGCTATCTCTCCGGGCCCTCATTCATTGTATTTTAAAGCTACATAGTAAAGGGGAAAACAAATAGACAAAGCCAAAAAGCAACAGAGTTCAGTCCACAGAACTGAGCTTGAGGGTGGAAGGAGCTGAACAGAACCTTGACGGAAAGAAGACCTCTGGGAGCAGGTGTAGTGTTGGAATGATGTACGCATGAGAGCAGAATTAATGGGACTGTAAGCCACGGTGTCTCCATAAAAATACAACAACATGGGGCCGGAGAGATAGCATGGAGGTAAGGCATTTGCCTTTCGTGCAGGAGGTCATCGGTTCGAATCCCGGCGTCCCATATGGTCCCCCGTGCCTGCCAGGAACAATTTCTGAGCCTGGATCCAGGAATAATCCCTGAGCACTGCCGGGTGTGACCCAAAAACCACCAAAAAAAAAAAAAAAATACAACAACATTAATAATAATGATGGGAAGGAGCTCACACCCACCAACCATTTTTTCTCCAATGGGTAGCAAAACAAATGATCATACTCATCAGATCCTTTATGCTCCTAACTCTGGAGCAGCTTTACTACCTTTTCACAGTGGAGAGCATGAAGCTAGGAGAGCTAAGAATGGCTGAAATTCACAGAATGGCTTAGAATCAGAGGCCAAGGCAAAACTCAAAACCCCATGCTCTGTGATGTGACCATTTCAACTCATGAAACATTCATCACATACCTTCCAGGCCTGGCACACATGGACCTTTCCTTAATGAAAAAGACGTGGAAGTAGACAAACTGACTCTGGTCCCAATCCTGGCTCCTCCATCCCAGCTGGAGGGCTTAGGTAATGTGCTTAACTCACTCTCACCACTTTCCCATCTGCAAAATGGGGGCAGTTATCCAGAGTGATAGCACAGCGAGCAAGCCTTGCACACAACTGATCTGGGTTCGATCTCTGTCACCCCATATGGTCCTCCAAGCACTACCAGGAATGATTCCTGAGCACAGTGCCAGGAGTGATCCCTGAGAATAGCTGGGTCTGGCCCAAGAACTAAAGAAATCAGAACAGTGTAACCTCAAACTTCCGAACGTGCAAAGTGTCGATGTTTGCCAAATAATATTACTGTGTGTTAACATGTGATAGGCACTGGCCCCAAATACATTTTCTATAGTTCTTACATCATGTTCTCAGCAACCCATTGAGACAGAGGCTTTAAATAAGGAAATAGTTGAGAGGGAGGTCCTTTGTCAGGGGTTACACAATTCTAAGTGTCAGAGTTGGAATTGGGGGGAGGTTGAGTCTCCCAAATAGTGCTACAGAGGCCCAGGGTTCCACCAGAGTCTTTGCCAAGTGGTTTGTCCAACTGTTTAATGTGAGGATTTGAAGCGATGTTGCTATGGTGCCAGGCTAGTTCATACCAAATCCAGTAGTGTCTAGGAGTGCTCAGAGTGTTATACCTGACAGAACGTAGGGCACTGTGTGATGCCAGAGATTGAACCCAGACAGAACTGGAACTTACACTCAAACTGTCTGGTTCTATTTCTGCTTTTTATGTTGATTCATGCATCTCCATGAAATAAGACAAGAAATAATCTCCATGAAAATAAGACATGTTTTCAAGATAAGAGATTACAAAAGAGCAGATAGCTTCCTTTATTAATACACACACACACACACACACACACACACACACACACACACACACACACACACAGAGTCAACTATGAGGAAGTTTTTCCTGAACACCACCAGGAATAATTCTTGAGTACACAGCCAAGAGTAGCCTCTGAGCATTGCAGAGTATAGACAATAACAGACAAATAATATATGAGGGACCTTAGAAAATAGACACATTTTGTCACAAGCTGGTGAATAAAGGGTATTGGTAGAGAGTCAAAAGCACAGCTGTATTTGAAAAAGACAGACTAGCTTGATCTAAGCAAAGGTTTTATGATGGAGAAGTCAAGTGGGGCACCCATGGTATGAAGAGCTTTGAAAGATCTGACTGCCATGTAAGAAGTGTGAATGATAGAATCAGAATGCATGCATGTGTGTGTGCACATGCGCGTGCGCGCACACACACACACACACACACACACTGCCAGGAATCAAACCCAAGGTCTGAAACATTTGTTGCACGATTCTACAACTGAGCCATATTCCAGACTGGAGGAAGGTTTTTCATCTAGGACAAGCTATAGAAAATTAATTTGGCAATGACTATAGAACAGAGAAAAAAAAGGGGAAAATCACTAATATTGATAACCAATGTCCATGAAATGACCCAAAATAATGTTTGAATTGCTTCCTTCCTAAATCTGCTAGATTTAGAAAGAGCATTTAGCAATTAATGACTATAACGGCTTTCTTAGACATCAAACACTCTTTATGATTATCTCAAGCTACTGAATTGTAAAACTAACAGGAAAAACAATCACAAGTATGTAGAGTCCTGTGCTAAAATGAGTCTCACTGGAAGAATAACCGTGAACTCAATTCAGAGAACTAGGCTAACTACTTTCTTTTTAAGCTATCATGTATTTCTATTTATTTTTCAGTTCTTCAAAAGCATATATGTCAGGCCCACATCCGTCAGTCAGCAACGGCTCAGCCTCACACCTTCACCAATAATCTTGGAAGGGATGGAAACCAAGCCACTAAAATTCATGGGAACACTAGTCTTCAGTCTGAAAACTCTGGGGAGCGCTCAAGAAGGGATAGCCCAGTTCTTGCATTGCTGAAGCCACAGTAGCCATACCCAGCCGTGGCCATATAAACCAAGCCCATCCTCGCTACCAATCTGCAGAGATGCCAAACTGACAAAAAAAAAAATTCCAAGTTTACCAGTTACTGGGACTGAGAACTCTGGGGTCTTTTCAGAGTAGGGGCAAACTGCCTCCTCACACACCTGGTACTGCCAACAACCTCACCCACATCTCACAGCAGCTGCCATGTAAGCAAGGGCCCAACTTCACAGCTTCACCACTAACCACAGAAGAGTTTTGAGCCATGCCAAGCCACTGAAACTCATAGATCCAATGTTAGAGATCCTAGGCTTACGGAGAGCATTGCTGCATATGCAGTTGCACAGCACCTCCAAATTCTACAACACTGACACCCCAGTAGGAGCACACCATATTAGATGGGAATATAACATAGAAGCCAACTCAGCTCAATTAATTAAAGCAATAAGACAAAAGGTTCAAGCAGCAATAAAAAGCTTAGTAAAACCTCAGTGACTTTATTGACCCATGATGTGCTACAACAACTTTCACAAATTATTTTTACTGAAGTATTTTCAATAATTTTATTATCCATTTTGTTGTGGCAAGTAATATAAATGAATTATTTGGGGCTTATTAAAAGGGCAGGCTTGGGGTAGGTGGGAAAGTGAAGACAATGGGAGAGGGAAGGTCACACTGGTGGTAGGATTATTGGAATATTGGAATATTGAATGCCAGAAAAAATGTATTATGAACAACTTTGTAAACTAAGGCATTTAAAGGTTTACTTTTATCATACTTTATAGTAAACAGAAATGAAATGAAATACTGTCTCTATAGCTGGCCTGCTTACAATATGTAATTTATACAAAAGGAATTCAGAAGGAAAAGTGCAATTCAGTGCTGAAATGAATTTCAGCTTTTAGTATCAGACATGCAGAGACTGAGGCAAGGCAACAATGACCACGTTATCTGTGCCCATTTCAGGACTGCTCCACGCCTTCAGAAGCCTTCGCTATCTCTGTTCCCTCACTCTGCTCAGCGTGGGCACATGACCAATGAATTCTCTCCTCTTCATTTTATCTGCCTTAGAAGGAATGAAAACATCCTGGTACAAATCACAAAAGGCAAGGGAGGGTGCTGAGGTTTTTGACAGCAGTCACACCTGCATGCACTCTCTATCCCTGGGGATATTTTTCTTTCTTTTCTTTTCTTTTTTCTTTTCTTTTCTTTTCTTTTCTTTTCTTTTCTTTTCTTTTCTTTTCTTTTCTTCTTCTTCTTCTTCTTCTCTTCTTCTTTCTTCTTCTTTCTTCTTCTTCCTTCTTCCTCCTCCTCCTTCTTCCTTCTCCTCCTCTTCTCCTCTTCTTTCTTCTTTTTCTTTCTTCTCTTTCTTTCTTCCTTCCTTCTTTCCTCCCTCCCTCCTTCCTTCTCTCTCTTTCTTCCTTCCTTCCTCCCTCCTTCCTTCCTTCTCTCTTTCTTTCTCTTTCTTTCTTCTTTTTCTTTTTTCTCTCTTTCTCTCTCTCTCTTTCTTTTCTTTCTCACTCTCACTCTCTTTTTCTCGTTCTCTCTCGCTCTCACTTGTTCTCTCTCTCTCCCATTCTCAATTAAAATGCCAGGATTAAGACAACCTAATCATTTCATTGCCATACCATTCCAAAATGACTGGGTTCTCTGAACACACACTGATTTACCATTAGACGTCTTGCTTTCCAAGCTCAGCTACCCCCTTCTCAGAGGTTATCTAGTTTCCCAGCTTGCTTGTCCTTTCTGAAACCTCAGGAGAGAGGAAAGGGTTTGCCTTCCTCCAGCAATTGTTCTTGGGATGCACCAGGTGCTCCAAGTCAGCTGTTGGGGTGACTGACTGCCCATTAGCCACTGGCTGTGCTGACTCCAGGCTCCCAACAACAGAAGTGATCTCCAGTACAGGACACACTTTGTTTGCTACCTACCATTGGAAGTGCAGCCAGAATCAGATCTGATTTACAGTTATTTACAAATTACAATGAGAAACACACACAGCTGATGCGTAAGGGTGAGGTGATAGGTTTAGGTGCTAAAGGCAAGGAGGTAACACTGTCTTGCTCCCTTCTTAGTTCACACATCATGTGTACACACACACACACACACACACACACACACACACACAATCAGGCCATAAAACCTCAAACCAGAAATTTAAAGTTCTACCTAAATATATATCGTGGTTATTGAAAGATTTAATTCCACTAGTGGATCAACTCAAGAGGGTACCCTTGCCCTAAATCAGAGATAGAACTTGACTAGTTCCCCCCAGCCCCACCATCTCTCAGATCAGCTTCCCTCCCCCTCAGTGGGTCCACGGTGTCCCTCTCACCCACACACTGGGCAGGGCTGGCTGCATTCCCTGTGCCCTTGAACCCAGCTTCTCTTAGGGAATATCTGCCCAAAGCTCACCTTCTCTTCCAGAGCTTGGTGCCCATGTCTTCAGCCACACTTTCCCTGACCCCCTGCATCTCAAACTTTGCCCTGTGTCCTGGCTTCATTTTTCTCAGAACACTTAGCTCTGAGTTTGAGCTGCTTAGAGTTTACCTACTTCTATTTCCTAATACGATGCCCACATAGAAAAATCATAAATCCCAGTAAGTACCACTGGCAAGAATTTTTATTTACTTTTTGTGTTTAGGGGAGACACCCAGTTCACTGTTCAGGGGCTACTTCAAGTTCAGTGTTTGGGAGAAGGCTCACTCCCAGTGATGTCTGGGGAACCTACCACACGTCACCATAGATTAAACAAGGGCTAGTACATGCAAAGAATGTGCTCCAATCCTTTGAATTATCTTCACAGCCCAAGGATTTTGTTTTGTTTTGCAATCTGTGCACCATTGCATCTCCTACTCCCAAGACAGCAGGTGCTTAATAAGCACATGAAATTACTGTGAGAGGTCAGGTACATATTTGCCTAGAGGACTGCTCCTATTATTCATGAGGGAGAAGTATCCATACATATTATCGCTTCTCCAGAAGCTAGAGAAAGAGCATGGGGAAGGCACTTGTCTTGCATATAGAACGACTCTAATATCACTATCTCTCTGACCCTAATATATAAAACCTTCTCTGTGCTTCCAAATAAACTGACCCAACAAACCTAATTCGTATGCAGCATGCCCTTCTAAGAGCAAAGTACATCTAAATGTGGGCTTATTGAGAGTCCAGGGTTCAGGTCCCTTTTTGGGTACTATTTTATTGAATCTCAAATCTCCGGTTCTGGCCCCAAACACTGATGAGATATGGGTATGAAGTCTAAAAAATAATCAAACACACACATTTAAACAAAGAGAAAAGACTTTTGAAAATTCCCCAAGTTACCCTCACTCCAATCCACAGACTACCACTCCAAGTGGCCAACTCCAAGCTCTGGAAACAAAAGGGCCTTCTTTTATATGAGGAAAAAAGTCACACCTGGAAGGTGGGACCATACGATTTCAATACCAATCAAAGGGGCTACATTCAAAGAATTACATCCAATGAGAAACAATGTGAATATTGATTGATGTAAAAACAGACAAATCGCGTAATCCCACATGGGCTCAAGTAAAATGTTAGGAAAATCATTAAAACATTGAATGCAGCAAACTTCAGGCAAAGAAATGGGATAAAATAAAGAGCAGAAATGGGGCTGGAGAGATAGCACAGCAGTGGGGCATTTGCCTTGCATGCAGAGGATGGTGGTTCTAATCCCGGCATCCCATATGGTCCTCCAAGCCTGCAAGGAGCAATTTCTGAGCTTAGAACCAGGAGTAACCCCTGAGTGCTGCCGGGTGTGACACAAAAACCTAAATCAATAAATAAATAAAATAAAGAACAGAAATGGCCTTTTTTTTTTTTTTTTTTTTTTTGGTTTTTGGGTCACACCCAGCAACGCTCAGGGGTTACTTCTGGCTCTACGCTCAGAAATTGCTCCTGGCAGGCTCGGGGTGGGGGGGGGGAGGACCATATGGAATGCTGGGATTCGAACCACTGTTTTTCTGCATGCAAGGCAAACGCCCTACCTCCATGCTATCTCTCCGGCCCCAGAAATGGTCTCCTTTTAATAATAAGTTCTTTCTGACTTTTGCAGCCTGGATCCCCAAACTCACTGCAGGCTGCCTGGAGATGATCCTTGCTCCTAGTAAACCAGAATCACAGCTAGAAATAGCAAAAGGCATCATCTAAGCCGGTTTGAGTACCATGATTAGGGATGGCAGCCAGGACCCTTTGTAGTGTCTTTGCCCAGTTAACAATATGTGAGATGTGGCCAGTCTCTGTTCTTGCTGAAGTACCGACTATCAGTTAAACATGACTGGAACTGAGTTCAAGTGAAATGTCACTCACTAACCTGAAAATTCATTTCTGAGTTTTAAAACCTGGAACAGTTTTATTTGTTGTTTGTTTTTGTTTTTGTTTGTTTTGGTTTTTGGGTCACACCCAGCAGCGCTCAGGGGTTACTCCTGGCTCTACGCTCAGAAATCGCTCCTAGCGGGCTCAGGAGACCTTATGGGATGCCAGGATTTGAACCACTGTCCTTCTGCATGAAAGGTAAACGCCTTACCTCCATGCTATCTCTCCGGCCCCAAACTTGGAACAGCCTTTTGAGATCATGTAGAGATCAGGTGGAATTGGGGACTGGGGAGCTTGTCCAGGTGGGTCTGTGCATGGGATTTCCGCCCCCCCCCCCCACACACACACAGCTGGAGCAGCAGAGCACAAGATATAAAGAAATCAGATGCCAACTCTATGACCACCACTTTCACTGGAATGTACTGCCTTGGGGGAGAGCATGACCTTCGCAAAGGTGGGGACAATGAGTCTCAGCCTTAAAAAGAATTCGTTATGAGGGTGTGCTGTCAACTCTCATAATAAATGTTTATTAAGTGTCAACTCAGCTTCAAGTTCCAGGGAAAGTTGTGGTCCTGACTTCTCAAGGTTCTCAGCCTAGACCCCAACAGCTTTAATTGGGGTTGAGGGGTCAGGAAAAGACTAATAGCAGGGGCCAGAGTGGTGGTGCAGCAGTAAGGCATCTGCCTTGAGTGCAGTAGCCTAGGACGGACCGCAGTTTGATCCCCCAGTGTCCTATATGGTCCCCCAAGCCAGGAGCAATTTCTGAGTGCATTGCCAGGAGTAACCCCTGAGTGTCACCAGGTGTGCCCCTCCTCAAAAAAAAAAAAAAAAGATTAATAGCAGTAAATGGTTTCTGAAAATGAGATGACCAAAACTTAATTCAAAATCAATTGTTGCTTTAATAAAAAAAAAATATTTTGGGGCTGGCGAGGTGGCGCTAGAGGTAAGGTGTCTGCCTTGCAAGCGCTAGCCAAGGAAGGACCGTGGTTCGATCCCCTGGCGTCCCATATGGTTCCCCCCCCCCCCCCAAGCCAGGGGCAATTTCTGAGCACTTAGCCAGGAATAACCCCTGAGCATCAAACGGGTGTGGCCCTAAAAACCAAAAAATAAATAAATAAAAATAATAAAAAATATAAAAAAGATTTTAAATAGAGAGAGCTACAAAATCAACCATTATCATAAATTTGGGGCATTTCTAGCAGTGCTCACTGGGTTGCATTTCTCTGCTGAAAAGGCGAAGAGAAAGTTTGAGAAGCCCTTGAGGGCACAACTCTGCAGAGAACCACACCAAAAACATGACTCTCAGAGGAAAAGTCAAGGGGAGAAGCGTGACCGCCAGAGAAGGCAGCTGGAGGAGACTCAGGGGACAGAGGGTTCCCCCAAAGGAAGGCCCTAATTTAATCAAGTTAAATCAAAGAACCAGCATGGGCTTTTCTCCAAGAGACACAAATAAAGTTCTGCATGACAATATATTCAATCCTAGATCACTTACTGTAGGCAGCTGCACTTCGCCCTGAAGGAGAAAAAGCTCTGAGAAATGAGCTCATGGGCGACCCTTCCAGGCCCAGCTCCTCGCCTTCCTCTGTCCCCTTCTCCTTCAGTCAGTCCTTGGTGGGTGACACCCATCTTGTCTTTCCTGGTGCCAGGGTCACTCTTTATCATGACCATGACCACAGATCAGACCACGGTTCAGTGTCACTCCTGCAACTGTCCAGAAGGGAAGATCATAGGAGAGATAGCACAGCAGTAAAACATTTGTCTTGCATGCTGCCAACCTGGGACAGTCCTGGGTTTGATCCTCAGCCTCCCATATGGCCCCCCAAGCCTTCCAGGAGTGATTTCCAAGTGCAGAACCAGGAGTAACTCCTTAGCGCTGCTGGGCCTAGCCCAAAAACAAAAAAAACTTAAACTAAATAAAAATAAAATAAAATAAAATAAAAGGGGCTGGAGCAGTGGCGCTAGAGGTAAGGCATCTGCCTTGCAATCACTAGCCTAGTGTTCCATATGGTTCCCCCAAGCCAGGAGCAATTTCTGAGCGCACAGCCAGGAGAAACCCCTGAGCATCAATGGGTGTGGCCAAAGAAAAACAAAAATTAAATTAAATTAAATTAAATTAAATTAAAAGAGGGGGAGATCACTTCAGTCCCTAACATCTGTCTTAAGGAGAATGCATATTCTAGAAGACAGGTAATAGGGGAAGTGACTGTGGCTGTCCACTCCAGAAATCAGTAGATCCCAAGTGGTCTCATTCTCCCCACTACTGGTACTGCAGATTGTCTGTGGTGTGAATGAGTAAAAGATGACCTGTGGCATCTAGGCTGCTTTGTGCAGTGTAAAACTTGAGTGATGGGCCCGGAGAGATAGCACAGCGGTGTTTGCCTTGCAAGCAGCCGATCCAGGACCTAAGGTGGTTGGTTCGAATCCCGGTGTCCCATATGATCCCCCGTGCCTGCCAGGAGCTATTTCTGAGCAGACAGCCAGGAGTAACCCCTGAGCACCGCCGGGTGTGGCCCAAAAAACAAAACAAAACAAAAAAAAAAAAAACTTGAGTGACATCCTCAGTGAGCCACCTTTCATTCTGAAAGCCCTGGCTAAGGGCACAAAAGACCCTCAGTAATGAGACCCCCCTCACACCACTATTTTCGCTGCTACCAGCGAACTGACCTGCCTGCTAAAGAGCAAAATGTGAGTTAGCTCCGGAAGGATGGGAGGACTTGAGAGAATTATGAACTAGAGTGCAGAATCTGGTGTTTTCACCAGTTAAATAATAGACCTTTGCTGTGGGACTTTGCAACCTGTTTAAAAGGTCAGGGACCTAGCAAATAGTCTCAGGCTATCTGGCCACCTGTATTTCTAGCATTTTAATTGCTCCATTAATTCCACAATAAATTACCTAATACACTAGGAATTATGTGTCTGTATTAGAAATTAGAAAAAGGCCCAGATTTAGTTTTCTAAACTGCCATTGTCCAAGGTTATTGAATAAATCATCTCTATTCTCACTGATTTTGCAAATGTTATTTACTATAAATTCCAAGTGCATCTGTTGGCTATCTTCTAATTTTTCTCCAATAGCAAAATTATATTTCATAGTATGATTTAATGTTCAGTAAGGATATGCTTCCTTATTACACATTTTTGGAATTTCATTTTGCAAAATAAATTATTCTTTGGTCATGTGCCTATTTTATTAAAAATGGAATAATCACTCTGGCTGGAGATACAGCTCAAAGGGCAACAGCTAACAGCCAGAGTAATAATAGCTTGGTAGGTAGGGCAGTTGCCTTGCATGTTGCTCACCCAGGTTCGAGCTCTGGCATCCCATATAGTCTCTCATGCCCGTAAAGAATGTTTCCTGAATTTAGAGTCAGGAATAACCCTTGAGTACCACCAGCTGTGGTCTGAAACAAACAAACAAACAAACAAACAAATGGAAGCAGCTAGCACATACTCTGCAGACAGAGACACAGGTTAGTCCCCAGCACCAAATTAGCACCTGAGCACCACTACTTAAGGCCCTCCAAAATTATTTAGAATTTTTTAGTTTAGTTTACTTTGGGTGGCTATAAAAGTATTAAAATCTATTATCTCAATATACAAAATTACTACTCACCATCAAAGTGCCTATGAACCTCCCCCAAGGTCCCTGCATCTCCACTAGTCTGGTCTCCATGACTCCACACACTGTTTGAGTTTTGATTCTGTCAGCAATATGTTGGCACTACTCAATATGTTTTTTTTGTTGTTGTTGATGGTGGTGGTTTTGTTTTTGTTTTATTGATTTTTTTTTGTTTTGTTTTTGGTTTTTGGGTCACACCCAGCAATGCTCAGGGGTTCTTCCTGGCTCTATGCTGAAAAATCGCTCCTGGCAGGCACAGGAGACCCATATGAGATGCCGGGATTCAAACCACCGTCCTTCTGCATGAAAGGCAAACACCCTACCTCCATGTTATCTCTCTGGCCCCTACTCAATAATTTTAATCTGCTGTTTTGACTCTATGTTCCACAGATGAGAGAGATTATCCTGTATTTGTTTTTTCCTCCCATTTTGTTTAACATGATGCCCTCCAGTCCTTTCTATTTTCCCTCCAGTCCTTTCAACGTTGCAGTGAGGCTCACAATTTCATCTTTTTCTTACAGCTGCATAGTTTTCCAAATACCACAAATTTTTGATCCACTCATCAGAAGCTGGAGACTTGGGTTGTTCCACTTCCTGACTATTGTACTAAGTGCTGCAATGAACACACCAGTGCATATGTTTTTTTTGTTTTGTTTTTTAGTTTTTTGGGGGTCACACCTGGCAGTGCTCAGGGATTACTCCTGGCTCTGTGCTCAGAATCTGCTCCTGTCTCGGGGGTCCATTTGGGATGCCCAGGATGGAACCTGCATCAGTCCTAGGTTTGCCACAAATCCTGGGTTAGCCCTACTGCTGTGCTACTTCAGTCCCGCATATGTTCTTTTGAAATATTTTTTTCTGAATGGGGTGCAGATGCCAAAAAGTACTATTGATAAATCATATGGAAGTTCTATCCTGATGGCCCCAACACCCTTTAAACTTCTTTCTTAAAAGGATGCTGTCTTCTAACCAGTTTTCTTTTTTCTTTGAGAGGAGTTGTTTGTATTTTATGTCACACCCTGCTGTGTTCAGGGGATGTTCCAACAGTGTTTGGGGGAACCACACAATTTCTGGGACAAAACCCTGATCTCCTGCATACAAAGAAAGCACTTAGCCCATTGAACTTTCTCTTGGTCCTACCTTTTTTGGGGGGAGATGGGGACAGGTTTAGGTTATCCTTGGTGGAACTAGGAGGTTATTTTCTGCCCAGTGTTCTGAGAATATTTGGGGGAGTCATGTGGTAGTTGGGTGAGAGAGTGAACACAGTTCTGGAGATGGAACCTGGATCTCCTGCATACACAATATGTACAACAGCTGGGACATTTCGCTTCTCTTGTAGCAAAACATAGTAATTTCTATCCAAGGACATATTACTGAATTTTAATAAGATTTTAAAACAGAGATTCTCAACTCATTTTGTCTACAACCTCCTTTTTTAGAAAAAAAAATCACTCAGTGTGGGCCCGGAGAGATAGTACAGTGGCGTTTGCCTTGCAAGCAGCTGATCCAGGACCAAAGGTGATTGGTTCGAATCCCAGTGTCTCATATGGTCCCCAGTGCCTGCCAGGAGCTATTTCTGAGCAGACAGCCAGGAGTAACCCCTGAGCACTGCCGAGTGTGGCCAAAAAAAAAAAAATCACTCAGTGATTTCTGGGCATCTACCTTCTGGAAAGGAACAGAGAACACCTCTAACTGCCCACCCCCCACCCCCATTAGTGCAGCATCATCCATCCAGAATTTCAGCTTTAAATATCACTTGTCTGATCATTTCAACTATCTTATTATTAATGTGTCATATTCTTCATTGTCTTTTTAATCACATAAACATGCAACTTCCTGTTCTTGGCATACTTTTCCATCACTTCTCCACTTGGCAACTTCCATCTATTTTTCAAGGCCCCACTTCAGTCTCACTCTCTTTGTAAAGTCAGCCCGAGCTCAGCAGCCAATCAGGAAGAGCCTTTGTCCTCCCTCTGAGCTTCTGGATCAACATCATTATCCCCTCACACCCTGATCTCACTGAATTACAACTTCTTATTCCCCTAGAGATTGTTTCGTTTGGTTTTGGTTTTTGAACCTTCATAAGTCTGGGCACTTGAGTAACTCAAGCCTGGTGCTCAGCAAGAACAGAACATGCTACTTTATAGGTTAGTGGTGGCATTTTTGAGGTGTTAATCATCAACATGGATAAAAGGACAAATCTGGAATCATGCAAAGATGGGGTTGGGGTTTTCCCTTTGAACACAATCATGTTTAAAAATAGAGAGGTCCAGAATAATTGCACAGGAGTAAGGTGTTTGCCTTGAATGCTGCTAATCCAGGACAGACTTCGGTTCAATCTCCAGCATCCCATATGGTTTGCAAGCCTCCCAGGAATGATTTTAGAGTGCAGAGCCAGGAGTAACCACCAAGGGCATTCAGGTATCACACACACACACACACACACACACACACACACACACACACACACACATGAATAAATAAATAAAAATATAAACAATTAGAGCTAGAGAAAAGTACATAGTTAAGGTGCTTGTCATGCAAGCACCTGACCCAGGTTTGATCCTTGGCACCATATATGGTCCCCAGAACTCCACCAGGAATAATCCCTGAGCACAGAAACACCTGAACACCTAAATCCTGAACACCACCAGGTATGGCCCAAAACCAAAATCAAGAGAAAAAAATTGGCCTGAAGAGATGACTCAAAGGGCTAAGCTCAGGCCTTGCATATGGAAGGTCTTAGTTTGATAGTCAGCACCACCAGGGTCCCTTAGCACCTCCAAGAGGTGACCCATGACCATCACAGGTGTGTCTCAAAAACAAACAAAAATACCAAATATTACTTCATAAGAAGACATTTATAAATAATTAACAAATAAAACCAAGTATCTTCTTTTCCTGGTATGAAGCAGCTTGATGCAAGGTGAGATGGACTGGCATTAACAAGACCCCAATTAAATCCCAGATTAACCTCTGTCTAGCAGTGGTTACACATATAAAGCAAACATTCCACCATATTCCCAACCTCCTCCTCTTTGCTTTCTCCCCAGCTTTCTACCCAACATCAAGTTCTACTACCACTTCTTTTCCAGAGACCCCTGACTTCTCACTACCTCTCTCCTGCCATCTGCTCTCGGCTACCACCTCATTTTGTCCAGGATCATGAGCCTTCTTTCTAATTGGCCTTCCTGCCATCTGCCCTCCCTTGCATACTCCAGTTGTCCTACTGTTGACCCTGTGCTCCTTTTAAATGTCATCATCTTATGTCATAATTCCACTCAAAAGTGTCCAAGCACCTCCCATCTTATGAAATCTATGCGAAAAGCTCAAGGTTTCCCAGTCTCCCAGTACTCTACACAGAACAATGTGACAATCCACTTCCCCCTACTATCTCCCTGGCTTTATCTCCATCCCAGAACTCCTGTCCTTTTCTCACTGGCCATGTCCACCTCCCAGCAAATCTGAAGATACACAAGTGTTACCCCACCCTCCATTCTTCCTGTGTAACTTTACCTACAAGAAAGACCCTCCTATTTCTAGGAGGGGGTCTTGGGGAAGTTACAAAAGCTTTGGCCTCAGGGGCAAAAGGGATTTGCATGGATGGAGAATGGAGAGGGAAGCAGGAGGAGATCTCTGAGGGACAAGGTACAATGCAGGGCTGAATAGGAATTCAGCGTAAAAGGTTATGAGAGAAGCCACACATGTTGGCTAGGGCATGAATAAAGCTGACATTTCCTGAAACCTGTGAGTGGATTTTTTCCCCGCTGAGACCCTGAACTGGTAGACCCACCAGCTGGTGGGGGTTGGAGACACATAGTGCTGGGATGGAAGAGAAAGGCCCCTCCATTCATCCCATCACCATCCAGCTCCATACAAAGGGCCTCCTCATTATTTAATTCAACACACAAGTAGAATGTTTCTAAAAGGTCTGATCTCACCTGGTCCAGAATCTTTAGAAGCCATGGCCCTTGCAGTTCTGATCAAAAGTTACTTTCTTGGAAGCCCTCCACAGCCGTCCATACAGAACTACATCATCCTCATCCTCCCTGTGCCTCTGCCTCCCTCTTCTCACTCTTGGTCTTTATAACTCAGATCACCACCAGTTACTTTATACGTCTTCTAAGTCTCTCTCTCTTCCCCAGCACTAAGAGCAAATTGAACTCTTGGGAGGTGAATGAAGGAATGCTGAACCACCACATAATCATACTTTTTATATCCATGAGTCTGTAGCCTATAGTGTCTGCAGCCTACATGCTCTGAAAACACAGAATAGCTAAGGAGCTGATGAGAAGACTGGACCCCCACGATGCTCGTTATCATGAGTCACCCAAATGCAGCATTGAATCAAAATAAAGGTTCTCTTGTTTTGTGCAGAACAGCAGCAACAATAAAGCTCCCCAGAATCCATTCGAGACTGCCAACCTGTACCTCCTTTTTATATTTTTTTAAACATTGAAAAAAATCAGTGTTTTCTCCCCTCCTTCTCCCAGACTCTGGGACTCCTCTCCTTCTTTTCATTCTTCTTTGGAACTGAAACCAGAAATAACTGTTTACCTCATTGTCCTCACTTCCTTTCATTGTTACCCTCCAGCTTGCTGGTGGCTCCCTGTTGTATATGTATTTTTCAAATGGATTTTCAGTAAGTTGAGAAAAGTTCCAAAAAAGACCTTGGACATGGTTGCAAGTAAAAAGTATTATAGGCCAATGTCTTCAGGAAAAGACTATTTATAAACATGTTCTAACGAGTCACACAGGTACTATCAACTATTCTTTTCCCCTCTTATATTGCTGAAGAGCCAGGAAAGAACATACTGTACAGAACTAAAGGGCCTAAAATTATTAAAATTTAAAAACAGTAATTATCTATGTAGAGTACTACTTCTTATAAGCAAAAAAGTCTTTTAGTGAAGACCAAAATTTTATGTCCTCTAATGAATCAACGATACATTTTTGAGAGGTTAACCCGCAGTTCTTGTTTTCATTTTTATTCTAATTAGAGCTCCAGATTGCAAAAGATTTTTATAGATGCATCTATTAAGGATTTGCCCATCCAGTAATTATGAACTAAAGCACAAGCAACTGTCTTATGGTGATAAACGAATATTCAATAATTTTTTCAATGAAGGTATATAATGTCACAAGGAAATGAGTTTCCAACACATGGGCAGAAAGTCAGTGAGTAAAAAATTAACCAGAGATAACTGAACTAGATATTTTATTTGAAAGTTTCACTGAAACTGTAGTCACTGGAAGACATACAGGCACTCATTTTTTAATAATTAAAATTTTTGTTTTGTTTTGTTTTTTTGGTTTTTTGGTTTTTGGGCCACACCCGGCAGTGCTCAGGGGTTACTCCTGGCTGTCTGCTCAGAAATAGCTCCTGGCAGGCACGGGGGACCATATGGGACACCGGGATTCGAACCAACCACCTTTGGTCCTGGATCGGCTGCTTGCAAGGCAAACACCGCGGTGCTATCTCTCCGGGCCATAATTAAAATTTTGTAAAAATTTTTATTGTGACTGAAGTGCATTACACAGAATTATTTACAGTACATAGTAACAACGAATGAAGGGCCTTCCCACCACCAATGTTGTTCTCCCTCCCCTCCTGTTCCCAGCATGTCTCCCACTTAAATGTTTCCCACTTAAATGAAGCAAGGTTCTAAACATTTCCTCCTCATAATTATTTCTCTCCAGCTCATTGACACCAAATGTCGGAAACTATCACATGAATGTCCCCAGTAAATTTTCCAAAAATTCTTTTCATTTGGACTCTGCAATATATGTTTTTTTGTTTTGTTTTGTTTTTGTTTTGGGGTCACACCTAGCGGTGCTCAGGGGTTAGTCCTGGCTATCTGCTCAGAAATAGCTCCTGGCAGGCACAGGGGACCATATGGGACGCCGGGATTCGAACCAACCACCTTGGGTCCTGGGTCGGCTGTTTGCAAGGCAAATGCCACTGTATTATCTCCTGGCCCCATCTGCAATATATGTTACTGTTCATGTATAATAATAATTACAGCTGAGCATGCCAACTTCCTGCAAGAGAAAAGAACCCAGGAAAGTGCTAGACTGAAGGGGAGGAAATAGCCAACACAGAATTTCTGTTCACTTTTGAGGAGGTTAATATACTAAGTAGCAAACAGTATAGGCAGATACTCAATATCTACCTTTGGAGAAAAAGGAACATAGGGTTACCAAACACTTGCTGGGTAGAAGGTCTACCAATCAGAAAGACCACAAACATAATATGTCTCTGGGAATCCCTATATATACTTGCTACCTATAATCTTTATGTCCATTTGTCCTAGACAGAAGTATTCCATCTGGATAATAACCTGTATGGTATGTGGAAAACACAGTATTGTAGTTCAAAAGTAACCAATAAATGTTAGTCAACCTCTTTTTGCCTGAGTCTCATTTAACCAGCAATCTAGCACCTTTGAAAATTTCTCCAACCCTCATGGGCTAGATATATAAAAGAGTAGGAATGCTACTGTTGACCAAAGTTCAATTCTGGCACCAGATATGGTCCAGAGTCTACCAGGAGTGATCACTGAGCATAGAGCCAGGAGAAAGCCCTAAGCACCACTGGGTATGGTCTAAACATCAAAACAACAAGATATTCTTCATTTCCAAATCATGATCAAGTTCACCCCAGTGTTCACTAAATACTCACTAACTAGAAGTAAAATTCACTACATATGCACTAATGTCTTCAATGATAAATATTCAGATTCCGACATCCAAGAATATATTTTTACATTTATTAATGATGACTATTCTAAGAAAGAGTCTTCATACACATGAAACCATCAATCACAGTAATGCAAATAGCATTGCTACAATTGAGGTTTTTTTGTTTTTGTTTTTTGGTTTTTGGGGTTTTTTTTTGGGGGGGGGTTCACACCCGGCAGTGCTCAGGGGTTATTTCTGCTCAGAAATTTCTCCTGGCAGGTTTGGGGGACCTGCAATAGAGTTTTTAAATAATAAAATAAAATGAAATGCTTCTTAAGCAAAAAAAGTAACAAACAAATATTGGTGGAAGGAAGGAAGGAAGAAAGGAAGGAAGGAAGGAAGGAAGGAAGGGAGGGAGGGAGGGAGGGAGGGAGGGAGGAAGGAAGGAAGGAAGGAAGGAAGGAAGGAAGGAAGGAAGGAAGGAAGGAAGGAAGGAAGGAAGGAAGGAAGGAAGGAAGGGAGGGAGGGAGGGAGGGAGGGAGGGAGGGAGGGAGGGAGGGAAGGAGGGAGGGAGGGAGGGACTTCCTCATGATTGCCACTCTCACCAGGCTGAATGCTAAGCACTCACATTCTTTTTCTTTCCTCTACCAAAGTATATTGGAGCCAGTGATTAAGAAGATAATGACAGGGGCCGGGAAGGTGGCGCTAGAGATAAGGTGTCTGCCTTGTAAGCGCTACCAAGGAACGGACCGCGGTTCAATCCCCCGGCGTCCCATATGGTCCCCCCCCAAGCCAGGGGCGATTTCTGAGCACATAGCCAGGAGTAACCCCTGAGCGTCAAACGGGTGTGGCCCAAAAACCAAAAAAAAAAAAAAAAAAGAAGATAATGACAGTCACAAAATGGTAGCCACTGAACTCATGAAGTGCAGTCTACATCCTAACAAGTAGGATCTTTTTAGTGAAGCAATAAAGATTTAAGTTGTCTCATATTCTTCCTACTTTGTCAACAATAACAAAAATATAGGTGAATTTGGAACAAAATCTGTACCCACCGACTTATACATTAAAAAATACTTGTCATTTGCAGGGGTGGGGGGATCTGGGCTACACCCAGAGATGCTCAGGAAACACTCCTGGCATTGCTTGGGGTGGGGGGGACCATGTGGGATGCCAAAGATCAAACCTGGATCAGCTCCATGCTAGGCAAGCACCATACCCACTGTATGATCCCTCTGGACCCAAAAGAAACATTTCTCTGATAAAAGATGATAAAAAATTTAGGCCAGTGTGATAAATAGTACAGCAGGTAGGGCATTTGCTGTGCACATGGCAGACCCAGGTTCAGTCCCCAGCATCCCATATGGTCCCCTCTATAGCTCCAGGAGTAATTCCTGAATTTAGTTGTAACCCCTGAGTATCACCAGGAATGGCCTAACTCCAAATAAGGGGCTGGAGAGATAGCACAGCAGTAGAGCATTTGCCTTGCACGCTGCTGAGCCAGGACAGACTTTGGTTCGATCCCTGGCATCCCATATGGTCCCCAAAGCCAGGAGTGCTTTTTGAGCCCAAAAACCAAAAATACAAAATAAAAAAAATCCTAAAATTAAAAACTCCAAATAATGACAATGACCCTATAAAGAAAATGTTCCATAGATTTTTACAAATGTGTAAATTTTTACACATTTTATTTAAAGACCCTATTAACTTGAACTGTTTAGTTTCTCTAGAGCAGAGGGAACCAGCAATGTGCAAGTGGCCTCCTTGGATGCCAACGTTCTTGGTGCTAGAAAGCTCTGCTGGCAAGGTAGAAAAATAAAAGCCAGGCTCAGAGGATACTGCGCCATAGAAAGGGGGTGCAAAGAGATCTTTGGGCAAGGTCTACACTTAAATGAGCATCGGGGCCAGGACAAACTGACTGGAGGCAGCAAAGCTGGCAATAAAATCCCGTCTAATCTTGTGAGCAGGAGACCAAGCATGTCTGGGTAGAGCAAGGACACTCGGATCCCTTCTTTCCATCTACCCGAACTTCTCTTTGTGGGGGTGGCAGTCGGGGGAAGCTATGATTGTACAAGCCTACACTTTTTTTTTTTTTTTTGGTTTTTCGGGCCACACCCATTTGATGCTCAGGGGTTACTCCTGGCTAAGCGCTTAGAAATTGCCCCTGGCTTGGGGGGACCATATGGGACGCCGGGGGATCAAACCGCAGTCCTTCCTTGGCTAGCACTTGCAAGGCAGACACCTTACCTCTAGCACCACCTCACTGGCCCCACAAGCCTACACTTTTAAGCATCTTCTCCTCCTCCCCTTCACTTCTCTCAGCCTAACTCAGTCTTTCTCCACCCCACATCACCCACTTTCATTCCTCCATACTTTCACCTGAGTGATTCCTTCCAAAAAAATGTTCATCTTTCTGATTTGGGCCTGCGAATTCCAGAGCATCCTGAAGATTCCACTCCAGCACCAGGTCCTCTCTGTGCTAGGAGCAGATACAATTAGCAGCCCCTGCCATTTCCCCTGACCAGTTGAATCCTTCCCACACAACAGTCTTTATCACATTGCTATGCTGGCCATTTACATGCCTAACTTGCATACACAAAGACTCATCCCTCTCACCCTTTGGGAGAAAAGAAGACTTACCTGCTTTCACTCTACATAATCCTTCCCAACAGAACTACCTACATTATTGTATTAAGTGATATAAATTTCCAGAAATGAGCAGAAATGATGTATTTATAAAATCAATTTTAAACATAAAGAATGTATTAATCCCTAAAACACACATCACAAAAATACTTAGTACTCTTTGTTTTATGTATAAGTACTGTTTTAAGAATATATTTTACAGCAGATTTAAGAATACATCTATTAAATGCACCAATGTATTGGCCTCTGGGGAAAGGGAAATAGGATTGAGAAGGGGGGATAAAAAACATCCCAATAAATAAATTAGCTATGGGATCTAATGTACTGGTGACAGAAAGCTTTCACCTGAAGAACGCAATGAGCTTACCCTTATCTTCACAAACCTTTCAAATCAAAAATAAACATGAGAAAAACCATCTCATGCTCTTCACAGATATACCATGGGAGCAATCCAACCTTCTAAAAATCTTTTCTGAAACACAATTCTCCCACTTGTGAGATTCTCTTGTCAAAATTATTTCTTGCATGTAAACAAAAATCTATTATTGAATTGGAACCCTTTTACTTTAAATTCAAAAACAGTCTCCCAGGAAATGTAGTTTTGTTGCTGTTTTGATTTTGTTTAATAGAAAAATGAATAGTGGCTACACTTGGCTTTCTCATTGACTCTTGCCTCGGTCTGTGAAACAGCCTGATGGATCTAAAACCAACTCATGGAAAGGTGGTTGTTGTGTTCGAATTGAAAACACAAAAGCTCATAAGATGCCAAATGAGAATTCAGCACATCCATACTTCCACCATCACCATGAAAGAGACCAAGGAGGTGGAGTCATGAGGCAACCAGAGGTATAACAGGTCTAGAAATATAAGAGAAAGAGAGGAAATGGTACTTATCCCACAACCCCAGACTTCCTGAGCCTTAGTTTCCTTATTTTGTTCAATAACCCAGCAAAAATCTCGAATCCAGTCCTGATTCCCACAGATCCTCTCTCCGGCCTCCTACACAGCACAGTCCCAACCCCATGAACCATCCATTGTCCAGCACAGGGCCAAGCTGCACACTACAGAGATGCAGAGATGCAGCCCTCAATCCTCTATCAAGCATACCAGGGACTCAGTCTGCATCTACATGCCAAAATTTAGGGCTGAGAGATAGGTTGTACCTGGGGTCTCTATCATGGAGAAGACAGAGAAGCCATATCCCTCCCTGCTTCCTCTCCCTCCTCACCCGCTTCTGTGCTGTGGTCCTTTCCTCCACCAACACACCCTTACCTGACTACTGTCCACTACCTCAGTCCTTCCCCAACTGCAACCTACCACTCTCCAAAGCAAGCACATCCTCCATCAACATGCTTCCTGCATCCAGCGCATCTCTTTCTTCATGTCCTCCTCTCTGGAAAGTCCTTACGTACATCCCATTTTTTAATATGGCTAAATCTAACTTATTCTCCAAGGAAAATCCCTGCTCTCTTTAAGAAGCCTCACCTGATCCCATGCTCCTGAGCCTACAAGACTATTTGTGTTGCCATATTCTTTCTGTTTCTCTTTCTCTGTCAATCTGTCTCTATCTGTCTGACTCTCTCTGAAGCATATCCTTCCATAAATACTTGTCTCCTGCAATAGTTGAGCTTTTTGAATAGATATACTAGGTCTTGGTAGACAATTGCTGACATCTAGTATCGTTAAATTAATGTTGGCAGAATTCATGAATGAATAAATGAAAAATCATGTCCCTGGCTGTAATAAATGATATGAATAATGAGTGGGGATGAAGTGGATAAATCTTTGTTTATTTTTCTCCTCAACTTTATTTCTATTTGTTTGCAAATTCTTGGAAAGGTGAGCCCCAAGAAAAGTAGACTATCTTTTCATTCCACACTTGATTCTGAAGTAGGGCTGGAAGTACAGTGGGTAAGGCATTTTCTTTGCATGCAGCCAACCTGGGTTTGATCCTTAGTGTCCTATATGGTTCCTTGAGCCCACCAGGAGTGACTCTGAGTGCAAAGCCAGGAGTAAGCTCTGAGGACTGCAGGGTATGGCCCAAAAATAAAAAGAAAATAAAAAAAAATAAAATGTGATTCTGAGGTGACCACTGTTAAATATTTGGTCGAACTGTTCCAATGGTCTCCAAGCTCAAGATGCACACACCAATGCACACAGACAAACACACTAACAAAACTGAGATACTATAGACACATCTACCATCTTTCCACTGAACTGAGTCATGGAATCCATCCTGATCAGCAAGTAGTGGTTCCCACTTATTCTTCCATGTCACAGATGTGCCATAATCTTAGATGCACCACAATCTGTGACTAAGCAAGGCCCTACTAGATGAGTAGTCATGTTATTTCTGTTCTTATGGACCCAACTTGTGTTTATTAAACATTCAGATTTTTAGGCAGCTCCCTGAATATACCTCTGCAGCAGTTCTCAGATGTGTTCCTGTTGTTTGGATGATTTACAGAGATCTGCTCTAACCTAATGGTTTTTAGAATAAGGAAGTAAGTTTTCATATTTATAAATGTGGGGAGGCTTTGCCTTTAGAATTAATGAACTGTTAGAGGTTTGGAACAAGGCCTGGATAGCTACATTTTTAAAGGCTACCAAGACAATTTTCCTGGGTTAAGAAATTCTATGCTTGGGGCTGGAGATATAGCACAGCAGTAGGGCATTTGCCTTGCACATGGCTGACCCAGGACGGACCTGGGTCTCATATGGTCTCTCGAGCCTGCCATGAGTGATTTCTGAGCACAGAGCCAGGAGTAACCCCTGAGCGTGGTTGGGTGTGGCCCAAAAAGCAAAAACAAAAAGAAAGAAATTCTATGCTCAGTACTATAGTTTCCTCTAGTTAGCAACACAATCAAGATCTGATGATCCCCATTAAAACAGTTTAATAAGTTAAAAAAAAAAAAAAGATTTGATGATTCCATTTTGCCCACTAGTTGTAAAAATGCAACATCAAACTAAAAGACTTTGATGCGGGGCTAGAAAAATGGTTCCAAAGAAGGACACGTGCTTTGTATGTAGGACCTTGGATTCAATCCCTGGTTCCACATGGTCTCCCCAAGAACTATTGGGTTCCCTAGCAACTCTGAGCACTAAGGTAAGAGTAGTCCCTGAGTACACCAGGTGTGTTCCAAAAAACAAGAAACAAAACGTGTTTGATAAGACTATTCAAAGTACCACAAAATAGAATGCTTTAGTTGTTCCTATCCTGAAATTAAAGGCTACATTTTATTGTTTGGTTTGAATAGTAACTTGGATTTTAGTTCTCAGTTTATATCTCAAAAGGTGAGGACAGAGAGATAGAACAGCAGTCAGGGAACTTGCCTTGCATGCTGCCAACTGGATTCTATTCCCAGCACTCCATGGCACCACCAGGAGTGATTCCTGAGCAGAGTCAGGAATAAGCAAGCCCCAAGCACTGCCAGGTGTGAACCCAAAACAAACAACAAAAGCAAAAGAAAGAAAATGAAATTTGTTGTTGTTGTTGTTGTTGTTTGCCTTTAGGGGCACACCCATTGACGCTCAGGGGTTCCTCCTGGTTATGCATTTAGAAATTGCTCCTGGCTTGGGGGACCATATGGGACGCCTGGAGATCGAACCGCGGTTCGTCCTGGGTCAGCCATGTGCAAGACAAAGGCCTTACACTACCTAGCGCCACCGCTCTGGTCCCGAGAAAAGTATTTTTGGCTTGCTCTCTCTGGGTAAGACTGTGTTCCCTTTTAAAAATATCTCTGTCTCTCTCTCTCCTCAAATTTCCATCACTCTCTCCTCACATCGCTCTAATAATATTTTATTAAAATAAAACTATTTATCAAAAACCAAAAACTTTTTTTTTAAATCTCTAAAACAAAATGGGCGGTTCACACAGTAGTTCTAGAGTATATGCTATAGAAAACTATTCCTGACTCTGTGCTCAGGAGCGACCCCTAGTGGAACCACATATGATTGTGGTGTTTCAAAGGAATATTCCCTAGGAACACAAAAACACAATACAAAACAACCAAGATGCCCTTCAACAGATGAAGCAACTGTGGTATATATACACAATGGAATACTATGCAGCCTTCAGGAGAGATGAAGTCATGAAATTTTCCTATACATGGCTGTACATGGAATCTATTATGCTGAGTGAAATAAGTCAAAGGGAGAGAGAAAGACTCAGAATAGTTTCACTCATCTATGGGTTTTAAGAAAAATGAAAGACATTTTTAGCAGAATCTCAGAGACAAGAGAAATGAGGGCTGGTAGGTACAGCTCATGACATGAAGCTCACCACATAGAGTGATGAGTGCAGTTAGAGAAATAACTACACTGAGAACTATCATAACAATGTGAATGAATGAGGGAAGTAGAAAACCTGTCTCAAATACACGTGTGGGTGGGGTGGGGAGGAGGGAGATCTGAGACATTGGTTCTGGAAATCTTGCACTGGTGAAGGGGGGGTGTTCTTTACATGACTGTAATCATACAACTGCAATCATGTTTGTAATCACGATGTTTAAATAAAGATAATTTTTTAAAAATGCCTTCCTCTGGGGCTGGAGCAATAGCACAGCAGAGCTGACCAAGGATGGGTGCTGGTTCAAATCCCAGCATCCCATATGGTCACGCAAGCCTGCCAAAAGCATCTGAGCATAGAGCCAGGAGTAACCCCTGAGCACTGCTGGGTTGACCAAAAAAAAAAAAAAAAAAAAAGCCTTCCTCACACCTATATTTATTACAGTGCTATTTACAATAGGCAGACTCTGGAAACAACCAAGATTCCCTTCAACAGATGACTAGCTAAGCAGGGGTTTCAAACTCAATTTACCCGGGGACCGCAGGAGGCAAAGTCGGGTGATCCTTGAGTGCAAAGTCAGTAGTAAGCCTTGAACATTGGGGGGGTATGACCCAAACAACTAAAATAAAACAAAACAAAAAAAGATTCCTCTAGGGCAGGGCCACAAAATGTTCTACAGAGGGCTGTTTGCGGCCCGCACACCATGAGTTTGAGACCCCAGGGCTAAAGAAACTGTGGTACATATACTCAGTGGAATATTATGCAGCCATCAGAAGAAATGAAGTCATGAAACTTTCCTATAGATGGATGGACATGGAATCTATCATGCTGAGTGAAATAACTCGAGGAAGAGAGAATAGTCTCACTCATCTATGGGTTTTAAGAAAAATAAAAGATATTATTGTAATAATGCCCAGAGACAGCAGAGATGAGGGCTGGAAGGACTGGTTCTCAATATGAAGCTCACCACATAGAGTGGTGAGTTTAGTTAAAGAGATGACTACACTATCATGACAATGTTAATGAGTGAGAGAAGTAGAATGCCTGTCTTGAATACAGCAGGGGGTGGGGAAGGAGGGAGATGGGGGCATTAGTGGTGGGAAGGTTGCACTGGTGAAGTGGGTGTTCTTTTTATGACTGAAACTTAACTACAACCATGTATGTAATCATGGTGCTTAAATAAAGAAAAAAAATTTTTAAAGGAGGGTGGTAATACTTAGCTCATGCAAGGCAAGCGCCTTCCTTCCTAAAAATCTCTCTCCAGTGCCATCTCTAACATTTGTAATAAGATTACCTTTCTTATTCCTTGACTTGTTTCAATTATTTTAATTTTTTAATATTTCTAATTTAAAATAACCTGCTAGCCCAGATATTTAAACAGAGATCATTTTAAACATAAATTAAATTATCTGGGCCCGGAGAGATAGCACAGCGGCGTTTGCCTTGCAAGCAGCCGAACCAGGACCAAAGGTGGTTGGTTCAAATCCTGGTGTCCCATATGGTCCCCCGTGCCTGCCAGGAGCTATTTCTGAGCAGACAGCCAGGAGTAACCCTGAGCACTGCCGGGTGTGCCCCCCCCCAAAAAATTAAATTATCTTCCAAAACAGAAACCAATAAAAAGAATCTTTCCAAGTGTCTAAAGACCTTTCTATTGATTAGAGAGCTAAACAGACCCATTATCTTTCTCTTCCTACTAAGGGTTTATCAATCAGCTCTACTCTCAGAAGCACAGTGAGAGCACATTCGGAACTCAAAACCACAGATAAAGCTCCTAAGTTTGACAACATCTTTCCTTTAAAAAAATAACACCCAGAACATTTTCTTCAAAAGCTTCATTTGGTAGTTACTCTATTGGGCACTTTAGCACCTAATCTAGTGCAAGATTACCAAGTTCAAGCTTGAAAGGAAAAATTAGACAGCTAGTTGGGTAGGATATTTATGTCTGAGTCGAACGGCTCTTCCTGAGATCAGGTTCAGAAGGAATATGTGAGAGCTCAGCGCTAATCACGACCATCATCGCCTTGTCCCTGTGCTCATCTCCACTGTCTATACCCTAAATGTATCACCGAGAGCCTGAATGAACAGGAGCAGCCAGAGAGCACATCCAACTAGTGAGTATAGTTACAAGAGGAACTTTCTGTTTTCTCCAATTAACTCAGACTCATCTCCACAGCTATTGGGTTTGACAGTGTACAAAGCTCTATACTAAGGGTTTAAGTGGAATAAGATCAAGTCAGAAGTAGATTCTGAGCACTAAGAATTTACAACCTTCAAGACCTCTTCTTTACATGATCCCTGGAGAACTTTGGCCAGAAATCAGGACCAAAAGGTCTGGTGTCAGAACACTGTACTGTACTTCTTCCATCCCGAGGAAGAGCCACACCTGTCTCCTCTTCTGATCTATCATCTTATTTTTTTTCCAATAGGTACAAGGTACTGTATTAGGCAAGTAAAACCCACTGTCTACAAATGTACATTGTCATCCCATTTGACCCTTACCACCCCGTTTTCAGGTATAGAACTAACCATACTACCCATTCAACAAATACTGGATCAACAAAAACAAGCTTCACTTATAAGGATAGAAATTATTCTATTCATCATAAGCCCTGAAATGAACTCTGCAAAAAACGGCACTTGGTTACCCATCACAGACTGTTAAATTCCTAATTTCCCTCCCCCAACATCCCACACCCCCTAGAGTGGAGGAACAATCAGCGTTAACAGCGGATTTAACAAAAGAACTGCAATTTCTCTTCCAAAATTCAGGGATTCAAAGGCGTTGGTAGTTCTCTGCAAATTTACTTTCTAAAAATAATCAATGTTTCAATGTTGTCAATAGGGCTCTCTCTCTCTCTCAGTGCTCAAACTCAGGACCTCCTGCATGAATCCACACACTCACTATACCACTGAGTCCCAACCCCAGGCTCCAATATCTCCTCCACTTCCTTTCAATTGCCGGCGAGCTGCACAATGACTAGATATCTTTAATATTTCACTCATAGTAGCAGGCATCAGCTATGAGTAACCTACTCTCCCCAGCATCACCACTGGCTCCAGATGGCAAGAAATCCATTCCCTCTACTCTCGCCTGGAAACAAAAAAAAAAATTCTCATTTCTTTTTCACCTGCAATAACTGTTTCACTCCAGAAAGAAAACGGGCAGGGTAGTGCGCGTGTGTGTGTCAGTGTGTGTGTGTGTGTGTGTGTGTGTGTGTGTGTGTGTGTCAGCGTGTGAGCGAGCATATGTGTGTATGTGTGCCAACATGCTGAGCACAGGTTTGGAACTGACTTCTGGGGGCATGGGTGTTAGCGCTGCCGCTTTAAATCTCACTGCATCGAGCCCTGGATTCCTTCCATAACCGAGCAGCAAAATGGTAACAAGAAAGGAGGAAAAAGAAATACCTCTTCCTCCCTGTCCGCCAGCCCTCCAGGCCGCTCCCGGGCAGGACGGGGACCGCGGCCAGGCCACCCCCACGCCCTCCCACTCGGACCCGCGCTGGGACAGGTGAGCCGGCACCAACCTGGGCCCGCGGGCATGGCCCACCTCCGGGGTTCAAGGTCAAGGACGAGGGCTCCCTGCCACCCACCCCTGCCCGCCCCAACCCCGCCACCCCAGCCAGTCGCGCTGAGCCGACCCGGGCTCGGCTGCCCAAGTTTCAGGCCCGGCCAGATCTCGCAGACCCGCGCCCTTCGCACCTGCCCGGCCCGGCCTGGCGCGGGGTCCGAGGGCCGTGCCCACCTGGCGCCACTCACCCCGGGTCGACATGGTTCGGGCAGGCGGCAGGAGCCGGAGCGCAGCGCGGCGCAGCAGCTGGGCAGGGCGCGGGGCGGTGGGTCGATGTCCCCGCAGGCAGCCCCACGCACACGCCCGCCGGCCGTAGGGAGGCGGCTCGCGGCGCGGCGACGCCTCCCGCAGGACACCTGGTCGGGCAGGACGCAGCGGGCGCACGCAGCGGCCTCGGGGACGGCTCCCGGCTCCCGGCTCCCGGCTCCCGGCTCCCGGCGCGGCCGCTGACAGCCCGGCCCTGCTGGGCGGGGCCGCCTCCGCCCGCGCCGCCGGCCCACCCGGCCCACCGGGCCCAGGGCGGCGGCGGCCACGCCAGGCGGGGCTTTTGTCCCCACGCTCAGGGAGCAGCGCAATGGGGCGACCTCCCTGCCGCCCCCTGAGAGTCTGAGCCCAGCAGAACCGGGCAGAAGCATTGTGCAGCTGGACTGGGCGGCTTCCCCAGGCACCTGCGAGAGCAAGTGAGCAGCCAGCGGCAACCCGGGGAGCAAGGAGTCAGGGGTCTTGTCTTACCTTCCGGCCACTTCGTGCCCCGTTCTGGGCAGAAGGCCTGGGCGGTGTGCAAACGCACAATTGGTGAGCATTGTGGGTGCTAGGGGGAGCTTCCAGTGACCCTGTAGGTTTAGCCCTGGAGCGCAGGGGTGTCCACTCTGCAGTCACTGGACTCTCACACCCAGAGCTCTTCGGCAGACTTTTTAATCCATTGCTTCAGTTCCAAAGCATGTGGGCTAGGACTGCCCAAGGCTGATATCTGAACAGTCGCGCCTTTTCTATATGTCAATGTGAAAACACAAAAATAGAAGGAAAGTCTCCCGTTGTACAGAGATTTCTCAACTAGACCTTGGAGCAAGTAAGCAACAGAACAAAAAGCCAGAGACCAGAAGCTCTAAAGACGAGAGAATCTGAACCCTGCCCTGGATGGCATTGGGGAAGTTCTTAAACCTCTGAGACTGGCTAAAAAAATTCTAAGTTTCAGTCCTTTCTCTTTCATCAGTTCCTCCATGCTCTCCGTCCGCACAATAGGAATCTTAGTACTTCTCTAAGAAGACACTTTCCCTATCTTTTCCCTATAAATTCTTCATGAAAGCTGTTTAATAGTTGGGACAATTCAGAAAACACCCAGGCACAGGTTAACAGAAAAATGGTTCTCAGCGAGGGAAAAATATCTTTGGCGGTTAATGGAACTTCAAAACCCAACCAAATGATCATTTGGGGAAAGAAAGAGTAGAAAAAGTAAGAGAGAAATAGAAGATGAGTCCATCTTGGAGGGCAGAGGGCACTGCTCGGGCTCGGCTCGGGGGTCATTTCTTGTGGTGCCTGGGGGGAACCACATATAATGCCAGAGACTAAACTAGGTCAGCAGCATGCAAGGCAAGCAAGCGCCTTACCTGCAGTACTAGCTACCTTGGCCCTATTTATCCATCTTGAAAGCATCCCTTCCCCTGACAGAAAACTTGCAAATGCCATAATGTAGTCACGCAGTGATATATACACAGTGGGAAAGCAACTCTTCTCCACTCTGATCTCCAGTTCACTGCCGACTTGCTCACCAAAAAAAAATCATTGCAGGAAGCCCCACTGCTTTCCTCAATCTAGTTTATTCAGTATACTGCCTACAAGAATAACTTCCTAAAACACGATCGCATAACCCAAAATCTTCATATTACAAAGCTCCAAGTTCGTCTCTACTACTTTCCAGCAAAAGCTTTCACATTTCAGTGTATTCCTCCACCCAACTAACCCATTCAGCATCATTGTACTGAAAAAAACTGTGTCCCATTCTATTCAGTGGGTGTTAGTTATGATTATAGTCACTGGACAGAGGGAACTGGACTTTGTTCTCATCTGTATGGAAGTCAGGATAATCAGAGATTTCAAGGTTTTCCTTACCTTTGCGATCTACCTCTCTGGTGTCATCTCTAACTCCTTCCCTAAGCAAACATGAAGTGGCCACACTACCCTGTTCCCTGAGTTTCTCAGCAATATCCCAGGAGCCAGTCTCTAGCATTTCAATTGCTCTTTGTATTGCTTGTGCTCTTCCCAAATGCCCAACTCCTCAACCTAATGAACTTGTATCTGAAATAAGTTCTAACTACTTATCTCATGTCTCTCCTTCTCCCAACCTACCCAATGGTAGTCAGGGCCTACTTTCGCTCACCCCCACTTACTATACTGCTTTGTGTTGTTATTAATGGCTTTTGTTTCCTATCTCCCCAATTGTTTATAAAAATCATTGAAATCAGAAACTTGGAAGCCTTGAGGAGCTGAATTTGTTCTGGAAGTATCTATCTGCCATGCAAACTAAAGAGGGGAAGGCCCTACTATGATCCTTGAGATTAATCTTCAGTCATCTTTACTAAGTGTCAGGCAATTCCATTCAGACACCTTCACATCAGAAATAAAAGTTCAGTATAAAAAAGTTTCAGAACAAGTAAATCTTACTCTTACCCTTAAACTACTTAGAATGTATTACACTAGGATGCATAATAGTCTCCTATATTATTGTAAGTCTGAAATATAACATCTTACACAGGGGTCAAAGTGATAGCACACCAGGTAGGGCATTAGCCTCGAACCTGGCTGACATGGGTTCAATCCTCAGCATCCTATATGGTCCCCTGAGCTTGCCAGGAGATAATTTTTGAACACAAAGTAACCCATGAGCACAACTGTATGGAATCCAAGAAATAAGCAAAATAAATCTTACACGATCCTGTCACCTTCAGAGCCCAATTAACCACAGGTGGGAAATTGGTATGTTTATTATTGAAGATGATTCTGGGGTAAGTAAAAACTACCTATGAACATAGCTTTAATCCTTTGCAGGCTTCTATCATTTTAGACTTAAAATGCACATGACTTATTTCTGTAATTCTATCTTAGAGCTGTTATACTTTAACAGTGGTCCTCAAACTATGGCCCTCGGGCCACATATTGTATTTGTATCTGTTTTGTTTCTTCATTGCAAAATAAGATATATGCAGTGTGCATAAGAATTCGTTCATAAGTTTTGTTTTTACTATAGTCAGACCCTCCAATGGTCTGAGGAACAGTGAACTGGCCCCCTGTTTAAAAAGTTTGAGGATCCCTGCTTAAAAAATGACCAATAGAGTCAATCACATCATTCTAGAATATATTCTTTTAACCTTAGAAACCTAAAACCAAATCTTCCGATCACTTATCACCAATCAAGAGTAACTGTGTTCTCCTGATCAGCCTAAAAAAGAATTCTTGTGTAAAATAACTGAGAATAACTTAGAAGTAATTATGAGGATAAACTCTGGTGCAAGAAATTTCCAGGAAAATGTTAAATGCTACCTTTTAAAGTCATAAAATAACATATAGTCTAGGGGCCAGAGAGATAGCACAATGGTAGGCCATTTGCCTTGCACACAACCGATCCAGGATGGAAGGTGGTTCGAATCCAGGCATCCCATATGGTTCCCTATGCCTGCTCGGGGCAATTTCTGAGCACAGAGCCAGGAGTAGCCCCTGAATGCTGCCAGGTGTGACCCTCCCCCCAAAAATAACATATAGTCTATTAGTTGAAATTACAATAGAAAGAAGAACTTTCATACCAAGGAAATATAAACTGAACTGGGTTTGAAAAAGATGTTACTGGACCAAAGCGATAATACAGCAGTGATATACAGTGTGTTTGCCTTGTACATGACTAACCAGGGTTCATTTCCTAGCATCCCATAGGGTTCAATAAGTACCAGAAAGAGTAATAATTTAGCACAGAGCCAGAAGTAAGCCCTAAGTAACTGATAGATTTTTCTCCCAAAAATAAACAAAATATACAAATTACTATTTGATTCTTTCCAAAAGCACCCTTTCAACTTCTAATGGAAGGGAATTTATAATACAGTATTGATGTTTTCTATTCTTTATTAATTTGGCTTTGATATGGATTAAATTCATATTCCCATAGTTTTACATTGTTATCACTTTTTTATCACTAAATTTCACATGAGTAATAGGATAATTTGCTTCCTACATAATCTTCAGTTAAAAAAAAAAAGACACACTAAACTGCTCAATTTCCCAGCAAATACTTTTATAATAACCACCTATAACAGGCAACAAGAAAAGCATGGCAAACAAAGTAGATTAAGTGTCTATCTTTGTGACATTTACATTTGAGAAAGAAAGTCAAACTTTATCCAAGGTGAAGAAGCTAAGTCTGAGACTCTTCATTAAGTCTGGACACTTAAAGCAGGTTAAAATGGTTCCAGATCAGTAACATCCCTAGCTTCTCAGAGAAGAAAACAAAAATTTTATTACAATTAAAGCATTTTCTTTCTTTTTTTGTTTTTGTTTTTGTTTTTGTTTTTGGGCCACACCCGTTTGACGCTCAGGGGTTACTCCTGGCTATGTTTCAGAAATCGCCCCTGGCTTGGGGGGACCATATGGGACGCGGGGGGATCGAACCGCTGTCCATCCTATGTTAGCGCTTCCAAGGCAGACACCTTACCTCTAGCGCCACCTTCCCGGCCTCAACAATTAAAGCATTTTCAATTTTAACTCTTGAAGTCCACAAATGATCAATAAAAAATGAGGTCATCATCAAAAGTTTCCAAAAACACAAAGCAAACAGCAATTTAAAAAAAGAATCAGCAGAAAAGGCAAATAGCACATGGATAAGATACTAAGATAAGACACTGTGAACTCTCGGGTAAGAAATATGTGATAGAGGGGCCAGAGCATAGCACAGTGGTAGGGCGTTTCCTTGCATGTGATGGATCTAGGACAAACCTTGGTTCACCCCCAGGCGTTCTATATGGTCCCTGAGCCAGGAGCAATTTCTGAGCGCATAATCAGAAGTAACCCCTGAGTGTCACAGGGTGTAACCCAAAAAAGAAAAAAAAGGGCCCAGAGAGATAGCACAGTGGCGTTTGCCTTGCAAGCAGCCGATCCAGGACCAAAGGTGGTTGGTTCGAATCCCGGTGTCCCACATGGTCCCCCGTGCCTGCCAGGAACTATTTCTGAGCAGACAGCCAGGAGTAACCCCTGAGCACAGCTGGGTGTGGCCCAAAAACCAAAAAAAAAAAAAATGTGATTGAGAGATAGCTCAATGGACTGAATTTTTATGCTTGACAGGAAGGGAAACTTGATTTTGTCTATAACTCTGCATAGTTTTCAAGTACCACTGGGAATGAGACCCCTAATCCAAGAGTAGCTAGCAACTAAAAATTGCCCAAAAAGTCAGAAAAGGGGATATAAAATAAGACATGAACTATAAAAAAAATACACATTAAAAAATGAGTCATAAAGAGACTACAAAAAAATGACCTAGGAACAGGTCAGGAAGAGAGCTCAAAGAGTTTGAATTCATACACGAGGATCAGAGTAGATGCGGGGTACTGCACGGACCTCCAAGTATCACTGGGTACTTCCCTGGTCACCCCTGGTACCACCAGGCCTGACCAGCTGCACATTGTAAAAGGGATATGCAGACATTTTGCCTGCACATCCAGAGATTATTGGGAGGAAGCTCCCCTCACTAATTAATAAATTTCAAAAAGAACCAAATATCATCTGCTGTTTTATTACTTTAACTGATAATAAAAAGCTTTTAGTTGGAAGCAAAGAAATACTCAGTGCAATTGAAGATGGATGTTAAGGCACTAATAAGAATGCAGCTCTGAAATATTCAGAGAGAGAATATAAAGCTTAAAATAAGTGAACAATTGGATGAGAAGATCTAATGTAGAAGTAGCAGCATTCAGAAAGAAAAATATGGAAGAGATGCAAATCCAGCAAAGAGCGTTTTTACAAGAAAGATAGAACCCCAAGTAGAAAGTTAGCAGAATATATATCATGCAGAAAGATTTTTTTGAATTTCAGACGACCTGTGCATATTGCATGAAAACAACACTGATGCTGAGAAGATCTCAAAAGCAATTTTCACAAAGTGGCAGGTAAGGTGCTTGCCTTGCAGGTGGAAAACTGGGGTTTGATCCCTGATTATCTATCGCCTGAGTGGGGCCAAAAACAAACCCTCCAAAAATGTTGTCTAAAAATGAATAGCATGAGATGGGCATTCCAGGCACTGCGAATGTACCCCTCCTTGGACTCCCTCACTAGTCACCCCTGGCATGGGCAACAGGACTCAGGACAGAACCAGCTTCTAAAATTCCTCCCTGGCCCACCAAGCCTGCTTCCCTACTCTATTCCCTGGCCTGTCTCACCTTGGGGCCAAGTGCTTAGGTGGGTTTCATGCAGGCTGTGCCCAGTGCCTGGGTGGCATGGGGGGGGGCAAGCTGTCTAGGGATGTGCTGGGAGAGGCAATGAACAGAAGCCAAGCAAGGAAGCTTGTGGGTCAGACCCAGAGAAAGGGGGAGAAGCAAGCATGCCCTGTGTTCCCCAAAAACCTGCCTAGCGGATCCACCCAATTTCCTGGACAGAGACGCACAGTGTGTGATATGCCTGCTGCAGTGGATTGGTCATCACTCTTACTGGCTGCAGGTTCTATAGGCGTAAATCTCTCCCAGGGCCAGCCAAGGCCCTGAGCGTGAGCAGCAATGGGACAAGACACCCGACTGTCAGGGCATCACGGAGTAATACCAACTGGTTGTGGGCGGCCAGAAGCCCAGGACTAGCAGGTGCAGCAGAGCCCAGAGGAGCACAGCAGGGGGTTGGGGTTGGGGGCGATCCTCCAGGCCGGGAAGGGTCGGATCCCACTACACAGCATGGAGAGTCCACACAGTCTGAAGCCAGGACACCGGCTCCTCATTATTGTCTCCATGGTCTATGTCAGCATCACCCCTAACCCCCAAACACTCTGCCCATGTTCTCTGAGCAGCCTTGAGAAGACCAAACTCTCCTCCTCAAGGGCCGTGGTGTGGACATCACAGTCCAGCTTGGGCTCTGTTAAAAAACGGCCTCCTGGAGCCTCAGAAATCATAGTCTGCAGGTGGCCCACCCGGGTTTAATCCCTGCCACCCCAAGTCCCCACATCCCTCCAGGAGTGACCCCTGAACACAGAGCCTGGATTAAGCCCTGAGTGCTGCCGGATGTGGCCCGTAAAATGTGGAGAAAATTGATGGGAAGAGGCCCAGTGGGCTGGAGAGGCAGAAGGATGAAGGTGCTGGCTGCCAGTACAGCCCAGCACGGCCAGGGGTCACTCCTGATCTGGAATAACTGCTGAGCATTGCGGGGTGCAGTCCCAACACACCAACCAGGTCCCCTAAAAAGGCACATGAACGAACTGTTGCTGGAGGATGGTTGGATTTTGGCCTAGGCCGAGAGAGGCCAGGAGGGAGGGTCGGAGTGGGCAGTGACAAAGGTCAGGAGAAAGGGTCAGGAGCCAGGAGCTGGCAAGGCTGCTCTAGCCCCAGCACCACAGGCTTATGTGCCCACAAGCTCTGATAGGGCTGCTCCACCATCCAGAGCCCTCCTAGCCAGAGCAGATTTGGGCATGACACAGAGGCTGAGGGCACTTCCTTGGGGGTCTCTGCGAGATCCCAATGTCCCATAGGCCCTCACTTTATTGGGCACCACAAGCCAGGAGGTCCCTTGCTTTTTCTGCCTAGGACACTCTTTCCCCACTAGGTCTTCTGCCTCCTGCCTTCTGTCTGCCGGGTTTCCTTGTCCTTTGAGGCCCACTCATTCACCTCCTTCCCTGACTCCAGAGGCAGGTCTTTATCGATGCTGCCATATAGCCTTTGTTTCCCCTCTCTGCTGTGATTCTTTTTTTTTTTTTTTTTTTTTTTTTGGTTTTTGGGCCACACCCAGTAACGCTCAGGGGTTACTCCTGGCTATGTGCTCAGAAGTTGCTCCTGGCTTGGGGGACCATATGGGACACCGGGGGATCGAACCGCGGTCCGTCCAAGGTTAGCGCAGGCAAGGCAGGCACCTTACCTTTAGCGCCACCGCCCGGCCCCTCTGCTGTGATTCTTATCTGGGCTTTTCCATTGGTAATAAGAGCCTGTCTCCCAGCTAGGCTGTGTCTGGACCCCCATGATCCCTAATAGGGTCTTACAGAAAGCAAACATTCCATAAAAGTATTTACTAAATTAATTTTATTTAAATGAAATTAGATAAAAAATAATCATAAATTAAATAAAATAAACAAGAGACTGAGAACAGACTTCTAAAGGAAACAATGAAAGCCAGAACACAATGGAATTCTGTGTAGCCATTTATAATTGTGTGAACAGCAAAAATACCTTTAATGCCAATAAAAATATTTTAACATAAATAATTGTTTCCAGTAATAGAATCTTAACATTATTCATATATAATATATAAACAAATTGACATGGAGGAAACTGACTTCTCTTAAAGGGTGTGCTTTAGAAGAATAGTGGGGAGGGGTTGTTCATACAGGAGAGTCTGATGAATTAGTGATATGTTTCAATGATAAGCTAGTGGGAAGCTTAATTCTTTGAGGCTGGAGAGAGCCCAAAAAAGTGAGCTGAGCATGCATGAGCCCCAAGATCAATCCTGACAACTTCTTGTCCCCTATGACCAAGCTGAGATTTTGGGGAATGGCATTCCTATAGAGTTCATGGCTTATTATTATTGGCTCATTCCTGGCAGTAGGGGATCATAGTGTGGTACCAAAGATCAATCCTAGGTTAGCTGTATATAAGGTAAGTGTGACTGACTATCTCTTCAGCCTCAAAAAATAGTTCTTTACAACAGTTTTGTAAAATAAATAAATAAAACAGTTTATACAGTGGATACAGCTTAGTGAAACTAAGAAATAGGAATCTGAAGTTAGAATAACAGATTTTTCTAGTCAAACAGCAACCAAGTTTTTATTAGCTTAAACATTATAATAATAACTTTCTCATCTAAAATCATCTCCCCAGAGCTTGAAGAATAGTGCAGTGGGTAGGGCACTTACGAATTTGATCCCAGCACCCTCTCAGGTCCCTCAATCCCCTTTAAGAGTGATCCTGAGCCTGAAGCCAGGAGGTATCCTTGACACCACTGATGTAGCCCATAAACCAAATTATAAATAAATTCATCTTCCCAGTTTAGGGATTTGGTGGGGGGAGGGGAGCATTTTTTTCTTGTTTTTGGTTTGGGTTGACCATGTGTAAATAAAGTGTCTAAGCCCCTAAACCCAAGAACTATCACTTTGACCCAAAACTTTTTTTTTTTTTTTTTTTTTAGAAAAAGAAAACAGTATTGATTTGGACAACAGGCAGCTCAGGGCAGTGAACCTTTAAAGTGGGTAGGGGAGCTGGGGCAAGAGAGATAATACAGGAGTTAAGGCACTTGCTTTGCAACATAGTTCAACCCCTGCACTGCATATGGTCCCTAAGCACCACTAGGAGTAAGGCCTGAGCACAATTGGGTATGGACCACAACCCTCTACCTAAAAAAGGGATATAGATTAGGTGAGTCTCATAAACATCTACCAGGGGTTCCCAAACTATGGTTCATGGGCCACATGCAGCCCATCAAGAACATTTATCTGGCCCTCCGAATATTTTGGCCACTGTTGCCTGTACTGCTTAACTGCCAATTCCACCAGGGCCCCAGTGTACATGTGTGGGTTATGCATTTCATTCTCTGACTCCCATCCTTCCATCTCTTTTTTTTTTTTTTTTTTTTTTTTTGGTTTTTGGGCCACACCCGACGGTGCTCAGGGGTTACTCCTGGCTGTCTACTCAGAAATAGCTCCTGGCAGGCACGGGGGACCATATGGGACACCGGGATTCGAACCAACCACCTTTGGTCCTGGAGCGGCTGCTTGCAAGGCAAACACCACTGTGCTATCTCTCCGGGCCCCATCCTTCTATCTCTTGACTCCTCCTCTAAGTCTCAGGCAGGGGTCCTCAAACTATGGCCTGCCAAAAGAAGGTCCATACTTCCCATTGAAATACTGGTAAGTTTGTTAATTTAACTTTACTTGTTCTTCATTTTAAATATTGTATTGATTCTCACTTTGTTTTTACTTCAAAATAAAATATGTGTAGTGTGCATAAGAATTTGTTCATAGTTTTTTTTTAAAAAACTATAGTCTGGCCTCCAATGACCTGAGGGCTAGTGAACTGGCTCCCTGTTTAAAAAAGTTAAGAACCCTGGGGCCGGAGAGATAGAATGAAGGTAAGGCAAGGTTTGCCTTGCATGCAGAAGGTTGGTGATTCAAATCCTGGCATTCCATATGGTCCCCTGAGCCTGCCAGGAGCAATTTCTGAGCATTAGTCTGAACTATGTATAGGGTTCACATGGGGATAAGAGAGCTTTTGGGTTCTGGCCAATGAGTAGTGAAGAGTCATTGGTGACATTAAGTAAAAGCATTAATTAAATGGCTAAAGACACATCATAGTAGAAAGCTAAATACTACCAGAAAGAAAGCAACACCTTACCTGCTTTAACAAAGCTTAGAATGGTCCTGGAAGGGTTCCAATTGACCTTTAAAAGAATAGTTAACACAGAACAAAGAACAAGAAGGCAAAAAAAAATCTCATAGTAAACAAAGTAATGACCATAATGTTCAGCATTCAGTCAAAATTGACTGAAAATATCTAAAAGAAGATGGCACATATTTTTAATCTGAAAAGATTTCAATAGCAGTGGCAAATAGACAAGGGTATTATAGTTGACATATGTAGATAGAAATATAAATATAGTTATATATATAGATAAGTTCATTTATGTTAAAGTATTTAAAGGAAGACATGAACACATGAGGGAAAGTGAAAAAAAAAACACCTAATCAAGATTTTAGAAATAAAATATGCTATCTCTTTTTGTTTCCTGGTCACCTCTTAAAGGTATTCAGTGCACTTTATTTACAAAGCCCAAAAAATATAGGTCCTTTGTTTGAGGAAGTCATTTCACAATAAGTCCTTTGCAAACTGGAGTAAACAGTCTAAGTGTCAGTTAATGAGTTTCCCACACACAGTGAAATAAATAAACTGAGCAGACATTGGAGAAGCTTAGAACAAAGGCCTGGAGTGAAGAGGTTATTTTGCAGCAGAATACTGGGTGTGGTTCAGATGAAAATGTTCATTTTTCCTGAAAAAGCTACTGGATTTTACTTATTGAATATTTTTGTTTAGGAGCCACATTAGGGCTTATTTCTGGCTTTGAGATCAGGAATCACTCCTGACCAAGCTGGGGGGAACCTATGTGGTGCCAGAGATAAAACCCAAGTTGGCTGTGTGCAAGGAAAGCTCTACTATCTCTCTGGCCCTAAGATTACTGAACTTTTGAAAATGCCACATCTTATGCAAAACTTTCACCAGAAAAATTGATTTAAAAAAATAAAGAAACTAATAAAGATAAGTTTTCTTCAAAAGAAGAAATCATTAACATGAAGTAATTGATAAAATCTATTGAGAGTTAAAAAAATAAAAAATGAATGTATATTCAGCAACCAGTAGGACATAGTAGTCAAAAATCATAATGGGGGGACAGAAAAAGAACATGATGAAAAAACTTTTATATTTGAATAAGCAAGAAACTCACATGCAAAGGAACCCAGGAACTCCCAAGTAAGACCAACACAGACCCACAAAAATAAAAAAATCAGAATACAGGGGGGTTTGCAGAGAGTTCAGCAGTGAAATAATCCACTTACCAACACAAAGCTACTGAGTCCTCAAGTTTGAATTAAATTCAGTCCTACATATCCGTGTACAATTCCCTCATCTCGGCTGTTTGTTTTCCAACACTAACGTCAAGTGTATGATCTCCACTGCACCACAAATAAGTATGTCATTCTGGTAATTGCAGAAATAATACCACAGGAAGAGAAGGGAAAGACTGTTTTTGGTAATATAATAAATATAATAAATAATATAATATAATAAATATATTCTGACAAATCATAAGTAACCCAGGTTTTGGAATGATCATACAAAGACTTCAAATTATGAATATTATGAATAGGGCTTAAAGAATAGTACAGTGGATAGGGTGCTTACCTTGCATATGACCAACCCTGGTTCAATCTCTGGCATTCCACAAGATTCCTTATGCACCACCAGGAGTAATTCTTGAGTGCAGATGCAGGAATGAAGCAAACTTCTCACTGCTGAGCACTGTCAGGTGTGACCCAAAAAACAAAAATAAAAAATATGTATTTTTTTAAGCTGGAGCTGGTAAAAAAAATAAAAGCAACATGTACAAAAAAATGAGGTATTTCGGGGAAAAAAAGGATGAACACAATAATAAAAATATAATTAAAATAATTATAGCATGATGAAATATCTCTTAATGATGTCATCAGTGGACAGTACAGAAGAAGGTATAAGCAAATTTAAAGCTAAGAAAAACAAGGTATAGTTTAGTCAATTATAGGAATAGATACATATTTGCTAATGTATATAGCATGGTAGAATCACTAGATAATAATAGTTTTTTGTTGTTGTTGTTTTGTTTTGTTTTTGTTTTGGGGCCACTCCCGGCAGTGCTCAGGGGTTACTCCTGGCTGTCTGCTCAGAAATAGCTTCTGGCAGGCACGGGGGACCATATGGGACACCGGGATTCAAACCAACCACCTTTGGTCCTGGATTGGCTGCTTGCAAGGCAAACACCACTGTCCTATCTCCCCGGGCCCAATAATGCTATTTTTTTTTTTTTTTGGTTTTTTGGGCCACACCCAGCGGTGCTCAGGGGTTACTCCTGGCTGTCTGCTCAGAAATAGCTCCCGGCAGGCACGGGGGACCATATGGGATGCGGGATTTGAACCAACCACCTTTGGTCCTGGATTGGCTGCTTGCAAGGCAAACACCGCTGTGCTATCTCTCCGGGCCCAATAATGCTATTTTTAATGTTTTTTATTTAAGCACAATGATTACAAACATGTTCATATTGGGTTTCAGTCATAAAATGTATACACACACCCTTCACCAGTGAAACTTTCCCGCCACCACTGTCCCCCTATTTTCTACCTCCCCCAACCCCGTCTGTCTTCAAGACAGACATAATAATGCTATTTTAAAAAATAAACTATCATATGGGGTCAGAGAGATAGTACAGTATGTGAAGTACTTACCTTGCATATGGTTTGTTGCATGGCACTCCAATGGTGTGATCCAAGATCCACCAGGAGTGATCACTGAGCATAGAACCAGGAGCAAACCCCTGAGCACAACTGGGTTGGCTTCAAAATCAAAAGATAAAAATTTAAACTGTCAATGTATCATTTAGTGATATGCGTATGGAGATAAACAAGTAAAGGAACTACATCTACTTAGCATATGGGATTGCTTCTATATTGGTGCTCTATATATCAAACCTAGGCCTCATGCATGCAAAACAATGGATTTGTCTCTCCAATTGATCTACAATTTGGGGGGGTGTTGGGTCAAACCCTGCAGCTCTCAGGGGTTACTCCTGGCTCTACACGCTCAGAAATCGCTCCTGGAAGGCTCAGGGAACCATATGGGATGCTGGGATTTAAACCACCGTCTTTCTGCATGTAAGGCAAATGCCCCACCTTCATGCTATCTCTCCTGCCCATTGATCTACAATTTTTTAAAAGCAAGAGAGTTCTTTTAGAATTAATATAAAATATTCTGGAGTGGGCCAGAGCAATAATAGCACAGCGGGGAGGACATTTCCCTTGCATGCGAACCACCTGAGTTTGATCCGTGGCATTCCATATGGTCCCCCAAGCCTGCCAAGAGTGATTTCTGAGTGCAGAGCCAGGAGTAACCCGAGTGCTTCTGGGTGTGGCCCAAAAATAAAACAAAAAAAGTTCTGGAGTTTCCAAGGTTTTCACATACACCTTGCTATATGAATATATCAGTATCATCAAAGATTCAGTGCCCCCCCCACAAAAAAGACCCTCATCTCTTTTCTCCTATTCTCCCCCATATTTTACCTCAGTGAATTATGTAAGTTTCGGGTTTTTGAAAGTTTATTTCTTTTGGGTGTTTGGGTCACACCCAGTAATACTCAGGGCCTTTTCCTAGCAATACTCAGAGGACCATATTTGGTACTTAGGGAGTCCAGACAGGGTAGGTAGGATGCAAGGCCAGCACCTTTCACCCTTCTACTATTTTTTGTTTAGTTTTGATTTGATTTTTAGGTTACACCCAGCAGTGCTCAGGAGTTACTCCTGGCTCTGCGCTCAGAAACTGCTCCTGGCAGGCTCGGGGGACAACATGGGATGCTTGGATTCGAACCACAATCTGTCCAGAATCGGCTGCATGCAAGACAAATGCCCCACTGTTGTGCTTTTTCTCCGGCCCTTCCCCCTCTACTATCTTGATGTTTTGTTTAAGTCAGATGACAGCAACCTCCATTGTGCCCACAGTGAACTTACCTAGAGTGAGACTCGGACCCTTTTCTCTTTGGGAAATTGGGATTGGAATAGTGGGTTCTAACTACTTGGACCTGGGAAGTGAGGTAGTGTGGACCAAACTGTGCAAAGATTTCTCCACTGCTATAAATTGCATGGTTCTAGCTGTGAAATGTGGTGATATTTTGGAAAAAGTGGTTTGGGAGATATTCAGGGGTAAATGATTCTCTCTTTTCTCTCTTTCCTTCTATCCTTCCTTCTCTCCTTCCCTCCCTCTCTTACTACCCCTCACTCTGTCTAGATTCTGTGTTCGTCCCTCCCTCTACCTTTCCTTCATTCCCTCTCTCCCTATCTCTGTTTCCTTCATTCTGTCTCTCCCTTCCCCTCTCCCCTTCCCCTCTTCCCCTCCCCCTTTCCCTCTCCCTCTTCCCCTCCCCCTCTCCCCATTTTACCCTCTCCCCCTCTTAACCTCCCCTCTCCCCCTTACCCTCCCCCTCTCCCTATTCCCCTCTTCTCCTCTCCCCCTCTTACCCTCTCCCCCTCTTACCCTCTCCCTCTCCCCCTCTCCCCTTCCCCTCTCCCCCCCTCCACTCCATCTCTCCAGCTTTCTCCCAATCCTTCTCAGCTGTATCCTGTGAAGATACAAAAGACACAGCAGAAAGACACCAACCATCATCATCAGGAAGAATCCACAAAGCAGAAAGGGGTTGAGCTCCTACTGATCTTAGACTTCTCACCTCTAGACCAGTGAGAAAACAAATTTGTGTGGTTCCAATCTACAGGATTTGATTCTGGGACCCCAAGCTAAGAGAGATACACAACTTTGTGCATAGAACAAAAGTCATTCAATTCTACAGATTCCATGGGTAAATTTCTTTTTTTCTTTTTTTTTTTTTTTTGGTTTTTGGGCCACACCCGGTAACGCTCAGGGGTTACTCCTGGCTATGTGCTCAGAAGTTGCTCCTGGCTTGGGGGACCATATGGGACACCGGGGGATCGAACCGTGGTCCGTCCAAGGCTAGCGCAGGCAAGGCAGGCACCTTACCTTTAGCGCCACCGCCCGGCCCCTCCATGGGTAAATTTCAAAGGGGGTAAGTAAGCTATTATTTTTAAAAAATTTATTTATTTATTTATTTATTTTTGGTTTTTGGGTCACACCCAGCAGCTGTCAGAGATTACCCCTGGCTCTACACTCAGAAATCACCCCTGGCAGGCTCGGGGGACCATATGGGATGCTGGGATTCGAACCACCATCCTTCCGCATGCAAGGCAACACCTTACCTCCATGCTATTTCTCTGGCCCCAGTAAGCTATTATTTTATGGTGAGCAATTCATTATCATAAATTCAGTCCCAAATTTCCTAATTGGGAAGTCTATAGGCAAGTCATTTTACTTCCAAATTTAGGGTTAAAAGACTTACTCCCGGGGCCGGCGCAGTGGCACTAGAAGTAAGGTATCTGCCTTGCCAGCGCTAGCCTAGGATGGACCTGGTTCAATCCCCCCGAGTCCCATATGGTCCCCCAAGCCAGGAGCGACTTCTGAGCTCATAGCCAGGAGTAACCCCTGAGCATCGCGGGGTGTGGCCCAAAAACAAACAAAGACCTAACTCCTGGTTCTCTCTCTCTCTCTCTCTCTCTCTCTCTCTCTCTCTCTCTCTCTCTCTCTCTCTCTCTCTCTCTCTCTCTCTCTCTCTCTCTTTCTCTCTCTCTCTCTCTTTTGCTACTTCTGAATCCTTATTAATAGCTGTCTCCTCCTTGCCATCATTTATTGATTAAATGAGATCATGAATGCTAAATATATGATCATAAACTGGCATTCAAGGTTCCATTGACCTACGTTTGCAATGATGTGTATTGAAAACTCCTAACTAGGGGCCCAAGTAAGAGCACTGTGGGGAGGGCATTTGCCTTGCATGCAGCTGACCTGGGTTTGATCCCCAGCATCCATATGTTCCTCCCTACCCTGTGTCTTTGAGGAGTGATTTCTGAGCACAAAGCCAGGAGTAAAAACTGAGTGCCACTAGGCATGGCCCAAAAACCAAATAAATAAATAAATAAATAAAAACAAGAAAACAAACTCTTAACTATAGATCTTTGAACCAATGGAAATTAGTTACCTGGCTAATAAAGGGTGTATTTGCAGACTCTCCTCTTTCCCCATCAGCATCCTTTCCCTCTAGAGAATACCTGAAAACTGCATTAAGGCACCAACCCAAGTGTCTAACCCTTCTTCCCCCACTGGACCCCATGCTCAATTCATTACAGGCTCCTAACCGTGGCCCCCATGGTAGGGTGTAAGCGATCTAATGCTTTAAGTAGCAGTTGGAGGTAGCACTCACTGCTGGGTCTGATATTACTCAGCTTCTTGGGAATTATGTTTTCAATGGCTTCTATTCTAACCTTTAGTAAATAGTAAATGCTTTCCTTATTATTTTTTTTTTTTTTTTTTTTTTTGGTTTTTGGGCCACACCCAGTGACGCTCAGGGGTTACTCCTGGCTATGCACTCAGAAGTCGCTCCTGGCTTGGGGGACCATATGGGACGCCGGGGGATCGAACCGCGGTCGGTCTCCTAGGCTAGCGCAGATACGGCAGGCACCTTACCTCGAGCGCCACCGCCCGGCCCCGCTTTCCTTATTATTATGTAGGAGCCTTACCATAATAAAAAGATTCTTTTGAAGCAGAGGTTTAGACTGTTCATGCAGCTGACTGGAAAAGTTACAGAGAGTTGGAAGTAAGGAAAAAATGGGACCAGCAGAAGCAGGAGAATGTTACAACAGGAAAAATCAATCTTCTAGTCCTGAAGCAAGCCAAAATGTAGAACTGGAGGGGCCTCCAATTAAGATACAAGATCTAGGTGCAGGGGTTGGTACAGCAGAGTGGAGGTACAAAATAGTTCAGGATAGACTTCATCTTTGAAGAAATGATAAGACTAGATTCCAGTTGTAGCCCCATCCCCCCATTCTTCTTCGTGTAACCTTACCTACGAGAAAGACCCTCCCATTTCTGGGAGGGGTCTTGGGGAGGTTACAAAAGGTTTGGCCTCAGGGGCAAAAGGAGATTTGTAAGGATGGAGGAGGAAACAGGAGGAGATCTCTGAGGGACAAGGTACAACGCAGGGCTGAATAGGAATCCAGAGTAAAAGGTTAGGATAGAAGCCACACATCTTGGCTAAAGCTGATATTTCCTGGAACCTGTCTGTGGATGATTTTCTTGCCGCTACCTGAAACTGCAGACCCGCCAGGGTTGGAAACACGTGGTCCTGGGCTGGAGGAGAAAGGCCTCCACCACCATCCAACCCTATCCAAAGGGCAATCTTTATTATTTTATACTACACCAGTCATGAGCAAAACATAAACTAAAAGCACTAATTATTCAAAGGGGGCCACCCCAGGAACAGTGACCTGAAAACAACAACAATAAGCAGCACAGGATCTTTAAGCAGCATGAAAAGGAGAAAGCTCAAAGCAGCATTTCAAGGTTGGAAAGTGGCCATGGGTGAATGTTGCTCAGAAAACACAGTTGACTCATCGGCTCTTGGCTGATGTGTCTTTCTTTAATTTCAGGAGTGAGGTGAGGCCTCTCAGCAATTAATAACCGACTGCTCATTCCAGACACCCCAGAAAGAACAGAAAAGACATGCTGGCTTCAGGAAATAATCACTATTCTGCAGTTCTTCAAATGAGTCAATAGGAATATTGAAAATATATTTCATAATTCCTCTGGGTTAGAGTCTAAACACACTCAATGACATCAAAAGGTGAGCAATGATTGGTACCATGTCTCAGACCACTGGACTGTCATGTCTGGTGTGGACGTGGTCAGTGGTTAAGATTCATGAAGAGAAAGTATTGGGTCAGTGATTGGTTCACTAAACTCCAAATATGATCTTAAAAATGTTCAATCAACTGAGACAAATATTCTATGTTAAAATAATCAGAGCAGGAGCTTCTTATACCAGAAATAATCCTACTGTTCTGACAGAGAGCTTTTGCTAATGGGGTCAGAGAGAAGCCAACTCTTGCCAGGGAGATTGCACCAATGCTATATATGATGTTATTGCCCTTGCAAGCCTGTGAAGAAAAAAGTCAACCTCATGCTAGAGGAGAGTCAGACTCCAATTTATATAAACTGGCAATGTTGATCTTTGTGCCACAAAATTGCAAAGTTGAATCATTTAATACTGAGAGGGCAGGAGGTCAAAGAGCTTAGAAAACTAAAGAGTGTTTGGGGAGACCCTGATGATCATGAGTAGGCACAGCTCGTTTGGGTTAAAATCACTGGTGACACTCTAGGCATTTTTCTCTTGAACAGTAGTTCAAACTTGGCTGTTATTCCATCAGCTTGTCCCACATTAGGACAAGATGTATTTGTTAAAGAAAATGTTCAGTTATTCTTACCACAGCTCCCTTGAAGGCCAAATGTTCAACTTTTCTCATTCTCTTCAATGTCCATCAATTTAATTTCCATGTGCCTTAGTTAGGCTTATCTTTTCCCCTCTGTGGGGTTCAGAAGTCTACTGAAAATTCTTCCACTATGTCTTCTCAGCTTCATTCTCTTATCTCTTTCTCTCCCTCTCTCTCTGTTCTTCTGCCTTCCCCTACCTCTCTTCTTGAGTTATAGTTAAGCTGCTATTAGACTATTTGTTCCACACTGTCTCTTATGCTCTAATTATTGTATTTTCCCTCTATTTCAACTTTATCATTTCTGTGTACCAGTCCTGAAATTTACATCTTAGTTCAATTTTTCCAAAGACTTATTATCAGAGAGCATATATTTTCATTTCTAGGTTATGATCCTGAATCTTTTTTATAGGTTCTACTCCTCTGTAGACTCTCTATTCTCATTGATTTTTCTTATCTCTCTTAATGTACTGACCGTCATTATTGCCATCCTTTGAATGAATGGTATTTCAGTCAATGGCAGCCCCTACTGTGTGGGGTCCCAGTAAGATATTTCCTCGAGACAAGTTGTGCTGTAGGCAATAGCACCCTAAGTTGTGTCACTACATTTAGGACACTCATAAGAGAAAACTTGGCAAGAGAAAACTAGGCAAGAGAAAACTTGCCTACTTATGCTTTTCTAAGAATTATCCCTGCCATTAAGCAAGGTGAGAATCACATATTCAGAGTCTTTGTCAATTGCCTCTAATATAGAACCATCTGTACCATTGCTTGTATTGTGTCTATGTGATGACTGACAGCATGAAATTGGTTCTTTCAAATGTACATTAGAGTAGAGATAAGTACCAGAATACAGAAGGCATCTTCCTCTTTCCAGTAGGCAGAGCCCCTCAGCCTAAGCAGGGATTTCAGTGTGTTCCTGTGTTTCAGGGCTGGCTTCCAGGTTTCAAGTCTTCTGGGGATTTGTCCCTTTTAAATCTGCAGAGTCCCTTCTGTCTTCAGAGATTTGAAACTTTGACCCTCTCACCCTACACAGTTCCACTATTTAGCAAATGTCTGGAGGGATAACTGGATATGTATTTGTGGCATGACCTCTTATGGGACTTTTTAAACCAAGTCCTGGGAAATGAATACATTGTGTTCACCTTTTTAGATTCTTAGCCAAGTGTCCCCAGTACTCTGAATCACTTATGGGCCAGCATGTGCTACCGTGTCCATCTCAAAATTGGTGACACACTGTCAAATTGGTTCTACACAATCTCAAAAATTCTACTTACCTCTTTTTACCTTTGAGGGGTCCCTAATAGACAAAGTCTTAGATTTTTCCCAGAACTGACAAATCTCCCCAGGGACGAGAGTGACCAGAGACTGTCATTTCACCAGGAAAGGGCTCATTCCTGTCTGGAACTGGAATTTACATGGTACTTGTGGTCTCCATCTGTTGATGTATTTAAGGGAATTAGTTAATGTACATTTTCTTTTTGGTTTCTGGGTCACACCCAGCAGTGCTCAGGGGTTACTCCTGGCTCTATGCTCAGAAATCGCTCCTGGCAGGCTCGGGGGACCCTATGGGATGCGGGATTTGAACCACTGTCCTTCTGCATGAAAGGCAAACGCCTTACCTCCATGCTATCTCTCCAGCTCCTAGTTAATGTACATTTAAGGGGTGATAATGCCCCCATAATGTCAGTTGGATTGAGATACTGTAACTGACAAACTGCCCTAAGTATTAAAAGGAGAATAAGAATCTGGCAGTTGGGGCCGGTGAGGTGGCGCTAGAGGTAAGGTCTGTCTTGCAAGCGCTAGCCAAGGAACGGACTGTGGTTTGATCCCCCAGCGTCCCATATGGTCCCCCTAAACCAGGGGCGATTTCTGAGCGCTTAGCCAGGAGTAACCCCTGAGCATCAAAACGGGTGTGGCCGAACCCCCCCCAAAGAATCTGGCAGTTATTGTGAGGGGGAGCAAGGAAAAGAGCAGAGCAGAGACTGCTGGCCCACAGGGGAACTGAGATAGAGTATCCACAAGATGTTATTTCTTTGTCTCTCTCTGTCTCTGTCTCTGTCTCTGTCTCTCTCTCTCTCTTTCCTTCCCTCCCTCCCCCCTGGGTTGCTAGTACAATCCAGTCAGAGTCACTCCTTTCTAGCATTCCTGAGTGGGCCCTGACAGCACCTAGCTCTTACACCCATTACATGGGCTGGCAGCTCTGCTCCAGTCTTTTCCCTGCTCCCCCAATAACAGCCAGGCTCTTACACTCATCACATGGGCTGGCAGGATCTGCTCCAGTGTTTTCTCTGCTCCCCCAATAACAGCCAGATTCTCCTTTTTATACTTAGAGCAGTTTGTCAGTTACAAGGGGGTCATTATGGGGGGAGGGAGCATCATCACCCCTTAAAGGTACATTGACTAACTCCCTTAAGTATGACACATTTTGTAATTTGTCCTTCTTCATCCAGATCTTGCCGTCAGAGTTGACGTGTCATAATTTCTTCTATTCACCTGGAAGCAGAAGCTCAAAATAATCCTGTAATGTTTTCAAAGAGGAATTCTGTCCAAGCGGGGAGCACTAACCAAGAATCCCTTGAACTATGCTGATGACTGACAGCCTCAGTGAACTCCCGCTGCAGTTGGCGATAATGTACCTCAGCCACTTTGGTTGCCAACATTTTTTTGTTTGTTTTGGGGCCACACTGAGTAGTCCTCAGGGATTACTCCTGGTTCAGCACTCAGGTATTGCTCCTGGTGCACTCAGGGGACCATATGGTATGCTGCAGATTGATCCCTGGTTGGCCACGTGCAAGGCAAATTCCCTACCTGCCATACTATCTCTCTGGCCCTGGTTGCCACTCTTTCCAAACTTATTGCTCTTCTTTCCCTTTTGCCTCCTCTCTCTCTCTCTCTCTCTCTCTCTCTCTCTCTCTCTCTCTCTCTCTCTCTCTCCTCTCTCTCTCTCTCTCACACACACACACACACACACGCACACATACACACACACACATACACACACTCACTCATTCATTCACTCACTCATACTATACACACCCCTATAGAAAGATTGATATACCAAATTCAACAATTGTAGTCTTGGGGCCAGAGTAATAGTATAGCAGGTAGGGCACTTGCCTTAAACACAGCCAACCTGGGTCAATCCCTGGCATTCGAGATGGTCCCCTGAGCAGCCCTGCCAGGAATAATCACTGAATGGAGAACCAGAAATAAGCCCTGAGCACTACCAGATGTGACCCAAAAATAACAAAAAAATAAACTGGGGCCAGAAAGATAGTATGGAGGTAAAGCGTTTGTCTTGAATGTAGGACGGTGGTTCAAATCCCGATATCCCATATATGGGATATGAGCCTGCCAGGAGCGATTTCTGAGCGTAGAGCCTGAGCACTGCCAGGTGTGACCCCCCAAAATAAACCAAAGACCAACCAAACAACAACAATGAAAACAAAACAAAACAAAACAAAAAACAATAAACCAAAATGAGGTTTTCTGGACTCAGCAGTGCTCAGGTGCTACTCCTAGTTCTGTGTTCAAGAGTGCCCAGGCAGAGCTGGAGGGGACATATGTTATGCCAGGGATCAGACCAGTGCCTAAAATCCTGCTCTACCTCTCCATCCACCTCCTTTCATATTTGAAATTAATTATATTAACTTTACTATATAATTATGTTATATTATATATTATTAACTTAACTCAAAATATAATTATATAGGGGCCGGGTGGTGGCGCTAGAGGTAAGGTGTCTGCCTTGCCAGCGCTAGCCTAGGACAGACCGAGGTTCGATCCCCCGGTGTCCCATATGGTCCCCCAAGCCAGGAGCGACTTCTGAGCGCATAGCCAGGAGTAACCCCTGAGCGTCACCGGGTGTGGCCCAAAAAACAAAAACAAAAACAAAAAAAAATATATATAATTATATAATTAATTTCTTAGAAGGCAATACCCACCCCTCATTATTCTTTCCCCCATTGAGATATTTGCTTGAAAAAAATGTCTGCCCTCTTTCTCTTTTTGTGCATTGAAATTTTTTTGTCATACTTACGGTAATGTGTTTACAATGGTGCTGGTATATATGGTCTTGGTGAACACATTTGTCTTTTAGAGGTAATTCTCTCTCATCTTTCCAGAGACTTCACCTTCCCATGTTCCAGTCCAATGTTATTCTCCAATGTTATTCATCATTTAGGAATCCTGTTAAAATAGAAGTAAGGGGTTTGTTTTGAAGGTCTTTTTTTAAGGGGACCACACCTGCTGTTAGAAGATATTCCTGGCTCTGAGCTCAGGACTGACTCCTACTGGTGCTCAGGAGACCATATGTGGTACCAAGAATCCACCCAGTGTCAGCCACATGTAAGCAAGCACCCTCCCTGCCTGTCTCTATCCCATCCCACCCTTGTGAACACTATTTTGAAATGCTGTTTACTGATATAGTTCTTCTGCACACCCCAGCCTGCATCCTGTAAAATGGGAGCCCCAGAAGCCCATTGGTCTGGGCATCCAGCCCCTGAGGTCACATCCAGCACAAATGCTGACAGCACTGTTCTCTCCGATATAACACATCCCCCTTCAGCCCCCCAGGCCCCGCGTCCTGCTTCAGGGAGAGTCGCAAAGAGCAGGGCCATTAGAAGCCTCATCTCCAGGGATACTTGACATTGATTTTTTTTAAAAGCACATTTTCTGTGATCTCTCTAGTGTCAAAATATACAGAAAACAGTAATTCTTCCTAGACTAAAGTAGGCTCACCAATGACTTATTCTTTCCTTGATCAATAACATTAGCCAATATTTACATAGCTCATATGAGGTGCCAAGCACTTTACATATTTCTTATTTCATCTATTAAGAAGGAAAATTTATTGGTATAAATTGGCCCACTCTCTGGGCTTTATTCAAGGATTCCTGAGTCAGGGAGTAACCCAAGAAACCAGAAGAAAGGGTCTGCCAGGAGTGGCACCAAATAACATGCTTTAATCAACAGAAATAAGATGGGACCAGGTTATTAGCAAAAGGAAATGTTTTTTAAAGAAATATTGCTTTAGGTAAAAACATGTTCCCTCTGGGAAACAGGTAGAGGAACTCACCAGTGCCAGCCAGGAAGCTCCAGACAGATCAGTCCACAATCCATGTGGGGGAGGCTAGAAGCAACTCGACACAGGACTTGGTGGGCTCAGCACAGAAATGGCTCCATTAGATCCTACTTCCTTCCCTCCTTCCTTCCATTTTCTTCTTTCCTTTCTTCCCTCCCTCCATCCTTCTTTCCTTTCTTTCCCTCCCTCCCTCCTTCCTTCCTTCCTACCCTCCCTCCTTCCTTCCATTTTTCTTCCTTCCTTTCTTCTGTTCTGTCACTCTTTTCTTCCATCCTTCCTTCCTTTTCCTTTCTTGTCTTTCTCTTTCTTCCTTTCCCTTCCTTTCCTCCTTCCTTTCTCCTTTCCTCTCATTTTCTTGCTTGTTTTTTTGTTTGTTTCCTTTCTTATCCTTTGTTGTTTATGTAAACATTTTAATGGGATTATTATGTTACTGACCCTACCCTGATTGGTGATTGTGCCCTACCCTAGGATGTGACCTGGCATTTTGCTCCCACCCTAGGGTGGTACCTGATCCTGCTCCCCCCATTGGGTGGTACCTGATCCCACCATTGGGTGGTACCTGATTCTGGGGCATAAAAGCAAGGGTCTGTGGAAGGCGAGAGGCTTTTTTCCTGGGCCTATTCTTAGGCCTTTTGGCTTCAGCCTTTTCACGGACTAAAGAGCTGTTTTCTTCGGAAGCCTGACTGGCTGTTGGCTTTCTTCCCGCCGCATTCACTTCAGAACCGCCGACCTGAACAGTCCGAGCTGGAGGAGAAAGGCCTCATCCTCCATCCCTCTATCAGTCAACCTCTTCGGGGACTGACTTGCAACAGTCCTTGTCCACCCTTCTGTACTACTTCATAACAAGGGCTGCATTGAATAGCTGTGAAAGCATCTCTTAAAAAAAAAAACAAACTAGGGGCCGGGTAGGTGGCGCTGGAGGTAAGGTGTCTGCCTTGCAAGCGCTAGCCAAGGAAGGACCACGGTTCGATCCCCCGGCGTCCCATATGGTCCCCCCAAGCCAGGGGCGATTTCTGAGCACATAGCCAGGAGTAACCCCTGAGCGTCAAACGGGTGTGGCCCAAAAACCAAAAAAAAAAGAAAAAAAAAAAACTAGAGAGATAGTACAGCAGACAGGGTTCTTGCCCTACAGCATATGGTCCTCCACGTCCACCAGGGATGATCCCTGAGTGAAGAGCCAGGAGTAAGCCCTAAGCTTACTTATTTGGGTGGCTGTGGTCCAAACAAACCCAGAATGAATAAATTAAAATAAAATTCAACCCCCTTACCTCCACTGTGCTGGTGGCAGCTGCAATGCCAGAGCTGGTACTCCTCCTTGAGGGTTCTCTAGGGCTTGATAAAGAGCACATACTTTGTTACTGCCCTGTAGGGGATCCTACAAAGCAGAGCTACCAGGTTCACATGGCACATGTGGGAGGTGGTACCAGGGCTTGGACTTGGGGCTTCATGTTTGCTGTGCCTGCACCTTCAAAAAACTTTCTTAAAGACCGTTTATGGATGGATGACAGACAAGACCCTTAGAGATGCAATTACTGGGGAGGGTGAAGATCATCTTGCTAGTTCTTTTTAGCCATGACCCATGCCTCAGCAGCTCCCTGACAAGGAGGTGTCTTGTTCTTTGTTTGCTCACAGGTGGAAAGGGTTGAGGCTGAGGCACTTAGATTGTTAAAGTTTAGGTCCCTTGATTCTATTATCATTGACTTTGGCTTGGATAATTAGTTCTGTCCCTATTTATTTCCCCATCAATGCATCCAAGACCACTTCACCCCTGGATCCTAGCACTTCTTTCTTTTTCTTTCTTTCTTTCTTTCTTTCTTTCTTTCTTTCTTTCTTTCTTTCTTTCTTTCTTTCTTTCTTTCTTTCTTTCTTTCTTTCTTTCTTTCTTTCTTTCTTTTCTTTCTTTCTTTCTTTCTTTCTTTCTTGCTTTCTTGCTTTCTTTCTCTCTTTCTTTCTTTCTTCTCTTTCTTTCTCCTTTCTTTTCTTTCTTCTTCCTTCTCTTTCTTTCTTTCTTCTCTTTCTTTCTCCTTTCTTTCTTCTTCCTCCCTTCTCTTTCTTTCTTTCTTTTTTTTATTTTTGTTTTGTCACACACTCAGTGATGCTCAGGGGTTAGTGCTGGCTCTGCACTCAGAAATCACACCTGCCTAGCCTTTATTTATTTATTTCCTCTTAGTTTTATAGAAAAATGTGGGGATATGTGGTAAAACAAAGTAATCCATGTCCCAAGGTTCTATGAATAAAGGCGGAAGACAAGAGATTTAAAGAAAACAATACATAATAAATAAAAGGTGTGTGCGTAGCAGGGTTTGTGTGTGTGTATTTGTTTTTTTTGTTTTGTTTTGTTTTTGTTTTTGGGTCACACCCGGCAGCGCTCAGGAGATACTTCTGGCTCCATACTCAGAAATCGTCCCTGGCAGGCACGGGGAACCATATGGCGTGCCGGGATTCAAAACACCGTCCTTCTGCATGAAAGGCAAATGCCTTACCTCCAGGCTATCTCTTCGGCCCCGTGTATTTGGGGTTTTTTTGTTTGTTTTTTATTTTTATTTTTTGCATAGACATGGTAAAATATGTAGAAAATAGAAAGAAAATCTTTTGGCCTAAAAGCAGGGAGACCTTACTCAGGAAGCATCTGGCATAAGACCAACTCCAGGTTCCAGGCATGCTAAGTTGTCTAACCCTAAAGTCCTTCTCTGTGGTTCCAGTAAAAGTTCTTCACAATCATAGTTGTTGCTATCAGGTTTCTGTAATTATAGTTCCTGGTTTTTGTATAGATCCTATGTCGAAGTCAGGTGACACAGAGCGTCTTCTGGTTTCATCTAGGTGGCATTGTAGAGAACCTTGCCCTGAAAGCAGATTGTTGCTGTTACCAAGTCATCAGGGTGTCATATGAACCCACTATGGAGTAAGTTCAGTGCCAGGGCTTTCCCTGATGCTGGTGTAGAAAACCGTGCTGGTTCCATAGATGGGATCCAAGATTCAGAAGTAAATGGCCAATCTCTGATTTTCTGAAGCCTAAGCCTAAGCCAAGTCACTTAGACAAGTGTTTAGAGTGTAAAGCCCCACTGCAAAATAAAATGTATGTGTTCCTATCTCTATTAGATAAGAATTTGTTTGCACACATGATTTTATCCATTTTAATGTGCATATACAAAAAGAAACAATGCCACATGATAATACAGGTGATATGGGCATAAAAATAGCAAGCTAAACAATCCTGCTAACCTGGTTCTAACATGAACTCGGAACACAAGAGAAAATTGTCTACTAGAATTCCTACTAAATAGATCCTCCCAAAAAAGAGGAATGAGGACAACTGCTACTATATAAGAAGACAGACAGAGTCATACTTATTGGGGCCGGAGAGATAGCATGGAGATAAGGCATTTGCCTTGCATGCAGAAGGACGGTGGTTCGAATCCCGGCATCCCTGCTGGGGGCGAGTTCTGAGCATAGAGCCAGGAGTAGTCCCTGAGCATTGCTGGGTGTGACCAAAAAAAAAAACAAAAAAATAAAAATAAAAAAATAAATTTGGAATTGTATTATAAAATTATAAAAAATATTTTAAAAAAGAGATATACTTATTAAGGAAATATGTCTAAAGAAATATTCAAAGAAGATATACATCTCCCCATTAAGTCTTTTAAAATAGTGTGTGTGTGTGGAGGGGGTAAAATCCAGAGCATAGCTTTCACCTGTGATATGGTCTTGTGGAGTCTGAAAATTGACTCCCAGAAGTCACATATCCGGAAATATCCTCGAGCTGGGGGCTTCTCAGAAACTGAATCTGGTAGCAAGCAACAGTCCACAACAAAGAGTAATACCATCACTTCTAGAAGATGAGTCCATATTCAGGAACTCTGGAATGATCAAGATGTAATTTATATTAATTTAAAAATAATGTGGCCCACACTGCAAAAAAAAAAAGCTGGTACCATCATCATAACAACAGCAAAGGGAAGGGAGAAGGAGAAAAAAATTTATGGGCCAGAGAGATAGCATGGAGGTAAGGCGTTTGCCTTGCATGCAGAAGGACAGTGGTTCGCATCCTGGCATCCCATATGGTCCCCTGAGCCTGCCAGAGCGATTTCTGAGCATAGAGCCAGGAGTGACCCCTGAGCACTGCCGGTGTGACTCAAAAATCAAAAAGAAAAAAGAAAATAATTATTTAGTAAAAGGACAAATATCTACAAAGTAAGCTTGGAGAGAACACCAGGAGGAAGCACTAGCCTTGCACGAAGCAGAATCTGGTTCTATCCCCAAGACTACATGGTTCCTTGAGCACTGTTGGGAGTGACCCAAGCACTGAGTCAGGAGTAACTTCTGAGCACAGCTGGGTGTAACACAAGTTTTTTTAATTATAATATTTTAATCTACAAAGTGAAATAAAATAAGACTATCATGAGTTATCTTTTGGAAGTAGAATAGACTTGGATATGTAGACTGGATCAGACAAAAGCAGAAGGTCAGAGCCATAGATGACATCCAGGAAATCGAGCTGGTGGCTGTTTTTTCACTGACATGAATAAGGTCAGGTGGGTTGGATGGAGAGATTTATGGGGGTCTGGAGAGAGAGTACAGTAATGGGGCTCTTATCTTCTAAGGAGTGAAGAGTAGTCCCTTAGTACAGAACCAGGAGAAGCCTTGAGTACCACTGTCAACAGGAAGAAAGAAGAAAAAGAAAGAAAGAAAGAAAGAAAGAAAGAGAAAGAAAGAAAGAAAGAAAGAAAGAAAGAAAGAAAGAAAGAAAGAAAGAAAGAAAGAAAGGAAGGAAGGAAGGAAGGAAGGAAGAAAGAAAGAAAGAAAGAAAGAAAGAAAGAAAGAAAGAAAGAAAGAAAGAAAGAAAGAAAGAAAGAAAGAAAGAAAGAAAGAAAGAAAGAAAAGAAAGAAGAGAAAAAAAGAAAAAGAAGAAAGAAAATAAGGGATAAGGGGCCGAAGAGATAGCACAGTAGTATTGTTTGCTTTGCACACAGCTGATCTAGGACAGAAGGTAGCTCAAATCCTAGCATCCACATGGTCCCCTGAACCTGCCAGGAGCAATTTCTGAGTGCAGAGCCAAGAGTAACCCCTGAGCACTTCTGGGTATGACCCAAAAGCCAAAAAAAAAAAAAAAAAAAAAAAAAAGACAGAAAAGAAAGAAGGAAAGGAAAGGAATGGAAAGAAGAAAGAAAAGGAAAGGAAATAAAAAAGGAAAGAAAGAGAAAGAAAGAAAGAAAGAAAGAAAGAAAGAAAGAAAGAAAGAAAGAAAGAAAGAAAGAAAGAAAGAAAGAAAGAAAGAAAGAAAGAAAGAAAGTAAGGAAGGAAGGAAGGAAGGAAGGAAGGAAGGAAGAAAGAAAGAAAGAAAGAAAGAAAGAAAGAAAGAAAGAAAGAAAGAAAGAAAGAAAGTAAGAAAGGAAGGAAGGAAGGAAGGAAGGAAGAAAGAAAGAAAGAAAGAAAGAAAGAAAGAAAGAAAGAAAGAAAGAAAGAAAGAAAGAAAGAAAGAAAGAAAGAAAGAAAAGAAAAGAAAAGAAAGAAAGAAAGAAAGAGAAAAAAAAGGAAGAAAGGAAGGAAGAAAAGAAGAAAGGAAGCAAGGAAGAAAGGAAGGAAGAAAGAAGAAAGGAAGAAAGGAAAGGAAAAGGAAAAAGATATCTGGTTTGAAGCTGTGCTTGAACCTCAGAACAGAAACAAAACTGAGACTGATGTGAATAGTGTAATATTTGGCTGCACAGATGCTGCGAGATCAATTTTAAAGCGAGGAGAGGAAGAGGAAAGGAAGGGGAAGGGAGGGGATGGAAGGGAAGGGAGGGGATGATTAGGAGAGAAGGGAAGAGAAGTGACGAGGAGAGGAGGGGAGGGGAGGAGAGATTAGGGGAGGGAGGGGAGAGGAGAAGAAAGAAGATGGGAGGGAAGGGGAGAAAAGAGGAGGTGAGAAGAGGAAAGGAGGGGAGGGGAGATAAGAGGAGAGGAGGGGAGGGGAGGGGAGGAATCAGGACTGAGTCCTGAATTTTACCTCTATCTGAGGGCACACTGAGCCAGCAGAGGCTGGGATGAAAGAAGTAGGACGAGCAGGGTCGAGTCGGAAGCTGATTTGCAGCTTTTGCCTGGTTCTTAAAGGAAACCCTCACTGGCTTGTCCCCAGCTACACATGTCTTCACTAAACTTAAAAAAGATGTGTCCACAGTGGCGTTTGCCTTGCAAGCAGCTGATCCAGGACCAAAGGTGGTTGGTTGGAATCCCGGTGTCCCATATGGTCCCCCGTGCCTGCCAGGAGCTATTTCTGAGCAGACAGCCAGGAGTAACCCCTGAGCACCGCCGGGTGTGACCCCCCCCAAAAAAAAAAAGATGTGTCCATCCGGGCTGTAGCTGAGGGTGCAGTTCTGCTGCTGCTGAGAGGAATGAAGGAAAGTAGCAAGAAGACCAGGAAAGGCTCAGTAAGTTGAATAAGCATGTTATTATCATTTTAAAAGGGCTTGTTTATAAAGGGGCAAGAAATGTAAAATGGAGCAAGGAAAGCCTCTTCAATAAATGGTGTTGGGGAAACTGGTCAGCCACTTGCAAAAAAGTGAACTCAGACTTCCATCTAACATCATGCACAAAGGTCAAATCTAAATGAATTAAAGACCTTGATATCAGACCTGAAACTATAAGGTATATAGAATAACATGCAGGTAAAACACTCCATGACATTGAGACTAAAGGCATCTTCAAGGAGGAAATAACATTCTCCAAACAAGTGGACGCAGAGATAAACAGATGGGACTATATTAAGCTGAGAAGCTTCTGCCCCTCAAGGGAAATAGTGCCAAGGATACAAAAGCCACCCACAGAATGGGAAAAACGATTCACCCAATACCCATCAGATAAGAGGCTAATATTGAAGATATATAAGATACTGACTGAGCTTAGCAGAAAAAAATCTAACCTCATCAAAAAAATGGAGAGAAGAAATGAACAATTTATAAAGAAGAAATACAAATGGTCAAAAGGCACATAAAAAATGCTCCACATCACTAATCATCAGGGAGATGCAAATCAAAACAACAATGAGGTACCATCCAATGCTACAGAGACTAGCACACAACACAAAGAATAAGAACACTCACTACAAAGAGTAGTGGTGCAGTTAGGGAAATAACTACACGAACAAGCTATCATGACAATCTTTTTTTTTTTTTTTTTGGTTTTTGGGCCACACCCGGTGGCTCAGGGGTTACTCCTGGCTATGCGCTCAGAAGTTGCTCCTGGCTTGGGGGACCATATGGGACACTGGGGATCGAACCGCAGTCCATCCAAGGCTAGCGCAGGCAAGGCAGGCACCTTTATCATGACAATCTTAATGAGTAGAATGCCTATCACGAATACAGGCAAGGGCTGGGAAGGAGGGAGGGGGCATTGGTGGTGGGAAAGTTGCACTGGTGAAGGAGGGTGATCTGTTTATGACTGAAATCCAACTACAGTCATGCTTGTAATCATGGTGCTTAAATAAAAATTTTATATATATTTAAAGAAAAGAACTGTCAGTGCTGGTGGAATGTGGGGAGAAGGAATTCTAATTCACTGGCTGGTGGGAATGCCATCTCATCCAGCCTTTATGGAGCCAATATGGAGATTCCTCAAAACACTGGAAATTGAGCTCCAATATGATCTAGCTATACCACTTCCAGGGATATACCCTGGGAACACAAAAACATAATACAAATATCTCTTCCTCACACCTATATTCATTGCAGCACTATTTACAATAGCCAGACTCCGGAAACAACCAAGATGCCCTCAACAGATGAATGGCTAAAGAAGTTGTGGTACATATACACAATGCAATATTATGTAGCCATCAGGAAAGATGAAGTCCTGAAATTTTCCTATATGTTGATGAACATGAAAACCATTATGCTGTGTGAAATAAGTCAGAAGGAGAGAGATAGACACAGTATAGTCTCACTCATTTATTGGTTTTAAGAAAAACAAAGGGGGCCGGAGAGGTGGCATTAGAGGTAAGGCTTGCAAGGTATGTCTTGCAAGTGCTAGCCTAGGACGGACCTCAGTTCGATCCCCTGGTGTCCCATATGGTTCCTCCCCCCCCAAGCCAGGGGCAATTTCTGAGTGCATAGCCAGGAGTAACCCCTGAGTGTCAAATGGGTGTGGCAAAAAAAGAAAAGCAAAGGACATCATTGTAATATGACCAGAGACAACAGAGATAAAGACTGAAAGGACTGGCTCTTGATATAAAACTCACCACAAAGAGTGGTGAGTGTAGTTAGGGAGAGGACTACATTAACTATCATGACAATGTTAATGAGTGAGAGAAGTGGAATGCCTGTCTCAAATACAGGCAGGGGATGGGGAAGGAGGGAGGTGGGGAGCATTGGTGGTGTGAATGTTACACTGGGGATGCTCTTTTTTATGACTGAAACCCAGCTACAATCATGTATATGATCATGGTGTTTAAATAAAGAAAAAATTAAAAAAATAATAAGGGGGGGACGGAGAGATAGCATGGAGGTAAAGGTGTTTGCCTTGCATGCAGAAGGATGGTGGTTCGAATCCTGGCATCCCATATGGTCCCCCGAGCCTGCCAGGAGCAACCCCTGAGTGCAACCAGATATGACCCAAAAGCCAAAATAATAATGATAATAATAATAATAATAATAATAATAATAATAAAAGGGCTTGTTTGGGGACAAGAAGCCAGACTAATGGACAGAGCTTATGATGCTCAATTGTCCTCAGGAAATGGTTGGTGGCAAGAAGGGAAATTAAGATCACAAAATTAAAACTCAGCGATGTTGTGTTTTGCTCCAAAATATAACAAATTAAAGCAGAGAAAGGACCAGACTCTTGGGCTCCTGAGTTCATGTTTCCGCAGAGCTTTCCAGACCATCGAGAAAATCATTTACAAAAATGAGTTATTAAAATAAAAAATTATTTATTATTAAGAAAAAATGTCTAGGGGCCAGAGAGACAGCACAGCGGTAGGCGTTTGCCTTAGACACTGAAAAACGGTGGTTCAAATCCCGGCATCCCATATGGTCCCCAGAGCCTGCCAGGAGCGATTTCTGAGTGCAGAGCCAGGAGTAACCTCTGAGCGCTGCCGCGTGGGACCCAAAAACCAAAAACCAAAAACCAAAAAAAGAAAAAAAGAAAAAGAAAAAAATGTCTATAAAAATTTTGTAAATGACGGGGCTGAAGCAGTGGCACAGTGGTGGGTATTTGTCTGATCTAGGGAGGACCATGGTTTGACCCCAGCATCCCATATAGTCCCCCAAGCCAGGAGCGATTTCTGAGCGCAAAGCCAGGAGTAACCCTTGAACGTCACCCAAACACAAAACAAAACAAAAACCAACTTTGCAATGAACTAAACCTAGAATTATAGCTCTAATTTGATGTTACTATTGTGGCATCTGACGTTTTACCTATATACTATTAACGTAATATTTAGGTGAAAGTGATTTTTAGCCAACTTTTAATTGAATAAATTAAAATTTTATTAAGAGAATTAATTACTTCTTAATAAAAAAAATACATATAGATGTCATGTTTGTAGAGTACCAGAATCCAGTTAGACAGGAAAAGCTAGACAGCATTAACAGCAAATAGCTCTTTACTAAACAGTGCCGCCTAGTGGGAGGTTAACTTTTTAGGTAAATATTTAAACTTGGCATTTTTCAGCTTTAGACATCAACCCACATTCAAGTATTTGTGAATTAAAATACCTAAAGATGTTACCTTTCAAATGCAGGATTTCATAGACTCTGGTTCTGAGGTGTATGCCCAGCATTAGTCTGGGCAAGGACCACATCTTGTGCTAAGTACCTGTCACAGCCTGGAGCAGAATGAATAATGACAGGGACTAGTGCAATGTTTCTATTAAAACCAGAGGCTCATGTATGGACTTGCAAGAGAAATGGTAATAAATCTCCTCTAGAGTACAGTAGAAGTAATGGGATAAATGACTGAGGGACTTGATTGGATTTTATGGGAAGTTTTTCCATTAGCTTTTGGGGGCCAGGCTTAAAGGGCCAGCACACAAGCCTGCATGCACAGGCCTGGGTTCACATCCATCAGCACACAGTCCCTGAATAGTGTGGGAGGCAGTTCTCAAATATAGTCAGGAGATGCCACCAGAGTACCACTAAATGTGGTATTCCCAAAATAATATTCTTAGCAAAATGTGGGTAGAGGGCCTGGATATAAATGTAATTAACAATTAAAAGTTAATGGGGCTGGAGTGATAGCCCAGTGGTAGGGCATTTGCCTTGCATGCAGCCGACCTGTGGTTTTTTTGTTTGTTTGTTTGTTTGTTTTTTGTTTTTTGAGGGGAGGGTTGGGTCATACCCAGCATTGCTCAGGGGTTACTCCTGGCTCTATGGTCAAAATCGCTCCTGGCAGGCTTGGGGGACCATATGGGATGCCGGGATTCGAACCACCGTCCTTCTGCCTCTAAAGCAAATGCCCTACTGCTGGGCTATCTCTCCAACTCCTGGACCTGAGTTTGATCCTGCCAGAAACAGTTTCTGAGTGCAGAGTCAGGAGTAATCCTGAGTGTTACAGGGTGTGGTTCAAAACACTAAATAAATAAATAAATAAATAAGTGTTAAATTTCTATATTATTTATATATAAAGATTATATTTATATTTTTATATCCTAGCATTAAATTAATGATCTTGGTTTCCAAGTGAACATAAAACCTCACATTAATTTTTGAAGAGCACCAATAGAATTTATTTTTCTGCTTAGTACCTACTTTAATAGAATTTTTTTTAATTTTAAGAAGAAAAAGATTTTTTGTTTATGGGGAGAGGCTCCCAAGACTGCTCAGGTCAGAGGCCACTATTGGTGGCCAGGTCAGATGGTCTAATGCTGGGGTCCAATGTTGAAGTGCAGTAGTGCTGGGGGTCACCATGGCCAATCTGTTGTATCTGACCTCCAGAACTATACCCAGAAGTCCCAAGAAGGGGTGATGCATGATGGTGAATGGTGACCAAACTCAGGGGCCAAACTTAAGTCATATGCACCTGGCCCCTCTGTTCCTTATTGATTTTGTTGTTGCTATTTTGGGGCCACACCCAGCAATGCTCAGGGCTTAGTCCTGACTCTCAGCTCAGGAATCACTTCTGGAGGTATTTGGAGAACCATATGGGATCCTGGGGACCAAACCCAGGTCAGTGGCAAGCAAGGCAAGCACTTTCCTTACTCACGATGCCATCTTTCGGCTCCCTCACTTCAATTTCTTTTAAGAGACAATGAGTATTACTTGAATTAAGAAAACTTGGGGCCGGCGAGGTGGCGCTAGAGGTAAGGTGTCTGCCTTGCAAGCACTAGCCAAGGAAGGACCGTGGTTCTATCCCCTGCGTCCCATATAGTCCCCCTAAGCCAGGGGCAATTTCTGAGCACTTAGCCAGAAGTAACCCCTGAGCATCAAACGGGTGTGGCCCGAAAAAACAAAAACAAAAAACCTGTTGATTAACATATAAAATTGGTTTAATGGTTGTAGAGAAAATTAGGAATGTATATAATTAATATACTATTAATATAATTACAGCATCTATAAAATGTGTTTATTTGGGGCCGGAGAGATAGCATGGAGGTAAGACGTTTGCCTTGCATGCAGAAGGTCAGTGATTCGAATCCCGGAATCCCATATGGTCCCCGAGCCTGCCAGGAGCAATTTCTGAGCGTAGAGCCAGGAGTAACCCCTAAGCACTGCCGGGTGTGACCCAAAAACCAAAAATCAAAAATATAAAAGTGTTTATTTTGTGAAAGATTCACTTATATGAAAATTTTATATGATTTACATTAAAATTATATACATTTTGGGCCAGGTAGGGCATTTGCTTTTCACAGGGCCAACCTGGATTCAATCGCCTGCATCCCATATGGTTTTCTGAGCCTACCAGGAGTGATTTCTGAATGCAGAGTCAGAAGTAAACCCTGAGCACCACTGGGTGTGGCCCCAAAACCAAAATAAATAAGTAGATAAAATTATATACATTTATATTAAATTTTTTTCTCTTTTTTATGAGATGCCAGGAATTGAACCTGGGTCCGTCCCAGGTTGACAGTGTGCAAGGCTTACCTTACCGCTGTGCTATTCTTTCTGGCCCTAAAATTGTTTATTTTTTAAATAAATTATTTAATTGAGTCACTGTGAGATACAGTTACAAAGTAGTTCATGATTGAGGTTTAGTCATACAATGTCTAATACCCTTCAGCAGTGCACATTTCCTGCCACCAATATCCACATTTACCCTCCCACACTCCCATGCCTATTTCTGTAGCAGATATTTTTCTCCTCCCTCATATTTTTCCCCCTTATGTTTATTTTTAAAAAGTAGTATTACTAGGGGCTGGAGCGATGGCACAAGCAGTAGGGCGTCTACCTTGCACCCGCTAACTTAGGACAGACCGCGGTTAGATCCCCTGGAGTCCCATCTGGCTCCCCAAGCCAGGAGCAATTTCTGACCACATAGCCAGGAGTAACTCCTCGGTGTCACCAGATGTGGCTCAAAAACAAACAAACAAAAAAAGTAATATTACAAGTAGATGGATAAATAATACATTGGTAAACTGGGAATCAACAAGTTGCTCCCCTGAAATTATTTGATCAGACTGCCACCTTATGGTATCAAGAAGAATAACAAAGGGCAAAAATGGATTTACAATTAGTCACTGTATTTAAAAGAGGTCCAGTGGAAGGGTACAAATCTGCAAGTAGAGAACTGGAATTTAATCCCTGCACTGAGGACGCAATGAAGAAAAGAAGAAATGGAGGAAGGAGGGAGGGTGGAGGGGAAGTTAGGAGGGCTGTCAAATATTTCATTTGACAAACAATATTTTCATAGTATAAGTTTGTCCTAAACACTGCATATAATATACTGAAAAAAAAACAATGATTTTTTTAAATATAATATGAACTTCATACCTAGGTTTTTTTTTTTTTTTTGGTTGTTGTTTGGTTTGGGGCCACACCCAGCAGTGCTCAGGGTTTACTCCTGGTCCTGTGCTCAGGGGTCATTCCTGACATTGCTGGGGACCATAAGGGATGAGGTGAATCAAACGCTGGTAGGCCACTTGCAAGGCAAACACCCTACCTTTTGGGCTATAGGTCTGGTCTGGTTTGTTGTTTTGATTTGTTTTCTTTCTTTCTTTCTTTTTCTTTTTTTTTTTTTTTGGCCACACCCACTGGCACTCAGTGATTACTCCTTGCTCTGCACTCAGAAACTACTTTTGGAGACTATATGGGGTTGCTGGGTTTGAATGCTGGTTGGCTACATGCAAGGCAAGCTTCCTATACTCGCTGTGCTACCACTCTAGCCCCAAAGTTCATACTTATTTTTATTTTCATTTTTGTTTTTGGACTACACCCATTGACGCTCAGGGGTTACTTATGGCTATGCACTCAGAAATCACTCCTGGCTTGAGGGACCATATGGGACACCAGAGGATCAAACCTCAGTCTTTCCTAGGCTAGCTCGCAAAAGGCAGACGTCTTACAGCTTGCCCCAGCGCTCCAGACCCCATACCTAGTTTTAATTGGTAAATCTGGCAACCTTAAAATGGAGATTAACCTACTAAACAGTCAAGTAAAAACAAAGCTACAATAATGTATCCACTGAAATCAATTTGAGGTCTTGTTTCCTGGCTGCATTGAGGATTAATAGTTTGGCTCCAGGAATTCAAAAGCCCCACTAGTTATGATCAATAATTGTGTTTACTTGCACATGTATTTGTCAAGGAAAGACTTTCATATTATTCTCTAAGGGATCACCATCCCAAAGAGGCTTAGGAAATATTGTTCTATAAAATTGCCTTTATTTTTTTCCCAACTTTGGTTTTTGCTAGTTTTTTTTTTTTTGCTTTGCAATTCTATAAATAATGGTTTCTTATGTACATAATCCAATAGAACACCTATCACTGGTGTAGGCATTTCTTTCCCCCAAGGACCCACCCCCACACATACAAACAAGATCCTTCCAAAATCAATTGTGTAGATCAATTCTTCCATTATGTTTCCTCTTGACCAAAATTGCCTTTATTTTTACTTTCTTTCTTTTTTTTCTTTTTGGTTTTTGGGCCACACCCAAAACCCAGGGGTTACTCCTGGCTATGCACTCAGAAATCACTTCTGGCTCGGGGGACCATATGGGACACAGGGGGATCAAACCGCGGTCTGTCCTAGGTTAGCGGGTGCAAGGCAGACGTCCTACCGCTTGCACTATTGCTTCGGCCCCTAGTAATACTACTTTTTAAAAATAAACATAAGGGTGCAAGGCAAACACTCTACCACTTGTATCACTGCTCAGGCCCCATATTTTTACTTTATTTATTTGGTCAAATATGATCTGCTGATTTTGAATTTTTTTCTTTTCTCTTTCTTTCTTTCTTTCTTTCTTTCTTTCTTTCTTTCTTTCTTTCTTTCTTTCTTTCTTTCTTTCTTTCTTTCTTTCTTCTTTCTTTCTTTCTTCTTCCTTCCTTTCTTCCTTTCTTTCTTTCTTCTTTCCCTCTTTCTTTCTTTCTTTCTTTCTTTCTTTCTTTCTTTCTTTCTTTCTTTCTTTCTTTCTTTCTTTCTTTCTTTCTTTCTTTCTTTCTTTCTTTCTTTCTTTCTTTCTTTCTTTCTTTCTCTCTCTCTCCCTCCCTCCCTCCCTCCCTCCCTCCCTCCCTCCTTCCTTCCTTCCTTCCTTCCTTCCTTCCTTCCTTCCTTCCTTCCTTCCTTCCTTCCTTCCTTCCTTCCTTCCTTCCTTCCTTCCTTCCTCCCTCCCTCCCTTCCTCCCTCCCTTCCTTCCTCCCTTCCTTCCTTCTTTTTGGGGGGTCACACCTAGATGTGCTCAGGGGATTCTCCTGGCTCTGTACAAAGAAATGACTCCTACAGGCTTGGGAGACCATATGGGAAGCCAAAGACCAAATCCTGGTGAGTCATGGGTGGGTTGAGTGCAAAGCAAAAATGCCCAACCTGCTCTGATAACTCTGGCCTTGATTTTGAATTTGATTTTGCATTTTTGAATTTGGCTCTAATATATAACTTGAATGCAGCCAACCTGGGTTTGATTCCCTATATTCTATATGGTCTGCTGTATACCAGAAAAATAATTCCTGAGTACAGTGCCAGAAGTAACCTCTGAGCATTACTGGATACGACAACCCTAATTAAGGAAGGAGAAGTATGAGGGCCACACCTGGCAGAGCTTGCCAGGGATTACTCTTGGTAATACTTGGGGGCCACATATGATGCCAAATTGAACCCTGATTTGCCATGTGCAAAGCAAATGCCTGATCCACTGTACTATCTTTCTAGCCTCTGTTTTTTTAATTTGAAATGCAATGAACAGAACCTATTTTTAGGACTATTTTAATTGTAAATATAGGAAGGAATAACAAGAAATTAACAGGGGCCAGAGCAATTGCACAGCATATAGGGCATTTGCCTTGCCCGTGGCTGACCCGAGTTTGATTCTTGGCATCCCATATGGTCCCCTGAGCCTGCCAGGAGTAACTTTTGAGAGCAGACCCAGGAGTATCTATTGAACACTGCTGAGTGTGGCCCAAGATAAAGAAGAAAAGAAAAAGAAAAAGAAAGAAAAAAAGAAAGAAACAAACAAACAAACAAAAGACAAAAAAGGAAAAAAATAACTTAAAAAATACATTAGAACTCTAGTCAGAGAGGAACCATGAAAAGATCTACATTAAATTCTTCTACCCTACTTACTGCCATTATTACTGCCATTAGAAAACTGAGAGAGTGGGGCTGGCGAGATAGCATGGAGGTGGGGCATTTGCCTTGCATGCAGAAGGACTGTGGTTCGAATCCCGGCATCCCATATGGTCCCCCGAGCCTGCCAGGAGCGATTTCTGAGCATAGACCCAGAAGTAACCCCTGAGCGCTGCCAGGTGTGACCCCCCCACAAAAAAAATAAAACTCAGAAAAAAAAAAAGAAAACTGAGGGGCCGGTGTGGTGGCGCTAGAGGTAAGGTGTCTGCCTTGCCAGCGCTAGCCTAAGTCGGACCGCGGTTCGATCCCCCGGTGTCCCATATGGTCCCCCGAGCCTGCCAGGAGCGATTTCTGAGCATAGACCCAGGAGTAACCCCTGAGCGTCACCAGGTGTGCCCCCCCCAAAAAAAAAAAGAAAAAAGAAAGAAAACTGAGAGAAGGCTAAGGGAAAGAGCACAAGGTTTCCTTTAAATGTACAGTTATGAGCCATTCTGACTGCCTTCTCAACTCTCTGTAGCCTGCTCCTTGGTTCCCACCCGCATTGTCCCCTGGGGGCACTTCTTCAGAGAGAGAGGTGGGCTGCCCCACCCACCTCTGGGAGTAACTGGCTGCTGATTCAGACCCTGAAGCATAGCAAACAGCCATTCTGACTACCTTCTCAACTCTCCTGTGGCCTGCTCCTTTGTGTCCCCATCCCAACATCCATCCCCTGGGGATGCTTCTCCAGAGAGGTGAACTGTACTGTCCACAAAGGATGGAGCTGCAGCCCTGCACAACTTCTAGCCAATGAACCCACCATAACACATAGAAAAAAAAACACACTATATAACAATGGGGAAACAAGGCAGGTCAACACCAAGCATAGAGAATGAAGATGGTAGCTCTGATGACCTGAAAACTGCTAACCACCTAGTTAGTTTCTCAGATAACGAGTTTAGAAAAGAAATATGGAGGATGTTCATAGAACCCAAAGAAAGCATAGATTGAGTTGAATGGAACACAAATAAGAATCAAGAAGATATGAAGATAGAATTCAGAAAAACTCCAAACTGAAATTATAGGTCTGAAAAACTTAGTAGACAAAATGAAAAACCTCAATGAAAAGCCTCTCCAACACGGTAACAGCAGCTGAAGATAGAATCAGTGAGCTGAAAGATGAGATGCATAACAACTTCATACAACACAAGAGATTGGGAAAGAGCCTTAAAGCAAATAATCAGACAATGGAAAAATTACTCAAAGAATGTGAACAGATGAAAATAGAAGTCTTCGATAAACTCAACAGAAACAACATAGAATCATTGGGAAGTCCCAGAGACCCAAAAAGATAATCCCCAGGAAGAATCAGCAATCAAGGAAGAGAATCAAGGAAGAATCAGCAATCAAGGAAGAGAAACTTCCAGAGCTAAAGACAGCAAGCAACCAAATCCTACATACCAGAAGAGTACCAGCTAAAAGAGACCTAAAGGAAAGCACCCCAAGACACATCCTAGTCACAATGACAAACCTCATAGATAGGGAATAGAATACTGAAAGTAGCAAGATCATAAAGGGAAATTACATTCAAAAAAGCATTCTTAAGATTTACAGCAGATTTGTGCTCGCTTCGGCAGCACATATACTAAGATTTACAGCAGATCTATCACAAGAAACCCTCAAGGCCAGTGGTGGGATATAGTGACAAAACTCAATGAAATGAATGCTTCACCTAGAATACTGCACCCAGCCAGACTCACTTTCAGGTTTGAAGGAAGTATACATACCTTCATGTATAAACAGCAGCTCAGAAATCTTACAGACTCAAAACCAGCCTTAAAGAAAAATTGAAAGGTCTACTTTAAGACAAGACAGATCAACAGACATACCAAACTTCTACACAAAGATGACACTAAATTCCATGAGGATTATCTCTCTCAATGCCAATGGACTAAATGCACCTATTAAGAGACCTAGATTGGCAAAATGGATCAAAACACTGAATCCAACACTCTGCTGCCTAAAAGAAACACATCTGAAAAGTCAGAACAAACATAGACTCAAAATCAAAGGTTGGAGGAAAATCATCCAAGCAAACAACACCCTTAAATGTACAGTCACAAGTTCAAGTCCCCAGAGTTCCACATGTGCTGAGCATGACCCTGACAGCTTCGTTGGACACTTCAATAAAGCACTAGCCATATCCAACCCCGCTACTGCCAGATGTGTGTAAACACTAAGGGTGACCTCTGGCAAGCACTAAAGCCCAGAAGTGAGGCCCCTAGTAAGCATGTGTGAATGCCACATGACCTATGGCAAGCAGTATTGTTACACCCCCTCAGGAAGGGCACACATCAGTAGTGTTGCACTCCTGAAAAAGAATTATCTGCCAAAAAGGCCCGCTTAGAGTAGTCAAATCAGTTGACCCTTTGCGTGGATTGTTTGGCTATAATTCTAAATGTGGCTGTAACTATCTCTCTCTTTATTTTTAACCATTATTAGAAATCAGGCCTCAGTATTTCTAACAAAGAAGAACAGTGCCAAAAGTCTGCTGAGAGCTCCTTTGTAATCTCTGTCTCCCCCCACTTCCTTAAAGGTATCTGGTTTCTCCTTACCTGTCACTTCACATGCTAATTCTAGCTCTGATCTCATTGGTTCATCCCCTTTTCCTTTCTCCCTGGCTACCCCCAAAAATCCGTAAATATATATATATAGGCCCGACTCAAGGAATAAAGCCTCTCTCTCTGGCCTCACCTCTTCTTTTCACCATGTAATTCTGTGTGGTCTCATTTATTTCATATTTCATATTCACCCCTTCGTGCTCCCGCTTGACTCCCAGTGGGAAAAAGAACCCACTAAGTTTTGCTTAGGAAATTTTTTTTATCTCATTAGGATAAAGATCCGCAGCACAGTATAACAGCCAAAGCTAGGGTTGCAAGTACTTCAAATTGCATGCAGCATAACTCCAGGAGTACTGATAGTGTGTAAGGGCTACACTCTGAGATGCAGCCTCTAGTGAGGACCACCGTTGGAAAACAGGGAGCACCACAGCCAGGCATGTTGCTCACACAACTACAATAAAGGGAAATGGGGGGAGGGGAAGGAATGATTTCTTAATTAAAATAAAAACTTGAAAGATGGTGTTTATGGGCCAGAGTGGTACCACAGTCATAGGGCATTTGCCTTGCAAGTGGCTAACTCAATGCAGATTCTTGGTTCAATCCCAGGCATCTCATATGGTCCCCCAAGGTAAGGGCCATTTCTGAGCGTAAAAACCAGGAATAACCCCTGAGCACCACTGGGCGTGGCCCAAAAAAAGCAAAATCACAACAAAACAAAAAAAGAAAGATGGTGTTTATACGTTGCTCTCTGATTTCAAGATTTTTTTCTTTTTTTTTTTTTTTGGTTTTTGGGCCACACCCTGTGACGCTCAGGGGTTACTCCTGGCTATGCGCTCAGAAGTTGCTCCTGGCTTGGGGGACCATATGGGACGCCGGGGGATCGAACTGTGGTCCGTCCTAGGCTAGCGCAGGCAAGGCAGGCACCTTACCTCCAGCGCCACCGCCCGGCCCCAAGATTTTTTTCTTACCTTGCGTTTTTTTTTTGGGGGGGGGTATTTGTTTTGGGACCACTCCTGACTGTACTCAGGATTGACTCCTGGCTCTATGCTCAGGCCTCACAAGACAAGCTCTGCCGTACTTTCTTTCCAGCCCCAAATTGCAATGTTTTTGTTTGTTCGGTTTTTGGTTTTTTATGGTCACACCCGGCAGCATTCAGAGGTCACTCCTGGCTCGATGCTCAGAAATTGCTCTTAAGGGTCCAGTGGGATAGCATGGAGGTAGGGCATTTGCCTTGCATGCAGAAGGATAGTGATCCAAATCCCAGCATTCCATATGGTCCTCCGAGCCTGCCAGGGGCGATTTCTGAGCATAGAGCCAGGAGTGATCCCTCAGCACTGCTGGGTGTGAACCAAAAAAAAAAAAAAAAAAAAAAAAAATTGCTCCTGGCAGGCTCAGGGTACCACATGGGATGCCAGGATTTGAACCACCATTTACTGCATGCAAGGCAAATGCCCTACCTCCATGCTATCTCTCCAGCTCCTAAATTGCAATGTTTTTAATGTTTCAAGCTATAACATGTGTGAAGAATGCATATGTGTTTGGTGCTGTAGCATTAATCACAAGGATGAACTCACTCAGTCCTTTGACTCTCTAATCCCTTTGTGGAGATAAGGAATCAGAAGCAAAGAGACTTGCCCAAGGTTCCCTGAATACTGGAGACAAGGTTTGAGTTGGTCTCATGGCCAATTTCTAGCATTCTTATAAGCATTACAGGGCCCCTGAGCATGATACCAATACCTCGTGAACTTTCATCTAATAGGTATCAGATGAAAGAAGTGGAAAACTCAGTATTTGTTCTTCAATAAACCCCTTTCACTTATCTTCTGGGATTTCACACAGACCTGCATTTCCTCCCACTCCCTCTGACCAATCCCTCTTCTGTCTTACTGTGAGATTCCTTTCTTCACCCTGTCAGGCCTAAATCATTTTCTTGTTTGCATGAAGCTAAATGAAGGTTCAACTGCCTGGTGCATCAGAAAGACATGTACAGTGACCTGAGATGGCAGAACAGGATGGGCTAGGCTTTACAGCAGTCCAAAGAGCAAGGATGCAGGAGCAAAGAGCAAGTTGGCATCCCCTTTCTTCTCAAGAGTATTTATACCAGCAGGAGGAAGGGCTGAGAGCTTCTATTTCATCTATTTCTTTTTTAGTTTTTACATTTAGGGGATGGCACCGAGTGGTGCTCAGGAGCTACTCTCAACTCTTAGGTCACTCCTGGCAATGCTCAGGGGAATACGTATTGCTAAATATCAAACCTAGCCACTCTATATACAAGCATGAATGCAATTCACTGAGTTATTTCTCCAGCCTCTTCTCTCTCTCTCTCTCTCTCTCTCTCTCTCTCTCTCTCTCTCTCTCTCTCTCTCTCTCTCTCTCTTCTTTTTGGGCCACACCCAGTGACGCTCAGGGGTTACTCCTGGCTATGTGCTCAGAAATCGCTCCTGGCTTGGAAGACCATATGAAACTCAGGGGGATGGAACCACAGTTTGTCCTAGGTCAGCCGCGTGCAAGGCAAACACCTTACTGCTGTGCCACCGCTCTGCCCCCTTATGTGTGTCTCTTGAAAATCAGGAGACGGGTAAGCAGGAGGAGAGTTTGAAGAGAAAATCAGGTGTCTCAGAATAAACAGAATGATGTGTTTGCTTTCTTTTTTAATTGGTTTGTTTGGGGCCCATATCCAGTGGTGCTTGGTGTTCTCCTGGCTCTGCATTCAGGAATCACTCCTGGCAGGTTTTAGGGAACTATATGGAATTCGGGAGATCAAACTCAGGTTGGCCACAAGCAAGGCAAGCGCCCACCCACTGTATCTCTCCGGCTTTAGAATTATGTCTTTTCTATAGTGTCTCCCAAAACATAACTTGCCTTAGATTCACCTAGCTTTAAGGTTTTGGTTCTTTGGTTGGGGGAGCAGAAACTCCCATAGTGCTCCAGGATCAAACATGGTGCCCAGGATCAAACCTGGAGTTTCTTTGGCATGCAAAGCATGAACTCTTGTCCTTTGAGCCAACTCCCCAGCCTGTTCTTCTGGCTGTTTTGAAGGTAATAGGCAAACAGAAAAGGGTTTGGTGGCGCATTGTCAACAGAAGTTTCTTTTTATTATCCCTTCTTTACAAGACAGTGGCAATTCATATGTTAATAATCATCCAACACGCGTGTTCTCAGCTTGGCATGCTCCTGTGTTCTAGACCTGAGCCTGCCTTCTCAGTATTTCCACTTGGAGGCGCAGTGGGATCCCCACAAGAACTGATTTCCATCCTCAGGGTGGCCAGTCTAGTTTTCATGTCTGCAAGGCAATTAACGGTCCTCAGAATGGAGCACACTGAAACTATCTCCATCTCTCCTCTTGCACTTAAATTTACTGATGGCTGTGGCTTTCTTAGCTTTTGCCATATGCCCAGGAGAATGCAGATCAGAAATCCCTTCAGGAATCCGAGCCACGGTTCTTGCCCATCTCCTCCATCTTCTGCTGCAGGAACCTAGTTAGCTGGTGGCTGTCCAGTGTCCCTCGGAGCCCATGGTCTCAAGCACCATTCCTTGCTGTAGACAGCAGGGTAGGAGCATAGGGCAGCAGACTGTTGGACAGATGATGGGTGGCTTTAGTTCCAGATTCCCCACTGGCCCTGCCTATGTGCAGTCCCGCTGGGCACCTCCACAAGCTTGCACCAAAGCATCTCAGCTTCCTCCATTCTTCACCAGGTTCAGAGTTGCAAACCTAGGGCCTCTCACATGCAAGATGCCCATTCACTCTCTCAAGTAGCCACCTGCTTACCTGTGCCTGAGTTCTGCCTCATTCATCTCTTGCCTACCAGCCCCATATGGCTTTTCACAGGACCTGGACTGAGACATTTTTCTGATGTGGTTTCTTTCTTCCAAAGAAACACTTCTAAGGTCTTCGCTCTCTGCAGCCAGGGGTGATGACACAGGCCCAGACTCACCTCTCAGGGGCTCCACAAGATTCTTTCCTGCAGCTCAGGGCTTCCCTGCCTGGCTCTGACCACATAAGCTTCTGGCTGTGTGTTGAGTCACCGGGTGAGGGTTTGCTTGGCTGGCACTTACCTTTCCCTCTGGAACTCTTTGACCTCAAATATCTATGTCATTTGATGCCTTTCTGCATTCAAATTTGTTCTCTTATTTCAGCCTTATTCTTTTCCTCCTAACATTGAATCGCCACTTGACATATTCCATATCCATCTCTATGCTTTGCTCTCTATCTCTTTATTTGCTTATTGGTTTCTCTTCCCCATTTTTAAACCAAGTACTTGAAAACAGAGACTTTATAGGTTTATTTTTCACTTCCAAATCCTCAGGACCTATTAAAGTGTGTCACACCTAAGAAGTGCTACCAAATGTATATTCTTTTTTGTTTTGTTTTGTTTTTGGTCACACCCAGCAGCGCTCAGGGATTCCTCCTGGCTCTACACTCAGAAATAGCTCCTAGCAGGCTCGGGGAACTATATAGGATGCCGGGATTTGAACCTTCGTCCTTCTGCATGCAAGGCAAATGTCCTCCCTCCATTCTATCTCTCTGGTCCAAATGGATACATTTTTAATAAAAATAAACTATGACTGGGCCATTAAGGTCAAAGAATTTACAAGCATAATTTGATTAAAAAAATCTAACTATTCTAGAATAGGGCAGAACTAGAAAAATAAATAGCACTAATAATTAGACACATTTAGACTTGATTCTTCTTCCTCTTTCTTTTTTACTAAGTATAAAGGCAATGCTAATTTGCTAAATGCCAAACTATGTACTACTTAATCACTAACGTCTTTAATATAATATATGAAATTGTATTTTACATCCAGCAAGCTAAAGCCATGCTTAATTAACTGGGTTAGAAGCAGGAAAGTGTTAAAATGTCAAAGGAGTGGAAATTACTTTCTAGGACTCTCAGGAATAAATGATACTAGAGAATAGGTAGCAAATCTATTTTTACCCTCAAACACAGATAGAAAAAAATATTACAGGAAAACATTCAAGAATCTCCCTAGAGCTGGAAATCTATGACAGCAATTTAACTTACTGACTATAATGAGGAGTAATGGGGGTATGGCTGATTTTTTTTTTTATGAGGCTTAATGGAATTGGAGCTTGAACATATCTAAGATTAAATTCCAATGAAAACCAAGCCTACCTTTCTACTCCCCCTCTACTTCTGTGTTTATATTTCTCTCTCTCTCTCTCTCTCTCTCTCTCTCTCTCTCTCTCTCTCTCTCTCTCTCTCTCTCTCTCTCTCTCTGTTGTTTTTGGGATACAGCCAGTAATGCTCTTGGCTCTACTCTCAGAAATTATTCCTGATGATGCTCAAGGGACCGTCCAGGATGCTGAGGATCAAGCCCAGGATAGCCGCCTGCAAACAAGGGTCTTACTCTCTGTACTATCACTGCAGCCCCATCTGGTTATATTCTTAAGGAGGGCAAGAAAAAAATGGAAATACAGTAAAATCACCTTTTCCAAAGACCAAAGGATGCCCCAAAATGTCAGTCAACAGGTGACACTTTTTCTGACACCCGATCTTATGCTCAAAACTGGCATTTTCTTGATGTGGAGCCTGGAGCCCGGAGCCACAGACACAGACAGAAATGCAGACACCAGATTGTGCCCCATGCAGGAAATCAGAATCACTGGAGTATTTAAAGGATAAAACTGCTCCAGGCAGTTGATGGCCTTCTTGTCCAATGATGAAAAAAAAAGGCAAGTAGAAATTACATTTCTGGGTTTACCCCTGCATGGGACTGAATTAGTCTTCTTACTCAATGGTTCCAGAATTGTGACAATCTGATGTCTGCATATGTTAGAAATGCATATGTATTATCAATTGGTGAAGACAAAGAAAAGACTGATCTTGATGCACAGAGTTTGCAGAATATGTTTTCTGCATCCGAAGGAAAACATGGTTCAGTCTGCTTTGGATTTTGCCTATAAAAAAGGAAGCCTGTGACCCTTGAAACATTTCTATGCAATTTCTGACACTTCCAGAATGAATGTGCTTAGAAAAGCAAAGCGAGGTGCAAGAGAAAGTGCAGTATGGGTAACATACTTGCCTTGCACACAGCCTGCCCTGGGTTTGATTCCAGCACTACCTATAGCCCCAGAATCCTGCTAGGATAACTTCATGAGCACAAAACCAGGAGTAAGCTCCAAGCACCACTGAAAGAGAAAAATCCCAGACCAGAATACCGAATGAATCTACACCTTGGTTTTCTTTCTTTCTTTCTTTCTTTCTTTCTTTCTTTCTTTCTTTCTTTCTTTCTTTCTTTCTTTCTTTCTTTCTTTCTTTCTTTCTTTCTTTCTTTCTTTCTTTCTTTCCTTTCTTTCTTTCTTTCTTTCTTTCTTTCTTTCTTTCTTTCTTTCTTTCTTTCTTCTCTCTCTCTTTCTTTCCTTCCTTCCTTCTTTTTCTTTTTGTTTTTGTTTTTGGGTCACACTCGGCAGCACTCAGGGGTTACTCCTGGCTCTATGCTCAGAAATCGCTCCTGGCAGGCTCGGGGACCATATGGGATGCCGGGATTAGAACCACTATCCTTCTGCATACACCTTGGTTTTCAAGTTGCCAACAAATAGTCTTAAAGCTTTAAGTTAAGCTATAAAAACTCTCCATCTCATTTGCTATTGCTACTCACAAGTAAATCCCAACAGCTTAAAACAAGAAACTGCACCTTCTCTCTACTTGTCGTTTAAGGATTCAGGAGGGACTTGACCAGTTCTGACACAGGGATTCCCAAGAGGCAGCGACTGACATGGGCTGGAGTTGTGGGCTAGCACTTCACCTGCAGCTGGCATGAAACTGCAGCCACTTCTTGGTGTATTCAATGTCTATTGGCAAAAGTTTTCATTCCTCCTGACATGTGCTTTTCCAGATGCTGTTCCTGATGGAGCCACGGGATTGTGCAGTGTGTCTCACCCAAGAGTGTGGGATCAGCTAGATGGTCAAGGCAATCTTCTCCCCCCACCCCCATGGAGATGGCAGCCTGAGGCACTTCCCAGGTTATACCAAGCATTTCAGGGAAATGCTTGTAAGGTTGTCACTTTAAGTCCTAGCAAGGTTCCTCTGGGTCCTACTGTTCCATTTTTGAAATGATGCACCATGCCTCTTGACGATTTCTTTAAACTCACCCTTAGCATGAAGACATCTACATGGGGGGCCGGCGAGGTGGCGCTAGAGGTAAGGTGTCTGCCTTGCAAGCGCCAGCCAAGGAAAGGACCACAGTTCGATCCCCCGGTGTCCCATATGGTCCCCCCAAGCCAGGGGCAATTTCTGAGCGCGTAGCCAGGAGTAATCCCTGAGCATCAAAAAAAAAAAGGGTGTGGCCCGAAAAACCAAAAAAAAAAAAAAAGACATCTACATGGGGGGGAGGTGAGCGCCAAAGTGGGGCTCACTGGCAGCCACCTTGGAGACCAGACACCATAGTCTGTGACTTTAGTTTCTTCCTGAGATTCCATCAGAGCCAGCTACACCTTAACTTTTGTTCAACCTCTCTGGTCCCACAAGAGTGTACTTTAGGGATCTGACTGATAGTACAGTGGATTGGGTATTTGCTTTGCATGCCATAAACCTGAGTTGAATTGTGAGCACCCCAGATGGTCTCCCCAGCTCTGTCGAGTCATTCCTGAGTCTAGAGCCAGGAGTAAGTTCTGAGCACTGCCAGGTGTGACCTCCCCTCCAGCACAGACCCCAAAATAATATACCTTAACTCTCTTGCCAAGTCTTTGTACTTGGCAATATGTACTAGTGAAGCCATGGAGTGTCATACTTTATATGAGTAAAACTCAACCATAATTTTTAATTGTGTATCTCATGGTGATGCAATTAAATAATTAAAAAAAACATGAAAAGAGGGGCCGGCGAGGTGGCGCTAGAGCTAAGGTGTCTGCCTTGCAAGCGCTAACCAAGGAAAGATCGCGACTGTGGTTCGATCCCCCAGTGTCCCATATGGTCCCCCCCCAAGCCTGGGGCAATTTCTGAGCGCTTAGCCAGGAGTAACCCCTGAGCATCAAACGGTGTGGCCCAAAAAACCACTGGTGAAGGGGGATGTTCTTTACATGACTGAAACCTAATCACAATCATATTTGTAATCAAGATGTTTAAATAAAAAAAAATTTAAAAAATAAATAAAAAAATGTGTAAAGAGCTGCATGTGGCTCGGGAGCCGTGGCTTGCCAACCACTGCTCTAACACTTCTAAATTGTATTGAATTTTTGAATATGTTCTGAACAATTTGTCTTCCGTGAATTACTTCAGAAAATTCTAGGCAGGATATTAAAGCTCACGTCTAAAAAAAAAAAAATGAAAAGAAAAACAAATCAGGGGCTGATTTGCAACACAGGGCCAGAGAGATAGCACGGTAGAGCGTTTGCCTTGTATGCAGCAGATTCAGGATGAACGGTGGTTCGAATCCAAGCATTTCATATGGCCCTCTGTGCCTGCCAGAAGTGATTTCTGAGCACAGAGCCAGGAGTAACTCCTGAGTGTCACTGGATGTACCCAACCCCCCCCCAAAGAAATAAAAACAGACAAAAAACCAAAGAGGCCCATGAATACTCTCTAAAGTGACTACTGCTCTACTCTGAGGAAAGAACAATACCCAGGACTTTGGAGAATTTACAGACACTCTTAAATTGCAACATCTCCCGAAAGTCCATTTTGCCTTATGTACCATCAATCCAACGCTAATGGTGGTTGTGCAGTCAATGATATATTGAAGTTATGTTTGTTTGTTTGGTGCTAGGGGTAGAATACAGGGTCTCATGCCTACGAAGCATGTGCCCAGCTACATCATACACACACACACACACACACACACACACACACACACAATAAATGACATTGTGATCCAGGTTTCCCGTATGTGTGTCCTATGACCCTGTCCCAAGTTTCTACCTACTTGGCAGCAGGCAGAATTGCCACGATGGGCCCTGGACACACAGAGCAAAGGTTGCCGCTTGTGGAGAGGCCAGGGGAACCAGTGGAACTGTTCTTTCTTATCAACACAGTGAACTGAAAACAGTACTGCTCTCTGGGGAGGGTTGAAGAGGTTCAGGCAAAAACAGAAGACATGTGGGCTGGAGAGATAGTACAGCAAGCACTGTACTACTACCTAGGTATGGACTAAGAGTCATTGGAGGTGGCCCAACATACACACAAATTGAAGAAGTGAAAATCTTAAGGTTGGTAATTCATTGCCAAGTGGAGAAAGCAACTGGATCTTAGAAAATGACATTTTCTGATCCTATTGGATTTTCTTTTCATATTTCTTTTCTCTTTTCTTCTTCCTCTTCTCCTCCTTCTTTCTTTTTCCTTCTCTTCTTCCTCCTCCTTCTCTCCCTCCTTTCTCCTCTTCTTCTCTTCCTCCTCTTCTTCCTTCTTCTCTTCCTCCTCCTTCTCTTCTCTCTTCCTCCTCATTCTCTTTCTCCTCCTTCTCTCTCTCTTCCTCCTCCTCCTCCACTTCTCTTCCTCCACTTTTCCTCCTCCTCCTCCATACCTGGTGGTGCTCAGGCATTACTCCTGGCTCTGCACTAAAAAATCACTCCTGGCAGGCTTGGGGAACTGTATAGGATGCCAGAAATCAAATCCAGATCAGCCTCATCCAAGACAAATGCCCTACCCACTATGCTATCACTAAGGCTCCCTACAGGGTTTTCTATGTTAGAGCATATTCTCCTTGACCCAGCTTTCATGGTACAGCTTATTCTGGTCTGTTTTTGTTTTGTTTTGGTTTTGGGCCACACCCAGGGATGCTCAGGCCTTACATCTGACTCTACACTCAGGAATTACTCCTGGTAGGCTCAGGGGACTGAGCCATATGGGATGCTGGAAATTGAACCTGGCTGGCAGTGTGGAAGGCCAACACCCTACCTGCTATACTATCGCTCTGGCCCTAAGCATAAATTATTCTAGAAAAATGCTTTTTTTCCTCACATCTTTAACAGTTTGTGACAATCACTAGAAGAAATGTGCTGTTTGTTTTCTCTTTGAGGAGAGTAGGCCACATCCATTGACACTCAGAGGCCATTTGGGGCTCTGGGCATGGCGGTGCTAGGGATTTGAAACAGGACTATGGCCACTGTGGCTGCACATAAGGCAAGCGCAGTACCTCCAAAACTATCTCTCTGGCCCTTGTTTGTCTATTTTAAATTGGCTTTTTAGAAAATAATCATACGGGCCCGGAGAGATAGCACAGTGGCGTTTGCCTTGCAAGCAGCCGATCCAGGACCAAAGGTGGTTGGTTCGAATCCCAGTGTCCCATATGGTCCCCCGTGCCTGCCAGGAGCTATTTCTGAGCAGACAGCCAGGAGTGACCCCTGAGCACCACCGGGTGTGGCCCAAAAACCGAAAAAAAAAGAAAAAAAAAGGAAAATAATCACACACATGAACAACTTTATCTGTGGAGAAAAACTGTATTATGAATAACCTTGTAACCACAGTGTTTAAATTAAAAAAAAAAAGCCATTTAAGCAAAGCAATATTAAGTTAGTTTAGCTCTGCTATAAACATATCAGATGCATACATGTGATTGTCAGAGTTGCTTGTTTTCAACAGGGGATCACACAGGGTGGTGATACTCAGGTGCTCGGAGCCCCAAGGCCATTCCCTATGGTGTTGGGTTGGGGGAGTTTTGGGCTTTGAGAACTGGTAGGGGATAGAACTCGGCCTCACACATGCTGGGCATAAGCGTTACCACTTGAGCAATCTCCCTGGCTAGGAATTTGCTTTAAAGGACACTTGTTGGTTTTATCTTAGGGTTATGTCAACCTTTCTGCCCTCAGCTTTAATCCTGTCTGCAGAAATTTTGATTTACTCCATATCAGACCATCACAATGCTCTGATACCTTATGCTGATTTGATCTAATAAGCATAAAGACCATGTTATTCTGATCTGACCTAATATGCAGGGAGTAGCAAGATCCTTGCATGCCTCACTAAGCACAAGGAAGTCAGATAGTTTTAAGAACCCTCAATATATGGGGCAAGAGCGATAGCACAGGGGCAGGGCTTTTGCCTTGCATGCAGCCAACACAGGACAGACACCGGTTCAAATCCCGGCATCCCATATGATTCCCCAAGCCTGCCAGGGGCGATTTCTGAGTGCAGAGCCAAGAGTAACCCCTGAGTGCTGCTGGGTGAGGCCCAAAAACAAAAACAAAGAAACAAACAAAAAGAAGCCTGAATAATCACCACCTGTTCCCTCTGTTACTGCGGTTTAGTAGCTGCAGTAATGCATATTGGTACCTGCAAGGTGAAGGAAAAATCCCTATACTTTGTATTGCCTACAAGTCAAAAAAGGTGGTGCGGGGCCGGGCGGTGGCGCTGGAGGTAAGGTGCCTGCCTTGCCTGCGCTAGCCTAGGACGGACCGCGGTTCGATCCCCCGGCGTCCCATATGGTCCCCCAAGAAGCCAGGAGCAACTTCTGAGCGCATAGCCAGGAGTAACCCCTGAGTGTCACAGGGTGTGGCCCAAAAACCAAAAAAAAAAAAAAAAAAAATGTATTAGGGGCCGGGAAGGTGGCGCTAGAGTTAAGGTGTCTGCCTTGCAAGCGCTAGCGTAGGACGGACCGCGGTTCGATCCCCCGGTGTCCCATATGGTCCCCCCAAGCCAGGAGCGATTTCTGAGCGCATAGCCAGGAGTAACCCCTGAGCGTCAAACGGGTGTGGCCCAAAAATCAAAAAAAAAAAAAAAAAAAAAAAAAAAAAAAAAAAAAAAAAGGTGGTGCATTGATTTGGGAGCCTCCTGGATTTCTGAAAGACACTGTGATTCTCCATAAACATGCTGCTCCAATACATCTTCCCAAGGTCATGCCCAAGGTTCTCTGTAGGTCTGAAGTCTAGAGCAGAAGTGTCTGCAGTGGTTGGGGGTTGTAACGCTGGATGTAGAGCCTTTGCTTAGTGCCTAGCTGATGCAATAGCACAGGAAGTTTGTGAAGCACAGAAGGAGGCGTCCCTGGCAGGCCCTCACTGAAGGACCCCCAGGGCTTCGGAAGCCAGTCTTTCATCTTCTATGGTGACCACTCCAGAGTCCCTGGAAGGGTAGGGACCATGTGCCCAGAGCTGTAACCTTGAATGAAATGTCACCAAACCCACGACACTGAGGAAGGAGACACAGATAGGAAGGGCATTAAGGAAGATGGGCAGGGACTGGGACTCCACATGGAGTTTGTCTTGCATTGTGAGGCCTTGGTTTGCTACCCAACTCTGCAAAAAAAAAAAAAAGAAAGAAAGAAAGAAAGAAATTGGGCTCAGAAAGGTTCCAAATTGACAAGGCGCATGCGTGCTGCTCAAACTTAGCGCAGCTCCTCTGGGTGTCTACCTGCTCCCCTCAGGCAGAATCTGGGGTCCCCCAGAAAATCTTCCACAGTAGCTGACTTAGAAAGAAGATGCTCAGGCTCAGCTCTCAGAAGTTACATCCCCCAAATGAGCTGTGCTAGTTCTGGCTCCACCACAGAGCGCTCTGCGAGGGGAGGCAGCATGGGCCCTCCAGGGGCAGAAGTCCCAGCTGCCCATTAGGCTGCCCACCTCTCCTGGGCCAAGAGGTGGTCAAAGATCTGAGTGTGAGGCCAGAGCCATAGCACAGCAGGGAGGGCATTTGCTTTGCACAGGCCAATACGGGGTTAAGTCCCTGGCTTCCCATACCGGTCTCCTAAGCCAGCCAGGGGAGATCATTTAGCGCAGAGCCAGGAGTAAACCCTAAGCACCACTAGGTGTGGCCCCAAAACAAACAAACAAACAAAAAAGATCTGAGTGTCTGCTGACTCCGGAGGTGTTCCACCTGACTATCGCTCAAGGGTGTCAACTGTAAGTATGTAGACAAAATGCAACACTTGTGGGGTTCCTTTAGTCTCTTTCTGGTTGCTTTGGGTTTTTGTCAGTGGGTTAGGTGCAGGAAGGAGCACTGAAGACAGAGCACGGGTCTAAGAATAGCTGCTCCACCTCCCCAGAGCTAGCCTGGCCCTGCCACCACTCATCCCTAAGTGGGAACTTGTGACAAGCAAGGCCTGAGACCACAGATGGGACAGATTTCACTGGCGGATCTGTCCTCGGTTTGACAGTAACTCACACTGGGATGGACTGGTTTATTCTTCCCTGTACACGTGGTCCAGTGTCACTTTCTTGAGAGACAGCTGCTTTGCATGGTCAGGCTCTGTCCTGTCATCTCACCTGAGCAAGGGCTGAAGTAGTCAAAGAAGCATGACTTGAAAATTTAGGCACAGTGGGCCAATAACTTGCACCACCAGCTAAACTCTGACACTGTGCTAAGAAGAAAAAAAATATATAGACAAGAAACATGTAGACCCCAAAAATGACTGACAAAGAGGTTTTCTAAGGAGATTTGTAGAAACAATAAGAAATAAAGTAACATAGGTATTGTTTTTTTTTTTTTGTGTGTGTGTGTGTGTGTGTGTGTGTGTGTGTGTGTGTGTGGATTTTGGGTCACACCCGGCAGTGCTCAAGGGTTATTCTGGATCCAGGCTCAGAAATTGCTCCTGGCAGGCACGGGGGACCGACCATATGGGACGCCGGGATTCGAACCTATGACCTCCTACATGAAAGACAAACACCTTACCTCCATGCTATCTCTCCAGCCCCAACACAGGTATTGTTTTAAAGTCCACAAAAATGGCGTAATTGGGGCCGGAGGAGAGATAGCATGGAGGTAGGGCATTTGCCTTGCATGCAGAAGGATGGTGGTTTGAATCCTAGCATCCCATATGGTCCCCCAAGCCTGCCGGGAGTGATTTCTAAGTGTACAGCCAGAAATAACCCCTGAATGCTGCAGGTTGTGAACCAAAAAACAAAACAAAACAAAAAAATGGCACAATTATTAATGTCAACCATTTGTTCATGGTGGAACAATATATTTTTACATTTCTGTCATATATACAAAAGCTATGTTTGTTTTTTATCAGATGTTAACTTTGTAAAAGTCACGAATTTTGATTGTTTTTGTTAAGAAGTGGAGCTTTTCCAAGAAAATACTTGAAGTTTAATATATTTGGGCAGCCAAAGTGACACAGGAAGTCATTTTGAGTGTTTATATTAGAATACAAAGTACTTACCTAATGTTATCTTGGCTTCTAATGATGGTTCAATAAAAGGAAGCAGGATAAAATGTTGAATTTCAAGGCTAAGAACAAAAGAGTCTAAAGGAAGCCTGGAACAATTTATGGCTATAAAGTGAGAACAGGCGTGGAAAAGGACAGTGACCTGTTCAAAGGGCAAAAAGACCAGTTGGGAGATGCTCCTGTTGAACAAAAATGGAACGTCTAGAGTTCGCTTGAACCCTTTTGGAAGACATGGTATGATGGTGTGATGGTGCATATGTGTGTGTGTGTGTATGTGTGTGTTTGCACACACACACTCATATCTTATGTGATAAGAGCACTCACATTTCAATTTCCAGACATCATACAGCAGCTTCCGCTTCCAATATATGAATAAAATTGTAGTTTTTCTACGTCCATTAATAAAGGTCACCTTGGGGCCGGAGAGATAGCATGAAGGTAAGGCGAAGGACAGTGGTTCTAATCCTGGCATTCCATATGGTCCCTCTAGCCTGTCAGGAGTGATTTTTTTTTCCTCAGGAGTGATTTCTGAGCATAGAGCCAGGAGCAACCCTTGAGCGATGCCAGGTGTGACCCAAAAACCAAAATAAATAAATAGATAAATAAAATAAAGGTCACCTTGAGGTTTAGATTTTGGATTTCAATCAAGCACCAACTATTACTCAAATGATATTCCATAGCTGCTTAACTCTCAGAGCTATTCTTACACTCATGAACGCTGAATCTGAAAGAGCCAACATTTGACGTGATCCAACCTGATTTTCTTTTTTTTTTTTTTTTTTTTTTGGGTTTTTGGGCCACACCCGGTGACGCTCAGGGGTTACTCCTGGCTATATGCGCTCAGAAGTCGCTCCTGGCTTGGGGGACCATATGGGACGCCGGGGGATCGAACCGCGGTCCGTCTCCTAGGCTAGCGCAGGTAAGGCAGGCACCTTACCTCCAGCGCCACCGCCCGGCCCCCCAACCTGATTTTCTATTTAATTCTTAGTTTGAGGGCCACCCCACAGCAGTGCTCAGGTCTTACTCCTGCACTGCACTCAGAGATCATTCTTGTAGTGCTGGGGATCAAATTGTTCTGGCCCCTATAGATTATTTTTTCCTTAAAGAATTATTCTACACATCTAGTTCCTTAATTGCAGGAGATTCTTGGGTTTGTATCTATCCTGTATTGTCTTTTAGCAGACTGTTTCCCTGAATTCTCATTTACTCTTGTTGCCAATGACTTATTTTTTTATGGCCCAACCCCCGCAACCCTGACTTGACTTATCTGAGGCAAATTCTCAAGTCTCTCCTCCCAGCCCGTCTCTCTCTGACTTTCTGATCCAGATTCAGATCTTCGCAGACATCTTCACACATATGTCATCACACAGCAACCAAGTCTAACATGTTACAATGTAATGTCAATATCTATTCTTACCCAAGCTAGAAACTCCAGCCACATCTTTTCCTTTTCCTTCCCCCTTCTTCCTTATGTTCAATTATTTTCAAAATCTGGCTGATCTTAGTTTATAGTTCAAGGCTATCATCTCTTTCCTATTCCCATAGTCATTAACCCTTAGAAGCTCTGTGTGAACATTAAGAAAACTGTCTCTGACCTCAAGTTTCTTTCTTTGTTAAACCAATTTTGGTCATAGTAGTTATGCCATTGTCAAGTTTTGTCAAAAAATTTTACAAGGTTTGTTATGAAAGGTCCTTCCTTCAAAAACTCCCCATTTCCTGCTCTATAATAGCAACCTCTTTCAACACTTTGAGTAGATTTAAAATTTTACTACTTACATCCTTCCTTTAAATATTATGCATTCTTTTTGATATTTTTCCTTGTAAGTAGCAGTTTCCTTTATATTAATGATGAGGATTTAGCTTACACTCACATGCCCTAGCCCCATTTCACATCCACTCTCATCTACCTAATATACATAGCCTAACCTCCTATCTTGAAATTATTATCAGTGTTTCCATGATAATGGCTATAAAAATATTTTCAATTGAGTATGATTATTCTTTCTAGCCTAAATTTTGTTTCTTGTTAATAAAAATCTAGCCTTTTGAGGCCAAAGAGATAGCACAGCAGTAGGATGTTTGCTTTGCACGCGGCCAATCCAGAATGGACACAGGTGAGATTCCCAGCATCCCATATGGACCCCTGAGTCTACTAGGAGCAATTTCTGAGCACAGGGCCAGGAGTAAGTAACCCCTGAGCACTGTCGGGTGTAGCAAAAAAAAAAAAAAAAAATCTTAGTTACTCATTCAATACAAAAATTTTCCTCTTAATTTGAAAACATGTTCAAACACAGATTTTAATTTGAAAACATGTTCAAACACAGATTTATGCCATCTCCTAATTCTATTATTTTTGTTGCTTTGGGGCCATACCTTGTGGTGTTCAGGGCCTGCTCCTGGCTCTAAGCTCAGGTATCAATTTGCGCAGTGCTCAGGGGACCATCTGGGGGTGCCAAAGATCCAGTTGGGTTAATCTCATGCAAGGCATACACTGCACACTGTATTACAGCTCTAGCCCCTGAAGAACCTTTAACAAGTGCTTGGGAAAAACAAGCAAATAAAACAAAGTGCTTGGGAAGGGAATTTTGCTCCATCTGATTTATATATTTAACTAGATGTCTGCTAAACTGTGAAAGTGAGCATCATTAGCTCTTTTTTTTTTTTTTTTTTGGTGTTTGGGTAACACCTGGCAGCACTCAGGGGTTCCTCCTGGCTCCATGCTCAGAAATCACTCCTGTCAGGCTCAGGGGACCATATGGGATGCCGAGATTCAAACCACCATCCCTCTGCATGCAAGGCAAATGCCTTACCTCCATGCTATCTCTCCAGCCCCCTTTTTTAAAATTTTAACTCAACTGAGTGTCAATTTCATGTACTTTTCTATGTCTTCACTTATTAAAGCTCATTCAGAAAAAGAATTCAATATATTTATTAACCTGAAGGCATGGGCCCGGAGAGATAGCACAGCGGTGTTTGCCTTGCAAGCAGCCGATCCAGGACCTAAGGTGGTTTGGTTTGAATCCCGGTGTCCTATATGGTCCCCCTTGCCTCCCAGGAGCTATTTCTGAGCAGACAGCCTGGAGTAACCCCTGAGCACCGCTGGGTGTGGCCCAAAAACCAAAACCAAACCAAACCAAACCAAACCAAACCAAAAAAACCTGAAGGCATAATGAATGATCAAATTTTTTTTAATTTTTTTTTTTTTTTGCCACACCCAGCAGTGCTCAGGGGTTACTCCTGGCTGTCTGCTCAGAAATAGCTCCTGGCAGGCATGGGGACCATATGGGACACCGGGATTCGAATCAACCACCTTTAGTCCTAGATTGGCTGCTTGCAAGGCAAACGCCGCTGTGCTCTCTCTCTGGGCCCGAATTATCAAATTTAATGTGTCATCTCTCTCAGGAGCATTGTAATTTTAGCAGGGGCTAATTTTTTTTTTTTTTTTTTTTTTTTTTTTTGCATTTTGGGCCACACCCGATGATGCTCAGGTGTTACTCCTGGCTATGTGCTCAGAAATCATTCCTGGCTTGGAGACCATATGGGACGCTGGGTGTTCAAACCATGGTCTGTTCTAGGTTCACAAGTGCAAGGCAAATGCCTTCCACTTGTGCCACCACTCAGGACCCAGGGACTAAATTTCTATTTGGCCTATGTCAAGAATTTCAGGCAGTCACATCTAAGTGTTTGGGAGGACTAAGTCACTTTTCCTCAATTCAAACTTGGTGGAAGTCAAGCTTACCCCCAAGAAAAGCCTGGGGATAAGGTGTCACTCACAGAAGTTCTATGTTGTGACTAGATAGTTAAGAGTATCAAGTATAGGGGCTGGGAAGGTGGCGCTAGAGGTAAGGTGTCTGCCTTGCAAGCGCTAGCGTAGGACGGACCGCAGTTCGATCCCCCAGCGTCCCATATGGTCCCCCTAAGCCAGGGGCAATTTCTGAGTGCATAGCCAGGAGTAACCCCTGAGCGTCAAACAGGTGTGGCCCAAAAACCAAAAAACAAAAACAAAAACAAAAACAAAACAAAAAAAAAAAGAGTATCAAGTATAGCTCAAGTATATATATAGCTCAAGTATAGCTCTGGTCTTGTATGCTTGAGAACCTAGATATCACTGAATCCTTCTCCTCAATCATGATTTTTTTTTTTTTTTGGTTTTTGGGCCACACCCGTTTGACACTCAGGGGTTACTCCTGGCTATGCACTCAGATATCTCCCCTGGCTTGGGGGGACCATATGGGATGCCGGGGGATCGAACCGAGGTCCGTCCTATGCTAGCGCTTGCAAGGCAGACACCTTACCTCTAGCGCCCCTCTCAATCATGATCTTATCTAGAGCAAAACCTGTATTTTATTATGCTTATAATAAGTATACAAAGACAGGCATCAGCAAAGGCAAACAACTCTAAGTAAGCTAGTTTTACTGACAGCCGCATACAATTAGTGGTTATAAGGCATTATGAATCCACAACATACTGCCCTATAAAGGCATGACAATTAGGTCAAGAAAATAATGATGCTAAATAACATGTGTAAGCATCATATATATAACGACAATGACAACAAAATAAACATGCTTCTGGATGAAGAAGATACAATTAACGAGAATTCGGTTAGATTAGGTGTGTGTTTCAATTATTCAGTAAAAAAGAAAGAAGTTCAGGCAGGAGAGAAGGTTCCAGAGGTGGAGCATAGAAATGCTTTGAGTGGGCCCGGAGAGATAGCACAGCGGCGTTTGCCTTGCAAGCAGCCGACCCAGGACCAAAGGTGGTTGGTTCGAATCCCGGTGTCCCATATGGTCCCCCGTGCCTGCCAGGAGCTATTTCTGAGCAGACAGCCAGGAGTAACCCCTGAGCACCGCTGGGTGTGGCCCAAAAAAAACCAAAAAAAAAAAAAAAAAAAAAAAAGAAATGCTTTGAGTGTTGCTGCAGGCCAGGATTTGATCTGCTGGCCTTAGGGCTGGGAGTAACCTCCATCACTTCCTGGCATGGTCTGAGAACCAAAAATGAAAACAAACAACAACCACAAAAATACTTAAAACAAGAAAAGGGGGGGCCGGGCGGTGGCGCTAAAGGTAAGGTGCCTGCCTTGCCTGCGCTAACCTTGGACGGACCGCGGTTCGATCCCCGGGTGTCCCATATGGTCCCCCAAGCCAGGAGCAACTTCTGAGCACATAGCCAGGAGTAACCCCTGAGCGTTACTGGGTGTGGCCCAAAAACCAAAAAAAAAAAAAAAAAAAAAAAGAAAAGGGAACGGAAGCTCTCGCAGGCACTTTGAAGGCTCCTGCACAGAAAACGAAAGTCAAATTTACCTGTCGGCCAAGACAAAAGCAACAAGAACAGAGGGAAGAAAAAGACAAGGTTACGTAAGGTATCCTCCTGAAATTTTGATTTCTGGCTCCATATTTCTGTTAAATACCAACAATAGTAACAACAAAACTGATAATAACAAAGGCTTCAGTATCAGTTAAAATTTCTTTTATATGTCAAATTCCCAAACAACCTCATGAGGTAGGTATTTATTTTCCCCACAGTCTTCCGGGTGAAAAAAACGAAAGCCCCTTTCCCAAAGGTGAAAAACAACTTGCCTTGGTGAACTGGCAGAGTTGGGGTTTAAGTTTAGATGACCTCCCTCCAGAGCAATTCCACAGTGCTACACCCTCCTTCTGCCTTTTCTCCAATCAACAAACTCAATTTTGAATACATGGTGTCATCCGGGGTGAGGCAAACTTACCTCATCCTCCTACTCTTATCAGAACCAAAAGGCCAGGGTAGAAGCGATAGCAAAGGGGGTAGAAAGTTTGCATTGCAAGCAGCGTACCGGTTTGAACTCCCATATCCCATAAGGTCCCCTGAGCACCTTTGGGAGTAATTCCTGAGTGCAGAGCCAGAAGTAACTCCTGAGCATTGCTGGGTGTGACTCAAAACCCAAAAATAAAACCCCAAGCCACCTAAGGGCCTCTTTGATAAAATACCACTACGAGCAAACAACACAGTTCTCCGGAGCACGGATATTTGCATAATTTGAGTCAACCTAGCCTAAACCCCCACCGGTTCATTGATGTTTCCTCAAGACATAACTCATTAGTTTGCCAAGTAATTATTTTCCAAAGCCAGGTGCTTACTTGCAGCTTCATCTCTCCTACTTATTAAGGAGACCCCTTCTCCTTTCTCCCCCTTTTCCCCAATCTCCTCTGACCAAAGAAATAAATGCTCTAAATGCTATTCTGAACGCTCATTTATGAGCTACCAAACAGGGAACATATATGATCAACGGAACCATCTTCCCATTGGCCTCCCTGGAGCTTCCTGTTCTGAGGCTGGAAAAAAAAATATCAACGATAATCATCTTGCAACCTATTTTGCAGCGAGCAAAGACACTGCCTGCCTCCTTAGCTGATTCCTTGTCCCAAACCTGGCCTGCCATTCAAGCCCCTCGGTGCTGCCCAGCATTGCATGCGCCTCTGCGGATGACAGATTTAACTGTCATCTGAGCCTCTCCCCTGCCACATCAGCAGGGTCCTGGGCACGGGAGGAAAACCAAACGGGCTGAGAAAGGCGGAATTTTCCCCAATGTCACCAGGACGGGGCCCGAGGCGCCGGCAGAAGCCGCGGGAGGGCGGAGACCGAGACCGCTCGCCTCCTCTCCCCGCCCCGCGGCGTCCGGCCGCCGGGCCGCCTCCTAGGCCTGCCGGGCCACGCTAGGCTTGGCCAGGCCGGAGCCTCTCCCCGGGTGGCGGCGGCGGCGCCCCCTGCAGGTGGCAGCGGGCAGAGCGGGCGGAAGAAGCCCGAGCCGATCTGCCACCGTGTCCGAGTCGGAGCCGCCGCCGCCACCGCCGCCGCCGGGGACGGGAGATCCGGGGGTGCCGCCCGTCCAGCGCCGATCGCCGCCCCTGCGCTTGCCCTCGCGTCGTGGCTCGGGTCCGAGCCGGCGCGGCGCTCCGATCGCCCGCCCGCCCGCGTCCACCGCACGGCCCCGCCGGGCCTGCTGCTCGCCCTGCTCGCCTGCCCTGCCCTGCCCGCCCCGGCCTCACTCTGGAGCGGCCCGGGCAGCCGCAGCAGGGCCGGCGGCGGCGCATCGAGGAGCTCTCCAGGTCGTCCCGGGAGCGGCTGCTGCAGTCCCGGGACAGGATGTTCTCCAAGTTCACCGCCATCCTGCAGCACGCCGTGGAGGCGGTGAGGCCACGGGCGGCGGGCGGCACGACAGGCCGGGGATGCGGCGGCCTAGGCTGGCTGGGCTCTGCTGGGCAAGGCGGGGAGGCCGCTGCGGGCTGGGTGGGCAGCGCCCAGGATCTCAGTCCTGGGTTCCCCCATCTAGACCCCCGGGCTGGGTTCCCTCCTCGGCAGCCTCCTCCTGCGCGCGACTTGCCGAGGACCCTCGCCCTCCCCACTCCGGGCTTGCCTGCTTCTTCTGATGGGGTGTGGGGTGCCAGGGGACTTGGGGTGCATTGCATGCACCTGGCTGGGCCCCTGGAAGCTCGCCCTGACCGTTCACCTGCTCTGGGGGAATCAAAGAGGCAGACAAAAGAAGCCATGGGGACCGGGGAATTCATGCATGGGGCTGGGGAGGGTGGGTGGGATGCAGGAAAGGTGTGCCCCTGGGGTCCTGGCGCCTGCCAGGATCACCCCCAGTTTCAGAGCTCGGCTGCTGTGGCTCCTGCAGGTCGCTGGTGGCCCAATTCGGTTGCATCTTTAGGATTTGGGGTGAAGTGGAGAGGTTTTTGTTTTTGTTTTTTTGAGGAGGACCGGGGGGGGGGGTCTCATCGAAGGGGGATGCGACAGCTCCCGGGTGGCGGCGGAACCCCGAGACCATCTGTTTCCGTTCCCGATGGCTCTTCCTGGACTCGATCCTGCAATTGTGTTTCGGGCAGAGATCGGATTCACTCCCACTGCCTAGCCCGGGCCCTCCGGGAACCAGGGGGCGCAGGGGGTCGTGCCTTGCTGCAAGCCTGGTGCTGAGAGAGCTCTACTGACCTTACGTTGTTTTCCTCCTTTGGGGAGAGCCCCTCCACTTCACTTCCACAGGCCCTCCCCCCTGAAAAGTGCATCCGGGGCAGAAACAGCTACTCTGCGAATTTTGATATTTTTGAAAATGTCAATCTCTTTTGGACTAATGGAACAATTTCACTTTCAGCGGTGCCATTTTTTTTAATGGTCAGATAAGTTACACAGTCCAGTGGGTTTAAATTGTTCTTTCTTTTTTAACAGTAGAAACAGTTATTTTAAAAGATAGGTGACTATGTTTACTATTGATTTTGAGCTGTGCTACAAAGTTTCTGGTGGGTGGACTGGTTTTAATTCTTGAAGATATTACACCTGAGGGAGATGATTTTAGACATCATTCAATATTCTTTCTTACATACAATCCACAGCCAATTTGGAAAGGGTTTTTTTTTTTTTTTTTTTTTTGGTTTTTGGGCCACACCCGTTTGACGCTCAGGGGTTACTCCTGGCTATGTGCTCAGAAATCGCCCCTGGCTTGGGGGGACCATATGGGACGCCGGGGGATCGAACCGCGGTCCGTTCCTTGGCTCGCGCTTGTAAGGCAGACACCTTAGCTCTAGCGCCACCTTCCCGGCCCCTGGAAAGGGGTTTTAATGCATAAACATAGTGTTATTTCTGCAGTTATTCTGTAATTTACACCAAAAGTCATTTAAATCTTGGCACTGAATTGGAATACTTGAGAATAAAAATTTATACATTATTCGCATCCATCTGTCAGGCTGTTACCTACAGAATTAAGGATTTAGAAACGTCTAATGACTTTTAACCTCTCCTGAGGAAACTCATTTTTGTCCTGAGGCAGGTCAGGGTGTAATTGTGTACTAGCGTCTGCCACATTATCCATGTAAATTGTCAGACTGATCTGTGATATTCAAGTTCTTTGCTGAAGTTAGAAAGAAAAGGTTGAGTAGATTAGATCCTAATCCAACAACTCATTGTTTTTAGAAAGTAAAATTTTTATTTGCGTAAAGTTTGGTTGTAGCCAAGGTACTTCCCACTTTACCTTGATTGGAGGTTCAATTTCATGAACCGCCTTTCTACCCCCTTTGAACATTCTCTTCTTGGCCAGGAGATACTAATTTTCAATAAACCAATCTTTTGATAAGGGACTATGTTCATTATTTTGGGGGTGGTTTGGTTTTTGGGTCAAACCCAGCAGCACTCAGGGGTTACTCTTGGCTCTATGCTCAGAAATCGCTCCTGACAAGCTCAGGGGACCATGTGGGATGCCAGGATTCAAACCACCGACCTTCTGAATGCAAGGCAAATGCCTTACCTCCATGCTATCTCTCCGGCCCCAGTACTGTGTTCATTCTAGCCCAATATTGTTTCCCATTAGTTTATTTGCTTGCATTTTCTTCCATAACTAATCTTAGCATTTCTCTGGTCGCTTCATTACTTTTTTTATTTTAGTTTTTTTGTTTGGGGGAGGGTACCCTAACAGTGTTAAGTGCTTATTCCTGACCTATTCAGAGATTTATTTGCAGGTGGGTAGCGTGCAAAGCCACTACCAGGCCTGTCTCAGTCCCTTTCTTTGCTTTTATTTCTGTACTTTTGATTTGGTGCTCAATGAACTGTTTTACATACTGTATTGAGATGTGGTTGCTAACAGAACCTTTTACATTTGTATCTTTGTGGTAGTTTGTCGGTCCCTTCAACTATTTGTTCAGCCATATTTGATATTTATAGCTATTTATTTCTTAGTTTGGGGATTACACCTGGCAGTGCTCTGGGTCCCCTCAGAGGTGATAGGAAAACCATGTGGTGCCAGAGATGGAACCTTATGCTCCCAAGTACAAAACATGTGCTCCAAAACATGTGCTCCAGCCCTTTAAGCCATTTTCAACCCCCACCTTGTAGGTTTCTTCTTTCAGTTGGATCAACCTTCAAGTGATTTTTAAAGTCTGTCAGACACATACTTATTTAATTCATTCATTTAAATAGGTTTACTGTTCCTTACTTTTATGTGATTTTTTTTTTTTTGGCTACGCTTCCTTCCTCTCTTTTTTTCTTTTAAGATTTTAAAATACTAGTTTAAGAGAGAAATTTACACTCTGGTCAAACACAAAGGTTGTCATTCTTACCTCTCTTTTCAGACATGCCAGTCTAGGGCCGGAGGGATAGCACAGTGGGTAGTGCATTTGCCTTGTACGTGGCTGACCTGGGTTCGATCTCTGACATCCCATATGCCCCCCCCCCCTTTGTGATTTCTGGACACAGAGCCAAAAATAACCCCCTAGCACCACTGGGTGTGGTCCAACAAGTCCCCACCCCCCAGCCAGTTTCTCTTAGGGATGAGTAAAATGTCCTTCAGCTAGTACTGGTCAATATTTGTTGAGTGCCTTGTCTGTGCTAAGGGAGCTGCCTGGGTCCTGGTTGCTTTGCTTGTTTTTGTTTTTTTTTTTTTTTTTTTTTTTTTTTTTTTTTTTTGGTTTTTGGTTTTTGGGCCACACCCAGCAGTGCTCAGGGGTTACTCCTGGCTGTCTGCTCAGAAATAGCTCCTGGCAGGCACGGGGGACCATATGGGACACCGGGATTCGAACCAACCACCTTTGGTCCTGGATCGGCTGCTTGCAAGGCAAACGCCGCTGTGCTATCTCCCCGGGCCCTTGTTTTTGTTTTTAAATTGATTTATCATTGTTTGGAGTTGACCCTTTCTAAAGGATCTGACAGCTTTTCAGGGCAAAGTCATTTCAAGAGGATAAAGGATCAAGCCTGGGAGGAAAGTTTTCTCTATTTTTTTGAATCGTTTAGTGCAGTGTTTTTCAACCTTTTTGTGCAAAGCCACACGGTTTTCATGAATAAAAGAATCACGAGGCAAACCACCATTAGAAAATGTTAAGAAAATTTTAACTCTGTGCCTATATTGACTATATACATAGTAATTCTCTTGAATCAAATAAACAAAGAAATTATTTCATAATTACTTTATTATGAAATAATCTAATGATTAATGATTTGTCTATTTGTGAGCCAAAACCGTATGTTACGAATGAAATTGGAATTTTTCCCACAGCACACCAGAAAATATGTCATGGCACACTAGTGTGCCGAGGCACAGTGGTTGAAAAAGCGCTGGTTTAGTGGAACTCAAGTTTCAGAATTTGAACGCAATGTTTTCTTTGGAAATTGCTGTTAATAGGTAATGGTAATTTTGAGCTTGAGCTTTTTGTTAGTCTTGCCTTGGGATTCCAGGGCAGCACTGGGGGAAGAGGGGGCCATGAGGCCACTTCCAGCCAAACTTGTTCCACTGCGCAGGTCTGAAAGTTCTGAGTTTGGGCTCAACAGTACCTCCATGCTTAGGGCTTCAGAGCTGGGATTCACCTGGGCCACCCTGGGTGGTGCTGAATGGGGTTACGGGGGAACATTTGGTACCAGGGTTCAAACTCCAAGGCTTTGTATACAAGGCCCTTTGACTCATCACCCCAGAACCATTATTATTATTATTATTATTATTATTATTATTATTATTATTATTATTATTATTATTATTATTATTATTATTATTATCATTATTTTTGTTTTTTGGGCCACGCATGGTGGCACTCAGAGATTACTCCTGGCTCTGCGCTCAGAAATCACTCCTGGCAGGTTTGGGGGACCATATGGGATGCCAAGGATTGAACTCGGGTCAGTCACTTGCAAGGTGAACACCATACCCACTATGCTATCGCTCTGACCCAGGACCATTAATTTTTTTCAAAATTCTACTTTCTTGGGACCAGAGAAATAGTAGAGGGCTAAGGCACTCACTTGCCCTGCATGCAGCTGACCAAGGTTTGATCTTCAGCATTTCATATGGCCCCTGGAGCATGTCAGGAGTGATTCGTGACCGAAGAGGCAGAAGTAAGTCCAGAGCATGGACCCCAAACAAATAAACAAAAGCAGCAAAATGTTCTCCTCCCTTGGACTAAAACCTCTAAGCAAACATATATAATGTTTTCTTTTTCCTTCAGTTCTCTTCTCATAACTTTAGTCAGTCTGCAGATGTCTTGTGAATCTGCCTCAATGCCTGGCACAGACACTCTGGGGTCTTGCACAGTGTTCACTAATTCAGGCGATTGCAAGCACAAGTTCAAAGTACAAAGAACACAGGAGAGACTGTGGTCCCAGCTCCAGCTCTGGCCCTCACTTCTACCAGGGACAAGTTGCTTCATTGTTTTATGTTTCCACTTCCTCACTGTAAATTGGAAACTCTTATACAAGTCTCATGCAGTTAGCATGAAATTCAGGCTGGAGCAATAGTACAACGGGTAAGGTGCTTGCCTTGCACCTGGAAGACATGTTTTTTCGATCCCTGGCACCCTCTGGAGAAAGTTAAACCACAGTCAGTTGTGGGCCCCCACACAAAAACAAAACAGAAAATAAAGATGAGATCTTCTGCATGAAGTTTTTCACGCTTGATAAGTGTTATCCAGTATGCTTACATTTGAATGATGCTGGTAGATGAAATCCTTTCTAAGAAAGCAAACATTTAGCCTATGTGCTTTAAAGTATATAAAGATAGTTGGGGGGAAAGTCTGGAAGAAAGGAGGACTTTGGGGAAGCAGGAATGAGAAGAAGGGCAGTAGGATAGTTACTGAGGAAGCCCTCTGGTAGATGCCCGCTGGTAGATGTGTGGCTTTTGCAGGGTCAGTGCTAGTCTGAATAGTCCTTGTTGGGCCTTTGTTGTGGTGGGTATTTTGGAGAATGCTCATTCAGGGTTTTGGTTACTCATAAGATGCATTGCCATGGTAGTTAACTGGCTTTGGGCCTGACCTGGAGTGTGTTGTGAGAATTTGAGACCACACAGACACGTCAACCTTGCAATGTGGTGTGTAGTTCTGCTGATGATGTATTCCAGTGACTAGAAGATTAGTCATTCACAGGGAGTTTAGGATCCTGTGGAGAAGGACAGGGGGCAAGACTGCACGGGACGGAATTGTGTTCTGGGCCAGTTTTGGTGGAGGTGGTGACTTAACATAGGTTTTCAAAAATTTAATATCTTTTGTATTATAAAAAGTTAACACTCATGGTCCCTCAAGAACTCCCAGAAGTGAGTAAGCCCTGGCTGAGCACAGCTAGGTGTGGCCCAAAATAAACAAACCAAAAAGTGTAAATAAATAGAAAGTTGGTGCTAATTTTGTTTAGAACTGAACTTAAATAGGGGTGTCCTTGGGACACTGGTGGAAAGATGTGAGCATTCTGTGATTAATGTGGTTGGGGTTGGAATGAAATAAGTAGGAAATGTATAATTAACAGTCTTGTAGGGGCTGGAGCAATAGCATAGCGGTAGGGCATTTGCCTTGCACGTGGCTGATCCGAGATGGACCCAGGGATCAAACCCCCTGTATCCCATATGGTCCTCAGCCTGCCAGGAGCGATTTGGAGCATAGAGCCAAGAGTAACCCCTGGGTGCTGCAGGGTGTGGTCTGAATCCCCCTCTCCCCCCCAAAAAATGTCTTGTAAATCCTGGTACTTGAATAAAACAACAACTTGTCTCTGATTTGAATCCCCTCCTGCTGATTCACACATCTTTTTTTTTTCTTTTTGGTTTCCCAGAGCACAACCATTTTTATGCAGTGATAAAATAGGTAATTTGCATGTTAGAATTAGCAGTGAAAGCTCATTTACTAGGAAGTTTTACATAAATAAGGAAATTTATTCGTGTTTGAACAAGATTGTTGCTAAACCAAGTTATTAGCAATTTAGAATTGTTTCCTTGTCAACTTAAATAAATTTCTTGTTTGACTCTAACTCCTGGGGAGAGAGGTGAGACCTGTTGGCTTGCCTCTGGATGTGAAGGGTTGTAGGACTCCTCCCTCCTTCCAGTCTCTCCCCCCACCCCCCCAAGACTTCTGAATCACTGCTGTGGCTGTATCTCCATTTGGGCACTGACATGCTTCCACGCCCAGAAAGTGCCCTGGTACATTTTAACCAAATGCTATATTTACATTTTGGAAAGCAGGGCCTTTCTTTTGTTTTTCTTGTCTTGAAAATTTTCTCTTGGAGGGACCTGTCCAGCAGTGCTTGGGAGCCGAAGTACTTGGTTCAGTGATGCCAGCTTGGCAGAGAGATGCTCTGGCCACCCAGAGTGTGGAAGGCTGCTTGGCCAGATTGAGGGGGTGATGGCAGGGAGGAAGGTGGCCTCTAGGCAGTGCCTCGAAGTCAGACTAGGGCTCAGAATTCCAGTTGTTGAATACATTGAACTGTGTAGAGAAAGCTCACTTTTAAACACCAGTTCAAAAAGTACATTACATATGTGTGTGTTTATATAAATATATGTAAGTCATATAAAATGGGTTTTATTTATAAAACAGATTTTAGGAGGAGTAAGCTCCTCTTAAAAATGAGAAGTTTAGCTGATTAAAGTATTTTTTTCATCTAAGATTGCCAGGAAGATTGCTTTGTTTTTCCAAGCTCCTACTTTAGTTTCTTTTTTCCTTTAATTTAGTTTAGTTTAGTTTTTGTTGCTTAAAGGGGATACTCCCAGCTTGGGGCCTGGCAAATGAGTGAATGAGGGGGAGTTCACTCCTGGTCACTCCAGGTGCTGGGAATTTAACCTGGGATTCCTCCAGCCAACTTTTCTTTTCTTTTCATTCTTCCACTGTATAGTTTCCTCCCGGAAATAGGAATTGTAAAAAAAGATCGTTGACAGAGCTTGTAAAAGTTTTCAAAAATTCATCTCCTCTTTTTAAAATACTAGATGGACTCTTCTGTTCTCCTGATTCAGTCCGTAGTCTTCAGAGTGGTGGAAGCAGGTAAGGGCTGGCTGCCCCTGGTAGTCCTGTGTTGAGACTGCTGAGAAGTCTTGGAATTCCTGTTGTTCCTCTGAGTGTATTTCAGCTGGACAGAGAAGCACTGCAGAAGCACTGCAGCTGTCTGTGGGCAATGCATGTGCTTTGCCCCATAGTTTGATTCAGATTTTGGCAGGGTTTGAACTTTAAGGTCTCTGCTGCAGACACCAAGAAGTCAAGGGATGCCCTGGCCTCTGAGTGCATTGGTTTTGTAGGAAAATGGAAGGTGACAACTCTTGTCATGTTTCAGGTTCACAGAATAGAATCAGGTTGGTTCTTGCATTAGCTGGGCCAGCTCTGTGCCTTCTGGACCAGGGTCATAGGACCATATAGGTCCAAGGTTACATTCTTAGCCTGTTCACTCTTGAAGGAAAAAAAAGGTGCAGTTAGATGTTATTCTAGCCATTTCACACACATTTTGGAGTACTTATTTAGTTTCCAGTTGGCTGAGAGCTGGAATGATGTCATGTTGGTCTTAAAACTTTGAAGAAGATGAGGGGTGGCTTGGGTGGAGAAGAAAGCATGCCCTGGGAGCTCTCACTTTAAGGGCTGGTACCCCTGCACCCCAGCTCTGGGTGGGGCCTCAGGCTGAGCAGTAAAGACTGTGGAATTTAAATTGGCAGTTTCTCAGACCTGTAGTTGCTTTAATAGAAAAAAAAAAGCTGCCCCTAATCTAGGCTTAAAAAAGAAAGATTCTTTATCTGTATGTTACTGAAAGTAGGGAACAGTTTTCATCTGATTACAGGTTGACTTTGGTGCCGTGATGTGTAACTAGTTACAGAGCAGTTTTTTACCGTGCAGCATATCAAAGTCCTAGGTACAAAGATTCCTGGTTATTGATAATTTCATTGTGCTGATCCTTTAGTAATAGGACATTGCATTTTTATTTAGTGCTCTTCAGTTTGGAACGAAATTTCAGGGGAGGGTGGAGGGTAGCTAATACTGTGATTTAATATCGGTGCTGGCTGACATGTTTTCCTTCTCAGTAAACCCTGTTCACTTACCTTTATACTGGAGTATAAGCCGACCCCTTAATTTTACCCTAAAAACTGGGAAAACTCGAGTATAAGCCGAGGTAGAAAATGCAGCAGTCACTGGTAAATTTCAAAAATAAAAAATATATACCCAAAACAATTACAGTAATTGAGGAATCAGTAGGTTCCATGTTTTCCAATATTTATTGCAAAAGAAAAACTGTAAACTAGCAGCAATAACTTTAAAACTTTAAAAAAAAAGTGCAGAAAAACCATAGCTTAACAGGTAATCAAACTAAATCACAGAGGTTAAAATCCTTCAAAACTGGGGGCCGGAGAGATAGCATGGAGGTCAGGTATTTGCCTTGCATGCAGAAGGACGGTGGTTCAAATCCCGACATCCCATATGGTCCCCCGAGCCTGCCAGGAACGATTTCTGAGCATAGAGCCAGGAGGAACCCTTGAGCGCTGTAGGGTGTAACCCAAAACCCAAAAAAAAAAAAAAAAAAAAAAAAAAAAAAAAACAAAAAAAAAACTTTCAAAACTGGATTCCTCCTTCTTATCACCTGTATGTCCAAACAGAGCTTCAGCTGTATCTGATGTGAGGGTATCAGCACAGACATTGTCATCACTGAGTTTGCAGATATCATCACTGCTGTCGGTCTTATACAAAGCGCAGAATATTGTGGGTTAAATAGTTCAGTGGCATCAGTTCAGTTCAGCAGCCTACCTCTTCAGCTCAGCCTCACTTGTGCACTGAGCTGAAGCACCGCCCCCTCCAGTAGAAGGCAGAAGACCACTGGAGACTACAGTGCATTTGATTCTGTGCGTGCACCGAATCACATAACCTGTATGACCTGAGTATAAGCCGGTCTCGGGTGGTTTCGGCACAAATTTTGTGCCCCCAAAACTCGGTTTATTCTCGAGCATATATGATACTTTCTGGTATTACCCTCTTTTCGTTTCTCTTAGATACCTGGCATACAGGTATACATTCTTTTTCTGCTTCTGTATCATTCATTAGTGAACAAATAAATACTCGTGAGGACTTTGAGGGAGACCATTGAAGAAAATGACATTTCCTTAATCGTTGTGGTCCTTTTTGTGTGTTTGCAGCTCGCGCCTTCTCTTCCTTTACAAGAAGATTTTGTCTATCACTGGAAGGCCATTACCCATTACTACATAGATACTTCAGGTAAGAGCAGTTTTGATGCTGATTCACAGCAGAATCTGTTTCTAAGTAGCTCGTTAAGTCATTTGTACTTAACATTTATAAACAGTTTTACTTGGAACTCCTTTTTCAGATTTCTCAGAAACAAATCTAGGCCAAAGAGCTAGTACAAGGACTCAGGCCCTGGATTTGAGTTTGATCTCTGTACCATATATGGCCCTACCAGGCGTGATTCCAAAGCACAGAACCAGGAATGATCCCTGAGTGCCACACTGTTGCCCAAATCACCTTCCCATCTCCCAGTCTCAAACACCTATTATGTTTTTTTTTTTCTTCTTCTTCCAGTTTTTGGGCTACAGCTGGTAGTACTCAGAGGTTATTCCTGGCTCTGCACTCAGGGGTCATTCCTTAGCCTGGGAAACATCTAAGATGCAGAGGATTGAACCCAGGTTGGCTGCATGCAAGGCAAATGCGCTCCCTACCTGCTTTGCTGTCTGTCTAGACCCACACCTTTTTAAATGTTGGCATCGCTCTGGACTCTGGGGACAGATCAGTGAGACTGACCAAATTCCAGCTCTGAATGAGTGAAGCAAATGCATAGTGTGAAGTGCTGAGTGTTCAGGGGGAAGAGCGTTGATTGCTTGGAGCCGAAGGGGCAGCGAACTCTCAGGCTAGAGGAAGCCTCATACCCTAGTGACTGTGGACTCACTCAGGGAGGAAGCAAACTTAGGGAGGGGATCTGAGTGTCTCAGGAAGTGAATTTTGTGCCAGGCCCTGAGGCAGCAGCATGCCATGTGCTCTCATGTCCCAGGGCTTGGCAGGAGGAGCACAGTGACCTGGTAGAAACAGTGGCAGGAAACACCAGGCTTGGAAGCTAGGCCCAGACTTTGGCTCTGGCTAGGGTGGGGAAGCCTTAGGAAGTGTCACATAATCTCTTTAAACCAAATCCCTTTGGTTTTTGGTAGGAAGTTGGATTGAAGGGGGCTGAGTGAAGCTGGTAGCAAGGTCTAAAATGCCCAGGGTGGAGGTGGCAAGAAGGGAGAGGCAATGCAGGTTTGTTTCAAAGGTGGGCTTGATAAGAGAGGAGTTGAGCCAATATATAGCTGACATTTTGAGTTGAGATCAAAGGCTCACTTAGTATGGGGACTGCCAAAGGACCAGGTTTAGAAGAGCCTATTTGGAGGCTCAGGAGAGAGTCCTGGGTTAAGGTGCTTGCCTTGTATGCAGCTGACCCTGGTGTAACTCTGAGCACTGTTGGGTTGGTGTTTGTTTCCCCCCACTTCTCCATCAAAAGAGCATTTGGGCATATTAGGTTTGAAATGTCTATTTCCTATCCAGTTGAATATATCAGATACTCAGTTCAAAACAGGAATCTGGGTCAGAACTGGAGCTGTGGAATTGAGGGTCATCAGCATGGAATGAATTTAAGGCCTTGGGATCAGATGAGATGATCTAGGAAGGAAGTGTAGGGAGAGAAGGAAGGAGACAGAGATGTGAGAGGGAGAGAGAATAGAGAGGGGAGAGAGAGAGAGAGAGAGAGAGAGAGAGAGAGAGAGAGAGAGAGAGAGAGAGAGAGAGAGAGAGAGAGAGAACTGTCTTTTTTTTTTTTTGGTTTTTGGGTCACACCAGGAAGCACTCAGGGGTTACTCTTGGCTCTATGCTCAGAAATCGCATAGAGAAGGAAGGAGACAGAGATGTGAGAGGGAGAGAGAATAGAGAGGGGAGAGAGAGAGAGAGAGAGAGAGAGAGAGAGAGAGAGAGAGAGAGAGAGAGAGAGAGAGAGAGAGAGAGAGAACTGTCTTTTTTTTTTTTTGGTTTTTGGGTCACACCAGGAAGCACTCAGGGGTTACTCTTGGCTCTATGCTCAGAAATCGCATGGGGGACCATATAGGAGATGCTGGGATTTGAACCAAAGTCCTACTGCATGCAAGGCAAATGCCTTACCTCCAAGCTATCTTTCCAGCCCCCAGGAAACTGCCAGAGAGGTAGAAAACAGCCCTGGTTAGACTCAATATGCCTGGGGCCGATTGCTGGATTTAGCCACCAGGAACTCTCAGTCTCTTGTCTATGGTCATAAAGTAGCAATAGAAGATCTTTGGAATAACTTGATGTTGCTGCTCTGGGATCAGTGCTCAGGAGCTACATCAAGCACTAGCTCTGTAACTTTAGGATTGTTCCTGGCAGTGCTTAGGAGATCATGTGGTACTGGGGGTTGAATTTAGGTCTCATGTGCAAAGTCTCATGTGCTCAGCCTGTGAAGTGATCTCTGGCCCTAATTTGAATAACTGTAAGAGAAAACAGGCTGAGGATATAAGTCGATGGTGTGTATAGTCTCTCTCTCTCTGTCTCTGTCTCTCTCTGTCTCTGTCTCTCTCTGTCTCTCTGTCTCTGTCTCTCTCTGTCTCTCTGTCTCTCTCTCTCTGTCTCTCTCTCTGTCTCTCTGTCTCTCTCTCTGTCTCTCTCTCTCTCTCTCTCTCTCTCTCCCCCCCACCAGGATTGAACATGCAAGACCCTTGTGAATTAGGGGATAGAGTAGTGTGAGTAGGTTGGATCCATGATCTGAGACCCCTGCCTTACACAGCGAGTGAAACTTGGCAAACTGCAGGGCAGGGCACTGGGCTCTTTATTTTTCATTTTTACTTTTTTTTTTGGGGGGGGGCACACCCGGCGGTGCTCAGGGGTTACTCCTGGCTGTCTGCTCAGAAATAGCTCCTGGCAGGCACGGGGGACCATATGGGACACCGGGATTCGAACCAATCACCTTAGGTCCTGGATCGGCTGCTTGCAAGGCAAACACCGCTATGCTATCTCTCCGGGCCCTCATTTTTACTTTTGAATTTGGGGCCCAGTCCCAACTATGCTCAGGGGCTTCTCTAGATTCTGTATTTGGGGTCACTTCTGGCAGTGCTCAGGGACAATCTCTGGCCCTGATTTTTTTTTTTTTTTTTGGTTTTTGGGTCACACTTGGCAGTGCTCAGGGGTTACTCCTGGCTCTATGCTCAGAAATTCCCCCCCACCCCCCTGGCAGGCACAGGGGACCATATGGAATGCCGGGATTCAAATCACCGTCCTTCTGCATAAAAGGCAAATGCCTTATCTCCATGCTATCTCTCCGGCCCCTGCCCCTAAATTTTTATTAATATCCTTATTACTTATTGAGTAAATCAAGATCAGACTGTTTATAATACACATGTATATACACTCAAACACACACATACATTGATAGGCATGCAGTGTAACTATATCAGTCTACTATACATTGGCAATACTTGTGTATTATATATAGTTTACATATAATATATAAATATATCATGTATCTATAAAATACTATAGTGATACTACATATTTATTTTATTTTATATATTTTATATAAGCATTTTATATAATATATTTGTAATATATAAATATATAAAGGAAAATATAAGCTCCTTTAAATATGTACCATCACTTTTCACTGTTTGTAGATATTTGGATAGTGTATATAAAGATATTTTGAGAGGAGCTGCCTTCTCAAATAAAAGGAAAGACCTTTTATGGCTTTTCATAACTGAATGATCTAGTTCTTTAAGGTGTGTGTGTGTGTTTTCATGACTGAATGATCTAGTTCTTTGCTTTAAGGTGTGTGTGTGTATATGTGTGTGTGTGTATGTGTGTGTGTGTGTGTTCTGCTAAAGTACTAAAGGAACAGATACAAAAAAGGACTCTGTGTGTGTGTGTGTGTGTGTTCTGCTAAAGTACTAAAGGAACAGATACAAAAAAGGACTAGAGATCCTTCATTTCTGACCTAGTTATCTGACCTGAGTGGTGCTTTCCTGCTATTCTGGGCCTAGTACTAGGAGAAGCCTCCTAAAAGTGCTCCCATCACCCCACCCCCTTGCTTCAGATCAAACTCAGGGCTTATGCATGTAAAGCATTATCTCCAGCCCTTTGAGCTGCCTACCTCTTGGCCCTGACCTTGCATTTAAAGAATGATTAGGGAGATAAAGAGGAGAAAGACATTTATGAAATAGAAAAAGCAACAACAACAACAACAAAAACCCAGCATTTGCAGAGGCCTAGAGACTCAAACATGACTTAGGACCCTGACAGTGAACTGTAGAAATAGATCTTGACTTCTCGTAAAGCTAGTATGTTAGTCTTTACGGCTCATTTATTTCTCAGTTTAATAAGTCTGTTCATTTCAAACCATAGTCATTATCATCAAACTATGCTGAACACAGATTCTTGACTGGAATGCACCTAGAAAGCCTGCAATTACAGGGGGAAACATTTAAAAAGGAAATTCCAAGGGATCTCACAAATGACCCTTTAACAACACCAACCATGTCATTTTAGAAGAATGCGAAACAAAATATCATGGGTTATCTGTACATATTCCAAAACACATCTGGTTTCATTGAAGTTACACAGCATATAGAGGGATTGATTTGCTTCATTTTATGTGTAGATGACGAGGCTTCATTAATGTGCCAGGTGTCCAGCTAAAAGTAATACAGATGAGATTTGAATCTAGGTCTTCTAATTTCAACTTCTACGTGCTTCATGAACCTGTCATATATATATATATATATATATATATATATATATATATATACTAAATTTCATTATCTATCCTCTCGGGAAATAAGTGGGAACCTTCTTCTTTCATTGCTTTCTTTATATGATTTAGTAGTTTGGTTTACTCTGCAAACATCCATGTGCATCTGTATAGACACTGCTACATTTCAGGTACATAACAGACTAGGATTGTGTTGTACAACCATAGATGAACCAAGGAAATGGCAACTGAGACTAAGAATTTGGCATTTCTGAAATACCTTGTATGTAAGCATTCTTTAAAATTTCACAATCTTTTTTTTGTTTTTGTTTTGGGTCATACCCTGTGGCGCTCAGGGGTTACTCCTGGCTCTACACTCAGAAGTTGCTCCTGGCAGCTTGGGGGACTTTATGGGATGTCCAAATTCGATCCACCATCCTTCTGCATGCAAGGCAAACGCCTTTTCTCCATGCTACCTCTCCGGCCCCAAAATTTAACAATCTATTAAGAGTAATTTAAGGATTGGTAGTTTGGTCCTGATTTTTAAATTTTTTTTTTTTTGGACATACCCAGCAGCGTTCAGGGGTTACTCCTGGCTCCACGATCAGAAATTGCTCCTGGAGGCTCGGGGGACCATATGGGATGCCAGGATTCGAACCAACAACCTTCTGCATGAAAGGCTAACGCCTTACCTCCATGCTAACTCTCCAGCCTTCTTTTTTAAATTTTTTACATTTGGGTTTTTGGGCCACATGCAGCAAGTTGTTCAAACCTTACTCCTGGCTCTGTGCTCAGGGATCACTCTTGGTGCTCCCAGGGTTCAAACCCAGGTTGACTACATGCAAAGCAAGCACCGTACTATACTATCTCTGGTCACATATTTGATTTTAAAAATAAGTCACTCATGTTAATAAAAATAATTTCTTCTGAGAAGTTTGTATTTAGGGAATACTTAGAAGTCTACTAATGATGTCAAAAAAAATTTTTTTTTGATGTCAAAATTTTTAAACAGAGGGTGCTTCCTTGAATTTCTCAGTTTTCTGTGGTAGGGGATGAATGGGGTATTAAACCTCAGATATTTCAGTGTTTGCAAATCAAAAGCAGCAATCATCCAGCAAAACTTGTCCTCTGCCTATCTTAATAAATTCTTCAGGTCAAGGCCCAACCTCTTTCTATATAGAGACTTTAATTTAGATCTATTGGAGTCCTAATTAATAATAATTTTATTTTATTTATTTTTGTTTTGTTTTTTGGCTACACCAGCTTTTGCTTATGACTTACTTCAGGCTCTACACTCAGGAATTGAATCACTCCTGATGGGGCTCATGGGACCATCATAAGAGGTGCCAGGGATTGAACTCTGCTTAGCCACATTGCAAGCCCTGCTGGACTCTCTGTCCCCCTTTTTAAAAGTAACTCTAAAAAATTTTGTTTTGGGCCCATACCTGATGACACTCAGGGGTTACTCCTGGTTATGTGCTCGGAAATTGCTCCTTGCTTGGGGGACTGTATGGGACGCCAGGGATCAAACCCAGGTTCATCCTGGGTCAGCTGTGTGCAAGGCATGCACCCTACCACTGTTACAGCTCCTGCACCAACTAAAGAATTTTGTGCAACATTCTGATGTGTTTAATGTATTGTTCCTGATAATGTTTTCATTCCCCATTTAAGTGAATTATTTCTAAATTGTTATACATGGATATTCATGTGTAGAATTTATTTCAGGATATCACTGGATTTTTTTAATAAGAGTACAGCAATAAAAGTATCATCTAAATTCTAGCAATTGTAATCAGGTCATGAAGGGTTAAGCTTGTTGCACTTTGAGTAGGTACCGGAAAGTAGAAAGATGCAGTTTATATTTACCCAATACCCATCAGACAAGGGGCTAATATCTAGATATACAAGGTACTGACAGAACGTAATAAAAGAAAACATCTAATTCCATCAAAAATTGGAAAGAAGAAATGGTCAATTTCTCAAAGAAGAAATGCAAATGACCAAAAGGCACATGAAAAAATGTCCCACATTACTACTCATTAGGGAGATGCAAATCAAAACAACAATGAGATATCATCTCATACCACAGAAACTAGCACACATCACAAAGAACAAGAATACTAAATACTGTCAGGATGTGGAGAAAAAGGAACTCTTATTCATTGCTGATGGGAATGCCATCTCATCCAGCCTTTATGTAAAGCAATATGGAGATTCCTTAAAAAACTGGAAATTGAGCTCTTACATGATCCAACTATACCACAGGTAGGGATATACCCTAGGAACATAAAAATGCAATACAAAAATGCCTTCCTCACACCTATATTCATTGCAGCACTATTTATAATAGCCAGACTCTAGAAACAACCAACATGCCCTTCAATAGATGAAAGGCTAAAGAAACTGTGGTACATATACACAATGGAATATTATGCAACCATCAGGAGAGATGAAGTCATGAAATTTTCCTATACATGGATGGACATGGAAACTATTATGCTGAATGAAATAAGTCAGAGGGAGAGAGAGAGAGAGAGAGAGAGAGAGACAGAGAGAGACAGAGAGAGACAGACAGAGACAGAGAGAGACAGAGACAGAGACAGAATAATCTCACTTATCGATGGGTTCTAAGAAAAATAAAAGACATTATTGTAATAATGCCCAGAGATGAGGGCTGGAAGGACTGGCTCTTGATATGAAGCTCACCACAAAGAGTGGTGAGTGCAGTTAGAGAAATAATTTTACTAACAACTGCCATAACAATGTTAATGAGTGAGAGAAGTAAAATACCTGTCACGAATACAGGCTGGGGATGGGGAAGGAGAGAGATGGGGGGCATTGGTAGTGGTAATGTTACACTGGTGAAGGGGTGTTCTTTTTATGACTGAAATCCAACTACAATCATGTCTGTAATCATGGTATCTAAATAAAAATATTAAATAAAAAGATGCAGTTTAAAAATGTCTGGATGTTGATTGCTGTTTTTTTATTGTTTAGATGATAAAGCCCCAGTGACAGACACAAATATTCCATCTCATCTGGAACAGATGTTAGATATATTGGTCCAAGAAGAAAACGAACGGGAGTCTGGAGAGACGGGGCCATGCATGGAGTACCTGCTTCATCACAAAACCTTGGAAACGTTGTATACCCTGGGCAAGGCCGATGTAAGTTCCCCACCCTCACCGGTTCCCAGGCCTGTAACATTTGCATTCATGTCCTAGAGATAGATGGTTTCCAGGTGCTAAGTTTAGTTATGGAGGTGAGTTGTGAGTATGGCAGAATTTGAGCCAGTACTGGGATGGTAAATCGAGGGAACAGCCTATTCAAGTCAGCCTCTCCAGAGACAGGAAAATACCCTGGGGTGCTAAACAGCTGCTTAAAAGTACTGTGTAAGCAATAGCACAGCAGGGAAGGCGCTTGTCCACAACCGATCCTGGTTTGATGATCCTGGTTTGATGCCCAGCATCCCATATGGTCCCCTGAACACTGCCAGGAATAATTGCTGAGTACAAAACCAGAAGTACATTGAGTGCCACCAGGGTAGACTCTAGAATAAAACAAAAATAAAATAATATAAATTATATGATTTGATTGATAAATTCCTATTTAATTTATATGTGCACACATTATATCATCACTTATACTTCAAAACTTGCAAATCCCTTCTGAAGATAAGTTTCAGCTACCAGCCCTCATTGGTGTGAGCAAAGGGAAGGCTATACCAAGTCTGCATATCCAGCCACTGGGCTACACCCCTGACCCCTGGATCATAATCTTAAGATACTTTTTTTCTAATTAGACCTACAATATTTTGATTTATATGTTTATTTGTTTGTTTTGTTTTGGGGCAACACCTGGCAGCGGCACTAGGAGTAATCCTTGAACATAGAGTCAGGAGTAAGTGCTGGAACAATGCCAGGTGTGACCCCCAAAAAGCAATAAACAAAGTAATAATTGTGCTTTAAATTATATGGCTACAGCATTGCCAGAAAGCATGTCTCTGTTGATGCTTGGAATCCTCATTTTGTGGCTATTTTAAATGTGAGGCAGTATAAAAAGGTTAATTGTGGACCTTTAACCTTGTTCATTATTATTATTATTATTATTATTATTTTTTTTTTGGTTTTTGGGCCATACCTGGCAGTGCTCAGGGGTTACTCCTGGCTGTCTGCTCAGAAATAGCTCCTGGCAGGCACAGGGGACCATATGGGACGCCAGGATTTGAACCAACCATCTTTGGTCCTGGATCGGCTGCTTGCAAGGCAAATGCCGCTGTGCTATCTCTCCGGGCCCAACCTGGTTTATTCTTGTTCTCTTATGTTACTCATGTGAGCATGACTTTTCAGACAATGCTGCAAACAGTGAGCATGCTATGGAAACATACCCATTGTACAATATGATGTAAATCATTTTGCAACTGATTAAAAATGGCATTGTTGAAATCAGTGACATCAGATTATATAGCATGAAATTCTATTTTTAGATTAGCATCTATATTAGAAGCCTTACAGGGGATGGCATGTTATTGATAACATGGCGTTAGTGTGAGAAGGCAGATTCTGCCTTTGCTTTTCCTTTGATTGGAGTTAACACTGTTCACTGTAATCATTTACCCCAATCCTGGCATTTAGAATAGAAATAGCTGGATGGTGCCTGAGTCCCTCACACCACCTTCAAGTTCAGATGTAACCTGATTTCTGGAATGCCCATCAGTACTTGATTACAAATTGCACTATGGGCCCCAGACTTTTGTCTAGGCTGAACACACATTTTCCAAGTGGGAGGTCTAGGTTCAACTCCCAGGCAGTGAACCTCGGATAAAGAGCTCCCAGGGAGGGAGTATGACCAGAGCAAATCAGAATTTCCTTCTGATTAGGCTGTTTGCTGGTTGAGATCTGTGGAGCTACATGCCCTTGTGCAGTGCCTCTTTCTCACACTCCCAAGTGAACCTCTTAGTGTGGTCTGTGTCTTGTCCTATTCATGTTTGTCCTCTCCTTGTCTTGTCTCCAGTGCCCCCCTGGGATGAAGCAGCAGGTGCTGATCTTCTACACGAAGCTCCTGGGACGGATCCGGCAGCCCTTGCTTCCACATATCAATGTACACAGACCAGTGCAGGTGCGTGTCCCCCACCTCCTGTGAACCTGTCTTGTTTCTTGGGGTATGGAAGAAACTAGTACATCTACACAGTGGAATACTACGCAGCTGTTAGGAAAAATGAAACCATGAAATTTGCCTATACATAGATGAATATGGAGACTATTATGCTGAGTGAAATGAGTCAGAGGGAAAGAGACACACACAGAATAGTCTCACTCATCTGTGGGATAATAAAAAGAATAAAAGACAATATGGTAACAATACCCAGAGTCAATAGAAATGAGGGCCAGAAGGACCAGCCCATGATATGAAGCTTACCACAAGGAATGGTGAGCGCAGTTAGAGAAATAATTGCATTGACAGCTACCATGACAATGATAGTGATAGAGAAGTAGAATGCCTGCCTCGAAGACAGGCTGAGGGTGGAGAAGGAAGGAAATAGGGGACATTGTTGGTGGGAAAATTGAAGGGCTATGTACATTCAATGACTGAAACCCAACTATGAACAGTTTGTAATCATAGTGCTCAAATAAAGAAACAATTTTAATAAAAGAATCTTACATGCTTGCCCAAGAGTTAAAAACAGTCAGGGAAATTGTTCTAAAGTTAACATACACATGTGTACACAGGTGGACTTTTTTAGGCATTAAGTGCTGTATTATTTGCACTTGATGTCTTTATACTTCTCTCTTAAAATGTGAGGATGTGAGTTTTTTCTTCACCTTTGTGACATTTGGAAAGAGGGTTTCTCTTGCCACTCATGAACATTTTAGGCTAAGAAATCTGAAGAATGTGTTTCTAGTACATTAATTTTGATATAGATGGTTCCAAATAGGTTCTGTTAGAATAAAAAGTATTTGCTTTATTTGAAAGCTTCAATATCTTCCAGGTAGATGATTGGCTATTATACGCATATACAAAGTTACTTAAGTTTATAATTAAAACACTTTCAGAAACTAATTCGGCTCTGTGGCGAAGTCCTTGCAACACCAACGGAAAATGAAGAAATCCAGTTTCTGTGTATCGTGTGTGCGAAGCTGAAGCAAGACCCCTACCTGGTTAATTTTTTCCTGGAGGTAAGTACAGACCCATCACTTCCCAAGTACACTGGTATCAAAAATATTATCATGACAGAGGAATTATAGCTCTGGGTATGGTATTTCTGAGAGCTTATTTTCCATCCAGAATATTTTAGACACTAATGATGTGCATAGTTGTAGATGCCAACGTTTCAGGCACACCCATGCCAGAGTTTTGGTTTTTTTGTTTTTGTTTTTGTTTTTGGGTCACACCCGGCAGCGCTCAGGGGTTACTCCTGACTCCATGCTCAGAAATCGCCCCTGGCAGGCACAGGGGACCATATGGGATACCAGGATTTGAACCGCTGTCCTTCTGAATGAAAGGCAAACGCCTTACCTCCATGCTATCTCTCTGGCCCCCAGAGTTATTATTTTTAAAGATCCCTGTTGTGTTTTAACATGAAACGTCCCAAGAGAAATGATATCCAGAGAATGGGATTGAGGCATCCATGCAGGAGAGCGGGATACACTGAGGACCAGAGTTGAGCTGAGCCTTAGCAAGTGCAGTGTGGAGCAGAGGAGGCAGAAAGTGGGGGTTGGAAGTGAGTAAACCAAGGCACGTTTGCTTGAGGGGGTTCCGTGGGGGGGGGGTGAGCGGAGAGTAAGGCAAGTGGGTAAAGATGTGAGCCAGCTACCCACCCCTCCACCCTCCAGGGTCGATGAAGTTGCTCACTTGGTTCATAGTCTTATCTTAGCATCACCGGTCATGAGTTTCCTGAATCAGTTGATAAGTTTAGATTTTACTTGTTTTGTTTGTTTGTTTTTTGTTTCTTTTGGGTCACACCGGCAGCGCTCAGGGATTACTCCTGACTCTACACTCTGAAATTGCTCCTGGCAGGCTCTGGGGACCATATGGGATACCAGGATTCGAACCATCGTCCTTTTACATGCAAGGCAAATGCCCTACCTCCATGCTATCTCTCCGGCCCTAGATTTTACTTTTATTTTAAATTAAAAATTATTTGGGGATGGGAGCCTGAGCAACAGCAAAGCGGTAGCTTTGCATGCAGCTGACCTGGGAAGGACCCGGGTTTGATTCCCAGCTTCCTTTATGGTCCCCCAAGCCTGCCGGGAACAATTTCTGAGTGCAGGGCCAAGAGTAATCCCTGAGTGGTGCTGGGTGTGGCTCCCCCCCAAAAAAAAACAATTGGGGGATGGTTTAGTATGTGAAATCCTCACCAGACACAGGGCACACTTGGGTTCGATCCCTGGCACCATCTATGGGTATATGATCTCCCAAACACCACCATGAGTGATCCCTGAGCACCATTGGGTGTGGGCCTTCTTTCTCTCACATAAAAACACCCAACTTGCTGTGCAGTTACTTCATGGTCTTCTCCCCACATTACCTCTTCTTCCTCCTCTGGGGGCCAGAGAGATGGTACTGGGAATGAGCTGCTTGTAGTTTGATCTCTGATAGTGTTGTGATTCACTGAGCACTGTCAGGAGTCACCTCTTAGCACAAGTCAGAAATAGTCCCTGAGTACCACTGGATGTGCTGGATATATCTCTCTGTCTCTTGTTCTCTCTCTCTCTCTCTCTCTCTCTCTCTCTCTCTCTCTCTCCCCCCTCTCTCCCCCTCTCTCCGTCCATTCCTCTGACTCTCTCTCGCTTACACACAAACACTCTGTCTCTCTCTCCCTCCCTTCTCTCTCTCTCTCTCTCTCTCTCTCTCTCTCTCTCTCTCTCTCTCTTTCCTTCTCTCCTCTCTCTGTTCTGAGTTTGGCAGGTGCTATAGTGTTCCACCACCTGCATTCCAGATTTCCCATGTACTGTGTCCCTTGCTTTTGAGTCAGTCCTTGGCTTGTCTGTGTGTCATGCCTTGTTTACCTGTTTGCTGGTGCAGTGTCTGGCTGCCCTAAGTGATATGTAGAGACACTGTGACTATCCATTTGTGTAGATTCAGGGTTTTAGTTCACTTGGGTAAATAACCAGCTGTGTGATTGCTGAATCATGGGGTAAGTGTATATTTAGTTTCCTTGGGAGCAGCCTCGTTTTTTGCAATGTGAGTTTATCCATTTGCCTCCCAGTGGCAATTCCATTCTCCTCCTTCATTATAAGGGACAGAGTGCCTGTTGTTCCGTATCCTTGTCATCCTGTGTGCTGTTGACAGGATTCTATTGTGTTTCATTTCAATTTTTTTCTTTGTTTTATTTATAGGTGCGATTGGTTTTCTATGTTTTGCTTATTTGTTTTTGGGCCACACCCAGCTTGCTGGGGTGGGTGATGGTTTACTCCTGGCTCTGTGTTCAGGGTAAGCTCAGGGAACCATATGGGGACTGGAGAGTGAATTCTGCTTGACCATGTGCAAGGCAAAAAACAAGGATTTTGCCTGCTGTGATAACTCTTCACCCAACTTCAAACCTTGTGTCACTTTCTGAATAAATAATTCATTCTTCTCTTTTATCCAGCTTCACGGTTGTGTTAGAATGTCCAGGCCAAGACTGAATGCTCAACATATTCTGAAAATATGTATTTTGAAATTTGAAAGTATTTGAAAATCCTTCAAAATGGCTAGAATAGCCTTTCAATTTTAGGATTTTTGTTTTTGTTTGTTTGGGGGGGGGGTCATACCTGGCATTGCTCAGCAATCACTCTTGACAATGTTTGAGAAAACACATGGAATATCCGGGATTGAACCTGGATGATTTTCATGTAAGGCAAGCACCCTGCCTGCTATACTGTGACTGAAATGCCTGATTTCAGATGATTTATTCATTATTTATTTTTGTGTTTTATTTTAATTGATTGATTACCACGCCCAGTGGTAATCAGGGGTTACTCCTGGCTCTGCACTCAGAAATCGCCCCTGGCAGGCTGGGGAAACCTTATAAAATGCCTCGAATCGAACTGGGTCCCTCTTGGGCTGGCCACATGCAAGGCAAATGCCCTACCACTGTGCTATCTCTCCAGTCCCTATATTTTGTTTTTGGGGTGGGTTCACACTAAGTGGCACTCAGGGGTTACTCCTGGTTCTGCACTCAGAAAATGCTCCTGGCAGGCTGGGGGACCATATGGGATGGCAAGAATCGAACCCAAACCCAGGTTGGTCCCATGTTGGCTACATGCAAGGTAAATGCCCTACCCACTATGCTATTGGTCCGGCCTCCTCATATTTTTTGTTTTGTTTTGTTTTTTGGGTCACACTGGCAGCGCTCAAGGGTTACTCCTGGCTCTACGCTCAGAAATCACCCCTGGAAGGCTCGGGGGACCATATGGGATGCCGGGATTCAAATCACTGTCCTTCTCCATGCAAGGCAAACGTCTTGCCTCCATACTATCTCTCCGGCCCAGATTTTTTTTTTTAAATTATTTTTATTTGGGGGTGTTTTGGCGGTTACCCCTGGTGGTATTCAAGAGTGACCTCTGGGGGCCGGGCGGTGGCACTAGAGGTAAGGTGCCTGCCTTGCCTGCGCTAGCCTTAGACGGACCGAGGTTCGATCCCCCGGCGTCCCATATGGTCCCCCAAGCTAGGAGCAACTTCTGAGCGCATAGCCAGGAGTAACCCCTGAGAGTCACCGGGTGTGGCCCAAAAACCAAAAAAAAAAAAAAAGAGGGACCTCTGACTTCTGGTGGTGCTTGGAGAGCCCTGTCTGGTGCTGGGGATTTGAACTTGGGCCTGCTGTGCGCCAAGCAAGAGTCTTGTCTTACTACTTTTATGATGTCTTCAGCCCTCTATTTTATAAAGATTTATTAATAAGGATAGCAGTTTTTAGTTTTGAATACATTAAATTTAGGTAAGAGTGATCCTTTGGTTGTCAAATCCATGTTTACTATAACTTTTTTTTTTTGGAATTTGGGCCACACCCAATGACACTCAGGGGTTACTCCTGGCTATGCGCTCAGAAATCACTCCTTGCTTAGGGGACCATATGGGACGCAGGAGGATCGAACCTCGGTCCATTCTGAGTCAGCCGCATTCAAGGCAAACACCCTACTGCTGTGCTATGGCTCCGCCCTCCCCCTTTTTAAACTTTATTTATTTATTGATTGATTGAGTGGTTTTTGGGCCATACCCAGAGATGCTCAGGGGTCACTCCTATCTCTGCACTCAGAAATCACCTCTGGCAGGCTGAGGGACCATATAGGATGCCGGGAATCAAGCCGGGTCCTTCCTGGGTCGGCCACATGCAAGGCAAATACCCTACTGCTGTGCCATCTCTCCAGCCCCTACTATAACTTTCTTGAGTTATTGATGCATGGAATTCCCCCCCCCTGCCCCCAAAAACCTTAAGCTTAAGGACTTTTTCTCTGCATCTTTGAAGCTTGTTTGCAAAGTGCCTCAACTTAGGTCAGCGGTAGGGGAACTCGGCAGCCTGTGCAAGTTGATGGTGAGACACTTCTTTGCCCATCTTCAAGAAGAATTCACATTTCGGTCTCAGCAACAAGAACACCCTTAGAATTACTACCATGTGGGCTTCAAGTTAGCATGTTTATAGCCCACGTTTCTCCAAAACCTTGGTGGCACCTCCAGGTTTTGAACTATCAGGACTTTTCATCAGTTTTCAGTGTCCATATCAGTTTCCCTGGCATTTGGGTTATTTCTTTTCTTTTTACTTTTTGGTGGTGACAGGAGTTGGAGTCACCCCTGGCAGTGCTCAGATCTTTTTTTTTTTTTTGGTTTTTGGGTTACACCCGGCAGCGCTCAGGGGTTACTCCTGGCTCCATGCTCAGAAATCACTCTTGGCAGGCTTGGGAGACCATATGGGATGCCGAGATTCGAACCAGTGACCTGCATGAAAGGCAAATGCCTTACCCTCATGCTATCTCTCCAGCACCGGTGCTCAGATATTACTTATGGCTCAATGCTCAGGAATCACTCTTTGTGGGATCAGGAGAACAATGGGGTGCTGGGGATCGGTCCTAGCCCTGCTTCATGCAAGGCAAGTGCCCCATTTGCTATACTGTCTCTCCGATCCCATATTTCTTTATTTTTATTTAAAGAAAATGCATCACATAGTTGGCATAGCTGATCACAATACATTTGATTTAAGAAGACCAAAAGCAACATGATTTAAAAAAATAGAAAATTGAAAGAAAAACTAAAGAGATGGAAGAAAAAGGAAAGAAGAAAAAGTTCAATAGCAAGTATATATTTGAAAATTATTTAGTCACCAATGAACTTATTAAAGCACCAGCAGAAAGTTTAGTAAGCTCTTCTTTTTTTTTTTATTTTTAAAGGATAAGAGTTAAAAAAAAAAATACAGTAATAACGGTGTGAGAGTGGCAATTGTTGTTTGCAATAGGCCCAGCAAAATATGGGGAAAATGGGGGGAAAAGCCTTGGCCTAAATGCAAGGTGACCTTATCCCTGAAGTTTTCTGGCTTAAGACTGACTCTGGGGCCCGGAGAGATAGCACAGCGGTGTTTGCCTTGCAAGCAGCCGATCCAGGACCAAAGGTGGTTGGTTCGAATCCCGGTGTCCCATATGGTTCCCCGTGCCTGCCAGGAGCAATTTCTGAGCAGACAGCCAGGAGTAACCCCTGAGCACCGCCGGGTGTGGCCCAAACACCAAAAAAAAAAAAAAAAAGACTGACTCTGTTTGTGACTGTAACCCAACTATAATCATGTTACTTAAATAAAAAAATATATTTAAAAAACTCAATTAACACCACCGGGAGAATAAATGATCCTGAGCAAAGTCTAGAGCTGATCCCATGACAGTATACTCCAAGGACGGAGAAAACCCATATTTCCTAGGCCAAGTAAATTCCTTTTCGAATGACCCCAACATTTACTGTGCCAGGGCAGGAGGGGAAAAAACAAAAATACAAAAAGCACAAAACCTTGGTTATTTTATATATTTTTTCCCTCATTTATTATTGTTATTATTATTTTTATTTACCTATCTATTTTGGTCGATTTCTCTGTTTGGGTGTGATTATTGAAATCGTTGTCCCCAATTATACTTATTTTTTTCTCTTCTTTTCTTTCGTTATGTGCTATGCCATGTTTCTTATTTCAAGACCATGGCGTGTTTTTGGTTTGTTTGTTTGTTTTTGTTTGTTTTTTTTGTTTTGTTTTGTTTTTCGTCTGTTTTTTTGTGGTGCTTATCAATATAGTTGGAGTCCTCACTGGATAATTGACACTTTTTTTGGTACTGGTGGAGTGTTTCACCTTCTTTTTCTCCTTCATCTCCCAAATTGATGATGAGAGCCTCTAGAAGGATTCCACCCATTTTTGGAGTATTAGACTCTTACCCCAGTTTATTTATCTTCTCTTTTTCAGGCAACACCACGCAACTTGAACTAGCTAGCTAGTCCTGCCTACAGTTAGAGGGGGAGATAAGGGAGGCATCAAGACCAAACAGGTGCAAGACTACTAAGTAGTGGGTTGGATACAGAGGGGACCACATATTCTAGCCGCCCTGGGGGTGAGGGAAGAGGAAATGGGAGGTAGGACAAAAACGGAGGTGTAGGGAGGACAATTTGGTGATGGGAATCCCCCCTGATTTTATGTAAATATGTACCTAAAATGTTATTGTCAACAATATGTAAGACACTATGATCAAAATAAAAATTATATTAAAAAAAACAATTAAGAAAAAAAATTAAAAGACTGACTGGGGCCCAGAGAGATAGCATGGAGGTAAGATGTTTGCCTTGTATGCAGAAGGATGGTGGTTCAAATCCCAGCATCCCATATGGTCCCCTGAACCTGCCAGGAGCGATATCTGAGTGTAGAGCCAGAAGTAACCCCTGAGCACCACATGGTGTGACCCAAAAACCTAAAAAGAAGACTGACTGAGTTTCAGGCATACTAGGTTGTCCAACCCCTGAGTCATTCTCTGTTGGCCCCATATTTCTACACATTTTATTTTTCTCCTGCTTGTCAAAAACTTCTCAAGGACAAGGATTATAACTCATTAATCTTTGGATCCCCCACAGCTTCTGTAGTAGCTGGCACAGTATGTAATAACTACTTAACTAACATGTAATGAGCTTATGAATGAACCTTTGGTAAAGACCTTGCTCTGTTCCTTGTAAGTCCAGGTATAGCACAGTGCCTTGGCAGTTTGCAAACATGTCACCCCTGAAATCTTTCAAATCCATTAATATCTGTGTGAGCTAAGTGCCCAAGGCAACTGAGTTTGCATCCGTCTGTGCCTGCAGGAGTTTATAGTCTGATAGTGAGGGTAAGAGGTATGCAGTCTTGGAAGACAATGCAAAATGAGTAGCAGGAGAAAAATGCAAAGGACATGCCCCTTAAATGTGCAGAGGTTGAGGAGACTGTCTTTGCCTTATAGGTCATTGGGGAAGCCTTCCTGGAAGAGGCTTTCTTTACACAAGTTTAGATAAAAGAATGGTTGAACACAAGAAAAAAATAGAAGTGGTGGTTGCAGTCAGACAAGTGTTGTTGGGGAGCCTGGTCAGAAGAGGGGCTGGTCAGGTCAGTGCAGGAATGGGCCAAGTTTTTGAAAGAACACCGAGTCAGTGCTTCCCTTCCCACCCCCGGAGAGCTTTTGTGGATTTTTGAGCTAAGAAGTTAGTGCGTGATAGTCTGGAATTAAATGGGTGGCAGCATCTTGTTTGGTGGATTCCTTAGAGAGGAGAAAGACATGCCGGGACCTACTCTAGAAGCTGCTGGAGTAGCCCAAGCAGGAGGGAATCAGACCTATAGCTCAGCGCCTCTGTGGAATCAGGGCTTGGGATGGACTATAAAGCCCTGTGGCCTCCTGCCTCGAGCAGGAAGCAAGATTGAGAATGATTCTGCCTCAAACCCCACGGCTATAAGGGTTGCTGCTGATGGCTCCAAGGGAGTCCCCCCAGAAGTCTATTTTGAAAAGATGATACTTTCAGTTCTGAATGCCTTCATGGGAATAATTGATGGCTGTTTGGAATTATAGGTCTGTGATTTGGAAAGGTGGTGTTTATTGAAGAGATTTCAGGGTGCTATGTTTCACTGTGCTGTGGGTATGTCTGGAACCCAGCCCTGTTTTAACAGAACCAAAGTGTACACTATTATATTGATTGCTAAGGGAGTGTTTAAACATGAAATTCAGGAAGCTGGAGTGATAGCACAGCAGTAGGTGGCGTGCCTTGCACTCGGACGACCCTGGATAGACCTGGGTTCAATCCCCAGTATCCCATATAGTCCACCTAGTCTGCCAGGAGTGATTTCTGAGCACAGAGCCATGAATAACTGGAGTACCTCCAGGTGTGGCCCAAATACCAAAAAAAGGGAAAGAAAATCAGGGGGCCAGAATGATAGCTCAGTGATAGGGCAGATGCTTTGCATTTGGACTACCTGGGACAGACCCAGGTTTGATCCACAGCATCCCATATAGTCCCCTGAGCCTGCCAGGAGCAATTTCTGAGCACAGAGCCAGGAGTAACCCCTGAATGCCACTGGGTGTGGTTCCCCCCCCTCAAAACAAACAAAAAATATTTTCAGTCTTCTTCCAGATATTCTTATTTAGTAGGTTAGGGAGTGGGGGCAGGAATCTGAATTTTTTAGGGGTTACATTCAGAGGTACACATGCTATTTTTGCTAAGTCCTGAGGGTATTCACCTGGATGTCAGGGGTGAAACTTGGGCCTTTTACATGCAGAACATGTACCCCAGCTCTTTAAGCTAGCTACCTAGCACAAAATTTGCATTTTTATCAGTCCCCTACATACCTGTGAATGATTGGTGTACACCGGTGTTTCTTTACTTTTCTAATCTTGGTGTTTCTTCACTTTTCTAATCTTGTCTCTGTTCTTCTCAATGACCCCCTAGTTCTTTTGCCATATCCTTCCTCTCCCCCCACTAATGACTTTTACCCATGGCCCCTGTGGAATATCTTGGGTCCACAGGGAACCATATGTTTTAGAGTTGAGAAATGCTGGTCTAAATTCTCCCTATAACTATAATAAATGATTTATAGGGCCAGAGAGATAGCTCCGCAGCGGGTGTGCATGCTTTGCACGCAGGAGGCCAAGTTAGATTCTTTGAGCATTTACTGCATTTTTGCGAGGGACAAAGTATACATGGGGAGGAACTGGGCTGTGGTAAGTTCTAACCTGTGTTGTGATTTGATTATTCTTTGTTTCTGGGCCTCACCTGGCTGTGATCAGGACTTTCTCCTGGTGGTGCTGGGATTGAACCCAGGTTGACCATGTGCAAAGCAATCTCCTTACCTTTCGCACTCTTTCTTTGGCCCCTGACAGTTGATTTTTTTCTTACTTACACAAATAGAAAAGAAGACATTTTCCTCATGAAACTTAAGAACTTGGTTCTGTTAGAATCTCTTCTGATTGGGTATGTATTCTAGAGGGAGATGATATTTCAAACAACTTAATATTTATCCTCAGAAACACTTGGGATTTTAAAAATGATCTGAGTAGTGAGTTTTTGTTTCAGAGATATGAGGAAAAAAAAACATAAAAAAGATTCTCTTAGAAAAAAAAAAGAATCTGTGGGTCGGAGCTGTGGTGCTAGAGGTAAGGCATCTGCCTTGCAAGCTCTAGCCTAGGGCGGATCCCGGTTTGATTTCCCCAGCGTCCCATATGGTCCTCCCCAAGCAGGAGCGATTTCTGAGCGCATAGCCAGGAGTAACCCCTGAGCATCAAACAGGTGTGGCCCCTCCAAATAAAAGAATCCATAGAAATGATAGATTGTTTTTGTTTGGTTTGGGGCCACACCCAGTGATGATCAGGGCTTAGTCCTGGTTCTGCTCTCAGGGATCATTCCTGGGGTGTTCAGGGGACCAGATGGGGTACTGGGCATCAAACCTAGATTGACCTTTTACAAAGCAAGAGTGCTACCTGCTGTACTATCTCAGCAGCCCCTCTATAGATTGTTTTTGTTTGTTTGTTTTAGGGCCACACCTGACAGTGTTCAGGAGTTACTTCCATCTCTGCACTCAGAAATCACTGCTGAAAGTGCTCAGGGGGTTATATGGAATGCTGGAGATTAAACCCAGGACAGCAGCATGCAAGGCAAACACCCTACCCACTGTGCTATCGCTCCAACCCCTAATAGATAGTTTTTTGAATCTGTTGCTGCATTAGAGTGTTAATTCTAGGGAAACCGGAAAAATCATGCTTGGGACCAAAGAGATAACACAGCAGCTGTAGGGCGTTTGCCTTGCATGCGGCCAATCTAGGACGAATGGTGGTTCGATTCCCAGCACCCCACATGGTCCCCCAAGCCTGCCAAGAGCGATTTCTGAGCACAGAGCCAGGAGTAACCCCTGAGCACCACTAGACCACACCCTGCAACCCCAAATCATGCTTGATACTTCTCCTGAAGAGATGCTATCAGGAACACCAATTCCTTTTCAGAATAAATTGAGGTCATTGGCATCCAAAGGGGGGCCGGGCACCATCCTCGATACCGCAGAGAAGAGCCCCAACTCTGACAGTGGCCAGGGCTGCGCTCCTGAGGGGCTGGCAGGTGCTGAGCAGCCAGAGGCCGAGGAAGAGCCACAGCCACTGCAGGAGCTGGAGGCCAGCCTGGACCAGCTGCAGGTCACCTCACCGGAGGCCTCTGGGGTACGGCCCCCGCAGGACTACAACCTGGTGAACTCTCTGCTGAACCTGTCCCGCAGCCCTGTGAGTCCTTGCTCGCCCTTCCCCACCCCTGTCCCCGACAGCTGGGCCCCAGCCTTGTGCCCTGGGCACCGGCTCGAGCTAAGGGCCGTGCTCGTTCCGCATAGGATGGCCGCATTGCTGTCAAGGCCTGCGAGGGGCTGATGCTGCTGGTGAGTCTGCCCGAGCCCGCGGCCGCCAAGTGCCTGACGCAGAGCACCAGCCTGTGCGAGCTGCTCACCGACCGCCTGGCCGCCCTCTACCAGGCTCTACCGCCTTCTGTGGACCCCCTGGACATCGAGACGGTGGAAGCCATCAACTGGGGGTGAGCGATGGCGGGGGTGTGAGGAGGAGCTGAGGTGACAGCAGACACAGAGCCCTTGCATCAGTAGCAAGCACAGAATGGGGTTCTTCGAGCCTTGTTTTAGCCCTAACCCAGCAGGTGAAGACCAGGCCATTGTCCAGCTGAAGCTGTGTCTTTCCCCTTGTGCGCTAGAGAGATTCATTTGTAAGGGAACAGTAAGGCCAGTGACTTTAATTAATTAATTTAATAATGAACTTTGGTTTGGGAGCCACACCAGAAATGCTCAGGCTTAACTCCTGGCTCTGCGTTCTGGGATCCCTCCTGATGGGCTTCCAGGGACCATGTGGGATGCTGGGGATCAAACCTGGGTTAGTCGGGTGCAAGAAAAGCAACCTCCCTGCTGTATCGATCACTCTAGCCCCAAGGCTAATGACTTTATATGATTACTTCAAAACAAAGGACATGAAAAGGGTGGGAATCTACTGGGTTTTTTGTTTTTTTGTTTGTTTGATTTTTTTTTGAGGGTGCAGAGCATTTATGGAATTACAGAAATATAAATAGCATAAGTAAAGTAACCCATAATCCTGTCACCGATAAAGCAGTCCACTATTTCTATGCAGTGACCTGCCATTGTGTTTTTCTGAGGTTGAATTTTTTTCTTCTCTTTGGGTGGAAGTTTTCCTAGCTGGGCTAAGGAGCTGTAGGGCCACCTCTGCTGATCCTTTTTCACAGTGCTGGGCTTGGTACTTGTAACCCGGGGCCACCTTACTGTGCTGTGGGTTACCAGGAACAGCTCTGGTGATGATGAGAAGGCAGAGGGGGCAGGAGATTGAACAAGGGATCTCCTGTATGTAAGACATGCCTGAGCTCTCTGCCTGGCATCTTTTATCTGTGTCCATTTTTGGGGGTGGGGGACATACCTGGCTGTGCTCAGAGTTTACTCCTGGCTTTGCACTCAGGAATCACTCCCAGCAGGCTTGGGGGATCATATGAGATGCTGGAGATTGAACCTGAGTCAGCCGCATGCAAGGCAAGCACCCTTGATGCTGTGCTTTTTGACTTATTTTTCCACCCTGAAACCCAGTTGCCTTTCGTGGCTGACCCACAGTGTCGGATTTCTACTGTGGCACATCTATGGCAGGAAGAAAAGCCAGCTCTGCTCTGCTCTTTTTCCTTCCAGCTCAGTTCACAGCAGGAAAAGAGATGCTGGCTCCGAGGTTTTCTTCCTGCACCCTCTGTCTGCTGTGCATCCTCTCTTTTCCGTTAGGGAGTGAAAAACCCTTACCTTTCATTGAAAAGGTTTTCACTTACCTTTGGTTTTTTACATTTATACAACCCTCGCTCAACAGTTTTCGACACTGCCCGTGAAGACATGTCTGTCATGGTATGGCCACTCTCAGGTGCCCACAGTTTTCCTAGGTGCTGAGTCCCTCAAATGCTTTTGTCTGACTTGAGGCTTCTGTGACCTGCAGCTTGGACTCATACAGTCATAAAGAAGATGCATCAGCATTTCCAGGGAAGCGAGCCTTAATTTCATTCCTTTCCTGGTTTGATTATTGTGATCAACTCATAAAGGAAGCACAAAAGGTTGGACTCCCTTTTTATATATACTTGGAGGGGGCTTATTGATAAATGCACATATGGAAGTGGGACTTATGGGGGCATGGCGTGGGATGGAATAGCTCTGACACCAGGGGTGAGCTGTATTCCAGACACAATGTGTTGAAACTCATCATCTTTATGTTTGGCAAAGCCCTGCTTCTTGGAGATTGTGGGTCACGGGGAAGTGATAGTTGGTCCCATATGAATCCTTGGCCACGTGTTCCTTGTTCTGCAGCTGGTGCAGATGGTTATGATGAATTGGCTAGTGTGGACCCTGGCTACCTTGCCCTGGGATTTCCCAAAGTGCCCTCCACCACAGTCTTACACATATCCCTGTTCGGTAGGGTGCTATACCCAGCACCTGCAAACACTACTTAAAATTAGAAATGTCTCCTCAAGAAAATCAGGGTCTTGGGTTTAATATTTCTAAATTCATGAAATAAAACTATCTTTAAAAACACAGCACATGTGTTTTTAGAGTATAAAGCCCCTGTAAATACTTTAGCACAACCCTTGACATGGTACCATTGACCTTCCTTATTTCTCCTCTTTGGGAGTTGGCTAACACTTAGCTGCTCTTCTCTTGGAAATTGAGAACCCTTTATATAAAGGGCCTAATTGATCATTTCTATTTGTTTGCCATCAACAAGATGGGCACTAAATGAGCTGTTTTTCTGTGCTAGAATCAGGAGGAGTGCATTTTGATTTACTGATGTTGCTAATTATCTTTTCCCCATAAAACAAAATCAAAACAAAATAATAATGCTTGTTTTATATTCCAGCCCACTGCTCTCGCCCTTGCCAAAGCCGTCCATGAGAGATTTTTTATTGGTGTTATGGAGCCTCAATTAATGCAAACGTGAGTGGCCTCTTGACTTGATGAGATGAGCCCTGTGGTGGCATGAGTTTTGCCCTCTGATCCCTATTTTTCTGTACCTAGTTCAGAGATGGGAATTCTGACCTCAACTGCTCTGCTCCATCGCATCATTCGACAAGTGACCTCTGATGTTCTGCTTCAAGAAATGGTATTTTTTATCCTTGGAGAGCAGAGGGAACCAGAAACTCTGGCAGAAATTGGCAGACACCCGTTAAGACATAGGCTAATTGAACACTGTGATCACATATCAGATGAGGTATGTTCTGTAAAAATGGTTTCAACTTAGAGTCTGTGGAATACGGATTTTAACCTGCTTGGAATGTTTTGAATACAACTTCTTTTTTTTTTAAATATATAGTTTTAAAAATGAAAAAACATGATATACAGGGTGGCAAGAATTACTTGATTTCAGCTTTTTGTTTTAGATCCTAGCTTTTATCCTTTTCGGTTTCAGATAAGCATCATGACATTAAGGATGTTTGAACATCTTTTACAAAAGCCCAATGAGCACATTCTTTACAACTTGGTCCTAAGAAATCTTGAAGAAAGAAATTATACAGAAAATAAACCCCTGTGCCCTGAAGATAAAGATGTGGTAGAGAATGGCTTGATCGCTGGAGCAGTGTAAGTTCTCATAGAGTTCCCTTCGCTTGGTGTTTTATGAAGAATCACATTTTCTCTTCTGTTATATTTCTCTCTCTCTCTTTCTCTCTCTCTCTCTCTCTCTCTCTCTCTCATTTAAAAAAAGAAAAGAAATATCAAAAAAAAAAGCCCTCTTAAACAGTTTAAGTTTTTATTGATTTCCTTTATTTTTTAATGGGATGGGAGGACACACTTGACTTTAGTCAGGGCTTACTTCTGGCTCTGTGTCTGGTGATGATTCCTGGTGGGACTCAGGGGAACTAAATGGGGTGCCAGGGATCGAACCCAGATCAGCTGCATGCAAGGCGAATGACTAACCTGCTATGCTATCTTTCTGGCCTCCCAGTTTGTAGCATTTAAAAAGTAAGTTTTAGATGCTCTGATATTACCATCCATTTAAACTATCTATTTAAATTACAAGTAGTATTGTCTCTTAATTAAGCTTAGCAAGATCACTGTGGTTTTAAGTTTGGGATTAGTCTAAAGTGCCCCTTTCTTTAATTTTCTTTATAAAACAATACACTATTCTTTAGTTCTCTTATTAGAAAAAATGAGGCTAATGTTTTCTAAGAACATAGCAGAGAAAATTTCGGTTTAGAAAACATAATAAAATGGTTTTTTTATACATCATTAAATTAAACTTAGAGATCTGGAAGAAGACCCATTATTTACTGACATTTCACCAGATAACACTTTGTCAAACCAAGAATGGCTTAGTTCTTCACCCCCTGCTACGCCAGACCATCCCAAAAATGACGGGAAAACGGAAGTCCACAAAATTGTAAATAGGTGAGTTGCTGTGCTAATTTGACTGTCTTTTCCTTTATTTTTTTTTATAACATAATAGCTCTATTTTCAGATTGCTACTACAAAATATATGAACTCTGTATCTCCTCTTATAATTCTGGTTTTTGATGGTCTCTCAGGGGTTACTCCTGACGCACTCAAGAATCACACCTGACCAAGTGGGAGGTACCATGTGGGATGCCAGGGATTGAACTTGTCATGGCTTCATGCAAGGCAGGCACCCTACTTGCTGTGCTATGGCTTTGGCCCCCAATTTTTCTTTAAAGATTATTGAATGCTTTTTGTCATGGTACGTAGGAGCAGCAGTCAGTACCAAAAGGGCAAAGCTCTCTGAGTGTAGAAGTTAAAATGCCTTTAGTAGTGGGGTAAGCCATCAGGTACATGATTTTTCTTGTGTGATTTTTAAATGATTCCCAATTGACAGCTTTGGCTGACCACACACACACACACACACACACACACACACACACACACACACGCACGCACGCACGCACGCGCACACACACGCATGCACGCACACACACACGCACGCACACATTGCCCATGAAGTGTAGCATTTTAAAGTTTGTAGAATCTTTTTAAAAATTTAATTGAAATCATTGTGATTTACAAAGTCCTTCATAGTTATGTTTCAGACATACAGTGAATCAGGGCCAATCCTGCCACCAGTGTCTACCTCCCCCTACCAGTGTTCCCCAAATGCATCCCATACCACCTCTCCTACCCCCAAGTCTGGCCAGCATAACAGCCCCATTTGTTAAAGTTTAGATCTCTTGATACCATTGTTGTTGCCTTTGGCTTGGATATTTAGTTCTGTCCTTTTTGAACACCACCAGTGAACTTAGACCCCTTGGCCCCTGGCCCCTATCCTTTAGTATTTGTGTAAAAACATTTTATGACTGTGCCGCTGCAACCCTTTCCTTCCATTACTGTGATCAGGCCTAGTACTGTGAAAGAGCTTTAGAGGAAGTCAGTCGTCTGTGACTCAAGATGTAGAATCTTGGACAGCAAAGGCTTAAGTTCAGTATGAAGCCCAGTTTTCTGACTAAACACAGGTGGTCATCTCTTGTTGCTCTGGCATAGGAAGGAAAGGTGGCCTTAGGTTTCCATCTGCTTTGAAATTGAATGCTTTTTATTATCTTATTTTGGATTTGGGGCCACATCCAGTGATATTCAGGGGTTGCTGATGGTTCACTTCTGGCAGTGCTCTGGGGACCTTATGGGATGCCAAGTATGGAATCCAAGTCAGCCATGTCAAGGCAAGAGCCCTACCCACTGTACTATCTCTCCAGCTCCAAAAATGAGTGATTCTTTTTATTTATTTATTTATTTTTTTGTTTTGTTTTGTTTTTTGGGGTCACACCCGGCAGCACTCATGGGTTACTCCTGGCTCTATGCTCAGAAATCGCTCCTGGCAGGCTCAGGGGACCATATGGGATGCTGGGATTTGAACTGATGTCACCGCTGTCCTTCGGCTTGCAAGGCAAACATTCTACCTCCATGCTATTTCTCCAGCCCTGAGTGATTCTTTTTAAATAGAGCCTTAACTGAAAGTTTGAATTGTTAAAATAGTTAAAGATAAGTACTTAAAAGCCATTTTAGTTGATTTTTTGGATTTTGAGGCCACACCTGGAGGTGTTCAGTGCTTACTCCTGGCTCCATGCTCAGGGGGCATGATGAGCTCTGATGATGAGCTCTGGGGGCAAAGATGGAACCTAGGCCAGCTATGTGCAAGGTAAGTGTCCTACCTGTTGACAGATAACTCCAATCCTCGTTTTATTAAGTTTTCACTTGACTAAATCAAAGCTATCACTAGGTAGTTTAAGTTTTCAAGAGGATAAGAATTGTTAAAACTATTTAAATAACTGCTTTGAACTTTATTTTTTTGTTCAAGTTTCCTGTGTCTGGTACCTGATGAAGCCAAGTCATCCTACCACGTTGAGGGCACTGGTTATGATACCTACCTCCGAGATGCTCATAGGCAGGTAAGAAAAGTCCTTGTGACCTCTTTTTTAAAATTATTATTAGGTTTTTGGGACATACCTGGCAGTGCTGTCTCCAGTGTACATATTCTTTTGTTGTTGTTTTTGGGCACACCTGGCTGCACTCAGAGGTCACACCTGGCTCTGTGCTCAGAAATTGCTTCTGGCAGGCTTGGGGGACCATTGGGATGCTGGAGATAACCCAGGTCTTTTGTTTGCAAGGCAAAATACCCTACAGCTGTGCAATCGCTCTGGCCCCCACTGTGCATTCTTGTTTTGTTTTGTTTTGTTTTTTTGTTTTTTCAGGCCACACCCGTTTGATGCTCAGGGGTTACTCCTGGCTAAGCGCTCAGAAATCACCCCTGGCTTGGGAGGACCATATGGGACGCCAGGGATCTATCCGAGGTCCTTCCTTGGCTAGCGCTTGCAAGGCTACCTCACCGGCCCCCACTGTGCATTCTTGAGGTTGGGCTGTGGCTCATTTGGCTTCCCTCCTTCTCTCACTCCCAACTTTTTCGTGGTGGGGCTCTGGCAACTTAGAACTTAGTAGCCTGGTACCACCTTCCACTCCCAAGAGGATATGGCCCCAGTCCAAGAAACCTGACCCTTCCTGTTTCTCAGAATGGTCCCTTTTCCCTCCTCAACCACACCTTTGCATCTTCCTGACATCTTTCTCCCAGGATTCGTTTTCTTTTTCTTTATTTTAATTAATTTATTTAGGATTTTTGGTCACACTTGGCAGTGTTTAGGGCTTCCTGGCTCTGAGCTCAGGAATCTCTCTTGGTTTGGTGCCGGGAACCATATGGGTTGCTGGGAATTGAACCCAATTTGGCTGTGGGCAATGCAAACACCTTCTCACTATGCTATTGCTCTGGGCTCTCTCTCAGGATTCTTTAACCTTTCCTTTTTCTTCTTTTTTATTTCCTTTTGGTTTTGGGGTCACACCCAGCAGTGCTCAGGGGTTACTCCTGGCTCTATGCTCAGAAATTGCTCCTGGCAGGCATATGGGATGTTGGGATTCGAACCACTGTCCTTCTGCCTAAAAGGCAAACACCTTCCCTCCATGCTCTCTCTCTGGCCCAACCTTTCCTTCATCCTGTGTGCCTCTCTCCTTATTCTCCTTTCCCTTTTTTCCTTCTCTTTCCCTCTCTTCCCTCCTCTTCCCTCCTCTTCCCTCCTCTTTCTCTCCTCTCTCAGTTCTGTTTTTGAAGGGATAGTTCCCCGATTCTTTCCCTTATTCTTCCAAATCATGATTTTGTTTGGTTAAAGTACTACTTTTCTAAGTCAGCATTTCAAAAGTCAATGTTAAAATGCTATACAAAAATTTGAGATGTGGCTTTGTAAAGAAAATAATTTCTTGAAAGCCTTATAGTTCAAAGCTTGTCATCTTTGTTGTTTTAAATAGTTATAAATATTTTTCTGTAAGAATTGAAATGAGGGGCCGGGCAGTGGCGCTAGAGGTAAGGTGCCTGCCTTGCCAGCGCTAGCCTTGGACGGACCGCGGTTCGATCCCCCGGTGTCCCATATGGTCCCCCAAGCCAGGAGCGACTTCTGAGCGCATAGCCAGGAGTAACCCCTGAGCATCACTGGGTGTGGCCCAAAAACCAAAAACCAAAAAAAAAAAAAAAAAAAAAAAAAGAATTGAAATGAGTGTTTCATGGTGAAAATGTTTTGATTTTTAAGTCATTCAAACTAAAGAAGTTGAACTAATTTTACTTTGCTGAATAAGGGGAATCTGAAAAGAGAAAGATTATGGAGGAAAACTGCTCTAAATTTCTTTTGTTTAAATTCAAGCAAAGTCACACAATGGGGAAGACTGTCACCCTTTCTTTTTACTACGTCTGAGTATATATGCTTTTGGAAATCCAGTGATAAGTTTGTACTGTCATTTGGGTAAATTACTTTACATATACCACAGACACATAATTTTGTAAAATACCAGATTAATGAATTATCAGAGAGCATATGCCTTATATATGTGAGTTCTGGTTTTTATCATCCAGACCTTGTCCCCCAGGTGCTTCAATTCTTCCCCCCTTCAGAATGATGATCAGATAGTGAAAAGATTCAATGGGTATAAAATATACTTCACTCAGTTGCTGTGGAAGTTTCTAAGTGCTTCCTCTTTGGCACAGGCTTCCTGTGCCCTCATGATGAACCCATGGTACTTGGGTTCTGGCCAGGGCAGTGAGCAGTGATTGCTGGGTACCACATCACTCTGGTTCTCTGAGGAACATACCTAATAGTGTTAGCAAAGTCCTGCTATGTAGGGTTCTGACACTCCTTAGTAGTCAGTGAGATTTATTAGATGAGATGTCGAATGGGAACTGGGAATTTATTTTTTAAATATTCTTTAAAGAGTCAGATCTCAGGGCTGTGTGGGAGCATTATTCTGAGGTGCTTTGGGAAAGTTGGGAGACCCCTGGCTCATGACTCTGTAGGTTATTAGCCTATAGGGATTGTTACCTTCCCTGTACCTATATAGGAGAGGAGCCCAATCTTCTGCAGGTGCCCAGGGCCAGGTGGGGTCTTTGTTGAGTTTTTTCTCTTTTTCCCCACAGTTCCGGGACTACTGTGCTATCTGTTTACGATGGGAGTGGCCCGGGGCTCCGAAACCTTTGGAAAAGTGCAATTTAGAAGCTGCTTTCTTTGAAGGCCACTTTTTGAAAGTGTTGTTTGACCGAATGGGAAGAATTCTTGATCAGGTAATACTTTGTACTCATCAATTTTCAGATTATTATTATTCATTTTAGGTTTAACTCAAGTCTGAGTTTAGATTGCTTTTCACTGTTTCCTTTTTCTACTAGGTGATGTTTTCGTGACATAATTGTTTATCTCCCGTTGAAAGCATTTCTTTGGTCGGATGGCTGTTAGAGAATTATGTGTTTTCCTTCTCAAAATGGGCAGGTCTCCATGTCCTTTCTGGTCTGCAAATTCTTAGTTTGCTTTCTTTTCATGAGTGATTTCACCTTGCCACCTCATTTTTTATTTTTTTACAGAGAATAAAATGCCTTAGATTGATCAGAGACCTTACTGCCATTTCACTTTGAAATAGGAACACAGTGCTCTTCTTAAAATGATAAAACTGTAGGGCTTGAGAGATAGTCCAGCACTTACTTGCCTTGCCCTCTGCTGGCCTATGTTTATTCCCCAGCACCCCATATGGTCCCACAAGCCAATAGTGATCCCTGAGCATAGTCAAGAGTCAGCCCTGAGCACTACCAAGCATGGTGTGGCCAAAAATACTAACACTACACCAGACTGTAGGAGGGAACCTGAATGTCTAAGAATGGTGAAGCCACATGCTTTTATATGCACTTGACCCAGATTCAGTCCTTGGCACCACATGGTCCCCATGAGTACTGTGGGGTGCTTTCCTTAATGCCCTAAGCATCTGTCTCATCCTTTTCTTAGAGCCATTGCCCAGCTGAGAGAGAAGTGTTGGTGCATCCCCTTGGCCTCACCATTTGGTAGACCCTCTCCCCCCAAATAATAATAGAATAGCTAGAAAATGGTGCATCATGAGTAATGCTCATATTTTAAGATAATGATTTTCTTATCTAAGGTGGATCAAAATTATCTTTATCTAGCATATTGCTGTTCCTTATTTAGTATGTTGAATGCCAGGAAATGTGACTTTGGGGTCCTAGACTTCTTTATCTTCCTCCTCATTGTCATTGATAAAGAAAGTTACAGTTTTTAATATATACATATATATTTAAATTTTAATAAAAGGACCATGGTTTACAAAGTTATTGATAGTTGAGTTTTAGGCATATAATATATTCCAACACCAATCCCACCACTAGTGTCAACTCCTATCACCAGTGCTCCCATACTCCCCATCTCCTGCCCCCTACCTGCCACCTTGACAAGCACATTACAAAGTTTGGTGGTTGCAGCTTAGATGTCATGTTTTCAATGTTGTTGAATCTGTTCTTTAGTTTTATAACTGGACCATCCTCCCAAGGTCATGAATGTAATCAAAGCCCTGATCCTTGTTCCCCTATTACTTCACTTACTCATCATCTATTATCCTTCCCATCTTCATTTCTTTCCTTTTTTGTCCTTCTTTTCCCTAGGCTCTAGGGTCAGGGTGATCTAGGCTTTCTCCTCCACCCCCCCTTTAACACATTACACTTTCTCATCCTGTTATTCTATATAAAGTGGTAGAGTTTTGAAATGATCTTACAAACTGGGGAGAAAACATTCAGTGGAGTCTTTATTTCTACCTATAAATTGAGTTCACCAGTTTGGAATTAATTTTAAATTGTATATTAAAGTATTTGTTCTTTTTTAGCATTTTAGTTAAATATTTATGCAAGTATAGGGAGCTATAAAAGAAAAGTGCTGTATAAGTGGGTTGTCTTCAATAACCAGAAAGCCAAATGAAGAAATGATAATTTAAGTATTTCACTGGGTTATAGAATTTATTCAGTAGTTTCTGATAGTAATCAATAAAGACATAGACTAAATCTCCCCAAACATAACGAACATTAATATTTTTAGTATTTAGTCATTTATTGATGCATTTGATTTACCAGTATATATTTCTTTATGCATCTGTAATGCTAAGGGCTGAACCAAGGACTTTATACATGAAGGCCCCTCCTTACCCTATTTTTTTGTTTGTTTGCTTATTTTAAATTCTAGTCTGTAAATCATGCTATGAGAACTTCCCCAATAGCTATGATTAATCAGTTCATCAGTGTGTTTTTTTCCTGGGGGTGTTGGGGGTAGATTTAGGCCACACTCAGCAGTGCTCCAGAGCTATTCCTGGATATGTGCTCAGGAGTGACTCCTTTCTGGCAGTGTTTTGGGAACATAAATAATACCAGGGATTGAACTGGGGTCAACTGCATGCAAGGCGAATCCTTATCTTCTGTACTGTCTCTGGCCCCTTTATTGTTTCTTGGTGCTGATTTGCCATGTGAGTAAGTGTACAGGACATCAGCAGTCGTATCTAGTCAGTGCTCTGCAAAATCTTGACCAAAAGCACTAAATAAGAGTGTAATTTTATTTTATTTTATTTTTTGGTAACACCTGGCAGTACTCAGGGGTTACTCCTGACTCGGTGCCAGAAATCGCTCCTGGCAGGAGACTATATGGGATGCTGGGAATCGAATCCAGATATATCCTGGGTCAGCCATGTGCTGTCTCTCCAGTAGTGTGCCCTACCGCTGTGCTATCTCTCCAACCCCTGAGCGTGTAAATTTTTTTTTATGGTTATGCTACAGGATAGATTTTACATAGAAAACATGTTTATTAATAAATTATTACGTAGGGGTCGGGCGGTGGCGCTAGAGGTAAGGTGCCTGCCTTGCCTGCGCTAGCCTTGGACGGACCACGGTTCGATCCCCCGGCGTCCCATATGGTCCCCCAAGCCAGGAGCGACTTCTGAGTGCATAGCCAGGAGTAACCCCTGAGCGTCGCCGGGTGTGGCCCAAAAACCAAAAAAAAAAAAATATATATATATATATATTACATAGGGGCTGGACAATAGTATAGACATTTACCTTGCACTAATCAATTCTTAGTTCAATCCCTAGCATCCAATATGGTTGCTTCTCTATGCATTGCCAGAAGTAATTCCTGAGTGCAGAGCCAGGAGTAACTTCTGAACATTGCTGAGTACGGCCCCAAAAACCAACAAAAAAAATCACTAAGAAATCATTACATAAAACAGGGACTGGAGCAATAGCATAACAGGTAGGCCATTTGCTTTGCATGTGGCTAGACTGGGTTAGATCCCCAGGATCCCATTTGCGTGTAAATTTTTAAAAGAGGTTTCGGGATCTTCTCAGAGTTGAAATTTTTTTCCCCTAATTCTTCCTCATACTTGATTATTTTTTCCCTATAGACATAAAAGAAAGAGCTAGTTTGAAATGCTTTTTTAAATCCTTTTATTTCGCCAGCCTGCTCTGACCTGAGTGAGGCCAGCTGACACCTTCAGTCTCACTCAGCCTTTTTACATGGAACCCTGGGTGCTGGGCAAGGCATGTTTCTCAGGTTTTATAAAATAAGGTCCTTAGCATCAGTGAATTGACTTAGAGCTGCTATGTCATGGCGCCCAGCCTCAAGCCTTTTGTCTTATTAAAGCTTCAATTTTTTCATGGGAAGAGCATGAAAGGATTTATAATCAGATCCAAAAAGAATTGTAAGTCCTGGTGTGCTCCACATGCTTGATTTAATTTTGTTTTCTCTAGTTTTTAGAATTTAGTTTTTTGCTAAGGCTGATGTGTGCTTCTGTTTTCTTAGTATTTATCTTTAATAAGGCGAGGATCACTTGGCAAGGATTAAACATTTGCAGTGGTTAATAAAGTGAGCTAATATCTGCATGCAAAATTGAGAAGTTATCATGTCCAGTTATTAAGGCACGATTGCATTATCACCAGGCTAATTTTTAAATGTTACTTAACACAGACATTTAGTATTACTTATAACTATAGTCACTTTGAAAAAGATGCTAAAAATGCTACTGTACAGAGTGCCTGCTGTACTATCTCTCCAGCCCATGCTCCAGCTGTTGGCTTTATCTCTCAGTCCCTCCTCTGTAAATTCCTTTTTTTTTTTTTAGTTTTTGGGTCACACCCAGCAGCGCTCAGGGGTTACTCCTGGCTGGCTATACGCTCAGAAATCGCCCCAGCAAGCACTGGGGACCATATGGGATGCCAGGATTCAAACCACTGTCCTTCTGCACGAAAGGCAAACACCTTTCCTCCATGCTATCTTTCCGGCCCCAAAATAATCTCTTGTGCCTCCCCATCGGGGATTCGAACCTTGGTCTCCCGTGTGACAGGCGAGGATACTCAACACTATACTAACGAGGAACTGCACTGTCCTCTGAAAATTCTTTTTTTGTTTGTTTGTTTTTTTGTTTTTTGGGCCACACCCGGCGGTGCTCAGGGGTTACTCCTGGCTGTCTGCTCAGAAATAGCTCCTGGCAGGCACAGGGGACCATATAGGACACCGGGATTTGAACCAACCACCTTTGGTCCTGGATCGGCTTCTTGCAAGGCAAAGGCCGCTGTGCTATCTCTCCGGGCCCTCCTCTGTAAATTCTTAAGCAGGGATATGTTCTTTGTTTTTGTTTTTGTTTTTGGGCCGCTCCACACAGCACTCAGGGGTTACTCCTGGCTCTCTGCTCAGAAATCGCTCCTGGCAGGCACGGGGGACCATTTGGGATGCCGGGATTCGAACGACCGTTTGTCCTGGGTCGGCTGCTTGCAAGGCAAACGCTCTACCGCGTGCTGTGCTATCTCTCCGGCCTCAAGCAGGGATATGATTTTGTTAAATTATTGCTAGAGAAGCCTGGAAGATTGCTCAAGGGCTAGTGCACATGCTTTTCATGCTGGAGTGTATTACCCAGCAGTATCTAGTCCCTTAGCATCACCTGAGCTGGGAATCATCTCAGAGTGCAGTGGTGTATGTCCTCTACCCCCCAAACAAGCCAAACAATAATGCTAGAGACTAAAGTAATGCTATAGAGAGTGAAATACAAATGTTAAGTGACAATATATTCTTATTCAGAGCTAAATTTGCATGGAGTATTTAAATGTCCGAATTTAGTGATCTCACTTTGTGAGTTCCCTGATATGAACACACACCAGAAATACATTAGTCATATTGTAAATGCTTTTGTTCACAGTCACTTAGCAAAATACATCTTTGACTTACTAGATGCTTCCTTTTGGCTTCAAATACATTTAATGTGAATCCATTGTTAGGAATAGAGTCTTGAAGAAGGCGATCCTGTTGTGAAGACTAAAACTAGACTGAATGCATAGGACTTATGTTTTGTTCGGTTCCACTATGATAGGTAATCTTCGGTGGCTCTTGATATCTATGTTCATAAAATTCTTGCCCACTGATTCTCACCTCTTGGCCTCCTACCTGGCATTCTCTGTATCAGGGTTTGACAAGATTTCCAGGAAAACAAAACAAAACAAAATAAAACATGCAGACTCTATGGTTAATGTAAAATTTGAGCTTAAATCCTGGCACATTTCTCACCTGGCTACTTTGCAGCCTCCCAGAAATCAATTGGTTTCAACCACTCTGCTTCCTGAAGCTACCTGCTGAAGAGAGAAGAGAAAATAGGAGAGGAGGTCAAAGAGTTGTCTGTAAAGTTCCAGGCTGTGTATTATCGGCAGGTTTTGTTGGGGGTGTCTTTTCCTTTGATTTTGACACATTCTGTAATGCAGCTGTTGGTTGCTATCGGTGAAGAATAAATTCACGAAATTCAGCATGAATATAAATTCATGGAATTTCAATATGTGATAAGCACATTGAAAAGGCAAAGGTAGAAACCAGGTAAAATTGTGATCCTACAAGTAGAGATAGGGCAGGAGGGCCAGTGCTCAAACCTGCGGCTGTTGGGGGTGTTAATATCCTCACAGGAAACGTGATGAGTGGCTTGAATTTTCTCATCATCTTTGAGGTACCTGGAATATATTTCTAGCCTAAGTTTTCTTTCTGTTGACCAATTTTTATGATGTGTTTTATTCTATCTTAGTCATTTTTCATGCTTTGAGTAAGAGCCAGTTGAATACTCAAAGATCATTTCTAAAATCCGACTATTGTGTTTTAAGAGAATTAACACTTTGGGTTTTTTGGGGGGTGGGGTTTCACTGAATTATCCTGTTCATAATTAATTTAGCACTGATGCTTTTTACCGCTTCTTGAACTATTTCATTAAGCAGTTTGCAGAAAAGAGATATTTTGACTATGTTATTGTTTGTTTTTATTTATCTTTGAGGTATTAGGACTATGATACATTTATAGTGAACCTTGACTAAATAGTGAGAACTAATTTTGTTAGATTTTTTTTTGTTGTGTTTTGTTTTTTGGGCCACACCCAGCGGTGCTCAGGGATTACTCCTGGCTGTCTGCTCAGAAATAGCTCCTGGCAGGCACAGGGGACCATATGGGACACCGGGATTCGAACCAACCACCTTTGGTCCTGGATCAGCTGCTTGCAAGGCAAACGCCGCTGTGCTATCTCTCCAGGCCCTTTGTTAGATATTTTTTATTGTAGAAGCACTTGAGGGAGGAATAAGATGGTAGACTTTCTTTTTCTTTTTTTAGAAATATATAAATAAAGTTTATTTTTATGGAGTAAGAGGTCAATGAGTACCACACACACCACAAATATTAAATATCCAGCACCTATAGTAAAATGAAATATAATTACAATTCAAAGAAGTAGTAGTTTTATAATTAGCATCTGCTTTTTTCACTTGCTCCAGCTTGCCCCAAGGACAGTTGCCATATTTGTGTTTGTTCCACATTGCAGATGACATGTTTTGAATATAATGATACTCAGTGAGTATATATTAAAAGAGTAAAAGAAAATAGCTGAGAAGTAAGGGGGGAATACATTTTTTGTGTGTGTGTGAGGGGGTCACACCCGGCAGCGCTCAGGGGTTCCTCCTGGCTCTATGCTCAGAAATCGCTCCTGGCAGGCTCGGGGAACCATATGGGATGCCGGGATTCGAACCACCGTCCTTCAGCGTCTAAGGCAAACACCTATCGCTTAACTATCTCTCCGGCCCATTCTCTTTTTTTTTTTTTTTTAAGATGGTAGATTTTCTACCTTGAAGAGACAAACTGAAGCTGTAAACCCAATGCGAGGTTACAAACATTATAATTAATGCCAAAAGCCTTTCTGTGTTTTTAATCTGTCTACAGCCCTATGACGTAAATTTACAAGTGACATCTGTACTCTCAAGACTCTCTCTCTTTCCTCATCCACACATCCACGAGTACCTTTTGGATCCTTATGTGAACCTGGCATCTGGCTGTCGATCTCTCTTCTCTGTCATTGTCAGGGTGAGTTCTAGATTTTGTCTGTTAGAATTTGTAAACCTTGTCATTAAGTTCCTTACATCACTGTATGTTATTAGTGAACAAAATGAAAAATGTTAATGTATCAACTTTTATAAGCAATCACTTTACTGCAGAATATAAAGGGAAAATGGAAAATGTTTTATTTTATGGAAAAGAAAGGTTTCCCCTCACCTTTTAAGATGATTGTTGCCATATCTAGGCTGGGGAGGGGACAGGAGCATGTGACACTTGGTAACACGTGACATAAATTGCACTGCTGGCCTTGTTGATTATGGGGTTAAAACATGCAATATACAGGGCAAGCGTTCCTACCACTGAGCTCTCGCCCAGGGCCCAGAATTCAATATTTTGTTTGTTTTTGTTTTGGGGCCACACTTAGTGATGCTCAAGGCCTACTCCTGACTGCACTCAGTAATTACTCCTTGTGGTGCTCAGGGGACCATATAGATGCTGGGGATTGAACCTGGACACATGTGTTCAAGCAAGTGCCCTCTCTGCTAGTCGCTCTCTAGCTCCACAATTCCTTCTTTCCCCTCCTTTCTTCCTTTCCTACCCTTCCTTCCCTTCCTTCCTTCCTCCCTTCCTTTCCTTCCTTCCCTTCCTTCTTTCCTTCCTTTCATTCCTTCCCTTCCTCCCTTCCTTCCTTTCTTCCTTCCTTCCCTACCTCCCTTTCCTTCCTTCACTCCCTTTCCTTCCTTCCTTCCTTCCTTCCTTCCTTCCTTCCTTCCTTCCTTCCTTCCTTCCTTCCTTTTTTCCTTCCTTCCTTTTTTCCTTCCTTCCTTCCTTCCCTCCCTCCCTTTCCTTCCTTTTCTCCCTTCCTTTCCTTCCTTCCTTCCTTCCTTCCTTCCTTTTTTCCTTCCTTCCTTCCTTCCTTCCCTCCCTCCCTTTCCTTCCTTTTCTCCCTTCCTTTCCTTCCTTCCTTCCTTTCTTTTTTCCTTCCTTCCTTTTTTCCTTTTCTCCCTTCCTTTCCTTCCTTCCTTCCTTCCCTCCCTCCCTCCCTTTCCTTCCTTTTCTCCCTTCCTTCCCTTCCTTCCTTCCTTCCTTCCTTCCTTCCTTCCTTCCTTCCTTCCTTCCTTCCTTCCTTCCTTCCCTCCCTCCCTTTCCTTCCTTCCCTCCCTCCCTTTCCTCCCTTCCTCCCTTCCTCCCTTCCTTCCTTCCTTCCTTCCTTCCTTCCTTCCTTCCTTCCTTCCTTCCTTCTTCTGTTTCTTTCCCTTCCTTCCTTCTTGCCTCCTTCCTTTCTCCCTTCCCTCCTCTCCCTCTCCTTCTCTCTCTTTTCCCTTTCTTTCATCACCTGGTGATGCTCAGGGGTTACTCCTGGCTATGCACTCAGGAATCACCCCAGGCATAGGGGACCATATGCTGTGTGCAAGGCAAATGCCCTACTGCTACTCCATTGCTCTGGCCCTCTCCCTCCCTCCTTCTTTCCTTTCTTCCTTCTCTTTTTTCTCTCTCCTTTTTTTTCTTCCTTTCTTTTTGAGAAGAAGTCCAGAGGTACCCAGGACTTATTCATGTCTCTACACTCTGAAAACACTGGCAGAGCTATAGGAGACCCTAGCAGATACCAGGGATCAAATTTGAGTCAGTCATGAGCAAGGCAAGCTCCTTACCCATGGTACTATCATGCTAGCATCCTAATTCCTTCTTTTATATGTTGTATGTAACTTTGTTATTTTGATGACTGTATTATCTGAGGCCTTCATCAAATATGGCCTGAATCATGAAAGATAGCATACTTAGCAATTGAAAACAAACTGTTTCTTTTTCCTTCCTGAAAAATCCTTGTGCAGTTAGTTCATTTGAGAGACTCAGTTCCTTTTGTCTCTGTGGGGCAGGTGGTTGGAGACCTCATGGTTCGAATCCAACGTATTCAAGACTTTACACCAAAACTACTGTTAGTCCGAAAGCGATTACTTGGTCTGGAACCTGAAGGCCCCCTGTAAGTCAGAGTTTTGGCTTGTTTTTTGTGCTAAATGTTTCACCAAAACTAGATGACCTGCTAATGTCATCTTGTACTGAAGTCTCATTTGCTTTCCTTCTCCAGTATCGACCACATCACATTGCTGGAGGGTGTGATCGTTCTAGAAGAGTTCTGCAAGGAGCTGGCGGCCATTGCCTTTGTCAAGTACCATTCTTCCTCCACCCCCTGAGGCTTCCAGATTTCCAGAAGAGCAGTGTGCATGGCCTCGAAAAAGACTGCCTCTCCCCAGCCAGCAGAGGGTAGAAGCCTCTTAGATTAAGTACTGCTGTAAATTGGGCAGAACCATTAAGAACCTGTTGAATGGACACAGGGGGAAAAGGTTGTTCATGTTCAGTCTTCACTGGTTCCTTCTCAGTGGTTCTCAGTAAAAAGTTGCACGTCCTTGAATCCAAGATACAATCAAAGGAACTTCAGGAAATAAGCATTTCTAGTGACTGTGTGAGAAACTGCAAAATTCCCGATGTCATGACTTTGATGAGATTTCTGTTATTTTAATATCCTTTTAGGTAACAAGGCATTTTGACATTCTTTGGGAGTCAAATGGCTTCTACGCTTTTGGATTAATAAGTAGTAAAAAACAACAACAACTAATTTTATATTCTTTTTAAGACCAGAATTCTTATATCACAATATGAAAAAAAATAGTATAAATGAGAAAAACAATTCAGGAACCACCAAGCTTGTCAATAATAGAAGATCAGAATGTGTAATCTACCATGAACTTTCTTCAGCTTTTCTAAAAATAGCGATTTAATATGATAAACTCTTGATTCATACAACATATATATATATATATATATATATATATTTTTAAAGACACATTTTTCTTTTGCACATGTTTGTGATTGATTTTCAAATCAAAGCCCCAGTTTACTTAAACTGTCATGTATTGGGCAACAATGTTAAATTCATGCTCTTCATAGGTGGTGTGGCCGGAGTAGTGTTTTGTTTTTTTTTTTTAAGCAAATTACCATATATTGGATTGAGAGCCTTCCCTTCCTCCCCGCCTGCTTTGAATATTGCATTCTATTTTGATTTTTTTTTATTGATCTGCATGGGATTGTCTCTGCAGGAGATCACTCTTAGGCAATGATGTTGCCAATGCCTTTCTTAGTGTTTACATTTAGGTTTTTCTTCAGTCCTTTATTTTTAAATATTCTAAAGCAATTTAAAAAAAAAAACAAACAAGTTTACACATGAGCACATTCAGGTCTATGGGATTTGTATGGAAGTTTCAATGAGGGGCACTGTGGGCAGTGCCCACAATGAGGGGCTGGGTACAACAGGCTTGTACTTAAGTTACAGACGGTAAGGGCTTGCTGGTCCCTTCTCTAGGTCACCCCTTCTATGCCCCGGCCCCCTACACCCCATTTTCCTATTTTCTTCTTTTACTGCTCCAGCTTCTTAGTTGAAATCTCCAGCAGTAGCACTTGCTCTCTATCCATTTGCCAATGGCCAGGAGAGCAGACTATCAAATCTCCCACTTTGAAAGGCCCCTTCTGTCACCGCCCTTGGAGAAATTGGTTTGCATGGCACCTTCATCTCTTCTGCACCTTGGGGCATGTGCATAGGAACATGCTTTGCCCCCCTGACCGCTAATTCTATTGTATTTCTCTTCTGGTTGATGTTATAGTTTGTGTTTGCTATTTATTAAGAACAGAGTTGCAAAAGATAATGAATGTCATTGTCTCTAGAATGCTCCCCACCGTTCAAACAACAGACAGGGGCCAGAGTGATAGTACAGTAGCTTGATCCTTGGCACCCCAAATGGCCTCTGGAGCACTACCAGGAATATCTCCTCAGTGCAGAGCCGGAAGTTATCTTCGAATCACCTGATGTGGCCCCAAACAAGCAACAAAAACAAACCAAAACAACAGACTACATTTTAATTTCATGCAAATCTTTGTTAACTATTCCAGAAGATTCATTTAGCAGCAGGATGGGGAACTCAGTGGGAGCTCGTGTGTGCGTTCTTGTGGAATGATCTCCGTGATGGGAGCATCATTCAGTTTTCCGTATTTATTGATCCTCTCTGCATGGGGCACTGCAGCCTCTTCATTTCTGCTAAAAATACAACATTAAGAGAAAGTAGATATTTCTTCCTGTTTCCCGTCTCCAATAGATGTGATAGTAATGATGTTACCTCTCAAACCAAATATGATTTTCTCCTGAATTTCACAGTGGAACCTTCTAGCTAATCCATAAAAAACCAAGCTCAGAAAAGCTTTAATTTTGTGTGTATGAATTGCTGCTTTTTAAAACATAATTATATTCCTAAGTTATTGTAATGCCTCTGATTTGCAATCAGCTAACATTAAGGGATACTTTGTTTCATTTTTAAGTTCTTATATTTTTATTTTTCATAGTTTATATCTAGAGCTGGCATATTTCACAGGGGAGTTGGAGTTGTTAGAGAAACATGTATTTATTACTCTATTTTTGTTGTTACTGTCTCCAACCTTCAGAAGCTGAATATGTCTTCAGAGCTTGCCAAACAGTGACTTACAGCCCAGTTTGGGTGGAAAGTATCACCTTATGCCAGAGCAAGCTCTAAAGTGAATGTTAGCTTTACTACATATAGGTATTAATAGGTTGCTCCCCCTTTTTTTTTAATTTTTTCTGTGGTCTTTGGATTTTGTTTTCTTTTTTTCCAGAAATGAGCCACGACCTTTACTTGATAGAAATCAGATTTGTCCTTGGCCAGCTGCACTCTAGTCCTCACCTTCTCACTATGTAATGTCTCATAATGTAGCTGTGCAATATGGGAGCTATGAATGAGTTCATAGCTTTTTTTGGTTTAATTGTATATTATTGTGTGTATAAATGTGTACATATGTACATATATATAAAAGGACCAAAATCCTTGGCGTGCTTACACTATTGCTAGTGTAAAGATTATTACACATTTTACAGGGCACAAATTAGGGGATTCCTTCCTGACACGTGGTTACCTATTTCCATAAATTATTGCATTCATATACAATTACCATTTAATTATGAAGTGGAAGGATATTGACAGGTGTTATGTGTGTACCATGAAGTGCTAAAAACATAAATTATACAGTCCTTTTATTTTTGAACTGTACAGTTAACCCGAAGATGCATGGCATTGTGACACTGTGGAAGCCTAATGGGTAATCATAGTTGTAGGCCCTGTAAAATAGTGTTTCTGTAATATTCTGTTTGCCTCCCGCCTTGTTTACATTAAACAAAAGGTATTGGTAAAATTTTCTATTGACTGTGGAGTAGCTCACTGGCAGTGTTATTAAGGCCTGGAATCTTGAGGACCTGATTCCTGGGAAGACGCTGTTCATCTGCAGATGCAGTTGTACCTACTCTGTCTTCAAGGAGGTTGGGATCGAGTTCAATTTTTGTGCTAACAGTGCATGCAGAAAGATAATCTCAAAATAAATAACATAATTTAAATAGTGTCTTATATTTTTGTTAGGAGTCTCATAAACTGGGGCTGGAGCAGTGGCACAAGAGATAAGGCGTCTGCCTTGCGCACGCTAGCCTTGGACAGACCATGCTTATATCCCCCTGTGTTCCATATGGTTCCCCAAGCCAGGAGCAATTTCTGAGTGCATAGCCAGGAGTAACCCCTGAGCCTCACTGGGTGTGGCCGAAACTCCCCGCCCCCCAAAAAAAGCCTCATAAGCTCTTTGTTCCCCTTTAAACAGTTCATTCAAAATTCAAAGGGCCAGAACAATAGCACAGACCTGCATGCAGTTCTCCCTCCTAGCTCTGCAGATGGTCCCTAAACCCACCCAGAAGTGATCCCTGAGTGCACTCAGAAGTAAGGCCTGAGCACAGCCATCTAGCCTGTAAATCACAACTAAACCAAATTATATATATATAAAACTTCTATAAAGAAAGACCTTTTTAGCCAACTCTTAGACAACTGATTTTTAGTAAGCATTATTAGTATATTTTAAAGCACATATAAAATTCTTTTGGGGGCCAGAAAGCTAGTACAGTGGTAGGTGAGGCACTTGCCTTGTATGCAGTTTGATCCCAGATTTGAACTGGCATCCCATATTGTCCCCCACAGCCTACCAGGAATTAATCGAGTGCAGAGCCAGGAGTTACTCCTGATCACCACTGGGTGTGCCCCACAAAAACACAAAACAAAAGTCCCTCTTTGATAATTAAGATAGTTATACTGTAGGCTTATTTTATTTCAAGATTTGCCACAATTCATTCCTTCATTGGAAAGGGAAAGAAACATAATAAATGGCATGATCAAAAGAGAAAAATCAAGTGACTTAATCCACCTATCTATGATGCTTTTCAGCCAGTGTTATCCAAAATAATTTTAAAAGGAAATAAGAGGCTAATAGGTTGGAAGGGTGCAGGGAGATCAGGCATCAGCATTGAAAGTTGACATTATCCTGCCTGCCTTGAGCTACTTCAAAAGAAAACTGCATCTTGGGAGTGTAATTAGATAACAAAATCCAAAGGCCTGCTTCAGACTGCCACCGACACACCAAATTGACAGCCTTTCATCTAGCAACCTAGTGATCTCAAAGGAATTGCATTCATGTAAAATTCTTAAGGTAGAAATTTTGTTAGAATAACTGTCCAATCAAAGGGTGAAAAAAATAAAAACAAATGGAAATTGTATGATGGTTTAATGTTGGATCAAGGGGGCGGGGATGAATGGGTTTTAGTTGGTCTTTTAAACCAATTAGCAGAATGTCACATCTGGGCTTGCTCACTGGAAACCAGTTTTCAGCTTTCCATAATCTCCATCCATTTGGGTCTGGGGTCTTTCTTAAGCATTCCCTATGCTAGGGACAATAGCTGTGTGCGCAGAAGATGTGAGGAATTAAAGGGAGTCAGCTAACTTGATAATTTTATGTGATGACCTTTCTCTTCTGTCTAGTGAGACTAGTGAATAAACCATGGAGCCTTTAGAATCTCTATCAAAGGACTTTAAAAAGGGACATTGGGGTAATGATGACTAACCAAACCCGAACCCAGCAGGGCTCCCAGATCCAAACTGCAATATTACATGTTCTTGTCTGAGGAGGTGAGTATTGAGAGAAGGAAACAGCATCCTTCTGGGGGTTGTCTATTTGGGGACGTAATTGTTTTTTTATCACACCCAGATTCTGTACAGTCCTTTGCACATTTGTTTCTCTATTTACTCTGAACAGAGGTTTCATTCCTGTGATACTAAAGGCTGTAGGGGAAAAGAGCAGTTTACACCAGTGGTTTCCAGCCTTCTTATTCCTGTGGACTGATTAGCCCACAAACTGGCATTTGAAACCAAACAAGTCACTTTGTCAAACATTTTTAGAAGTTGGAGATATTGTCTTGGGTACAAGCCTTAGCAAGCACAGGACCATAGTTCTATCTTGGGCTATGTATCATTGCTAACCTTAGAGACCCCCAAGCATCACTAGGTGTGGCCCTGGTGGCACAGGCACTGTGGGGTCCTACAGCACCACATTGCTAGGTCCTGACATTGATGTCTCTGATTCCCAGACTTCCCCTCTCCCCCAAGCATGGCTTCCTGGAAAGCCTTCCTGCCCCACAAAACAAATCCCTGTATTTTAGGTGGAGAACCAAAACGAGATTTGAAAAACGAGAAGTGACTCTGAAAAATAAAAATAAATGGGAGCCAATGACACACTTTGCCTGGGAGAGCAGGCAAGACAAAACAAAAGCTTCTCTTAAGACGTCTCTGCCTCCGGCCTGTAATTTATGAGCAAGGAATCATAAAATCAATTTCACTGTAATGCAGAAAGATGAGATGACACACACATTCCGTGTAGTCTGGATAAAGTTATATTTCAGAGCCCCGAAGATGAGATTCATTTATGTAATAACAAGTAATGTATTCCTCATTCCGCTCACAAGTAGGAGAGTGTAGGGTTTTAATTGATTAAGCTTCCCCAGAGAGCTGTGTAGTGAAGATTGGTCATGGCAAACAAATTAGCCATTTCTTAAACATAACTCATATTTCAAACATACTTTTCTACTTACATCTTTTTATCCTGTTGCTTTTACCAACAATGGGACAAATTGCAGCACTTTTTTGCTTCTGTAATCTTGATGAGCTGCTTCAAGGATTTGAGTTTCCTGTGATTTTTATTTGCATTTTGTTTCAGAAATAATTAGATTATAGTTTTCTTTCTTTTTTGGGGGGGACGGGGAGGGTGTTAGGAATCCAGCCCACGATCTCATACATGTAAGGCCTCGCACTGTCCAACCGTTGAGCCAGGTTCCAGCACAACCATTTTTATAAATTGAGTTGCCTGGGTATCAGTACTGGGCTCCAGTAGAAGTGGAAGTTGAGACTAGAACATCTATTTGTACTATGTAAACATTACTTTTCTGATCATTTATATACTTCGGCTACTTGACAATTGTTATTGTTTTACACAAACTATTCATAAAGAATCTAATATGAGGTGGAGCCAAGTAAACCTTTCTCTGAAAAGACTGTTAGGATATCAGGTGATTTGGAGGGGCCGGGCGGTGGCGCTAGAGGTAAGGTGCCTGCCTTGCCTGCGCTAGCCTTGGATGGATCGAGGTTCGATCCCCATATGGTCCACCAAACCAGGAGCGACTTCTGAGCGCATAGCCAGGAGTAACCCCTGAGCGTCACTGGGTGTGGCCCAAAAACCAAAAAAAAAGAAAGAAAGAAATGTTTGGTTTACACATTTGTTTGGGCCCGGAGAGATAGCACAACGGTGTTTGCCTTGCAAGCAGCCGATCCAGGACCAAAGGTGGTTGGTTTGAATCCCGGTGTCCCATATGGTCCCCCGTGCCTGCCAGGAGCTATTTCTGAGCAGACAGCCAGGAGTAACCCCTGAGCACAGCTGGGTGTGACCCAAAAACAAAACAAAACAAAAAAAAACAGGTGATTTGGAATTTAAGTTCAGGCTACACACTAAAAAATTTAAATTAAAATAAAAATACTTAAAATGCAACATGCATGGCAATTTCTGATTTTTTTTTTTTTGGAATTTGAAGTTAAAATAAAAATACCACACTTCATAATGGCTGAAGTCTTCATGTATAACATAATTGATATTCATTTGAGTTGAGTATTTTTGTTTTTGTTTTTGTTTTTTGGCCACACCCAGTGACGCTGAGGGTTACTCCTGGCTATGTGCTCAGAAATCGCTCTTGGCTTGGGGGACCATATGGGATTTGGGCGGGGGGGAGGGGGGGTGTCTTGAACTACGGTCTGTCCTAAGCTAGCGCGCACAAGCCTTACAACTTGCTTCACTGCTCCTGCCCAGAGTTCAGTAATTTTTTTTAAAGTTCATTAATATTTTCCAGGTCATGTTGCTCATTTATGATCACTTTGCTTTTGTTTTTTGGGCCATGTATGCTCAGGAGTTACTCCTGGCTCTGCAGTCAGAAATCACTCCTGGTAGGCTCCAGGAACCATATGGGATGCCAGGGATCTAACCCAGGTTGGCCATGTGCAAGGCAAATCCCCTATCTTTTTTATCACTTTGTGCCCCATGATCACATTTATTTCAAGAGGAAGGGAAAAAAAACCTGGGGAAACGTAATTAATTGGACACAGAACATTCTAGATAAGACATTTGAGTGCTGCACCATTTTAAGACCATTAGAAAAGTTTTCTGTCTTTGCTGTCCTACCTGCCATAATGATCCTTTAGGATACTAGATCATTGTATTTCTGTTCTGCCTGTGTGCTCTGCCTATGTGATCCCTCTGCTAATAACCCTTAATGCTGGAGAATAGCAGTCCTCACTCTCGGCCTTTTTGGTTGAGAAAGACAGATAGGTATGTGTACCTGCTGAGCTTTTCTACTGCTGACCCTGCGTTATACTTTTTTTTAATCTGCAAAATCTATAACAAAATAATCACCTAACCATAAAAACTGATCCCTGCCTCTTACAATGATTAAAAAGAAAAAGGGAAGGCAGGTGACAGGCTTTGAGCTGCCCTGAGCACTTCTGTTCAGCAAACCACTATATCTAAACAAAGGAGGTTTGCGTTCTTCCGCTGGGATGTTCCACAATGATCTAGCTTAGAGTGGAAAAATGCTAGCTAGCTAGATGGATTTGCAAGCTGTGTTCAAAAATATAGAGCTCTGTGGTCCCAATTAGGTTGCATTTTGCGAGAAAGAGCGACCTTATCTCTGACACCCCGCTAAAACTACTGAACTGTCAGGCTAGGGCCAGGGTAGACATCCTCAGGAAGTCCCTCCCTGAGAGCTCTGCTGGTCCAGCCAAGGCCATGAACCAACTCCTGTGCAGGCAGAAATTGCAACCATTCTTCTGTTCCAAGTGGGTTCTTCTCTGCCTACAGCCCTGGGCCAGATGCCCACAAATGAGATTTCTCTGTTAGTGGCTTGTTTTCAGGGAGTCTAGAGGGAGAAAAAGTAGGAGGGAAGGATAGCATCTTTGTAGCAGTGGTTTCTGATTCTTTATTCAGGGCTGTGATGATCTAATGTTGGGCCCAGGCAGTGCTCAGAGAATCTGGGGCCAGACTTGGTGATTCTCAGCCCACTAATCTCATGTGAGCCTTGGGAATATGCTGTTGCTCTGGCCCTACAGTGCTGGGGACTTTTGGGACTACCCCACAGAGCCCTTAGAGTGGCGACACCAAGATTTCTTAGCCATGCCAGGGTGAGTGAGGTAGAGTGCGCCCCAACCCCTGGTTTTCTCCCCCAGCCCCTCCGCCTCTCCATTCTTTAAATTCTCCCCACACCAGGCTATAAGGCAGCAGAGACAGGAGTGCACCTTCTCAGCCCCACACCTGTTCCCAGTACTCTGCCCACCAAGCTTCTAGGCCTATAAGTAGTTTCTTCCCTTTGTTTTCAGCCTGATGCTGAGCAGCTTTCTGGGTCTTTTCTGGAAAACCTTCATGGCTAACCCTCCCTCTACACCTGATACCCATATTCCAGTCATTGGCAGAAATCACAACTGGTCCCTATTTCTTTGACCGGCCCCATGCCTGTTTAGTGGCATTGTCTACTAAACAAACTATTTCCATAGAGACCCAAGTGATAGTACAGCAGGAAGGGTTCTTGCTCTACAAGTGGCTGCCCTGAGTTCAATCCCAGGAATCCCACCCATCTGGTTCCTCCAGCCCTGCCAGGAACAATTTCTGAGATCAGAGCCAGGAGTGAACCCTGAGTACCACCAGGTGTGACAAACAATAAAGACAAATAAATGGCTTCCTCAAAGCAGGTTTGACATCTCACTTTTACTCAGTCCCTTCGTGAGGGCCACATGGAGGAACTACAGCTGGGCTGTGTGGTCCACAGGGTTCCATATTTCTGTCCCTGAGGTTTGGACCCTTTTTCTACATTGACTTCAGGACTCTTTGCACTTGGCCCCTGCAAGGTAGGGGCTGCCAGTGAGGTACTGGCAATACCCCCCCAGAAGATCAATGGAGATTCTTCCAGCTTTGCTGGGCCAACTAATATTTTAATCCTGACTCAGAGAAGCCACTAAGTCATGGTTGGGTCTAGACTGAATGTTAGATTTTATTTTCCTTTGACTCCATTCTTACGTTCACCTCCAGATTTCTGCTGTGCTCTGGAGCATTCCCCTGTCCTTTGAGGGGAGACTGATTCCCCTCATCACCCAATATATTAAGCTCTGACTCATATAGATCTTCAAGCACACACTGCCACTCACAGAGGGCTTTGCTCTTTTCTCTCAGTCTGGGCTAAGTTTATAGGTCTTGCTAAGTATTCTAGGGATTTCTCTTTCCCATACAAAAATTTTTCTTTCGTTTTTTTTTTTTGGTTTGTTTGTTTGTTTGGTTTTTGGGCCACACCCGGCATTGCTCAGGAGTTACTCCTGGCTGTCTGCTCAGAAATAGCTCCTGGCAGGCACGGGGGACCATATGGGACACCGGGATTCGAACCAACCACCTTTGGTCCTGGATCGGCTGCTTGCAAGGCAAACGCCTCTGTGCTATCTCTCCGGGCCCTTTTTATTTATTTATTTTTTCAATCTTTCCAGAAAGAATCTTCCAGAATGGTAAGGGAGAGACACAGCTCGGTAAACAAACACAATTCCATGCAAGAAAATTTCACTTAGAAGTCATGGTGAGTCTATCAATTCAACTTTCATGAGAGTAAAATCAGGGCCTGCTTTTTGTGTTAAAATTATTTTTGTGGGGGGACAGATAGCACAGCAGTAGGGCATTTGCCTTGCATGCAGCTGGTTCAAATTCTGGCATTTTATATGGTACCCCGTGCCTGCCAGAAACGACTTCTGAGCACAGAACCAGGAGTAACCCCTGATCACCACTGGGTGTGACCCACAAAAACAAAAAAAAAATTATTAACTCAAGTGGTGCTTAAGAGGTCATAGGCTCTGCCTGTAATTCCTGGTCAGCAGAGCTGATAATTCAATGCAAAGGCTCTGGGAAACCAGGGATAACCTGGACCACCCACGCAGTGTCCTGGGGCCTCGATTTTGGGCAGACCATGTGGTAACTGAGGTTGAACTGGGGGTGGCCCCATACAAGATAAGCTCTGCATTCTTCAGCCCCTGTGTTAAAATAGTGCTATCCTAATGGTTTATGCTTTACTAATGATAAAGCATTTTTAATCAAGCATAATTTTTTTTGTCTGATTTGGGTGTTTCTTCATTGTAAAATCCCCAGAAAACTAAAAAGGAAGAGGCTTACGAAGCCATAGAGCCTCTCAAATATAGACTTTCTTTCCGTCTGACAGGAACAGTTTGCTCAAATCTGTACGGATGAGAACACAATTATGGTAGAAGAGGAAAACCTACGCTGGCTTTGTAGACGTCTATTTGCTCTGCAAAGGGCAGCATTTATGTTTCTTCAGCTGTAGCTTGAATGCGTTCCAGTTTCAGAAGCAGGCGTGCTGGTGAGCTTGGCTGAGGGGTTCTCTGGGCCTGCCTTCCAGAAAGGACAACAAACACCTGATTTTGATTTTTCTCTGACCTCTTGGGCCTCTTCCTTGAGTTCCTGTGAGGAGAACATGCCTTGCTTAGAGGATATACCTGGAAGGCAAGAGGATTTTTCTTGAGCTTTTATCATTCTGAGTATCTTTTCCTCCCTCCCTCCCTCCCTTCCTCCCTCCTTCCCTCCCCCTCCCTCCCTTCCTCCCTTCCTCCCTTCCTCCCTTCCTCCCTTCCTTTTTCACACCCAGCAGCGCTCAGGGATTACTCCTGGCTCTACGCTCAGAAATCATTTCTGGCAGGCTCGGAGGACCATATGGAATGCTGGGATTTGAACCACCGACCTTCTGCATGCAAGGCAATTGCCTTATCTCTCCGGCCCCATGCTATCTCTCCGTCCCCGATTATCTTTCTTTTTTTTTTTTTTTTTTTTGGTTTTTGGTTTTTTATTTTGGGACACACCTGCCAGCGCTCAGGGGTTACTCTTGGCTTTGTGCTCAGAAATCACTCCTGCCAGATTCAGGGGACAATATGAGATGCCAGGGATCAAACCCTGGTCAGCCACAGATTAAGACTAACGCCCTATCCACTGTGCTATCACTCTGGCCCCAATTCTGAGTATTTTTCAAGCTACTCTTTCTTCTAAATCCTTTCTTCCTGTTCTCCCTCCCCTTTTTACTGTTTTGTTTGGGGCCACACTTGACAGTGCACAGGGATCACTCCTGGCAGTGTTAGGGGATCCTATGGGCTGCAGGGGATTGAACTCTGGTTGGCCAGAGGCAAACCAAACACTACCCACTGTACTAAAGCTCTAGCACCTCTTCATCTTTTTCCTCTGAGGAAGAATGATGAAATGGAGGAAAGGAGTAGGAGAAGGAAGAGAAAACACAAAACATTAAGAGGAAAGGAAAGCCCAAGGAGGAAGGACACCTCAGACCTCCCAGCTAATCTGAGCTTGCCCTTCCTCACTTTCCTCTGGGGTATCTATTGTCCTCTGGATCCTGCTTTCCCACCCAGCCTCCATTTTTTTCATCCCCAGCAGAAGTGGGCACCATCTCAGGCTCTGATCCTGTGTTCATGAGAAAAGGCCACAGGCCACACTGTGGATCTTAGGTGGGACCCTTCTCTTTGGGCCTGTTCTGGCTGGGTGCCTGCTACCCTGCTACCCCTGACTTTCCTGGGATCCGGAGCCAGACCACACTGCTGCCCATCAGTGAGGATTCTGGTATTCAGCCAGCCCTCTCCTAGCCTCACTCTATCCTTTATAAGAAAGGAAATGAAGCCGCCCACCCCAAAAGAGTGTGTATTATCTGAAACTATCCTAGAGCTGGAAGACACCAGAGGAGGAAGGGCAGGCTCAGCTTCTGCTCCTCAAAGCCCCCAGATTCCTGATATGACTGACCCTTGGGAAAGCTGATGGCACCAGAATGGATCCTGGAGCTGCATGTGGAGTGGTGCTCTGGCCCCACAAAGGTTTGCTGGTCAACTGTCAAAGCCTTCTGATGTACAGTTAAGTTTCCTAAGAGATCCTGTGCTTACTGGTTTCTCTGTTCCCATTCCCTGTAGTCCCACAGTCCGTGGAGATTTCCACTCTCCATGAGAAAACCTTCTTCCTGTGGACCCCACACAAGAGCAAACATTCAACGGACTCTCCTAAGGAGTTTGGCTAGGCATTTAGAATCCTTTCCACATCCAGGAGCTATTACAAGAATTTGGTTTCTTTTTGGTATTAGTCTGGTTTAGGTCACAATGTTTCTATAGTGTTAACACTTATGGTATTTGCACAAAGTTGCAGCACCTTTGCCACCACCAAACTGCCCTTGCCTCTCTATCTCTCTTCCTATGTCATTTCTATGTCATCTCTCTCACCCATCCAGATTGGTGATCTGAGTTCTCATCCAAGATCAAGGGCTTGGCATTGTTCAATAACTGTAGAATTGGAGCTTTACTCGACATTTCCACGTTGACTGTACCTCAGACCATTAGAGGGCTTTTAAAAAAAATAACTAGGGCCCGGAGAGATAACACAGCGGCGTTTGCCTTGCAAGCAGCCGATCCAGGACCAAAGGTGGTTGGTTCGAATCCCGGTGTCCCATATGGTCCCCCGTGCCTGCCAGGAGCTATTTTTGAGCAGACAGCCAGGAGTAACCCCTGAGCACTGCCGGTGTGGCCCAAAAAAATAAATAAAAAAAATAACTGAACAAATTCCTACGCACACTGCACATATCTTATTTTGAAGTAAAAAAATGGGAACAAATACAATATTTAAAATTAGGAACAAGTAAAGTTACATCAACAATTTACCATTATTTCAAGGGAACTATGGGCCTGCTTTTGGCAGGAGAGAGAGAGAGAAAGAGAGAGAGAGAGATGGAGAGAGAGGGAGAGAGAGAGAGAGACAGACAGAGAGAGAGAGAGAGGAGAGAGAGAGAGAGAGAGAGAGAGAGAGAGAGAGAGAGAGAGAGAGAGAGAGAGAGAATGGAGAGTACAGTGCACATCCCACACTTGCACACTGGTTGTCTGGGACAAGTCGGTAGCTAAGCAGAATAGGCAGCAGTGGCAAAAACACCCGGTGGGGACATAGTTTGGGGACCCCTGCTCTTGTTTATTATCTGCAGCTGTCATTCCAAATCTTGAGGACCAATCTGAAAATTCTCTGTGTGGGGGTCCCAGCCTGTTGCTGACCAGTCAGTAATGAGTAAGTGTAGAGTAGACCAAAGTTAAAGGCACTGCCAGGGGGCATGTCCATACCTCAGTTAGGCGCTGAGGGCTACAGACCCTTCCTAGGGAGATTGCCAAATTGGGCTCCCACAGCCTTGAGGCTTGTTCTGGGTAGAGAAACAAAGGGAAGGGTGAACCGCGCTGACTCGATCGTTACCAAATGCTACCGCTGGGGGCAGTGCCCCCAAATAGTCTCTGCATCACCTGGCTGCCCGCGAGTTGCCAGTTCCCTGAGTGAGCCAGTAGGACATTCTGGCAACTGGCAGCTTTTTAGAAACCTGCGGAAATTGGGTCTTTTGAGCTTCAATCCGCAAAATAACTCTTGCCTTTGCGTTCAGTCAGACAGCTGGTCTGGGCTCTCACCCTGACAAGAGTCCAGAACCCCTGCCAAAGGCTAAGCACTAGAGTCGCCTATTGGACTCAAAACACTAAGTAAATCACACTAGAGACTTGGGAGTGGGGGCGCATGTGTGTTGTTTGTTGTTGGTAGTTTTGAGGGAAAGCACATTCAGCAGTTCTCGGGGATTATTCCTGGCTCTGTACTCAGAAATCGCTCCTGGTAGTGCTCAGGGGACCTTATGAGATGCCACAGATGGAACCTGGGTTGGCCACATGCAAGGCCAGCAACTTACCTATTGTGCTATAGCTCTGGTCCCATGGGCATGTTATTCAAATGGGGAACAGGCCTGCACTCAATAATCCGAAACAGACAATTTTCTTTAGGTGTCACACTTACAGGCTCAGTGGGTCATCCGGGACAGACTGTCCTAATCTTAGAGCAGAGACCACCCAATCAGGAACTGTCTTCTCAGATCATCTTCAGGTGGTGTCCGGGGCAAGTCTGGTCAGAGGTAGTCCCCAGTCTTCCTCCCTTTGGGCCTGCCCCTCCCCGTGGCTTCTCCCAGGTCCTTTCCATTCTCTCAGCAGAAACCCTCTGCCTGTCCCTTTTACTCTACCAGTGCAGCTGTGCTGGACTTTCTACTAATTTTGCTGAGGTTTGCTCTGAGCTGTTGCGGCAGATATTAAGGGGAACTCTGTGTGTGTGTGTGTGTGTGTGTGTGTGTGTGTGTAGAGAGAGAGAGAGACAGAGAGAGAGAGACAGAGAGAGAGAGACAGAGAGATACAGATACAGACAGAAAGAGATAAAACAGCAGATAAGGCTCTTCTTGCCTTGTATACTGCCAACATACATTTGATCCCCATCACCCCATGTGGTCCCCTGAGCTCCTTCAGAAGTAAGTTCTGACCACTGTTGAAAGGGACCCAAAAATCCAAATAAAAAAATTAATGGGAAAAATGTTTTCCCCTGGGGGTCAGCCCAGTAGAGTTGGGGGAGAAGAACTGTGGGGCATTCCAGCTATGTGAGTCTGAAGGTGCTGGGGGAGAGCAGTGGGCATGCTGCCCTGGGGATCGAACTCAGGGTAGGTACAAGAGCTATCACTTAAGTTACCTCTTGGAGCCTATAGGAAAGAATTTGAATTTTAGAAAATTCTATTATTTTTTTGTCTGTGGAAAACCACCCTTGATTTTTGCTTCTAAAAGTTGAGGTATAGGCCGGCGAGGTGGCACTACAGGTAAGGTGCCTGCCTTGCAAGCGCTAGCCAAGGAAAGATCTCGACCACGGTTCGATTCCCCGGCATCCCATATGGTCCCCCCAAGCCAGGGGCAATTTCTGAGCGCTTAGCCAGGAGTAACCCCTGAGCATCAAACGGCTGTGGCCCGAAAAAACAAAAAATAAAATAAAATAAAAGTTGAGGTGCTAGCTTACTCTGAAAGGTCTCCATGGGGGAGAATTTTACCTGAAATCATTCTGTCCCAGGAAGCTTATTTCTAATCACAATTCCCTTAGCGGGGCTAGAGAAATAGTGCAGCAGGGAAAGCCTTGTGCACAGCCAACTTGGGTTTGATTTCCTGCAGCCCATTTGATCCCATGTGGTCCTTGAGCACCACCCTGAGTGTAGAGCCAGGAGTAAGTCCTGAGCCCTGCCAGTTGTAGCCCCCAAACCAAAAAACACACATCATGAATCACAATACCCATCCAAACTAACATAATTAACACCTGTGTACAAGACCATTGCTTAGATTTTGAAAACTAAGACCAGAGAGCTGAATTTTGCTAAGGTAAAGAGAAGAAAATTTACTTTCATTTCTGATTTCCCCTTGCCCCTCACCCTTCCATATTAAACTTTCCTTGAAAGGTCAGAGAAAAGTTTATGTTTTGCTTTGTTATAGGACCATATCTGGCAGTGCTCAGGGCTTACTCCGGCTCTGTGCTCAGGAATCACTCCTAGCAGGGCATGGGCGGCTACATGAGATGCTGAGGATTGAAGCCAAGTTGGCCACATGCCTTACCTACTATACTATATATTCATCTCCATAAAGAAAAAAAAAAAAAGATTTGGGCCAGAGAGTGAGCTCAATGGGCAGAAATATATGATTTGCCTATAGAAGACCCCTGTTCAATCCCTGGCATATCTGGGTTCCCCAGGCACTATTGAGAGCAACCCTGAGCATAGAACCAGACTCTAAATCCCAAAAAAACTATATATATTCTTTAAAAGCATTCTGAATGATTACCTAAACTCACACCAGATGAACCGACTTCAGATCATACAAGTATAGTAAAACATGAAAGCATCTGAGAATCTCACTGGTGCCTTGAATTTTGGAGAGGTTTTTTGTGGGGAGGGGAGTGGGGGCAACACACCCAGTTGTACTCAGGAAACATGGTAGAATTTAGTCAAAATAGGTCTCTCAAATTCATTTTGTCTCCCTAACAACTGTCTCCTATGAGTGGCGTTATGTCTCTCTTCCCAAGGGCCTGGAAACTTAGATAGAAATCAATTGGACCCATCGAAAATTTCCAGAAAAGGAACTAATTGGCCAACTGTGAGCTAAAGGGCCATACTGGTGTGGGATAGCAGAAGAGAGGGGAGAGCTTCCCCAAAGCTGCTAGAAGTACCTTCCAGAACCTTTCGGCTGAATGATGGGAGCAACAGAAAAAGGTGCTAGGCAGGTGCTCAGGATATCCCCCAAATCCTATCCTTCTCTTGACTGTTGAACACGAGGTGCTATTTTAGGAGTGGTGTGCACATTCAAGGACTGTCTTCCTGGAGCTAAGCATCCGGATATAGAACAGTGGCTGACCTGTTGCACAATGTTAAAGAACAGTATTACTTGATGCTTTCTGCTCAGCAGATTTTATCTGCCAACTTTCATATGCTTGATCATTGGAGTCTTTACGATAATTCTAGAAGAAAGGCTCCCATATTCCAAGTCTATGAGTTGGGAGAGGTAAAGTGACTCACTGAAGGTTGTACATTGAAATCAGGCGGCCAAACCTCATCGTTATCCTAATGCCAGGCGTTCTCAGGTAGACCTTAGTTACTGGGTCACCTGGGCGCAATGTGGAGTGAACTACTACTGAAGGATTCAAAGCTAGAGTCACCAAGAACACTAGCAAGATTTGCTACTCACATTTACACAGGAATGGAGTTGAGTCAGCCATCAAATTAGGTGAGAGAAGAAAGCAGATATAAAAAAATATATTATGGGGCAGGAGAGGTAGCATGGAGGTAGGGCATTTGCCTTGCATGCAGAAGGATGGTGGTTCGAATTCCGACATCCCTGAGCCTGCCAGGAGCGACTTCTTCTCTCTCCCTTTCCCCCTCTCCCCTTTCTCCCTCTCCCCTTTCTCCCTCCCTCCCCAATATCAACAGAGGGGTATTCAGTTACTTTGCTGAAGCCCCTAATGGCATCACTAGCTGGAGGGTGTGGTTTCTCAGGATAAAGTTGGTAATTTTTTGAGGGCCACGCCCAGTGGCACTCAGGGGTTACTCCTGGCTTTGTGCTCAGAAATCACTCCTAGCAGTCACAGCGGATCATATGGGATGCCGGATTCGAACCAGCATTGGTCCTGGGTCGACTGCTTATATAGCAAATGCCATACCGCTGTGCTATCTCTGTGGCCCTAAAGTTGGTAATTTTTAAAACTGTTTTAGGATGTAATTCACACACCATCCATTTAAAGCATTTGACGCAATGACTTTTAGTCTACCAACAGAACTGTGCTTCCATCTGTACCATCTGTTATAGAACATTTTCCCTTTTTTTTTTCTTTTTAATTTTAGGGCACACCTGGCTGTGCACAAGGCTTACTCTTGGCTCTGTATTCAGGGATCACTTCTGGTGGGCTTAGGGCGGTGGTGGTAGTTTGAACCCAGTTTGACTGTATGCAAAGTAAGTGCCCTACCTGTTGTATTATCATTTTTGGCTTTTGGAATATTTCCTCTTTACCCCCCAAACAAAGCTTGTTTCCTTAGCTGTTATTCCCAGTTTCCCCCTCCCGCCCCATCCTGGACAATCTCCAGTCTGTTTACTATTTTATATGAATTTGTCTACACTGAATTGTTCCTGTCAAAGAATTCTACAACAGAGATGCCGAGCAGAGTTTGTGCAGTTAAACACACAGAAGGCCAGATGTGTGTCCCCACTTTGGCTCCAAAGTGGCCAGCCTGTTAGGCTTCCAAGAATCCTGCAGGCCCACCCCTGGGTTTCACTATCCCAAGGATCATTGAACATTAAACACCCAAGAAACATCTTTTTAGGGACCTTCTTTTTAGGGACAAGTTAGGCAACTGAACTATCCACAAGACTTGCCACAAAATCCATGGCCTGGGCCCCTTCTTCAGTAAATCTTACATGTGGTCCTTTTTTGTACATTTTTGGTTGTTTGTTTTGGAGCCACACACCTGGCAGTGCTCAGTGATTACTCCTGGCCCAAACTCAAGAATCACTCCTGGTGGGCTCAGGAGACCATATCAGATGCTGAGGATAGAACCTGGGTTGGCTTCATGCAAGGCAAGTGCCCTACCCACTATACTACCAGCCCCAGGTGAGTAGATGTTATGCAGAACTTAGGATAAAACAATATGTTCTTTTATAGGCCAGTTCATATTTCCTCGTTAAATTTTCTTAATTCTCTTCACATTTTTTTGGGGGGAAGAGTATTTTGGGCCACACCTGGTGGTGCTCAGTGACTATTCCTGGCTCTGCCCTCAGAAATTACTCCTGGCTCTGGGGACCATATAGGATACCGGGGATTGAACCTGGGTCCCTCCTGGGTCCACCATGTGCAAGGCAAATGCCCTACTGCTGTGCTATCCTTCTGGCCTAATTCTCTCAACTTTTACATTGGTAGGTCTTACCTATTTCATGTTAACTCTAAAATGTATTAGCACAAACATTTTTAAAAAGTTTTATTAATAACAAGGAAGACACGATAATTAACACGAGATCCAAATACAAAATAAAAATTAATGCAGTATACTTGAGAAGCCAGAGTTGGAGACTTGCTTATGTAAATGAGAACAGGCTTTGTGTTATATTGTATTAAATGATTTGAATTTATTTATTTACATACGTTAAAATTAAATCACTTTTGGGGAAAGTCACCAGGATGGTGAGATTAGTGTTGAGACAAGAAAATAAAAGGAAAAAAAATTAAAAAGAAGAAAAAAACGAGAAAGTCTAAAGGCATCAGAATTCCCATAGATGACTGTTTCAGAGACAAGTTTCCTTTACCTGGAATCTATATTCCTTTCTTGCAGAATATGCCAAGATTAAGTGTGCTCCATGATTACAAAGAAATGCCAGACTTGTTGGCCCAAAAGAAACTTTCAGCTACAAAAATAATAAAACCAAGGGGCTAGAGCTTTGTATGCAGCCATCCTGGTTTCGATTTCCTGACACCCTCTATGGTCCTGTGAGCCTTGCCAAGAGAGATCCCTAACTCCAGTGCCAAGCCCCGAACATAGCCAGTGTAGCACCAAACCTGAAAATAAGAAATAAATAAAAGTAACAGAACCCCTAGAAACAATTACAACACTGCTGACCTGCTCTGGAGTCTTGATGTGCTGCTGGAGGAGACCTGAGGCCTTCCATCAAGTGATCTGAAACCCGGTGGGGGCTCAGAGAGGCGAACCCTCCAGATATTTCTCTTCCCCGTTCTCCCTCCACCCCTGACAGTGGTTTCCCCATGATGAGGGAAGCTGCTGGCCTTAGCTACATCCCTTTAAATGCTTTTGATTTACAGAAGCTCCCTAACAAATAAAAGCGAATTGATTACTAAGTCACAGCCTCAAGAGAGCTTTCTTCCAGGAAGTCTTCAGGGTAAGGAAGAGAAATTGGAGCAATATTTGAAAAAATAACTCCTGTTATCGTCTCTGGCTTCACCAGGGGCTGAAAGGCTGAAAAGATCCTGACTTCTCATCATCACCCTAGGAGATAGGGTGCTGAATGAACATTTTTGCCAATAAAGAAGAGACTCAGAGAAATCGAGGTTTGCTCAAGATGATCCCACTGGCCAGTGGTAGCTTCTTCCTTGATCTTGAAGCCCCCTGAGCTTTCCCCTGTTGCCTCCCGCCTGTCAGGAGATGAGAACTGCCTGCCAGGATGGAAGAATCCTCAGAGATTTTGGTCCCAGCCCTTTAGCCGTGGAGTCTGAGCTTCCTTAGCCACTAATTCAATCTGACAGCGCTGCTTCATCTGCAGGCTCAGCAGGAAGGATGGGGAGTGAGATGCGCGTTTCCAGGGTGACTGGCCCAGTGGCTCATTCCCCTCCCCCACTGAAGTGCCTCTTGGGGGCTCTTTGATACCCTTGCAGACATGTAGCAATACACATGGGCACACACACACAAGCAGGCGTGCTCAGCTCACTCTCAGGTATGACCTGGCTTATTGTGAGGTTTGCTTAGAAACCCAAGCGATCAGTCTATTTCCAAAATATTTAAGTTCTGGTCCTTCCTTGTTACACTTTGATATACTTGTTATACTCCTTGTTAAACTTTTTTCAGGGATCACTCCTGGTGATACTCAGGAGACCATATGGGATGTTGGAGAACAAACCTGGGTTGGCCATATACAAATCAAATGCCCTGTGAGCTGTATTATCTCTTGGTTGCCCAAAGTTATGGCTTGTTTTTGTTTTGTTTTTGAACCACACCTGGCAACGCTCAGGAATTACTCCTGGCTCTGCGCTCAGAAATCACTCCTGGCAGGCTCGGGGGACCACATAGGATGCCGGAAATCAAACCCAGGTCTGTCTTGGGTCAACTCTGTTCAAGGCTAACCACTATGCTATTGCTCTCCCCCCACCCCCGTTACGTTTTATAAATGATACCTAGGATCTCTGGAACCTTTTCTATTAATCTTATGTATGAGGACATATTCTGTTCACATCATAAATTCTCTAAGGAACGTTGGGAACATAACCAATTGATGATATATAATGTGATCTATTCTCTTCTTTCACACCTATGTATCTTATAAATTCCTTGAGGGGCTGGTGAGGTGGCACTAGAGGTAAGGTGTCTGCTTTGCAAGCGCTAGCCAAGGAAGGACCGCGGTTTGATCCCCCAGCATCCCATATGGTCCCCCCAAACCAGGGGCGATTTCTGAGCGCTTAGCCAGGAGTAACCCCTGAGCAGCAAATGAGTGTGGCTCAAAAAAACAAACAAAAAAATTTCTTGAGTTTAAGGTCATTATGATTTGATGTTTACTTTCATTTATTTGGGAGGCTTAATAGGGGCATCCAACAGTACTTAGGAGAAATTCCTGTTTCTGTGTTCAGGAGTGATCCCTAGCAGTGATCAGGGTGCTAAGGTTTGAACTGGGGTCAGCCATATGCAAAAAAAAAAAAGTGCTTTACCTCTATCTCTCTTGTCCAATTTAACATTTTAAAACAAACTCACCTCGGGGCCGGCGCAGTGGTGCTAGAGGTAAGGTGTCTGCCTTGTCAGCACTAACCTAGGACAGACCACGGTTCGATCCCCAGCATCCCATATGGTCCCCCAAGCCAGGAGCGACTTTTGAGCGCATAGCCAGGAGGAACCCCTGAGCGTCACCGGGTGTGGCCCAAAAACCAACCAACCAACCAAACAAACAAACAAAAAACCCCAAAAAAACAACTCACCTCAAGGGCCAGAGTGATAACACAACAGGTAGGGAGTTTGCCGTGCACGAGGCTGACCAGGGCTTTTCTGTTCCAGGCACTTCATATGGTTCCCTGGAATAATTTCTGAGCGCAGAGCTAGGAGGAACCCCTGAGCCCTGTGAGGTGTGGTCCAAGACCAAACAAAATCAAAACAAAACAAACCCAATCAAACCATCTTCCCCTGAATTTTCCTGCATGCCTATTTATAATTAGAATAAACTTTTTTCTTCTTTTTTTGGTTTTTGGGTCACAACCGGCAGTGCTCAGGAGTCACTCCTGGCTCTATGCTCAGAAATTGCTCCTGGCAGGCTCAAGGAACCATATGGGGCGCTGGGATTTGAGCCATTGTCGTTCTGCATTCAAGGCAAACACCCTACCTCCATGCTATCTCTCAGGCCCCCGAATAAACATTTTTAAATTATGCACCTATTTGAGGGTAAAAACATGACATCTGAATTTTTCCTGGAAGAAAAGAAAAATGATGTTTCACCCCTACTTAACCTGTTTTCCTTTTGGGAGAGATGGAATAGAGCTTCCCTTAGAAAAAGTTGGACTATGGGCCCGGAGAGATAGCACAGCGGCGTTTGCCTTGCAAGCAGCCGATCAAGGACCAAAGGTGGTTGGTTCGAATCCTGGTGTCCCATATGGTCCCCTGAGCCTGCCAGGAGCTATTTCTGAGCAGACAGCCAGGAGTAACACCTGAGCACTGCCAGGTGTGGCCCAAAAACCAAAAAAAGAAAAAAAAAAAAAAAGAAAAAGTTGGACTAGACAGTGTGTTATATTACTATATTATGTTATGTTAGTTTACCTCATTAAGTTAATCCATTTTGTCTCTTGAATAAATTTTTACAATAAAAAAAAGAGTTGGTTTCCTTGGTTTCCATCCTTTGCACATGAAGATGCATCTGATGTTGGTTGCACCATGTACTGGTGATACACCCAACTCAGTTTATGACATGTCAAGAATGAGCATCCTGCCCTGTCAATAAAATTGCTGCAGTGAAAGTTGAGCTAAGATGCATTTGGCTGTAAGTGGAAAACACTCAGTCTGAAAGAGCTTAAGAAAAAAGTTGAGTTATGGGAAGGTACTTTCCCAGGGAAAATGAGATACTCTTTGGATAAAAAATTAACCTCATCTAAGGCATCTTTAAGCTTTGAAGCTTGTTTTTTAATATCAGAAGAACAGGGAGTTGGAGATATAGAACAGTTATGGCCCTTGCCTTGCTTATGGCCATCCCTGTTTTTGTTTGTTTGGGTTTTTGTTTTTGTTTTTGGCCACAACCCTTGACGCTCAGAAGTTACTCCTGGCTATGTGCTCCTGGCTAAATCAATCCTGGCTTGGGGACCATATGAGACACCTAGGGATCAATCCGCTCTAAGTCAGTACATGTAAGGCAAACACCTTACCGCTTGTGCCACTGCTTCGGCCCCAATTTTTGGGTGAGTCATATCCGGCAGCACTCAGGGGTTACTCCTGGCTCTGTGCTCAGAAATCGCTCCTGGCAGGCATGGGGGACCATATGGGATGCCAGGATTCGAACCACTGTTAGTCCTAAATCAGCTGTGTGCAAGGTAAATGCCTTACCAATGTGCTATCTCTCCAGCTCCATCCCTGATTTGATCCCTGGCTCTGCAGTTGGTTCATGAGCACCAAAACAACAGCAACAATAACAACAAACAGAAAATCACAATGTGATTTTGTTTTTGAAAAAAGCCTAACTTCTGGAGGTCAGAGAAAACTGAATTTGAACCTGTAATCTGTAATTAGTGCTGAGATCTTAATAAAAAATTTCAACTCTCTGACCCTGGTTTTTATTTATTTATTTATTTATTTATTTTATTTATTTATTATTTATTTATTTATTCTGGTTTTTGGGCCACACCCGGCGGTGCTCAGGGGTTACTCCTGGCTGTCTGCTCAGAAATAGCTCCTGGCAGGCACGGGGGACCATATGGGACACCAGGATTCGAACCAACCACCTTTGGTCCTGGATCGGCTGCTTGCAAGGCAAACACCGCTGTGCTATCTCTCCGGGCCCTAGAGATCAATCTTGAAATAGAACTCCTACATGCAAACATGCACCCACTCTTTGAGCTATCACCTCTGCCCCATCTGAGAATAAATATACCAAGAGTGTTATGAAAGAACATACACTACAGTAGCAAAAACTCTATTTCTCAGGGCTTCATTAATGTTAGTTCCATTTCTCTGTGTTCATCCAGTCACAGGGGTGAAACACCTGCATGAGGTGAGTCCAGTCATGTACAGTAGTAGGACATCCCCTTTTCATGCACGAGCTGCTTCTATATAGATAGTTGCCACAATTCTTCCCACAGTTTAAGTTTCCCTAGAAGAGCACCGTTGGCTTGAGTCCAGCGGTGCCTCCTGCTGCCATCTTTCCTGGGGGAGATGAACACAAAAAGATACACGATCTGGTTTCTCTCTCCTCTTTTTATCTTAGTGCTAGGAAAGGTACTGGCTCTTCAGGGCCTGGCAGACCTGGGACACTTAGTCAATAGTAATTAATGATGTGGGTGTTGGTGCGTCAGCTCTTTGACATGGAAACTTTTTCTTCCCACAAAGCCCAGGTAAAGTTAAGCCGCTGTGCTGCAATCTTGTCTCCGATGTAATCAGCACTTGCTTTGTTCCTATTCCCTCTGCTCTGGGTGCTTCCTAATTAGTCCACTTTTGTTGCCTTTACACTGATTGTATTGATGCATCATTGGATGTCCCTCCAGGAATGAGCCTCGCTAATTTTTCTCCTCTCTGATGGTAGCTGTAGCCAGACTCACTGTTCCAGCTCGGGATGAAGCATCCTTTATGCCTGCTGTGCAGAAAAAATACTAGTTTTGCTATCTTGGGGTGTAAGTATCTTTGCGCTGTCTTTATCTGGTTGCCAAAGAAACAGTTCCTGATGATATAAAGATATTGACCTAGTTCCATTAGAGAGGCTTCTTAGGCTAAAGTCTAAGAAATTTATTTATGATTTTTATAAAAACTTAAATTTTCTCCATTGGCATTCTAGTGGCAGATGTGGTAGAGCCATATTATATCCCTAAAACATTCATATTAACACGATTGCAAATTATGGTGCCTAAATAAAAAATTTTTAATTAAAGATGAACGAGATTTTAGTATACTGTTACCATTGGTTTATAACAGTATTTCTCAAATGGAGCCGTAAGTCACTCATCCTCTCACCTAGCATGGTTATCCCAGATGAAATTACATAAAGATAGAGGTGAGGTCCATGGCATGAAACTAGGGGCCAAAAGACAGAACAGTGGACATACAGGAAGGAAGGAAGATCAGGAAGAGGCCACAGTTGGGAAAAGGTTGATATATGTTGGCTTAGAACAGCCCTTGACTCTCACGTGGTCAACATTAAACCTGACACTGCTTTATGACCACCAAGACAGTTTCCACCATCACACAACTTACCCGTCTTATCTTACTTGCCCCCAATCTCTTCTCCTCTGGCTACCACTAATCAATATCCTCTACCAAAGACAGTCAGAGGGGAAGTGGGAGGGATATTAGAGTGGGTAGGGCACTTGCCTTGTTGAATTAGGTTCCACCCCTGGCACCCCTAAGAGTTCTCTGAGCACTCCAGGGTGATCCCTGAGTGTAGTGCCAGGACTAAGACCTGAACACTGCCATGTGTGGCCATAAAAAAAAAAAGCAAACAAAAATCCAAAACATATGTCAGAGGGTTCTGGGTGTGTTCATTTGCTTGCTTTATATTCCACACATGAGTGAAATCATTCAGGATTTTGACTTTTCCCATACGGCTTATTTTACTTAACATCATAAGACCTTTGATGATGCTGGCCTTGAAGCCACCCACATGGTCACAAATGGCAATATTTTGATCCTTTTTAGGATGAACTGTATAACATATTTAATAATATATGACATCTTCTGCTGCATTCATTCGATGGGCATATAAGCTTATTTCAAGTTTGGCTATTACAAACAGTGCTATTTTGAACCTAGAGGTGCATGTATCTTTCTAAAATAGTATTCTCTCTCTCTCTCTCTCTCTCTCTCTCTTTCTCTCTGTGTGTGTGTGTGTGTGTGTGTGTTTGTGTGGTGGTGGTGGTGGTGCATGTTGTGTTCCTTAGGTAAATATCCAGATATAGAATAGAATAGCTGGATTATATGGTTGTTTTAGTCTTTCTCCTTTCTTTCTTTCTTTCTTTCTTTCTTTCTTTCTTTCTTTCTTTCTTTCTTTCTTTCTTTCTTTCTTTCTTTCTTTCTTTCTTTCTTTCTTTCTCTCTCTCTCTCTCTTTCTTTCTTTTTCCTTCCTTCCTTCCTTCCTTCCTTCCTTCCTTCCTTCTTTCCTTCTTTCTTTCTTTCTTTCTTTCTTTCCTTCTTTCTTTCTTTCTTTCTTTCTTTCTTTCTTTCTTTCTTTCTTTCTTTCTTTCTTTCTTTCTTTCTTTCTTTCTTTCTTTCTTTCTTTCTTTCTTTCTTTCTTTCTTTCTTTCTTTCTTTCTTTCTTTCTTTCTTTCTTCTTTCTTTCTTTCTATGTCTCTTAGTGGCTGTATCAATTTATATTCTACCAATAGTGTTCCAATGTTCCTTTGTCTCCACGTCCTGCCTAACACCTATTGCTTCTTAGAAGACCACAATATCCTTGATAGCCATGGTGTTGGAGAAACCACTTGGTATCTCCTCTAGTGAATCCTTGAGTGTCTCAGAACAAACAATAACAATGATAACAGAGGGCCGGGCGGTGGCGCTAAGGGTAAGGTGCCTGCCTTGCCTGCGCTAGCCTTGAACGGACCGCGGTTCGATCCCCCGGTGTCCCATATGGTCCCCAAGCCAGGAGCAACTTCTGAGCACATAGCCAGGAGTAACCCCTGAGCGTTACCAGGTGTGGCCCAAAAACCAAAAAAAAAAAAAATGATAACAGCAGTCAGAGGAACAGCCAATACTCATGTGATGCTTGTAAATAAATACATTGCTTAAATTAGTATTCAGAGAGACAGGATAGCAGTTAGTGTGAATGGTAGAGTTTGATTCCTGGCACTGCATGTGCCCTGGAGACCCCCAATAAATACCCAGGTGGGATCCTGTAAAACCTCAGCCCACCAGGTTGATTTTGGTCTCCCCAACATCTGAGCAGCAGCACCTCATACTCCTGCTCTTGCACTGAACCACTGTCCCAGTTTGAAAAGAACTATAGTGGGGCCTGGAGACCTCCAGAGCACTGTCTGGGACCCCTATGTATATATTAGACACTACTAATATTATAATTAAAAAGTAATATCAACATAAGGCAGGAGGATAGACAGGCAGGCATGAACAAAAAAGGAAAGAAGGACTTAATTTCTAACAATACAAAAAAGTTAAATAAATTGTATTATATACAGATACAAATATATACTTTCATTTTTTTAAAGTTTTTTGAGCCAATATACACAATATTATTTAGTCATTAAATGATACTGTATGATGACAGGAAAGACATCTGTGACAACTAATTAGGTGAAGAAAATGAGCTGTAATACTAGCATGCATTTGATTTTTTGCATTTATTTGTAAAGCTCTACAGAAGCACAGCAGATGGACTCAAGAAGAAGCACTAAACATGAAACAGTGGGGAAGTGTTTGGTGGGAGGGACGTGGCTTATAGATGATTTCAATTTTCTTTTTATGTATCTATATTTTCTAAGGTTCTGTAATTAGCTTGAATTAGCTTCACAATTTATTTTTAATCCTCTTCGGAATCCAAAATCCTTTTCTAGTAATCTGAAAAGCAACCAGAGGTGTGCTTCAATATAAGTTAGAAGGATCACTTCAGCATTATTTATAATGGTGGAAAATCGTACATGATCGATCCAGTTATCTCATAATGAAAACATGATTAAATTAAGTATGGTATTGAAATTGCAAACATTTCTATTTTTCTAGGAAAAAACTGGTTTTCTGTATCCATGGTAGCAAATACTTGTAGGACCAGTTTTAAGTCCTTCTGTTGATCAACAGAACTTGCTTTTAGTATAAACATGCTTTTACCAGCCAATTACTAAGGGATAAATTTGTATCCCCAAATCAGCCAAACAGGAGCAAAGTTGATCCATTAAACATGCTGACAAGGCCAATTTACAGCAACCTTCTTCAAATAACTACCTTTCTGGAGGAGTTGCTGCCCATTGACTCTTGTCCTGAAAAACTGCTGCCAATCCCAGAATGCGACATTTTACAGAAGTCTTGTGTCCAGTCATATTTCATTCTGCACTGACCAGTGTTGCCCTTCCTGAAAGGGCAAGCAAAATGTGTCCAGGACCTTTTTTCTAGTAGGCCACAAAGTCTGTGTTAGTGTGCACATATGCACAAATCTGTCTGTGCAGAAACACCTGTAGCCAGCACATATCAAAACCTAGAATGGAAATCTATAATTTATTAAAAAACTATATCAGGGGGCCGAAGAGATAGCATGCAGGTAGGGTGTTTGCCTTTCACGCGGACAGATGGTGATTCGAATCCCGGCCTCCCATATGGTTCCCCGAGCCTGCCAGGAGAGATTTCTGAGACAGAGCCAGGAGTAACCCCCTGAGCGTTGCCGGGTGTGACCCAAAAACCAAAAACCAAAAATAAAGAAAGAAAGAAAGAAAGAAAGAAAGAAAGAAAGAAAGAAAGAAAGAAAGAAAGAAAGAAAGAAAGAAAGAAAGAAAGAAAGAAAGAAAGAAAGAAAGAAAGAAAGAAAGAAAGAAAGAAAGAAAGAAAGAAAGAAAGAAAAAGCCTGTATATCAGACTAGTAAGAAATAGTGTTTAAATGTGTATAAAAATTCAGTACAATACTGTGTCTGGTTTCAATCAGAAGGGGAGAGAGACAGAGACTGGGACAGAAGAAAAAAAGACACAGAAGCTGAAAAGAAAATTGGCCAAAATATTTACAAGTGATTACACATAGACTGTAACACTAGGGGTGATTTTTATGTTCTTCATATTTTAACTTTATTTCCCAAACCATCTATGAGGACCATTTGCCACTTTCATAATGATAGAGGAAGACTTTTTGAAGAGAAAAGAAAATCTTGCAAGTGAAGGATAGAATGAAGTCGATGAGTTTGCTAGGCAGGATTGAGAATAATGATCTATAAAATGCAGAATGAAAAATTGGGACTTCCTGGGTGAGTTTATAGAGGGGAAATAAATGTTAACTTCTTCAGCTTTTTCTTTATCATGGAAAGAGAGAGCATTTGTTTCTTCTTTTCTTAATAAAAATTGTGTCAGTGTCCTAATTGCATTTAATTAAGTCATATTTCTCAAGCCCAACTGCATCCCTCCGTGCATCTCTCCCTGCTCTTCCTCGTTCCTAATTCATGCAAGCAGCTCTTAAATGGGTAAGAAATGATGATTAAATATTGTGAGCAAGCACAATAGTTAATCTTGTATGAATAGGCAGTTGGGGGGAAGTGTGTCTGTATGGGTTTGTTAGAAAGTGCCTCATGATCAAATACTGAAATACTGGAAGAGAATTTCCCCCTTTTTTCTGCCTGCTGACAATGTTTTACTGATCGTTTGACTTAACGATGTTCTTAGATTTAACAAAATAGAAAAAGGCAGCGATCCATTTCCCAAAATGACTTGAGAGAAATATTTGGTAAGAATCATGGAGATTCACAGATTACTGCTACAAAGAACTCTATCAATTTCTTCCCCATCAGACTAGGCCCACTTGCTCTGCATTTCCTGCTGAGTTCGAATTAACCCCATTTGGTCCCCGAATGACAAGTAACTCCCTTTAGTAGAGGCTGTTCTTTCTGAACTATGGAAGGCTAAGGAATTCATCTCATTTCTCAGTGAGTAAGCAGTAAATGGAGAGTCGGTGCAATCATTAATACTATACCTAGTACAATCTGCTAGTTTACACAGTGTTTTCACACACTGGTGGCATACTCACTGCTTCTTCTATTCCTTGAATTGGGAACGAGGCTTTCACAGTTGAGAAAATGGAGACTCATAGCACCTTAATGAACTATCCAGTGCCTCACCATGAGGAAGTAGAATTCTGACCCAGGGTGATGCTTGACTAGCCACTAGCCACTGAGTCTCTGAACTATGGAAAGGCCTATCGGATCTGAGCTCTGTGGGTACCTGCTGGATCCTTCTGTGATTCAGTTATGTGAGAACCATCAATCACATTCTGAACCAGAGTTTCCCATTAGAAAAACAGAGACAACCATGTCAGCTATTAATTTATGATTATGTTTCGGTGCCACCTCCATCCATCATTGCATGCTGCGAGACTGGCCCTGACTGCAAGATGAAGCAGCCATCTGGCTGTTTGGTATGCAATTGAGCCAATAAACAGATCAAGAATATGGGAACTGGATGAGTGATCCCAATGACCAGGGAAACACAACACTGCCCCTAGTGGCCAGAAGGACTGAGTTACCCGGCGTCCCATATGGTCCCCCGAGCCAGGAGAGATTTCTGAGTGCATAGCCAGGAGTAACCCCTGAGAGTCACCGGGTGTGACCCAAAACAAACAAACAAAACAAAAAACAAAAACAAAGAAAGCGACTAAGTTGGCCACGCAGATGATTCTTTAAGTATTCTTAGTTTTTTCATATCTTATAGTAGGAGTTAGTGAAAAATCCATAGAACCCAATAAATGAAAAGGATAATTGAGAACTCAGATCCTTCAGGGATCAGGACTTGAATGAGGTGAAGAGCGCAGACATATTGGTGTAGAGAAAATATGGAATAAACTGTTTGACGCGTTGATGAGCTAGTCTTCATTACTGAGCTGAGAATGGAAGTAACTTGGCATATTTTCTCCTTTTTATATGAATATCATCATTTGTCATTGATACACAGGTTCTCTCTCCTTCCCATGATTAGTTTTATTATCCCATTATTTTTATTTTGTATTTAGGATACACACAATGGTGCTCATGGGGGCTGTGCCAGGCATCCAGGCCCCCATCATTATCTTATATCTACATTGTTGGGGGCTAACTTTACTATTTAGTCTTATTCATTACCAATGCAATTGACTTGGAGTTATTAATGCAACTGGTCATGAGTACAATGACTTTTGAGCCTATATATCTCCTTATTTTGAGTAATGAATATTTTCTCACTTTTACAGTGTACAGCCCCAGGCAACAAGTCCCTACTTAGTGACTCCCTGGGCCCCATGAATAAAAATCTTCTGTCCAAGTAAATCCTTTGTTCAAGCCCACAGTCATTGTATGAGGCAACTAAATAAACAGATTCCAGAAGCAGGATTTACTGAGAGAACAAAAATGTAACATATTATTAAACTCCTTTATAAATTGGATAGATAGTACAGTGGATAAGGCACTTGCCTTGCATGTGTTTTGTCTGGGTTAAATCCCAATCACCCCATAGGGTCCCCTGAATCCACCAAGAGTGATCCTAAGCTCAGATCCAAGGCCCTGAGAGCCTTCAGGCATGCCCCAAACAAACAAATTCCTTTACAAATCTCAAAGGAGTTTCAAACAAATTGTCTTATTGGAGTACCAGGACAGTTTTGAGAAATATTCAAGACTGGAGCTAGTCAGGGTCCAATAAGAAGATATTAATATGATAGAAATATAAATAGAAAAATGTAGGGACCGGAGAGATAGCATGGAGGTAGGGTGTTGGCCTTGTATGCAGAAGAATGGTGGTTCAAATCCCAGCATCCCATATGGTCCCCCGAGCCTTCCAGGAGCGATTTCTGAGTGTAGTGCCAGAAGTAACCCCTGAGTGCTGCCAGGTGTGACCCAGAAACAAAATAAATAAATAAATAGGAAAATGTAATCTGAAATAAGAACTGTCAACTGGTCATAGAGAAGAGATGAAGGAGAATTCTAAAGAATGTCCCAGAGGGCAGGGTAGCATTCAAACCTTATGGGTGTTGTCTGCATGTTTCTCTGTGTGTGTCTGTGTCTGTGTCTATATACAGTCCTGCTGGAGGGTGGAGAAGTTTGTAGTTACCTCAGCACTGAGCTAGTTCCTGGCTACTAGACTGAGACTGGCAAAGAAGCATCATCTCTTCCTTACTAAACATTTGGCAGCACTTGTGGACTGTGAGGGCTCTTACAAATCATGTGCATCCAGATTGGAGAACAAAGGAAAAAAGGAGGGCCCGTGTGGTGTACCCCAAGACCCACCCATTTCTGGGAGGGGTCTAGGGAACCGGATAATAGGTGTGACCCTACCTGCAAGACCTCCCATTCCTGGGAGGGGTCGGGAAAAAGTTAGATAAGCCTGGGACGAAAGGGATTCGGCCCTTTTTGTCTCTTGGCCGGCTTTTGGATCTTTGGGCCGCCCAAAGAAATGGGTGGGTCTTGGGGTACACCACAGGCCCGGAGAGATAGCACAGCGGTGTTTGCCTTGCAAGCAGCTGATCCAGGACCAAAGGTGGTTGGTTCAAATCCCGGTGTCCCATATGGTCCCCCGTGCCTGCCAGGAGCTATTTCTGAGCAGACAGCCAGGAGTAACCCCTGAGCACCGCTGGGTGTGGCCCAAAAACCAAAAACCAAAAAAAAAAAAAAAAAAAAGGAAAAAAGGAGAAGAATCATGAAAAGAAAAGATCAATGTAGTTTTAAGACACAAAATTCATTAGGAAAGTGTAGCATGGCAATAAGTAACTGGTAGAACTATAATTCCAATCATGGCAAGATATATAGATGTTAAGTTAAAATACTAGCAACCTTGGCAAATGATTGGAACCTACTTCTAGCTAGTTTGAGAAAATAAGTGGGATCGATTAGTTTGCATAAAGGGAATTAAAAGTAGTTGATTGGCAGTGCTGCCTCCAGGAGCTCAAGTGACACCATTAGGGTCCTGCATTTCTAAGCCCATAGCTTTTTTTTTTTTTCTTCAGAAAGTTCATTTTTATCTTTATTTAAACATCTTGATTACAAATATGATTGTGATTAGGCTTCAGTCATGTAAAGAACACCCCCCTTCACCAGTGCAACATTCCCACCACCAATGACCCAAATCTCCCTCCATCACACCCCACCCCCACCTGTACTCCAGACAGGCTTTCCAGTTCCCTCATTCATTCACATGATTATGGTAGTTCTCAGTGTAGTTATTTCTATAACTGCACCCACCATTCTTTGTGGTGAGCTTCATGAAGTGAGCTGGAAGTTCCAGCCCTCCTCTCATTATCTCTGAGGATTGTTGCAAAAATGACTTTTATTTTTCTTAAAACCCATTGATGAGTGAGACTATTCTGCATCTCTCTCCCTCCCTCTGACTTATTTCACTCAGCATGATAGATTCCATGTACATCCATGTATAGGAAAATTTCATGACTTCATCTCTCCTGATGGCTGCATAATATTCCATTGTGTATATGTACCACAGTTTCTTTTGCCATTCTTCTGTTGAGGGGCATCTTGGTTCTTAATGGTGGAGAATGGATTCCAGCAACTCCTATATCCTCACTAAAATCTCAACCACAAGATCACCAGAGAGAAGGAACACATCAGTCTGTGCCTTACAGACTTGCCCAGCCAGAACTAATCACAGTGGTCCAGGAAAATCAAGGTTCATGCTGATTAGTGAGCCTGACTCACATGACATTTCAGTGGCCAGGCCCCTCCAACTCTTGGGAACTGAGCATGTTGCACCTAAGACAATCAGAAAATATACTCAGGAGAAAGGATTCCATTATAGGTATTAATAAAACATGATAGTGTTTCCTTCACTGAGGAGATATTATTTTGGTCTTCCTTAGTTTGGAGTCTTTTATTTACTTATTTATTTATTTTTGGTTTGGGATGACACCCAACAGCTCTCAGGGGTTACTCCTGGCTCTACGCTCAGAAATCGCCCCTGGCAGGCACGGGGGACCATATGGGATGCCCGGATTCAAGCCACCGTCCTTCTGCCTGGAAGGCAGACGCCTTACTTCCAGGCTATCTCTCCACGCCTTACCTCCAGGCTATCTCTCGGCTCCAGTTTGGAGTCTTTTAAATGCAAAAATATAAATATATATTGGATAGGAGGAAGAAAAGAGGCAGCTCTTAAGTGGTGCTCAGGAAGCCTGAGTGCCTCTCTGGGGGTGTCCCAGTCATCCAGGACAGCAGTCTAATTCCAGGGCCCATGGATGGGGTGCTCCCAGGGACTACCTGGGCCACCTTGGCAGTACTCCTAAGAGCCTCCTGCCCACCCAGCTGTGTAGTGGGAATTTAGGGCTATAGTCTGACATTCTCAAGGATCACATAAGAGGGAGGGTTGGAAAGGGGTGAAGCATCACGCTGGCTTGCAGCATGCAGGGCCAGCACTTTAACCCCTGTCCTATTTCTGTGGCCCCAAGAGAGTAAGTAGTTTTAAAGAAATAGGGAGTTTTATGGACTCCAAGAACAATGTAGCCAGGTTTCAAGGAGGCTTATCTCTACTAAAAAGTTACAAAAACGCAGTCTTCTTCCTCCTCTCTCTCTTCCATTGTTTCATGATCTTTTATTTGTTAACAGTTAATTAATCTTTCGCTCCTTCATTTCAATGGAGACCCCATTCTGTGAAGGTTAGTTGGCTCTAACACAGCTTTCAACATCATTCCAGGACTAGCCAGGCAGAGTATAGCACCCTGCTGGCCATAGTGATTGGATCCAGTGTGGTCATGTGACCCCACAGATAGGTCAGTCCTAGTCCTAGGGCTTTCTGCCACAGTTGTACGGTGTGCACTTGTTAGAGCTAATTAATTGTGTCTTGGAATTTTGTGGCCATCACTTCTGATGGAGGCTGAGAGCTTATTTAAGAGAGGAGGAAACAGACTAGTGATATCACTTGACACCTCGGATCCATACAAACCACATACGTCACACCCCATACCCCGCTATGTATATGAGCCCCAAATCAATACTTTAATCTTGATTTTTTTGTTTTGTTTTGGTTTTGTTTTTGTTTTTTGTGTTTTTGTCAATCTAACTTTGCTCAGCTACTCTAACAGTGCTTCTCTCAAAGGAAAAAGGAATAATAAGGGGTGGTTATGGAGGGGTTGCTTTTATTTTGACCATTTTAATTTTAAAAATTTGAGGTACTGTGATTGGCAGAACTGTTAATGTTGGTTTCCAGTATACATAATTCTACTTCCAGAGGAATTTTACTCATTTCCTCCCCCAACCTACCCAATGGCTTATCCTTCCAGCTCCACCCCTCCAAACTGTTTTGAAGCTCATTTCTTCCATTGACATTCCTTTTGACAATTGTTGCTACCTTGTTGTGTATCATTAATTAAGACCCACATTTGAGAGAGATCATTTCATAGAGGTCTCTTTCCTTATGACCAACCTCTCTCAGCATGATATTCTCTAGTTTCTTCATCTTGTGGCAAATTGCATGATTTTGTTCTTAGAGCTGCATAGCATTCCATTATGTATATACTTCAACTTCTTGACCCATGAGCTGCGATCAACATAGGTGTGTATATATCCTTTCCAATGACTGTTTTAGTATTTTGGAGATAGATGCCAAGAAGTGGTATCACTGGATCATATAGGCATTCTATTCCATTGTTGTTGTTGTTGTTGTTGTTTGAGAGATCTCTGTATATTGATTTCTATAGAGATGAACCAGATATTCCCACTAACAGAAAATGATGCTGTTAAAACTTGTCTTAAGTTATACTCAATTTAATTTTTAAATTGTATTTTTAGGTTACAGCCAACAATGCTCAGGGCTTACTTCTAGCTCAGGGGTCATGTCTGGAGGTCCTAGGGGGACCAAATGTAGGATTTGGGATCAAATCAAGGTCAGTTTCATGGAAGACAAAATGTACTATCTGTATGGACTTTCTGATGGACCTCATTTTAATATTTGTACTGTACAGATAGAAAAAACAAAAATCTAAGTAAGAAAATATAGTACAATCTGAGCAAGACACATATTTTAAGGTCTCAAGATTTGAGAACAACTTCTTTTTTTTTTTTTTTTTTTTTTTTTTTTTTGGTTTTTGGGTCACACCTGGCAGTGCTCAGGGGTTATTCCTGGCTCCAGGCTCAGAAATTGCTCCTGGCAGGCACAGGGGACCATATGGGGCGCCGGGATTCGAACCGATGACCTCCTGCATGAAAGGCAAACGCCTTACCTCCATGCTATCTCTCCGGCCCCAAGAGAACAACTTCTTAACACTGCTTCAGGAAGGGGAAGAAAGTAAAGAGACAAACCCACAATTTTTGTCAGTCTCATAAAAAATATCTTGAGCAAAAAGGTCTAATGTCTTACTTGGAGGCTGAGGGTCAGGAAAAGCTTCTTTCAGTTACCACATTTCAAAACAATATAAAGCAAGTGACTGTCTGAGAATAAGTAGAAAAGGAGATTGATTTTTAAATTACTTTTAAATCATAAAATCCCACAATTGTAATACCATTTTAGGTGATCTGGCAGTATACCAGGAACTTTGTTGGAGAAAAAAAATCCAGGAAGACATTTAATGAAAAATAGTAATAAATGTATGTCTCCATTGTATTGAAACTGCTTCTTCTTAGTAATTGAGTTTTTGTCCTGGAAAAGATTATTATTATTATTAAAAATGTTATTGAGGTACTATGATTTATAATACTAGAAAATATTATTAAAGGTGAATATATGAAGTCTTCCTGAAAGTTCAGCAGAAAATATATTTCATAAGTTTGATAAACTTATAAAGCCAAATATAAATGATGATATGCCTAAAAGTGTACTTTAATTTTTTCTATAATTTTATGATTTTAACAAGTTCAAATTTCTTCACTGAACAGGTTTTTTTTTTTTGAAAGGAAGAGGCTTAAATTCAGTATTCATTTCACATGTATGTCAGTGTTCTTCACTTTCTAAGAGAAGTTGAGTGACTTTTGGGCAGATTGTCTGAAAATCAATTGCCAAGAGCCAATTCAGAAATTTAGTTCACTCTCATCCACTGCTGGTGGGAATGGTGCCTGATCCAACCTCTATGAAAAACAATATGGAGAGTTCTCAGTAAACTCAAAATTGAGCTGTCATATGACACAGCAATCCCTCTCTTGGGTATCTGTCCCCTGAGACTGAAAATAAAATTAAATTAAAAAATAAAAGAGGGGCCGGGCGGTGGCGCTAAAGGTAAGGTGCCTGCCTTACCTGCGCTAGCCTAGGACGGACCGCGGTTCGATCCCCCGGCGTTCCATATGGTCCCCCACGCCAGGAGCAACTTCTGAGCACATAGCCAGGAGTAACCCCTGAGCGTCACCGGGTGTGGCCCAAAAACCAAAAAAAAAAAAAATAAAAAATAAAAGAAATGCAGTTCACCTAATAACTTACCAAGTGAATGAGTTTCTAGATTTATCAAATTTGTTGATTTACTAAAACCTTATTATAACCAATTTTGGGGGCAGTCTTATTCACTTTCAAATGACTCTCAAACATTCAAGACTCTCAAAACATTCCAATATGTCTCATGCCAAACAAATATACAGTACAAATAACTGTATAATACTACCATGACTTAAATGTAAAATCAAACGCTAACCTGAAAAAATTGTATACATAGACTTTTCAGAAAGACATGATAAAGGAAACTAATTCAACTGGTAAGAATAGTTTGAAGGGGCATAATGTTCTAAATGGTAAAATTTAATTTAGCTTCAAATTTGAGCTATATTAACATGTCAGATAAGGATTCTGTAAAGGCTAAATAATAAAATGAGCCCAAAGTGACCAGAGCAATCATACCACATAATAAATTTGAGTGGCAAATAGTTAAAATTGATCGATTTTGGGGATGGAGAGATGGCTCAAGTGGTAGAACAGATGCCTCATATGTTCAAGGCTCTGAGTTCAACCTTAAGCATCCACTCCCAACACTGCTGAGTATTGCTCTTATGACCCCCAGCAAAATAGAAAGCGACTGGTGATAAAAATTGTTTCTGCCAAGCCAAAATCTGCAGGAAGTGTCTCCTATAAAAAATGACAAACTATTCAGGGCCTGAGAGTAAATATAGTGGGTAGGATGTTTGACTTCCATGTAGCCAACCCGCTTTGATCCTGGCATCTCTGAGCACTATCAGGAGTAATTTGTGTGTGTGTGTGTGTGTGTGTGTGTGTGTGTGTGTGTGTGTGTGTGTGTGTGGTTTTTGGGTTTTTGGGCCACACCCAATGCCGCTCAGAGGTTACTCCTGGCTCTGCACTCAGAAATTGCTCCTGGAAGACTTAGGGGACCGTATGGGATACCAGAAATCGAACCTGGGTCCTTCCCAGGTTGACTGCATGAAAGGCAAATGCCCTACCACTGTTCTATCTCTCTGACCCCAGTAATTCTTTTTTTTTTTTAATATTTTTAATTTAAGTAACATGATCATATTTGGGTTACAGTCATAACCAGAACACCCCCCTTCACCAGTGTAACATTACCCCCTCCCCCCTTCCCATCCCCTACCTGTATTCGAGACAGGCATTCTACTACAGTTATTTGTTTTTAAGTTCAGTAAGTTGTATTTTTTTTCCTTAAAGGATAAGAGTAAAAAAATATAGTAAAGGTGTGATAGTGGCAATTGCCATTGTTTGCATAGGTCCAGAAAAATGGGGAAAATGGAAAAAAAAATCCTTGACCTGATTACAAAAAGGCCTCACCCCAGAAGTTTATTGGCATAAGACAGACTCTGGGTTCCAGGCATACCAGTCTATCCAACTCCAGTCATTCTCAAGGTCCCGGTGAAACTTTTTCACACTTTAGCTATTGTTGGTATCAGATTCTTATATTTAAAGACTCTGGATTCTGTGCATTTCTTTTATCCATGTCAGGCTGATGTGGAGCATCCTCTAGTTTCAGCATACCTTTAAATGCAGAGCGATCTGCTCTGCATGCAGACTGTTGCTGAGACGTCTGGGTGTTGGGAGCACTCTTTGGAGTAAGTAAATGCCAAAGCAGTGGTAGGTCTTCTCTGGTAGAAGCTTGGATCCTGGTAATGTTATAGACAATTGTGGTTGTTTCCATAGATGGTATCCATTGTTCAGGTGTGTGGGGCGATGCCTGGGCCAAATCATTATGCCAATGTCCAGGGTAAAAGGCCTAATTACATTACCAAATTTGTGTTCCATCTCTATTAGATAAGAACTTGTTTGCATATGTATTATTTTCCCATTTTAATGTGCCTATGCAAAAGAGAAGCAATGCCACAAGATATTGTCATTGCATCTGGAGGCCAATGAATAAAGTCCAACATTCCCCATAACTTTGAGGAATAGGAAGATCTGTCTATTGTAGAAAGGATGCCACAAAGAGTGGTTATTGCAGTTGGGGTGGTGAATAGTCCACTGTGACAATAAGAGTTGGAACAAATCACTCGGGACAAGAACTAGGTGCTGGCCCGGAGAGATAGCACAGCAGTGTTTGCCTTGCAAGCAGCCGATCCAGGACCAAAGGTGGTTGGTTCGAATCCCGGTGTCCCATATGGTCCCCCGTGCCTGCCAGGAGCTATTTCTGAGCAGACAGCCAGGAGTAACCCCTGAGCACCGCCGAGTGTGACCCAAAAACCGAGAAAAAAAAAAAAAGAACTAGGTGCTGAAATGCAATAAAGTGATAGGCATGGTACCCCTTCATTAGCAATAGTGCAAACCATACAGTTTCAGAGAAGAAAAGAAACAGAATTGGAACCTACCTGAGTTTGTAAGAGCAACATTAGCAGCATAAGCAGTGGCCAGAGATTGAATTAAAAAGTGCCAGCCTTGGGGTTTGACAGTGAACATGTCTGGAGCCTGTAGTCAGTCTCCTGGGTGCTATTGGGTGTGGCTCAAACCAATGAAAAATGTGTGTGTGTGTGTATATATATATATATATATATATACCTAATAAACATTAAATTGTTACTTGAAAAATGAATAAATCTTTTTTAAATTACAATTTTTAATTTTTTCAAGTAATAATAATGAAGAAAAATCTAATAAGTGCTAATATATTAGAAAAACCAAGTTTTACTTTAAAAATGACATTAAAGGAGCAAAGCTGTAGTGCAATAGTAACCCACTTGCTGTGAATGTGTGGGGTCCTGGGTTCAATCTCCTGCACTTAAACAAATAAATTAAATTAAATGACATTGAGAAGAACTAGCAATTTGTGCTAATATAAAACTCATAAATGAAATGTTAAGGTGTCACTTTCAATGGATTTTAAAATATTAAATATATCTTATCTTGAGTGGTGGACTATTTGATCATTTTTTAATAGATTACTATGGAGACATAACAGAATCTGTCAACTAAAACATCACAGGAATATTTAAAAGCTACAAAAACTCTTGCTTTCAGTTTGAGAATAAGTTCAAAGCTCAGCTAGTAAAAACCACTCACATTACTCCGAACATGATTAATGGGAAAATAGTAAGATTCAGACAGTGGGGGAATTTACAGGGAGGTCACTTTTCAGTTGGACCACATAACTGACATTGAAGCCAAACGTGTGCTTGTAGCTTTAGTACACCAACCACTGTCATATCACTTTTGTTACAAAGCCTTTATTGCCACCAAAACTGCAAGGAAGGTAGGAACATGCTTAGATATGCTCCCTGTCTCTCTGTTGTATAGAATATTCCTGTGGGTAGAAAGAGTGGCTATCCTGGGTCTATGGTAGATAGTGTGGTGGGATAGATAGATAGGTGGGAGCACCATGCTTGACCCCAGCTCTGTATGTCCCCCTTAGGGGGGACAAGATGGGCCCCTATTGGTTTACAATTTACAACTTGGTTTTACCCAAAACAAAGATTATCCCTGGCTTCTTTGTAATTGCTTATAACTTGTTTTCACCCAAAACAAATATTTTCCTACTTTCCATCTTGTTCTACATGTCTAAAGCATACCTGGGTGGGACTGGTTCAAGACAGGACTTTTGTCCTTAACTCCTTCACCAGAGGGTGGTACTTATAAAAACTCTCCATGGGGCTGGAGAGATAGCATGGAGGTAGGGCGTTTGCCTTGCATGCAGAAGGATGGTGGTTCGAATCCCGGCATTCCATATGGTCCCCCGAGCCTGCCAGGAGTGATTTCTGAGCGTAGAGCCAGGAGTAACCCCTGAGTGCTGCTGGGTGTGACTCAAAACCAAAAATAAAAAATAGGAAGTGACCTAGTAGCAGTTGCTTCTGCCAGGCCAAAATTTGCAGGAAGTGTCTCCTATAAAAATTTACAAACTATTCAGGGCTTGAGAGTAAATACAGTGGGTGGGGTGTTTGACTTGCATGTAGCCAACCTGCTTTGATCCTGGCATCCCTGAGCACTATCAGGAGTAATTCGTGTGTGTGTGTGTGTGTGTGTGTGTGTGTGTGGTTTTTGGTTTTTTGGGCCACACCCGGTGTCACTCAGGGGTTCCTCCAAACTCTGCACTCAGAAATCGCTCCTGAAAGACTCAGGGACCATATGGGATGCCGAGAATCAATCCAAAAGCTCTACTGCTGAGCCACTGCCCCAAAAGTTAAACCTGGCATCTCTTTTTTTTTCTTTTGATTTTGGACGATATCGGGCAATGCTCAGGAGTCTCTGCACTCACAAATTACTCCTGGGCAGTGCTTAGGGAGCAATATGAGATGTAGGGAATCACACTTGAGTTGGCTGCATGCAAGGCAAAGGTAGTACCAGCTGTACTGCTGCTCTGGCCCAAATACGTGGCATCTTTTTCTTTTCTTTTCCTTTTGGTTTTTGGTCCACATTTGGTGGTGCTCAGGAGTTACTCCTGGTTCTGCACTCAGAAATCACTCCTGGAAAGCTCAGGTGACCATATGGGATGCTGGGGATGGAACCCGGGTTCATCCTGGGTTGTCCTCGTGCAAGGCAAAAGTCCTATTGCTGTGCTATCGCTCCAGTCCAAGGCATCTTTTTTTTCTTTTTGGTTTTGGGTCACACCCAGCAGCGCTCAGGGGTTACTCCTGGCTCTACGCTCAGAAATCGCTCCTGGCAGGCTTGGGGGGACCATATTGGATGCCAGGATTCAAACCACTGTCCTTCTGCATTCAAGGCAAATGCCTTACTTCTTACTTACTTACTTACTTACTTACTTACTTACTTACTTACTTACTTACTTACTTACTTACTTACTTACTTACTTACTTACTTACTTACTGCTATCTCTCCAGCCGCGTAGGCATCTTTTTCTAATAGAGTAGCTACAATGCAAATATTTATTGAGTGACACAAGAATGAATAAATTATCTTTGAAAACAGACTGCTTTTGTTTTTTGTTTGTTTGCTTGTTTTTAATAAGTGTCATACCCAGCTGTGCTCAGGACTTAACTCCTGACTGTGCTCAGGGATCACTTATAGTGGGAGTGTCAGGGTTTGAACTCAGGCCGACCAAGTGCAAGGCCAGTGTTCTATATCTTTATCCCCCAGACTGCTTTTTATTTTTTAAAACTAAATCACTTAACTATATTTTATTACAATATGAAAATATATAATATGAAAAGTTATTTTGGAATGAAGATTTTAATTTTGAATGGGGCACGCCTAGTGGTATCTAGGGCTTACTCCTGGCTCTGTACTTAGAAATACCCATGGGGTGCTGAGGATTGAACCCGGGTCATACACTAGCAAGGTATGTACCCTACCCACTGTTCTATCTCTTGGGTCCTGAGATGGGATCCTTTTTAGATAAAGTATTTGGCCAAAAATCATATCCAAACGAATAAAAGATTCCCTTGCCATTTGAGAAATGTTTCCCCACCTAATGAGAAGTACTTGACTGAATGCTCTCACTGTGGGGTTTTGGAAGGATCTCTGTTAGGTGGAGTGAAAAGAGCTCACGTACAAATGACTCATCTTGGAAGAGTCGTCACTGAAGACAGATATGAGTGAGCTTATGAGGTACGGATCAGCATAAACCAACCCACAGCTCATCTGGGAATTGTGTCTGCTTGTGTATATCAATACCTTCTCTGGGAGTCTTGGTTATGAAGTCAACTTGAAAGAAAAAAAATTAATCCCTCGAATTGATTCTGAGGAAGAGATAAAAGGAATCCCATTACTTTGGCAACCTGTGTGCCCTGGGCAACCTCTTGACGCTTTTCACTTTCCGCCGAACACTGGTTTTTGAAGAAAAGCTAATTAGAAGTTTGAAAAAGGCTGAAGTTCTCCCCCCAAGATAGAATTTCAAATAGAATGTTGAGAAAAGTTTTCCAAGCTTGACAGTTAAGAGGGTCTTTGGAGCTATTAAGGTGACCTCCAGTTCACCTTCAAGTAAAATTTTGAGGAAACTGCTATGAGCCTTAATCTATTTTTACTCAATGAACTAGAAAAAAAAAAAAGGGAACAAATCTAGCCACTTGTCCTAGGCAAATCAATAAACAGCTCTTTTTTTCTTTTCTTTTCTTGAAGACTTGTGTGGGCTTAATGAGTCCCAGATTCTGAGTGTGGACTTCAAAACATGGACGTATGTAATCCCTGCCCACCGCACTCAAAAGTGTGAGTTTAAAATAAAAGGCTCCATGCAAGCGCATATGGAATGCTGACTACAAATCATCATACATATCATCATCTATTCAAATATTTATTTTTTCTGGGGACTATAGGCCCACGGGGATTGAGTTAATGAGTTACTGAGCTTTCAGCCATTAATAGTCTGTCTCAAATTGAGTTCAGCTTTATGAGTGAAAAAAAAAACAACAACACCAAAAACCCTTCACTGTCATTTCAGTTTTCCAGAGGTAGTAGGATAATTGTCAGAATTGGCTCTAGGGGGGAGTTAAAAAGTCAAATTTGGCTCTTGTTCTCATTTGTAACTCATCTCCTTGGGGTCTTCCTTTTATCCCCTCGACATTGCAAAGGCATAGCATTACAGCCGCAATAAGACTCCTCTTTGTGGAAACTTATACCTTCCTTCCATCTGATCAGCAGCACCACCTGTCTGCTCTCTTGAAAGACCTCTTCAGTGGGACTGTCACTGTGTCCCTCAAAACCTTGGAAATAAAGTTATCATTTCAGAGTTAAACTTGGAATTAATTCCTGGTGGGTCTGAACAGAGAGGAGTAAGTATTTTACAGAGACTAAGTGGTCTGGCTGCCCTACCAGCATGAATGGACATGAATCAGGTTGCAACTCAGGATAGGCCTCTAAAAAATGTGAGACTGAGAAAGGATTGGTGAGCCCTGGAGACAGAAATCACTGGTCAGAAACAAACTCTTGGCTGTAGTTAAAGCCCCGGTGGCTGATAGGAGCCTGAAGCCCCTCATGCCTTCCAACTGTGATCCTGGAGGAGGCTGTAGTTGTCCCAAATGTTTAATTCCCACTTCCCACATTCCCAGCTTACTCCTTTGTGTGGGTGTTTTGTGTTTGGGGGTGCTGCTGAATATGGTCTCCTGTAGGCAAATCATGTGTGTAATCTATTGATCGCAGTGAACCCATTGAATCTTTCAGGCCCCACATAGCTGCTCACTTCCCCCTCTTTTTCTACTTTTTATAAAGTAAGTGTCTGAATATCTTAATTTCCCTTGAAAGTTTATCTGGCGGCCCGGAGAGATAGCACAGCGGCGTTTGCCTTGCAAGCAGCCGATCCAGGACCAAAGGTGGTTGGTTCGAATCCCGGTGTCCCATATGGTCCCCCGTGCCTGCCAGGAGCGATTTCTGAGCAGACAGCCAGGAGTAACCCCTGAGCACCGCCGGGTGTGGCCCAAAAAAAAAAAAAAAAAAAAAAGAAAGTTTATCTGGCATGGAAAAATATTCACTTATCAGATCTAATCATTGTTTTCCATATATAATGGTATCCTATTCCTCTGGCAGTATGGTTGAACAGTATCAGCCCTGGATCATCCCTGGCATTCCTAAGACTACTGGGTTAATGTGAAAGGGACCAGTCTTCCAGGAAAATTCTAGGGTTAGATGACTTTCCATTTCTAATAAAAAGAAATAAAAATTGCACAAGTGTGGATCAGGTCTCCACAAATGTTGAAACTTATTCCTTAAGATATGATCTTACTTGAGAAGACTGGAAGGATGGATGTTGAGAATATGGTTCCAGCCATTCACTGGAAAGATAGTTCTCAGATGTGCATGTAAGCATAAATTGATTATACATATCAACTTGACAGGATCAGGGAAGGTTCAGCTTACTGGTTAATCTTGATTTCAGGGTATGTCCATGACAGTGCTTCTTATCCATACTAACATTTGACTCAATGGACCAGGTTGAGTGATCAGCATTCCCCAGAATAGCAGCTGGGCATTGCTCAATCTTCCTGAGGCCCTAAGAGTCAAAAATTGAAAGAGAAAAAAAGCATTTTTCCTGCCTAATTGCTTAAAAGGGTTATCTCATCTTATCCCACTGTCAGGATTTGAGGTATCAACCCCTCTGTTGCTTTGGGATTTCAGCCTTAGATTCCCAACCTGCCCTTTGTAAGCTGGATTCCTCCACCCACCAGCTTTTAGCTTCCATCACTGCATATGCCTGTTTCAGATCATAAATCTCCTTATATATCCGATGGGTTCATTTCTCTGGAGAACACAGTGCAGGAAGGAAGCGTTCCCTCAATATGGCATTAAGTCTATTTGTAATCCAAATTCTGGGGAAAATCTGACACTTAAGTATGCTCATTATTTATAATAGAAAAAAAACTTGACTAGTCTCTAGTCTCTGAGGGGGAAAAGGGCAGATTTCCCAACAGTCACATCTGGAACTTTTAAAACTATCAAAGAAGATATGTAGATACAAATCTCAGTGTGATCTTTATCTGTGATATTGGTTTGTTCAATGAAAGACCAAGTTATAGGAGAGGTGGTTATTTGTAGCTAAATAGAATGATACATTTAACTCTGGTTAATAAAATGTTTGAAAATCCTGATGAAATCCAAAGTGTAGAGATACTTTTCACAAGAAATCTAAATGGATTCCCAAGTTCAGGCAGGGGCCTGAGGCAATGGAACTGCCGTGCCTTAGAGGAGTGGGGAGGAGGGGAGAATGCAGCAGGCTGGGTTTACCATCCCTTCTAAGTCATTCTGAAGCAAGCTCCATTTCAAGGGGGTTAGGTTAAGCAACAATCCAGCCCAGTGGCCTAAGTTATTAAAGATCTGACAATGGAAGCAAGTTCTTTAAAAAAAAAATTTTTTTTTTTTATCACTCGGGCAGTTCTCAGGCTTACTCCTTGCTCTGCACTCAGAGATATCTTGGACTGGGCTTGGGGGACCATATGGCGTGCTGGGGGTTGGGGGTTAAATCCAGGTCTGTGTCATGCATAGCAAGTGCCCCACACGCTGTGCTATCTTCCCAGCCACCAAAGAAAATCAAGTTCTGTTATTCAGCCAAGGGTACCTCTTGATATGCGGACCCTGGGTAAGTTGGAAACTCCGGGCCAACCTCTCCACTTTGAGCCACTTCCTTCCCATTTTTGCCAGGAATGGTGGTGTTCAGTGCCTTTCTGGTCTGAGACCTCCCACCAACTCCAATGTGCAAGAATCCATCTTAAGTTGCTTCACTTATCCTTGTTCGGCTCATCAGTGTCTAGGAGATGATTTATTTTTGTGGGGAGGACACTGTTTTTCTTTCTCTTTTTAATGAAGTTGCTTGTTTTATTTAGATTATTTTTTAAGTCTGGTTTTAGTAACACATTACACGGGTGTTAAAGTTTCTGATATTACTGTATAAAATTACTGTGCAACCCCACCACCAAAGTGCACAGATCTTCCTGGTCACTTCTAGCTCACCCCCCACCCCCATCTATCCTGCTATTGTAGAAAGTGAATTTACATCTAATCTACTCCCCATATTACTACTGGCATTGTACTCGACTCTAGAGCTGAAACAGCCTCATCCTAGTCCAGAAACCAAAACTTTTAACACTTTTAACTCAGGGCAACGAGGTCCAGATAGAAATGTCAGAGACATTTCAGCAGAGGCACATCAAGGTGCAGTGTTGGTTCTCAGTCCAGTGCCCATATCCGATGCTACTCGTTTGAAATTTTTGTGTCTCGGCTCAATTTCCCTTCTCTGTGCAAATAAGGTCCTCCATGGGCTTCCAGCATCTGCGTAGCAGGATCCAAGGGATGGGCCACTGGAAAGACTACAGCTGGATGCTGATCAGAAACAAGTGGGGGTCAGAGCCCAACTTGACCCCAGATCTGGGGATCCTCTATGGAAAGGAGAGATGTTTTGAGAAGTTTGGAACATTTTCTCTGGGATTGTTTAACACCAATGTCAGAGCTACTAATCCAAAACTAATAAAGCAAAAACTCTGGGAAGGAGAAAGGGGTGTGTGTGTGTGTGTGTGTGTGTGTGTGTGTGTGTGTGTGTGTGTGTGTTTAAAGCTCATCAAGTGATTCTTCTGTGCAGCCAGAATGGAGGGAGAATCATTGTTGAAGTGGTTTCCCAGTTTCCTTTGCTGCACTATTATTTGTGTCTAATCTTAACATAGTCATCAAAGGCAAGAGACGTGGGCGATTCACTCCAAGGTTGGAATCAATATCATCTGGGCACCTTCTCCCTCACCCCAGCCCCTGCCCACACGCACAAAAGCACCGGTGGATGAAATTATTATTATCCAATTGTGTCTGAATGATCAGTTCAAAGTCTAGTTCAAGTACATTTAAGAGCAGAGTCTATTTTTAAGGACAAAGACCATTTTTATTTCTATACCTAAAGGCAGTTGCTGAAATCTGAAGAATAGGCTCCATTGTTTTGCAAAGCAGTGAGATTTGAGGATATGGGTGGTGTGTGTGTGTGTGTGTGTGTGTGTGTGTGTGTGTGTGTGTGTGTGTGTGTGTGTGTGTGTGTGTGTGTGATTTATTTCTGCCTGCTGACCTTTCAGTCTTGGCTCAGGAAGCATGATCTTCTGGTCCCTTAGAATAAATGATTGAGGGCCCGGAGAGATAGCACAGTGGCGTTGCCTTGCAAGCAGCTGATCCAGGACCAAAGGTGGTTGGTTCGAATCCTGGTGTCCCATATGGTCCCCCGTGCCTGCCAGGAGCTATTTCTGAGCAGACAGCCAGGAGTAACCCCTGAGCACCGCTGGGTGTGGCCCAAAAACCAAAAAAAAAAAAAAAAAAAAAAAAAGAATAAATGATTGAGTAGATGCTCCTGCTTTATTTTGCTGGCTTGTTCTTTGACTGAACTTTCTAGAAGAGCGTTGTGCTTGGGCATCCACTTTTCCTCCATAACGGTTTACAGGTGAGAAAAATAAAAAAGCATGAAAGCAGCCCTACCTGCTCTGCAGAGGACCCAGGCACATCTCTCAGGAGACAAGTTTAGCATATCTGGCTGTGTCATAGTTCAAATAGCTGCATGTCCACCTCTGCTGGAAATAGATGTCACACTGTGGATGTCTGATATGCCCATAGTTCAAGAATATCAGACTCCTTTGGATTTTGGGCTCTATTTCCCTATTGGCTGAGCAGAAAGGCGTGTGGCTAATGAAGCCTCTGGAACCGTGATTGACTCTCCAGCGATGTTTGTCTGTCTTCCCTTGCAGTTCCACTAAAACTGCACTCTAAAGCACTCTCTGGCTGCCCCTGCATTACCCTCATTTTCATTAGACCAATTGGTTCTGGCTGAGAAAAATGATAGCTGGACTCTCAGAGGCTGGGAAGTATTGGTCACTCTTATTTACTTCAAGGAGCTTGTGGGAAGCTGATTAATTCGGCTGAATGCTACTCTGGCCATGCTTTATAATGAGTCTAGGCTAGACACATGGGCACAGCCAGGGTTGAGTGATGGCTCCTACACACTGACAGAAATTAGTTTGTTGAACTTTGGCATAGGGAAGTCAGGATCTAAAGGAGTTTTTATAACCTTTAGGGGCTGGCAGTCATTGCTATTCTTGCTCTATTGAAAACACTAGTTTTTACTTGAAAAGAACAGGGTACTTGTTTAAGATCTACGAGAGAGAACAATGAATTTAAGCTCTTTTTTTTGTACTGAGATGTTTCCAGGTGTCAAATAAATGTGTACTGGTTAAGAAATCCTAGAATCATTGCACCATAGGTCTCAAATTACTTAATAGCTGCAAAACCCATGGAATAGTAATGAAGATACAAGATGAGATTTTTAAAGGTCATATAGTCTGGGTAGATAGGACAATAATACATACTGCTCAAGGCTGCTTTCCTGACACCAAACAGCCTCTTGAGCCTCACTGGATATTTCCCTGGAGGTTCCGAACACAGACTAGGTAGTCCTGATGGTATTTTTGGCATTGTAGGGACCAAGAAGCATCATTTTCCCAGGTCTTGGCATTTCATTCCAAGCCTGGTGCATCAAATATTTCTGAGAGGGGTCTCTAGGCTCCGAAGCATCACTTAGGAGCCCCAGCCTCTAAATAAAATAAAAACAATATGTAGTAAGTTTCACAATGATTCAAATACACAAATAGACTAATTCTATTACCTTGATGGTAGAATCCACATATTGACTTTAAATTCATGATTTATCTATTTTTTTGGGGCGGAGGGCTCCCCAGTAGGATACGGTAACTTGCAGTTTCAAGGATTGAACTCAGGCCCCTATGCACAACTCTAACACTTTAAGCATCTTCCTGGCCCCTCAACTTTTCTCAAGAAACTGACATACCAAAAACCAACAAAATAAAAAAGCTAAAGAACTGGGGAGAGAGTAAAGCAGGTAAGGTGTTTGCCTTGCATGCAGCTGATCCAGGTTTGATCTCCAGCATTCCATATATTCCCCAAGCCTGCCAAGAGTAATTCCTGTGTGTAGAGCCAGGAGTAACCCCTGACCATCACCAGGTATAGCCCTAAATCAAACAATTTTTTAAAAGCAACGGATAGAATGCTTAATACACTAGGCTTCAATTTTAATCTTGTGGTAGGTAATAAAGAATCAAAGCAAGGGAAAAAATAAATGCAAATGTGAGATTGAAACTACAGATCTCAGGATGCCAGAGTGAGGACTCAGGTGCCACTGAGGATGGTGGGGTCTGATAGCCAGAGATGGAGTTCTTTGGGCACCTTGGTGGTGAGTGTGGCATGATCATTTACTATTGAAGAGGTACAAAAAAACACTCATGAGGGGCCGGAGAGACAGTATGGAGGTAAGGCATTTGCCTTTCATGCAGAAGGACGGTGGTTCGAATCCCGGCATCCCATATGGTCCCCCAAGCCTGCCAGGGGTGATTTCTGAGCATAGAGCCAGGAGTAACCCCTGAGTGCTGCTGGGTGTGACCCAAAACCCAAAAACAAACAAACAAACAAAACAAAACAAAACATTCATGAAACACACATGGTGATGTAAACTAATCAACCTCTACCTTAAAATAATAAAGTAAATGAAGAGTTTCAAAAAGTAATCTTATGATAAAACTCAACTTCTCAGACTTTGGATTCTGTGAATATTAAAAAAAAAGTCGGATGTTTTCAGCCACAATCATTGATTAAAAGACATTTCTAGGAAGGGACTATATTGATAGAAATTATATAGTCAAACATTTAGTTACATTTATGGGCAAAAGACTTTCCAGTGTCCTCTGCTGACATGATTAATTATTTAGTGCCAAATTTAGGGGCACTTCACCCAGAAAGAATTACATTATCCAACTTCTGTTATGTTATCTTGAAGTGTAAGCGGCAAGCTTATTAAAAATTAATGAGGTAATCAGACAAATTCTATGACTATGCGTGAGCTTCTCATTAATGTTTCACTAGACAGCATTAAGGCCTACTAAATAGGCTGTACTAGATTTAGAAGTAATAAATGGACTTCAAAAGCAAAGCAACTTAATGACCTTCCAGTAAATACAAAGACTCACAAAGGAGGAAGGATGTTGGAAGTTGATCACCAGCTCTTACTTTTTTGGCTGTATCTACAATGAAAAAGTAAAATGAGTATAATCCATTACCTGCTTAATTTGATGAATCTAGAGGCCAGGTTTAAATATTAATTTGCAGCCTGAAGTAACAGATTGGATCATCATTAACAGGTGGAAGTGTCTAATTTCTCTCTTCACTAAGTGTTGCTTGGTTAGAGCAGATTTTCAATTGCAACACTATTGACATTTGCCCAGTATCATTCATTCTTTGTTGTAAGGAGCTATTGTGTGTAAGGACCTCTAGCTTCTACTTGCTAAGGCCCATTACCTAGCCCTGTTGTGGCCAGCAGAAATGTCCCACATTCCTGAAAGAAGTCATACCTGTTTTAGCGAGGCAGAGGACTACGAGAATACTAATAGCACGTTTCCAATCACAGTAAAGACCCACCCAGCATTAAATGAGAGGATTAGCTGGCAATTATTTGGTCAATTTGGATTTCGCAGACAATTAAACTAGTTAATTCAGATCAAAATTTCTTCTTCAGGGTCTGACTTATCGGGATTGGCATCTACATTAACTCAATTAGTAAGCTAACTGCTAAGCATATTTTTTAAAATTTTGATTTTAGGTTTTCAGCTCAGAAATACATCAAGTGTGATGATCAGTGTTAAGAAGCAGATGGAGCAGCATTCATTAGCATGATTATATTTCTCGGGCCTTGTTACTATGTGTGTGTGCACATGCACACAGACACAAACACAGGCGGACATGCTCCTCCATGTGTTCTTCCTACTGGTTTCTTGTACCTCTTTCTTGCTCTGGTATCTGCTCTGTTCCTTCCACAGAAAAACATCCACCACCACCACCCCACCCCACCCCCCATTATCTGTTCCAGCTTGACTTACTAGATTGCTTAACAACAAAAATTATTTATGTAGAATCAGGCAAAAAGTGTTTGAATCTTGACTTCAGGATTTATCCATTCCTCATCATGGGAAAAAATAGGATCAGTCATACCAACATATAAACAAGAGTGTGAGAATTACATAAATTAAGAGAGATAATAAGTAACAGTACATCTGTCAAGTGTGTTGTTAAACTAGATATGAGTTCATCCCTCACGTGGAATTCGGAGACACTTGTATGACTGTTTCAGGAAGACTACTGAAAGGAAGGCAGTTTCTATACTTCTGTTGTTCAATGTGTGTGTGTGTGTGTGTGTGTGTGTGTGTGTGTGTGTGTGTGTGTGGACTATCCTCAGTATTGCGGTTAGTGATATTGTATCCATCAGGTCCATACCAGATGGTGTTCAGAAGGCCATGAAGTCCCCAAGATCAAACCCTGGGCCTCGCATGTGCAAGGCAAGTACTCTACACTTGAACCGTATCTCCAATCCACATACACTGGATAGCAAGCACTTCCCTCCTCTGGGTTCAAAGAGGATCATTAGGTTTCTGGGCAAGATTTCCTCATGCCCAGCAGGAAGAAGAAAAGTACAGAATAAAACATTTCTTTTTTTATTGGGCCATACCCGGTGGCACTCAGAGGTTACTCCTGGGTCTTTGCTCAGAAATTGCCCCTGGCAGGCTTGGGGGAATGCCAAGGATATGTGATTTGCAAGTAAGGCAAATGCCTTACCCCTCTTCACCACCCCCCTCACCCCCAGTATAGTTTTTCTTGATGGTTTCTTTTGCTTCTTGTTGTCCATTGTAAAAGATTATGAAAAGTGGTTTGTTTTTTTTTGGGAGGGGGGTCACACCCGGCAGTGCTCAGGGGTTACTCCTGGCTCCAGGCTCAGAAATCGCTCCTGGCAGGCTCGGGGGACCATATGGGACACCGCGATTCGAACCAATGATCTTCTGCATGAAAGGCAAACGCCTTACCTTTATGCTATCTCTCCGGCCCCTGAAAAGTGGTTTTTAAGGCAAGTACATATGCTCCCATAATCCAGTAGTTGTGTTAGTAAGAAAGAAGGAATATTGGACAGGTACTTGCCATCTTGTCTTGTTAAGGTTCATTCCTGTCTTCACAGGTTCATAAGAATCCAGAATTTACTCCACTTTAGGAAAATTTGAAGAGCCCCAATTTCACTGTGACTGCTCTTTCCTGATGTTGCTTCCACCCCTTTCAAAGAGTTCTAGCTGTGAGTGGATCTCACACACACCACCCCCATTCCTCGAAATGGCCCTCATGCTATCCCTCCAAATTACTACTCAGCTTTGAGGAATTAAATTCCCCCACCCCAGTTTTACTCCTATTTTTCCTTTCCCCAAAGCTCTCCCCAATTCAAGAAAACCTAAATTTGAAATGCCCATAGACCTGAGCATTTACTATGAGCATTCACCTGAGCAAATTCACTATGCATTTGGGTTGCCTTATTTCAGAGCAAAAAAAAAAAAAAAAAAAAAAAAAAAAAAAGAGGGATACAGTCAATAAGGCAAGCAGCATAATTATTGCGGGAAAACAGAGGATGATTTAATAACGATTCATTCTGGTGACCAGTTAGCTTTGACATTCAACTTAATATATTTTCAGATCTGGATATGGTTCAAGTAGTTGAGAACCTGCCTTAACATATATCAGGCCCTGACTTTAATCTCATGTTCTACATAGACCCCCAAGCATGGCCTTGTATGGCCTTGGGTACACTCAGCATTGCCCGCAGTATAGATGGAGCACTGTAGGTCTACTTTTCTGATAGTGGCAAGGCATGTCTGCCATGTTCCCCTCCAACCTCCCAAGGCATATCCTTATATTCCCCTCTTCCTCCCCACTCAGACAGTGCCATCTGGCACCTATAAACAAAACAACTCCATATTTTCATCTAAGTGGAAGAAATGCAAATTCTTTGATGATTATATGAACTATATAGAATAATTGGTACTTTTGGGTTCTACTCTCCAATGTTTTTATAATGTGAAAAGTCAAAACTTAAAAGAATCTGTATACTGTTCATTATAAAGAAAACTATTGCTTTGTTTCTACAACTATAGAAAGAAAATGTTGTGTCTGCTTATTAATGTTCAATGTTTCACCACTTGATGAAATGGTACGGTTTCAGGATTGTATTGTATCCTTTTCAAATAAATTGCTGGGATTTTTGCTTTCCTTTTTGGGCTACACCTGGTGGTATTTAGAGTTTACTTCTGATCAGGGATCACTGCTGGAAGGCCTTAGGGAACCATAGAGGGACCTAGGGATTGAACCAGGGTTGGCTTTGTGCAAAGCAAGTGCCCTCCCTATCTACTGTACTATATACAAAATCAGAAATTGCTATTTAAGTAATGAGTGAATGACAGGAAATTCTCTAAGAATGTACTTCAGGGAAAAGTTAAAAATCTATTCACTATTTTGTGAAATAGTATGACAAACACTCAATTATCTATCCAAAAGTCTTTCTCCCCTCCCATGGGACAATGCCTGTTTTAGGGCCACACCTGATTCCACTTGAATATCACTCCCAGTGGTTCTGGGGAGAGGGCAGACCATGCGGAGCCAGGAACAAATGTGAACTCTGCATGCATAGCGTACACTCCAGCCCTGGGAGCCTTGTCCCTGGCATGGAGCCCTGTTTTTTTTTTTTTGTTTTTGTTTTTGTTTTGTTTTTTTTTGGTTTTTGGGCCACACCCGGTAACGCTCAGGGGTTACTCCTGGCTATGCGCTCAGAAGTTGCTCCTGGCTTGGGGGACCATATGGGACACCGGGGGATCGAACCGCGGTCCGTCCAAGGCTACCGCAGGCAAGGCAGGCGCACCTTACCTTTAGCGCCACCGCCCGGCCCCGGTTTTGTCCAAGTATTTACCTTCCTCCCACTCAGCACTGGAGGTGGGAGGGGTCACTAATGAGTTTCTCTTAGCCAATTGCTGCAATTCCTTTACTCTGTTAATGATCGGCTTAATCAAAAACAAATGATACTAATAAGTCAGCTGGAAGAGCCTCAGCAAAAGAAGGAACTTGCCCCTGCCCATGTATGTGCAATGTAATATGAAGGCATGGCACAGCTTTCCTTAGACGGTAAAGCAAGATCGTGTTGATGGATGGCAGAACAGAAAGATGGATGTGCTTATGTCTACAACATTCTTGAACTTCTGAGTCAACCCTGAACCAGCCTTTGATTTGTAGAATAAAATACAGTTTATGCCACTTGTTATTAAGTATTTGTTAGTTTCAGCCAAAAGAATCTTCACTGTTTGGTTTGTTTTTACAAGGCTAGGACCAAATCTGGCTAGGACCCAGATTTCATACATGCAAAGCAAGAGCTCTAATACTTTTGGGCTCAATTGACCAATAGATTTTTATTTATTTTTGGGCCACACCTACTAGGGGTTACTCCTGGTTCAACACTCAGCAATCACTCCTAGCAGTGATTAGGGTGACCATATGGGATGCTGAGGATCAAATCCAGGTGTGCTGTGTGCAAGGCAAGTACTATCACTCTGGCCTCTGAACTTAACTCTTAAGTAACATAGAAGATTTTGTATGAGCCAAAGGAGAATCAGTTTCTTACCTTACATGGTGCCTACCCTAGTTCAGTCCCAAACACCACATATGGTCCTCTGAGGGAGATATTCCAGAGATATCTTCTCACCTCTACCAAAGAAAAACTTTAGAAGAGAGTACTGGCTGCCTATATATATGTTATTTGTGGTCCATTTTTGCCTTATCGACAGAACCCTGATAAAATTCTTAGGAGCAACTAATTGCATCACACGGCTGTCCATAAATCTAGGACACAAAGAAATATAGAGTGTGATGGGATTTGGGATTGCTCCCAGAAGAAGACTGCCCAGCTGATCTCTCCTACCCTTTCCTCTTCCCATCTTTCCTATCTAGAATATGGATGTGCAGGATGGGACTCTGGCAGCTACATTTGGACTGAGCAGACCACAATGCATGGTGGGGCTGAAAAGCCCAGGTCTTGCCAGTCTTTAGCTGGTCATGGAATCACTATCACAGCTCTGGACTTCCTCTAGACTTTGTCTGGCTTAATCTACCAGTATTGGGAATCGAGAGTTTATTCCACCAAACCCAGTTCTGATTATTGCAGCTACTAAATGGAAAGTGATGCTTTGGGGAAAAATATTAGAATCTGAAGTCTTATTTCTTAGGATTGTCTTTTAAAACTTGATGTTCAGTTAGCTACAAAGAGTTACTCTCATGGTATTTAGTCTTTCTGTCTTTTTTTTTTTTTACATAGTTTTTCTAAAACACTCTTTGTAAACTGATTGGGAGTGCATATTGGCATAGAAATTGTTTCTATTGGCATAGAAGTTGTTATAATGTTACTCTGTCTCCGTACTTGCAGGAATTCAAAACTGGGTCCCCAAGTTCATTCAATCTTTACATATTAATTGAGAAAAGAATACTGAATTCCAGGAACACCATGCGAGGCAATTTGAGTATGTATGTTGATGTGGTTGTATAGGAATGTGAAAATGAGTGGAGGGAGGGCAGTGAACGTGTGCTTTCATGTGTGTGTGTGCATGCGTGTGTGTGTGTGTGTGTGTGTGTGTGTGTGTGTGTGTGTGTGTGTGTGTAGTAGGGAGAGATAGACCTAACACTCACAGCAAAATAGATGTTCACTGACAGAATATGAAAAGGACACAGCCAATTTTGTAAAACAATAAAATTGAAGCCTACAAACAATGACAAAGAAGGAAATAAGCCATATCATTTATAGTTCTGTCTTGCAAATGCAATTTTTATTTTGATCTTTGTATTTTTCTATGTTCCCCATAAAGATCAGGTCATTTTTAAACAGTATTAAAATATAAAAATACATTGTTTAAAAAAATCATTGTCACAGGCAAGAAATTTGGAGACAAAACCTTTTCCCTATAATATCCAGGGAATTCTCTCTTTTCTGTACTTCTCTTCCAAGCTACTTAAAATTCTTCAGTTGATTTGAAGTGGCCTTTGTTGCAGGTTTTGAATGTGTTAAAATGCAGAGCCTATGGAACGTAAGTAATTCTTAATAGAGATGATGCTCATAGACTTAAAAAAAATTAAAATTCTGTTTTCTATTCCCAGCTATTGAGATTCATTGAGTGTGAGATAGAAGCAGACTGTGTGAGTCGGTATTCCTACAGAGTTTAGATGGGCACCAGAGTTGAGGACCCCAGCTGTGGGCTGGACTGCTTATCCCAGATTCCAGAAAAGTGAGGATATATTTCAGTGCCTCGTTGAGAATGAGGGGCCTTATGGAGTATAGGAAACTAGTGGGAAAGGTTACTCAATAAGAGGGCAGGACTCCAATCTTACCTCTTCAGGACTCGCGCACAGATTGTTAGAGGACAAAGAACATGAAAAGGCACTTTGATGTTATTTTCTTTTGGGGGGTAGAGAGGGCTGAAGCCACAGGTTGTGGTGTCCAGGGGGCCATATATGGTGCTAGGGGTTGAACTAAGGTCAGCTGCGTGCAAAGCAAACACCTTAATTTCTCTCTCTCTCTCTCTCTCTCTCTCTCTCTCTCTCTCTCTCTCCCCCCTTCATGGTAGTTTTTCTTTTTCTTTTTTTTTTTTTGGGGGGGGGGTCACACCCAGCAGCACTCAGGGATTGCTCCTGGCTCTATGCTCAGAAATCGCTCCTGGCAGGCACAGGGGACCATATAGGATGCCGGGATTCGAACCACCGACCGTCTGATTGCAAGGCAAACGCCTTACCTCTATGCTATCTCCCCTGCTCCCATGGTACTTTTTTTTTTATGGAATCACAAAACAGTCAGACCCATGTTCAGAGCCAGAATCCAATGAGGGGAATGGACTCTATTGATGGGCAGTGTTGTTCAACTTGAACGTGTCTCAGTTTTGAAGGCTGAACTCAGGCCCAGAGGTCAGGAAAGGACCAGATGAGGCACATGCAAAGGGCATAATCTGGGTGGCTCCAGATAATATTTAAAAAACTGGGAGATGGAAGTCAGAAATAAGTAGCATGTGCTCTGTATGCCAGAGACAGGGTTTGATCCCTGCCACTTTCTGACATGTCCCCCAAGCACTGAGTGAAGAAAAGCTGCCTGAATATTGCTTATGTGATTCCAAACCCCCCTCTCCCCTGCCTGTACCACTGGAAATAGGAGATGGGGTTGGTCCAACATAGAACTCAGGAAGGTTGTTTCCTCAAGGAAAGAAGCCAGCTGGGGACTCGTGAGGGTTCCAAGGCAGAGCCCAATGTTGTCCACTGCTTTCAGAAATGCTGCTCTCTAGAAATGATGTGTGCACATGACAGGATTGGTCCTAATCTCCATCTTTTATCATTGAAGGAAGAAGATAGCTGTAGGAAACATTTTTCTCTCATATCTTGCCAGAAGAAAAGAAGTTCCATCATATGCCCTAAAGAACCAGTTGTTTATTGTTAGTGACTTTATTTTTTGAAGCTCTGAAAGCTCTACATTCCCATGTATTCCTGTCATTACTTTCCCCATTCTTAATTAGAGTGTTGCTGCTTGAAAAACGAGCATATTTTTATTACAAGGAGAATAATAATAAATCTTAGAAATTTAAACCAGGAGCCAAAGCCTCATTGAGTTAGGAGGAAATCAAAGACCTATAAAATGTATTTCATTCATTTTCCTCTGGGTAGTTTGATTCTTCTGCTGTCAGCTCTGCCTGCTCTCTTATCATAATGGACTGAACAGTGAAGATATTCCAGATGAGCCCGTACATTTTACCCTACTAATCACGCACACTGAATTCTGATGCTTACACACATTAATGCATTGGAGAGGGAAAGGCCTTCATTACACGTTTTTTCATTAATCAGATTTCACAACTAAATGCCTTCTTGGACTGAGTTTGGAATGGCTTATCTGAATGGAAGACTTTTTGTTTTGTGGTGCTGGGAAGTGAACCAGGACCTAATGCATAAGAACGTGCTCTACCACTAAATTGCAATGCTAGCTCCGGAAAGAATTAATGTTGGGGTTGGGGGGATGAAAAAATTTCCTGAAATAAAAGTGAAGAAAATGAGAAGTCTTATTGGAGTCAAGATTTATTTCTTTGCACCTAGGAAACCTGCATATTTTCCTCACCTCATCCCTCGAAAAAAAAGGGAGTATTATTTCAGAGAAAAGCAGTCATTATCAATTCTATCCAGAGAAGTAATTACCACATTAAATATTCTCATTGTTTTCAGCATTGCTTTATTGTTGATAGGTGAATATTTTATGTTAATACTAGAAAAAGATGATTCATTGGATGTACCAGTTATTAAAACTACAAAAAATATTTTAGAGATAAAGAAGATTATTTTTATACATTCCTATAGATGATTGAGAATGGTGAAATGTGGTTATTTAGATGAATGAAACATTTCCCTACAAAAAAAAGAAGAGCGAAGAAAAGACCGAAGTCTTGAAATGAATCATCGGATCACTAAGTCAAAGCATAGTTTTCTGTTGTTGTTTTGTTTTGTGGCCACACCTGGCAGCACTCAAGTGTTTCTCCTGGCTCAGAAATCACTCCTGGCAGACTCAGGGCACCATATGGGATGCTGGGACCTTGTTGGTCACAAGAAAGGCAAATGCCCTACTTATAGCTTCAGCCTCAGACCATGCATAGGTTTTTATCTCTGTAACTGCAAAAAGGCCAAAGACCAAGAGCCTCCCTATCACAGCTGTGACCAATTATAAACATTTTCTGAAAGACCACACGACTCAAGCACACACCAAAACGTCTGGCGTCATCTTTGAGAGAAATAATGGTATCCTGCAATCTCCACCAGCAATCCTGCCCCGTGGCAGGTTATAAATAACCCCAGGCAGCCCACTTGGCCACTTCTGTCTGCAAAGCAAGCACCATGCTGCTAGAGTGACTTTTTGAATAATGATCCTCAACTTCGGTTACACATTAGAAACCACTGACATGCTTTCTTTGAATCTATCCATGAAAAAAAAAAATGACCTCACACTATGGCTAAGTATATCTCTTTCTGAAACAGTGGAGAGTTTGTTTTCTAGATGGTATCAAATTTTGTCCCCTTATCCCTTTGCAGTTAAATGGGTGGGTTCCAAAATGCCGATACTTCGCTCTGTATATCTAGTCCCTGCTGGAGAGGCAGCTTGGTAAATAGATTATTCAGTGACGGCTGCATGGATTAGCCAGTGTGGGTGTCCGCTGGCAAATGAAAGATGGTGACCCTCCTTTGAACCCTCATTGGCAGCTCACCTCTTATCCATTTCGATTTCTGCCAGTTATAATGAGGCACTTTCTGAAGCTCATTAAAGGGAGAAACACCTTGATTTACAAGGCTTATTCCACCTTCCTCTTTCACTCTTCTTGATTTTTTCTTCCTTTTCCCTTTTTCATGTGTTCCTATTCCTTTTTTTCCCTTCTGTTTACACCCCTACAAACTGGCTGTGAGTGCTGCAAAAAGAACGGAGACCTCACAAACATGGAAAATCAGGTGTTTTCCCTTCAAGAATCCACTTCAAAGGAGCCCCACATTAATGAGCGACTATTTTCCACATATACACCCAATTCATCCCAGATGTATTTCACCATTGCTATAGTCAATCTGCATCATGATCCGAAGAAGTTGTTTGAAAACCCATTTTGCAGATGGGAATAAGGCTCCCAGTGGTTCATTAACTAGCCATTTACTAACACTGTTTATCAGTGATCCAGTGAGGAATTAGAATTGTGGGTCTGCTGAGTCCAAAGTCAGTGTTTATTACACAATGTTTGGTTTCTCTACAGAAAAGGAGAACTCCAGATTAGGGGTTGTTTTCTGTATGGCAGCAAAAGGGTTTTCCATTTCTTGGCAAAGTTTCTCTGAAAATGTTTGCATGTCAGTTTGACTATAATTTGAAAAGGTGCATACAGGTTGTGGGAAGTAATGAAAGGCTAGGATTTAGTTTAATGCTACTTAAAATCTAATCTACAGATCAGTCAGTGAACCGTGTCCAATCAGCAGTGATGGGAGAAATACAGAAATAGGGAGTAGGAATCTGGGCACTTAAAAAGCAAAATGACAGAACACAGGCACCAGAACTACAAGCAGCATAAAATGATGTGGAGGCCAGGAGGTGGCTCTGTTGTAGGGTTCCTGCTTCAGAGCCATGAAGTTTTAGATTTGATCTTCAGTATCTTCACGACCAATGTGGCATTCTCTTGGAGGATATTTTTCAACTTAGGTGTTCTCCTATTTTGTTTGTGTATAGTCTATAAAAATATTTATCCACACAGACTAGACATTTTCTATAAGTATATATAACTATATATATAAGTATATATAAGTATATAACACTCAGGGGTTACTCCTGGCTATGCGCTCAGAAGTTGCTCCTGGCTTGGGGACCATATGGGATGCCGGGGGATCAAACCGCGTTCCGTCCAAGGCTAGCGCAGGCAAGGCAGGCACCTTACCTCTAGTGCCACCGCCCGGCCCAAGTATTCTTCCAAGTTATTTGAAAGCACTGGTTTAAGTTATCCTAAAGATAAACACATCACATTTAGAACACGTGAGCCAGCACACAGCATGATTTTCCAGGACTACTCCAAAAATTACCAGTCTAAACCTTGTCTCTTTCATGCACTGATGTGACATCAACTGAGCACTAGGCCAGATGCGTGGGAGCATTGAGTGCTACTTCATGGTCCCTCTAGCCTGGGCCTGGATCTGGTGCTCCAGAATGTTTGGGAGGTGCTCAGTGAATGTTAAATGAAACAACTAGTGACTGTAAGCCATGTGGTAAAGTATCTTCTGATTTCAATTGATATGTCTTTTTTTGTTTGTTTGTTTTTGGGTCACACCTAGCAGTGCTCAGGGGTTACTCCTGGTTCTATGCTCAGAAATCGCTCCTGGCAGGCTCATGAGACCATATGAGATGCTGGGATTCGAACCACTGTCCTTCTGCATGCAAGGAAAATGCCTTACCTCCATGCTATCTCTCCAGCCCATAATTGATATGTCTTGAGAAAAAAATTCTATGGACACATTTGTGAATGTGAACTCATTGTAAACCTTCCAGTAAATATATATATATATATATATATATATATATATATATATATATATATATATATATATATATATAAAGTGAATAGTTTGGGCCACATTTCGTGGTGCTCAGGTGTGATTTCTGGTTTTGTGCTTAGAAGTCACACACACACATACACAGTGGTCGAAGAATTCTATGTGGTATCAGGAACAAAATGGAACCAGCTTCATAGGAAGCAAGTACTTAATTCCTGTACTGATTCTCCAGCCCTGAAAATACATTTTTAGATAGATTCATTATGAAGACATTTTTGTTCCTGCCTGATGGAAGTATTCCAGGGAATGATACAAAGCTGTAGATGTCCTTTGGGGTTCTTCTCTGTCGAGAACATAGACTTATAAATTTGGTTACTTGGGAAGAAACACCAGGTCAATTTATGGACCCAGGAATCAGTATGAACTTATTTGTGACTTTTGAAGGAAGTCATGCATTTAAGTAAGGGTTTTTGGTATTTGGAACTAAAATGCTGCTGCTAGCAGAAAATTTTCTATTAGGAAAGACTAGAAAAATCTCAAACCTGAAAGATCATAGATGAAACTATGATCAACTACACTTGCCTTTTTCTGGTTTTCTGTATGACATCCTGGCCACAGGCCCATCCTGGCCCTGGGAATACTGTCAGGGTTCCCAAACTAAAGTTGATGGGGTTAATTTTCTGCTGGCTGTAAAAAGCATGAATTCTTCATGGAAAAGGCTGAGTGGCATACCTCCTTACCCTCCCCCACCACCACCATCAAGGAAAGCTCAACGCTGTTCTCAACTTTGACTGAAGCAGTTAAGAAGATGACTCAGAGGCCAGGGGAAAAATACACTCAAAGGATTTCTTTTTCCTTTCAGAACCTAAGACTGGGAGGAAGATTAATGCCACAAAGTCCTCCTGCACATTCTAATTCTCTCTTGGCAGGTTCCAAAGGTGCATTGAGAAACTGTCTGGTGGGGGGAAGGAGGAAAGGGAAGGCAGCAGCTTCAGCCATAGAGGAGAGAGTGTCTCTCAACGGAACAGTGGCACTTGTCTGAACATTCTTACCTGGAGCTCCTGTTTGCTGTTAGATAGAGAACTAAGCATGCTGTCATGCTAATGAGAAAATAGAACGGATATGCACGAAATAGGTAAACATTAGCTATGTGTGTTTAATAAAACAAGCTGGCTCATTTGAAATTCCGTAGTGAGTCAAAACTAACATTTCATAAGTGGGTTTGCACTTCCATTGAAGAATGACACAAACTGGCAGCTTTACGAATATCTAATGACCCCAGATTTTGTCAAACTGTAGAATTTTTATTTTGTAATATAAATAGCAAGATTTCAAGATCAATATTATTCCTGCCTCTATGGTAAAAGAGAATGAGACAGTTGGTGTGTATGTGGTATATGATATCTCTAGAAGACTTATTTATTATTAAAGACATGTTTCTTGGCTATTCAGAGCATGCTATCCCCAAATATGGTATTTGGATTATCATAAACGGAAGGAATTGGAGCCAATACAGAAGCAGTTTCTTTGATATTCTTCCCCACTTTGTTCTTCTTCCCTGAAAGCAAAAGAGAAATCTCCCTTAGAGTTCCCATCTTTCCAGCAGGGGGATGGAAGATATTGGAATAAGCAAAGATGGATATTGGAAATGGAGAAATCTGAGCCTTGTTAAACTCACCTCTCTCTTCCTCTCTACTTCCTGACCATCACCAACTTCAGCCCAAATTCTCTCATCTTGTCAATTCTTCACAGATTCACTGTTTCTTGGTTTCTAAGATACAAAACTCCCTGCATTGGTCACTCCATGCAGGGGGCAAGGTTCCTTCTCTGGAGTATTCCCACTGCCTTGCAAAAGTTTAATCAAAATGTCAGTTTTTCTTCAATGAATCTTTGTCAGTTTGATTTTCAGGGCCAGTTATGGCACTTAAGAAAATCAGGGACCACTTTTTCCTTCCCTTATAGGTGGAAACTTGCTTTTTAGCAAGAAAAACTTAAAAAGTACTCAGTTCAGCTTTTGATGGAAGCATTATTGCCAATTTTCAGATAAGGTTTAAACTTTAGGTTCTTAGAGCTTAAGACTAGAAAAAGGCCCAGTAACACTGATTTTGATTTGATCTTAACTGACCTATGGAAGAAAATTATTTTCTTTTCCTTCAGAAACTCCATGAGTAGAAGTAAATTATTTCAAAGGAGAAGTATCATCCAGGTGTGTATAGTGAATGAATGAGTGTGAGACAGGAGAGTGAAGGTAGCAAATTACTGAGAGATAGAAATGCAGTAAGAGAAAAATAAAAACACCCAGAACCAACCTTTTTTCTGATTTCTGTGATGGTTATCTTATACTATAATACATGGATTCAGGAGAACTAATTCTAACCAGCTACTGGTATAAATGCAATGAAGAGACTCCAGATCTTGATGGCTTCTTTTCACAAAGGATCAGATAGCACTGCCCAGACCATACTATGCTAGTCCAATCCTTTCATGAATATTTAGTGTCTTACTAAATTCACCTTATAAAGTCCATTCCCCAAAATCCAGCAACCTCAATGCTCCCAAGAGTACCTGCTCCAACATTTTGGGTGTGCACTTTAATTTCAATAAATCTTCTTCTTCCTTTCTGTATATGCTCTCTTAGCCCTCCATACTTTCTCATAACAAGACCCTAGTGTCTAAATTGAAGCCAGTCATGTATCTTTGCTTCAATCCAAATGAATAAAATCTTAATCAGACTACTCAAATTCTAAGACTCCCCTGTGGTCTAGGCTCTAGCCTGGCCAGGACAAGCTAAAAGGCTATGCAAGATAGGTGCAGCCTGAAAGCTGATTTTGGAGACGAGGCCAGGTAAGTTACCCCCCCTTTTTTTTTTGGTTTTGGCTTTTGGGTCACACCTGGCAGCACTCAGGAGTCACTCCTGGCTCCACGCTCAGAAATCACCCCTGGCAGGCATGGGGGACCATATGGGATGCTGGACCATATGGGATTTGAACCAATGACCTGCATGAAAGGCAAAGGCCTTACCTCCATGCTATCTCTCCAGCCCCCAAGTTGCTCTTGATTAGAAGAAACTAACTTTAATTTCAATGATCTCTTAAAGCCAGTATTCTGGCAACAGTTGTACAGGGTAAACTAGAGAAAGAAATATCCCATGACATTGTGAATGTAGGGTGTGAATATGGGTCAAATTTATTCTTACAATTCCCATTTTATTTATGTATTTTGTTATTTGCCAGAGCTTGGGGGGAGTGATCAGTGGGTGATCATGGGCTATTCCTAACTCTGTGCTCAGGAATGACCCTGGAGCTACATCCAGCAGTACTCAGGGAACCCATATATGATGCTAGGGATTGAACCAGGGTCAGCATCATGCAAGGCAAGTGCCTTACCTCTTTTACTGTTTCTACAGACCACAGTTCTTACCTTAAAGATCTATAAAGTAATAGTTATATAACATATTTTAGGTAATCCAATATCAGCTCAGGAAGGTGATTTTATGAATTTATGTTCAAGCTTTGCTTTTTCTGAATTGCTTTTTCATACTTAAGGCTAATGACAAGAATCAAGAGTTTTGTAACCAGAGCATATCTACCTAATCAAGTAAAGTATGCAACTATGCCTTGGCATCAATAATGAAAATGTATTTTTATTTTTAAACTTGGCCTAAATATTCAGATATTTCTTAAATTGTGAAATACATGCCAAATTACAAATTAGAAAAAATGACTCTAGAAAAAAATCAATCTTACATTTTAAAACCTGTAAAATATTTAAAAGAAAGATCATGATTTTCTAAATTCAATTAAGAGGTAATAGGAAAAAGTTGAAGCCTTGAGGAGTTTTGAGATAACAGATGACAGAGGGGTGCAAAGCCTTCTTCCCTTTCTAGCCTCGAGCCACGGTTGCTGCTAAATAAGAGGCTTTTCATTCAACCTGGTAATGGGGAACATCCATCACCTCTGTCTGTGTCCGGCCCTAAACCCTTTCTCAAGTGGAGAACATTATTCAATGTTAAAAGGAATCTGAAGTCACAGGACCACATTTCCCCAGCTTATGATAGCATAGATTAATCAATGAAGACAATTTGTACATTATCTTTGGAATGTGAAATGTAGAATGGCTTTAAATATTCCTAATCCTCAGAGTCTACTTAAAAACTGACATTGATAACACTTTCTCCAAGCTGTGTAAAAGGGACTTAGTCTATAGTAGTGGTCGATATGAAAGTTATGTAGGTGCTCGTCATAGAGCATGTACATAATAAATATTGGCTGAACGAGCAAAACAAAAACGAATTTTACATAACATTAAAACAGTCAGGTGCACTGTTAATTTGTTAATGTTGATAACATGTGACCATCTTGGAGTACTCTGTTCTCATATATATATAAAACATCTTTAGTATAAAATTATATCTACTTTAAATATTTATATAAAATACTCATAAAATTTAGTATGTATGATTCTATATATTCATTTGAGAATTTATTAAATGTCCTAAATAACGACAGAATTCTTGATAGAATTGAATAAAGTTTATTTTATTTTTATTTTTTTAAATAATACCTTTATTTAATCACCATGATTCCAAACATGATTGTAGTTGGGTTTCAGTTATAAATAGAACACCCTCCCCCCTTCACCAGTGCCACATTCCTATCACCAATGCTCCCCAGCTCCCTTGTCCCCCATAAAGGTTTTTTTTTTTACTTTATTTATTTATTGATTGGTTTGGAGGCCACACCCAGTGGTGCTCAGGGGTTACTTCTGGCTCTGCATTCAGAAATCTCCCCTGGCAGGCTGGCAGACCATATGGGCTGTTGGGAATCTAACGAATCCCACCCAGGTTGGACACATGCAAGCAAATGCCCTACCACTGTGCTATCTCTCTGGCCCCAGAATTGTATAAATGTTAATTAAGTCCTTTGTATAAACTGAAAGCACAGAGATAATTTTAAGGATTCTTCCAAAAATCAAAAGAACTGAAATATGTCCATTATTATTATTATTTTCTACTGTGTAAAACATCTCTATCACCCAAGTTATTCTGCTGCCTTATACCCAAGTTTTCCTCTTCTTTTCTTTTTACATTTTTACATTTATTTTGCCTGTACACCATTGAGGAAGAAAACACGTATTGCTTTTGTTTATTAGAATAAAAATGGGTTGGTGTTTTTGTTTTGTTTTGTTTTGGGGCCACACTCGGCAGCGCTTAGGGGACCATATGGGGTGCCTGTAATCAAATCCAGGTCAGCTGTGTGCAAGGCAAATGCCCAATCAATGTGCCACCACTCTAGCCCTGCCAGCTCTATTCTTGTGGTGGATTCTGAGGCAGCTTATAAGGTTAAACTCTGCCAAGTGTATCTGCTAACACCATCCTTGAACCATTTCTCTGACACCAGTTGCCTGCCACAAAAACACAGAAATCATGCAAATAATTTTTTTGGAATAGGAGGAGACTGACTCTGACCGAGATTGGCCTGCGACTTGAACATTTGCTTTATGGTGATATGATTATGGTGAAATTACCACTCACTCCCTCACGCATCTAATGCCATGACAATTCCAAGCATACCACATGGTAGAAAAATGTGGGTTGAAAACCTCCACCCCAGGGCCAGTCAGGCTGGGGAAAGTCCTTGCTCATGCAAATCAGCCCCTGAACTTAGAGAAACCTTTTCAAATACTGTGCTTTGGTGGTGGTCAGATACAGTAACTTCATTCTTCAAAATCATAAATATGAATAATATTGTAATTATATTGCCTAAACCATAACTATAATAAAAATAAGTATATTAATTCAAAGCTAAATCGACCCAATCCTTTGATCTTAAAAATATTGAGGTAAGGGCCTGAGAGATAGCATGGAGGTAATGCGTTTGCCTTGCATGCAGAAGGTCGGTGGTTCAAATCCCAGCATCCCTTTTAAGATCCCCCAAGCCTGCCAGGAGCGATTTCTGAGCATAGAGCCAGTAGTAACCCCTGAGAATTGCCTGGTATGACCCCCAAAAAATATTGAGGTAAAACACCATGATCCATGCATGACTGTATGACTCTCTAAACAGCTCTTTTTTGAGTCTGCCTGTTTCCTATTCCTGCCAAAGGTACAACTTTGCCCTAGTGCGAGGACCATATCTGGAGGTGAATCAGAAATAAATCTCCTACTCACACAGATCAAGTAACCTTCAGGCCTGGCTTGCCGGATACCTTTAATGAAGCTGCTAGGACCTTCATGTTATGGAAGGAAGCTCATGAACACAGTCAGTTCTGACCTCCCTTGGGGAATCCTCTACTGATGTCAGTTCCAACTGTGTTTCCTATAACTATCCCTGAATTTCAGCTTCTTGCCTCTGTATTTTAGAACTTTATATTCATTCCTGGGAAAATTCATTGACATTAACTTTTAACATTCACAAATACATCCAGTGTTTCTAAAAGCAGGTAGTTCCACTCCAATTGATGAGTGCTGGAATGTTCTAGGAAAGTTGATAATAACTTAGGTGCTATTGGGGGGCACTTTCTGTTTGTTTGATGGTCACACTTTTTGATTGTATTGCTTGCACATACTTGCTGTGGTATGACTGGAAGTTGCTTGCAGCCCTGATAACAACAGTCATCAGGACTACTGGGCACAATAACAGAGTAGCTGAGATTCACATGTGGGTGGGTGACACTGGGAATCGAACTTAAGGCCTGGGCCTGAGAGATAGTACAGTGGTGGAGTGTTTGCCTTGCACGTGGCCGCTCCAAGAAGGACCCAGTACGATTTCCTGCATACCATATGGTCCCCCAGCTTGTCAAGGGTGATTTCTGAGTACAGTTCCAGGAGTGACCCCAATCAATCAACCAATTAATAAATAAAGTTAAAAAAAAAAAGAACTTAAGGCCTCATTCTTACAACACAGGCAATTTAGCTACCGAGGTCATCTTCTGGCCCCACAGTTAACATGCCCCCAATCTTTATTTTTATTGATATTTTTTACTTTCTGGGCCACACTGGCAGTGATCAGGGCTCTGCACTCAAAAATCACTCCTGGAAGGCTCGGAGGACCATATGGGACGCCAGGGATCAATCCTGGGCCAGCCACATGTAAGGCAAATGCTTTACCACTGTGTTATCACTCCAGGTATCCCTCCAAATCTTTAAGATTTTCTTTTGGGGGTCAGAGTGATAGCACAGCAAAGAGGAAATTTGCCTTGCACAGAGCTGACTTGGGTTCTACCAGGAGTAATTTCTTTTTTCTTTCTTTCTTTCTTTTTTTTTTTTTAATTTTTATTGTGACCAATGTGGATTACAAATCTTTCACAATTATATTTAAGGTACAGAGTGACAGTGAATTGGGGCCATTCTCACCACCAGTGTTGTCCTTCCTCTACCCTGTTCCCAGCAGACATCCCATACCTTCCCCCTTAGCCCCCTAGATTACTAATATAATAGGTCCCTTTTGTGTATGACTTGTTGTAGATTGGGTGTCTTGATTCTTTTGTCATTGACTTTGGGTTTGGTATTTAAGTCTGATCAATTTTTATTTCCACTCAATGTTAATGCTACTGTTCGCTCCTAGTACCGTCCACTATTTTTTTTTTGGCCAGGAGTCATTACTTAGTGCAGAGCCAGGAGTAAACCCTGAGCACCATCAGGTATGGTCCAAAACAAACAAACAAACAAACAAAGAATACCTTTTTTTATTTTATTTATTTTTTTTTTAAAGCCTTTAATTTTATTCTTCAAAAATGGTCCATTTTTTTATTTTGCTTTCTGACTCTGTGCTTGTGCCTTCAACACTTTCACAACGATTTTCTGTTCCTCAATAAGGAAAGCACGCTTAATCCTGTCTCGGACGCACTTAGCGCACATGGAGCCACCATAGGCCCGGCTGACATGTTTCTTTGTTTTCGATAGTCTTTTCAGAACTTTAGGTCTCACAGCGCGAACTCCTCGAAGTCGGCCAGGGCACACACCACATGCGGACTTGGGCGCCTTCCCAACCTTTTTGGTATAAAGGTAAACAATCCTATTCCCCGGGGTTCGGGACAGCCTAGTTTTGTTGGAGGCTGTATTGTAGGAGAGCCTACGACGGTATGTCAAACGCTGGACCATTCTGAAGGCCTCTAAGACACCGTCCCGGAAGAGCACCTTTTTTTTATTTTAAGAGTTCCTTTTTGTTGTATTTTTATGTCTCTGAGATTCTCTCCTCCTCCACCATCACTCCCAACCTTGCAATTCCAGATGATTTGGACTTGAGCTTTTCTACCCTAACTTTTACTATTAGATTGTTATTTGCTTTGTACCCTTCCCTTAAAAAAGCTTCATTAAAATTTTATTTTGTTGTTTTTCCTATTAAAAAAAAGAAGCATATGGGAAATTAAAACACTAAAATTATGCAACAGCTTAGTGAAAAATATCTTCGTTTGTATCCAGAGAAACCACATTTCCTTTAGTTGCCTTGGTTCATAGGAGGCTCCTGAGGAACCAGCCGATGGTTTAATTACTTTACCATTTTCTTTAAAATCAGTCTAAAAAGTTGAGGTCATGTTATGTGGCACTAAAGTACTTTTATCCTCTCTTTACCTTAGTTCTTTGCATAGCATATGAAGACAAAATTATCTGAGGCCACATGAGGTGAAATGCCTTGGAATACACGCCTATTTTTTTGTTTTTAGCACTTCATTTTTCAGGGCATTGACACTAACTTTCCTTTCTCTACGTTGCAACTACTGGAAAGGTCATGCCTATTCCTTTATTTATCCAATATTTATAATATTATTATTCTTAGTCTACATTTGATGTGATCTAGGCTGGGGCGTTTCAAAAGGTGGCTGGTAGAATGCCAAGATTTTCCTGTCAAAAATATATACACAAACTTGGTGCTTAGGTTTGGCAATTCAGGTGAAATTGCAAATTTCGAGAGTAGACGCACCGAGCTCGCTTCTTTTGAAGTAGAGGCTTCCTAGCAGAAAAAGTACTGCTTCAAAACAAATCAGAAGTCTCATAGGCTCTCGGCCAGCCGGGGATGCCCGAGGACTACAAATCCCATAAACCCTTGCGACACCTCGCCCGATCTCACCGCTTGGAAACGAGAGAAAGCAGAGCGGAGGAGATCGGTCGCTCTCCGTTGATGTCATCAGTTCGCGACTCGAGGGACCCAAATTGACCCGGGCCAAAAAGCATGGCAGCGACTGAGCCGGCTGTGTTGCTGTCGTCGCCATCCTCTTTGCAAGCTGGCCCGGCCCCAGCCCCAGCCCCAGAGGCAGCGGGGACAGCTGCAGCTGCGGCTGTCAACGAGTCAGCGAAGGCTGCAGCCGCGCCGGCCAGCTCGGGAGCCGAAACCGGGGTCTCCAAAGCCGCGATGGCCTCTAAGTTGTTGTCTCTGAGCGGCGTGTTCGCGGTGCACAAGCCCAAAGGGCCCACTTCAGCCGAGCTGCTGAATCGGTTAAAGGAGAAGCTGCTGGCAGGTACGGCAGCCCGGTGGGGGCCAGGCCTCCAAGTCCCCAGAAAGGCCCCCAAGACCCTGGAAAGGGAGCGTGGTCCTCTCGGTGCCAGCTGTCATCTGGGCCGGCTGGACCTGGGCTGACCTCGACCTGAGCTCCTGGTAGCCTAGTTTGGTAGTTGACGTTCTCCAGAAAAGAAGCGAGCAGACCAACACAAATGCTGCACACGCACACAAAATAAAACGCTTACGCTCTGGACGTGCACCCCAACTTTTCTACAATTTGTGTTTCGGGGCATATGGGTTCACGTAGCTGCACCTGGCCCTGAAGGAAGCTCAGGCTCTTTACGATCACCACAACCCCAGTGGCATTCTTAAGAGTAAATAGTGTTGCTTAAGACTTAAGACGGTGGTTTTCACATGGGGGTGAGGGGTGCAGATTATTCAGGTCCATTGTACAAATGCCAGTTTTTCCTAGCCCTGCCAGAGATCTGATTCTGAGGGTATGGATTATTATCATCATTTTTGGGGGGAGAGGGGCCACACCCGTTTGATGTTCACGGGTTACTCCTGGCTAAGCGCTCAGAAATTGCCCCTGGCTTGGGGGGGGGGGCATATGGGACGCCAGGGGATCGAACTGCAGTCCTTCTTGGCTAGCGCTAACAAGGCAGACACCTTACCTCTAGTGCCATCTCACCGGCCCCGGATTATTATCATTACTACTACTACTACTACTACTACTACTACTACTACTACTACTACTACTACTACTACTACTACTACTATTTTGGTTTTTGGACCATACCTGGTGGCTCTCAGGACTTACCCTTGACTGTCTCAGGGAACCATATGGGATGTGGAGAATGAATCCAGGTTGGTGCTGTGCAAGACAAATGCCCTACCCGCTATTCTATGGCTCTGGAACAAGGGGTATTTGTAAGAACCCTTATTTTGTGTGTGAGGGGATCACACCTAGTCACTCCTGGTGTGCACTTGTGGCCCTATAGGGTGCTTGGAATCAAATCTGGTCACATGAAGGCCAGCACAATCAACCCTGTATTATTTCTCTGTCCATCCCCAACCCTCTTCCTCCCCAATCTCTAGGCAACCTTGTTTTTAAATTTGTTGCCTCAGGTGATTGTGTTGTAAGTAAGGGCACTTTTGGGAAACAGAATTGGTCACTAAGATCATTCTGTTTGTTTCTTCATATACACTGGGACAATGTCCGAGTTTTCAGTGATTCAGCCCAGTTGATGCTTTCAGACAAGGCATGGAGAAGCCTTCTAGTTACAGAACTATGCTTCCAGTTACCTCAACTGTGCTGCCCATCCAGACTCAAAGATATGCTCAGGGCTGGCTCTGCGCTCAGGGATCAATTCTGGTGGGATTCAGGGGAACATATGGTGTGCCAGGAATCAGACCCGGGTTGGTCACAAGAAAGAGCCTTATCTGCTATACTCTCTCCAGTCCCCAGCAAGATATTATTAATTATTCATCCATGATTGAGATCATTGGGATGAACCAAATACCAGTCAAATCGAAGTGGTATGTCTTGGGACCAGAGCGATTGCACAGTGGTAGGGCATTTGCCTTGCATGCAGCCAACCCAGGATGGACCTGGGTTTGATCCCTGGCATTCCATATAGTCCCCCGAGCCTGCTTGGAGCAATTTCTGAGTGCAGATCCAGGAGTAACCCCTGAGTGCAACCACTGGATTTGTCCCAAATCAAAACAAATGAACAAAAAAGTAGTATGTCTTTAAATTTGAAAGAGGTTTGGACACAAATGGAAAAAAAAATTAAGTCAATGCACTGTCCAAGAATGTCAATTTCAAAATAAAGAGCACACTCAAAGCTTTCTAGTAATTCCTGGGGGACAGCTATCATGAGTTTCTGGTTTGAAGTGTGTCTGACCTTGACTTTAATTTTCTCTCTTTTCTCTCTCTTCTTGGTGCCTTATAACTTTAAGGAAGGTTTGATGGTTTATGGGGTTGTAGAAAGGCCACTTTCATGTTTTGGTTTCTTTCCTCATTTGGATTCCCAAGAGCCAGTATTCTCTCAATGTATTGTTATCTGCAATAGAGTCCTTGGTAGTTTCCACGCATTTTCAGAGAGTATTATTTCATTTTTGTCTTTACAATAGGAATATGATCTAGGATAGGTTGGCATCATTGTGTGTGTGGTGCTGGGGTCTCATACATGGGAGGCATGTCACTACCACTGAAATATATCCCATCTCTGTCCCCATTTTCATCTAAGTCCTGCAGTTAAGAAGCAGTTAACTGTTCTTGTTTTTCAGGTGGCATTTTGCTACCATTAGTTTCTTTAAGTAACTGAGTTCCCATTAGAAGAGGACAGTAATGCATGCACTTTGGGGACAAAGTGTTTTTAGAGTAGGCCTTGATAATTGGTGCTCTTATTGGATAAGTGGGAGTACCAGTAAAAAAAAATACTAGAAAATGGGGCCGGAGAGATAGCGTAGAGGTAAGGCATTTGCCTTGCATACAGAAGGAACAATGGTTCGAGTCCCGGCATCTCATATGGTCCCCTGAGTCTGCCAGGAGTACTTCTGAGCATAGAGCCAGGAGTAACCCCTGAGCACTGCTGGGTGTGACCCAAGAACAACAACAACAACAACAACAAACAAAACAAAAAAAACAAAAAACAAAAAAAGAATCAGAAAACAGAAACCCAAGAGATCTCTGTTTGGTTTTGGTTTGGGGCCATGCCCAGAAGTTTTGCAGGGGACCTGACACTGCTGGGATTCAAACTAGGCTGGAGACTGAAGCTGCATGTGAGGCAAACCTTTGCACCTTCTCTTTAGCTACATAAACCTGATGTTAAGACAGGGAATTTAGTTCTTTTAAAACTAGTTGCTGATATAAAAACTAACTGCTTTCCAGCCTCGTGTAACTGCTGCTTCCAGGATTTTGCCAGACCTTTGTAGGTTAGTCTATATATTTATCAATTTTTTATGTGGGCTCCCCCCCCCCCTTTTAGGAAATAAGTTCTATTTTCTAAGTAAATTTACTTTAGAATATCCTTTGTCTGCAGTTTTGGGACTATCTATTCAGTTTATTAGCTGGAGATCCTAGTAGATTGTCTTGGTAATCACTTCTTTTTTCCCCCAACTCAATTACTTTCCTAGAAGCTGGAATGCCATCTCGAGAATGGACTAAACGGAAAAAGCAGACATTGAAAATTGGCCATGGTGGGACTCTAGACAGTGCAGCCCGAGGAGTGCTGGGTAAGGGATGGATGAAAATCAAACGAAATGTCACTGAATTTGTGATTGAAAGAAAAACTGATTGAGAGCAAAGAAGATTGATTAAAGTCATGCCATTTTCAGTATATTCTGCAGTTTGTAGATCTACTGGATTTACAGAACTATCTTCTAAAGCAACAGTGTCCCCGGTGGGTCCCCAGCATATGCCAAGAAGGCAACAGGAGAAAAATTGTGTAACTAGAGGCTCATGTCATGATGTTTAGTGCCAATTGGTAGGAAGGGACAGGGAAAGGAGAGGCCACAGGAAAGAAACCAGGTTTGAAGGTGCCCTGGACTCAGGAAGCAGGTAGCAACTCTAGTGTCAAGAATCCTATAGGGAAAGTTCCGTAGGAATCTAACAAGCTCCGTGAGCCTAAAGAGTAACATGGAAGGCTCACCTAGCACCTACTACAGCCCAGTAAATCAGACACTGGCTTTATTTACACCATGGAAAGATGGAAAAATTATTTCAAATTGCCCTTATTGATCTGAGCTTTGATCATTCCATTTGCCTTTGTGTTGTAACAAACACTATAAATTTGTTTGTGCCTGCAAAAGGGAGGGCTAGGATGGTGGGTGGGAAATTGGGGACATTGGTGAAGGGAAGATCACACTGGTGGTGGGGTTGGTGTTTCAACATTTAATGCCCAAAATTACTTGGTGAATCACAGTGTTCTAATAAAATTTTTAAAAAAGAAAAAAGAAACAGGAATCCCTTTGGCAGGAGGTAGTGGAAACAGTCATATTTCAGAGTGATGGACTTTGAAAAGGCGCCTGTCTATGCAGAAAAGAGTGAGCCCAGTGGGTCTGAAAAGGGTATTCCAGAGAGTCCTGCTTGCAAGGCTGCACCCCTCACTTGGCATCTCGGAACATGAGTTTGGAAGCAAACAAACAGAGGCCCAGCAGGTTGGTTTGCTGCACCCTGACAGTTGATGGGAACCATGTAACCTTTGATCCTGACCACAGCTTTCCTTCCAGGGCCTTGGAATTCTTCCCCCCAGGCCAGCAGGGAGTGTCTGGAGCTGACCCTTCCTTTGCCCTTACTCTGTCTGTAGCCAGGGCTTTTCTGTTAGGTTTCTAGATGGCATTGCTGCCTGTTTCTTTAGTGGAACCCTCCCCTGTTTCCAGAATTTGCCCCCAGTCACCCCAGCTCTGGCTCTTGTAACCAAGCTATATGTGTTCTGGGTCTTGGTAGGAATAAGTCACAGCCACAGAGGAATCTTCCAGCATGGGTTGTTCTTAGGTGAGCCTCACTGAGTAGAGGTCCTTTTTCCCCACAGGTGTAAAAGCTGGTTTCTGCTCTCTTGGGGTTGGGGTAGGGCCCTTTAGTCATAGTTCCTGAGGGAAAGTCATGGCTTTTTGAAGATGTGGAAATTGAACATTTTATTGTTTATGGAGAAAATTTAGTAATATCAATAGTCCCATTAATCCTTATCTCTCCCGCTTTTATTTTTTTGGTACAAATGATAAAGATTTTGAATCATGTATTCATGGATCTCTAATGTGCATATTCATCACCATTCATCATTTACAAAATTTCTCCCTCATTGCATCTGCAGTCAGAGAAATGTATAGATTGGGATTTTCCTTGCCCCCCTCCCTTTCCATCTGCCTTTTCCACACACAATAGAGACAAAATTTTACAGAGCAGTACTTAACATTTTTATATGTCTGGTGTTTTATATTTTATCTGGGGCTACTCCCAGCTTAGTGCCTGTTCCTGGCAATGCTCAGGGGACCGTGTGGTGCATTTCCTGCCTGCAGTGCTCAAGTGCAGTCTCTCCAGCCTTATTCAGTTTAAACTTTTGTCGTTTTGTTTGGGGGCCACACCTGACTGTGCTCAGGACTTACTCCTGGCTCTGAGCTCTGGAATCACTCCTAGCAGTGCTTAAGGGACATACATGTCATGCCATCGATTGAATCCAGGTCAGCTGCATGCAAGCAAGAGCGATAACCTTGGACTAGCTCTCTGGCACTCTGTTAAATTTTTTTGATTTTTATATTTTTTTGGTTTCGGGGCCACAGCCAGCAGCACTCAAGTTACTTCTGGCTCTGCACTCAGAAATTATTCTTGACAGGCTCAGGGGACAATTTGGGATGCTGGGGGTTGAACCCAGGTCAGCCTCACACAATCATACCTGCTTTGCTAGCACTCTAGCCCCCCTCTGTTAAATGAAAAAAAAAAAAATGTCAGTCATAATTGACCAGGTTGATTTAATGAGGCACTAATGGATTATAACTCCTTGTTTTTAATGAGCTACAATAGTTGGTTCATTTTGTATCTAAAATTAGATACAAAGAAGAAACAATAAAATTGATCTAGATGTCAGATTAGAAAATAAATGCTTGTTTAGCAAAAATGGATAAAACTGGTGCAAAAATCCTATTTTTTAAGGAAAATGGCAGCAAGGTATAATCTTGTATTTGATAATTTTATGGATCTTGTTGTATTCATGTTGGAAAGGATTTCTTGTAGTTAAAACAGAACAAAGTACACAGAGGGCCGGATAGGGCTTGAACACATGCCTGGCATGCTGCCAACCTTGTTCTCCTCAGTATCTCCTGGTTCCCTGCTAGGGGGACTTGGGCACTCCTTGGCACTGCAGAGCTGGAGCAGTAGTGCATCCATGGGCCCCTGCATTGAAACACCAACTGGCTGAGAAGCGCCAATAAGGGTCTGGACCTCCTGAGCACTGGTTTGGGAAGATCCTCGTAATCTCAATAAAATGAATTTTTCCTGAATTAAAGAACTTGAATTAGCAAATCGTGATAACTTAAACAACTTGAAATTTCTATTTAGTTTTTTGTCTTGAGGTCATACCCGCTGGTGCTCATTGCTGATGCTGTGTTCATGGATCACTTTTGATGGACTTGGGGGGACCATATAGGATGCTGGAGACAGAACAGGGGTCAGCCATGTGTGGGACAGTTCCCTGTACTCTCTCTTCAACTCTTAGAGGTTATATAATTTAATCTAGTCATTTTAAACCTTTTTAGCACTGATCTGAATGGTTGAAAATTGCTTCTGTAAAATTGCCTCTTTATAAAGTAGTTGTTAGTAACTCCAGTATAAAGAAGTGAAGACCCAGAGACAGCGAGTAACTTGTGCTTTAAGTTTGTAGGGAAGCAGCAGCTGTCAGAAGTTGAGCCTCAGTTTACTCCATCTCACAGCCTTAGCCTGGCCTGATATGACAGAAACTGGTACTCCTGCCTTTGTTTCTCTCAGTGTCCACCAGGGGATTACCCATCAGTGTCCTGTGCCATTGATCAATGACATAGCTTCAAGAGTAATTATCAGTTCAGTAATCATTGAGTTGAAATCTGTCTTGTCATAATCATTCATATTCTAAGATGGAGCATTGTAAACAGGAGAGGAGGAGCTCTGTTGGTTAATAATAAATAGGTCACATATGTATCTGATTTATGGTTGTTACTACTTGGATTTCCAGAAATTAGTGAGTGAAATCAATGTATTTCTTACCCTAAACCTAAGCAATCTTGAAACTTAAAGGGGTGCATTTAGCTGTGATTTGTATTATTAGAGGCTTAATTTATATTTAGTCACAGGGGCTTTTATGATAAAAATCAATATGTCAAAAAAATTGGGATGTTTTGGGCCACACCTACCAATGTTAAGGGGTTTCTGCTGAGAATTATTCAGGAATCACTCCTGGCAGTGCTCAGGTGACCACATGGGATGCCAGGAATCAAACAGGGGTCAGCTGCCCAAGGTAGGGAAGTGCTCTACCTGTTGTGCTATTGTCCTGGCCCAATATGTTAAATTCATTTATTTTTCTTATGATGCCAATAACAATTACTGTTTCCAGTGAGGCCTAAAGTAAAGAAAGTAAAGTTCTTTCTTTACTCACTAAAATTCTCTCACAGAAAAGAGATATTTATTGTCTAAATTTGGGTATCTTACACTATTTTCTACTTATGACCCTACTTCCCTCAAGAATATTTTACAGGGCCCCAGGTATATAAGTATATAAAATAGATATACAAATCAAATTGTTACTAATTTACCTTAAAGAAAAATTCTAAGATTGCCCTACTTTTATGTGACGTCCTGGCCCACAGTTTATAAAGCTAAGGTCTAAATGAGCTGTCCTAGAGACTATTCAGGAAAGTTTGTTTTATTGTGTAAAATTGAGCTTTAATAATTTATGAGTTTACAAACTGGTTGCTTTATTCGCTAACTACATATAACCTAGATAAATCCCCAAACCTCTTTGAGTTTCAATGTTTTGTTTTTAAATCTGTTTCAAAGCGATAATAGTGGGCCCAAGAGATGGTACCAGGTTAAAGTGTTTGCCTGGAATGATGGCCTTGGTTCATTTCCTGCAGTGCGTATGGTTCCATGAGCTCCCCAAGGAAGTCTTTAATCAGAGATTCTGGAGCTCTGAGATTCTCCCATAGAACTTCCAAAGGGGCGTGTAGTAGTAGACTGTGATGCGCAGTCCATCACACTGTGCGTTAGAGCTCTCGGGCTAGTTCATGGTCATAGCATCGCCCTTCTCATTCTCCTCTTTCCCAGTGATCATCTTTCAGCCCCTGTTTTAAAAAGCAGGTTTGCATCTTAGGGCCTCTATGTAAATAGAACTATGTCATCTTTTCAAAGGAACATCTTTCTAAATAAACTTAAGTGCTGTGGATTGTTAAGATTGATTTTTGAGGGGCTGGCACAGCAGTAGGGTATTTGCCTTGCACATGGCTGACCTAGGATAGACCGCAGTTTGATCTCCTAGTGTCCCATATGGTTCCCCAAGCCAAGAGCGATTTCTGAGTGCATAGCCAGGAGTAACCCCTGAGCATCACAGGGTGTGGCCCAAAAACCAAGAAAAAATAAAGATTGATTTCTGAAAGTGGAAGAGACAGGTCTTTCTTTTTTAATTTTTTTATTGCTTTATTTAAGCTCTGTGGTTAAAAAATCGCTCATAACTGAGTTTCATTCATGGAATATATACTGCCTTTCAGCAGTGTACTCTCCCCCATTCCTACCAGTGTCCCCCATTTCCCTCCCACCCGCCTGTCTCTGGGGCAGGCATTTTGCCTCTCTCTCTCTCTCTCTCTTTCTCTCTCTCTCTCTCATTTTTGACAGTATTCTTGATTAAAGGATACCATGCATTGTCATTTTATCCCTTTTTAGCACCTAGTTCTTGTCCAGAGTGATCAGTTCCAACTACCATTTTTGTTCCAACTACCACAGTTGTCAGTGTGGACCCTTCTTTACTCTAAGTACACTCACCGCTCTTTGCGGCAAGCTTCCTACCATGGGCTGAACCTAGAGACAGTTCTTTTAAGATAAATTGCAAAGATGTTACAGAATTAATTAAAATATAGGACAGTAGAAGCTTCTAATTGCAAAAAGCTTTATCTAATACCCCTTACCGTGTCTTTATGACTTGAGAATAGACTGCTGGGACGTTTAGATTGGTTTGGAGACCTATAGATTTAGGCCTCAGGTTCTAAAGCCAGGACACTGGAGAGACACAGGTCTGGAAACAAAAGTCAATTTAGGAAATAATCCACACATATACACACAAGGAGGGAGGAATAGATTCAATAATTCTAACACATAAGGCTTCAGCCCCTAAGAAGCAACAAGCTCCATGGGAAGTCTGGAAATGCAAGAGAGTGCTTTTCTTGAAAAATTCAAATACTTATTAGGAAGCAACAGACCACACCTAGAGGGGGGATTAGGTGGTCTAAATACCAATCCAAGGTGTTATGTTCAAATTGTCTCCTACCAATGAGTTACAGTGCATATACTGAGTGAGATGGGATCCGATTAATCCCACAGAGACCCTGGTTGTTTTTTATTTGTTTTGGAGTTTGTTGGCCACACCCAGTGGTGCTGAAGGGTTACTCCTGGCTCTGCACTCAGAAATCGCTCCTGGCTGGCTCAGAGGACCATCGAACCTGGGTCCAACCCAGGTTGTCCAAATGCAAGGCAAAGGCCTTACCACTATGCTATCACTCCACTCCCCCATGTTTGTTTGATTTTTAAACAAAGAAAATATTACTGCAAAAAAGGAGCTGAAGCAATATACAGTGAGAAGAAAGTTTGCCTTGCAGGTGACAGACCCAGATTCAATCCCGGCATCCCATACGTTTCCTCAAGCACTGCCAGGAGTAATTGGTGTGTGCAGAGTTTGGAGTTACCCCTGAGCATTACCTGGTGTAGCACCAAAACAACAATAACAACAAATTAAAGCAAAGAATATTTGGAGTAAGAGTAGTAAAATGAGACAATACGAGAAAACATTCAAACTCTACTTCAGGTTCTTGTGTCTTGGCGCCTTTCATCTGTCTTCTTTAGTCATTGTAGAAATCCTCTTGCCCTTCCCAGACTTTAAGCAGAAATGCTCCCTTCTTCATGGGAAGCTCCTGCATCCTCTTTCACACTGGTAATGTAATATGTGTGTCTTTTTTTTCTTAAGTTTTGAAAACCCCTGTGGGCTGAAGCCATATTTTACATTATTTTAGTAAATACTGAATAAAAACTGGGATGATTGTTTGGGAGAAAATGCATAAAAACTCAGAGCTGTAAACTGTCCCTTGACTAAAAAGCTGCTTACTAACTGACTGATAATTTATTACTATATTATTTCTATCTTCCTTTGGTAAAAAATGCTGTTGACACAATGGGCCTTGATGTCCTTGAACAGGAAAGGAGAGGGGTTACATGGGGGAACCTTAATATTCCTTTCTTTAAGTTTGATTGTTCTGGATCACCACTAGCTGAGAAATGGTCGGTTCAGTATTGCAGCCATGATGAGATCTGACCCACCACACCTGTCTCTCAGAGCCCTGCAGTCGGTCTTGGAGCTGCTACAGGGCATTGGAGCTGAGATTTCGTGTTTTTGCTACATCTTCAGAACACGCAGAAGTCTGTTCACCTGGAGCTCCCCTGTGGCCTTGCAGCCACTCGGCTTAAAAGGCTTAAATGACGCCATCTCTGGCCTCCTGATGCCAGGCGGAGGAGGGCTTCCTCCTGGCATCTTCCACAGCCCTCATTCTTCTGTTCTTTTTTGATGCTGAACTACATACTGCTGTGTTGTTCCTTAGAATTAACTCCTCATTAATTTAAGCAACATTTTGGGGGTTACAATTTAGATGCTGCAATCATGATAGTGCTAATGTCATGATATTGCTGTGCAAAGTTAACTGGATCATGAAGCTTGTTTGATCACTCATGGTTTCCTTCCCTTGTGAGGTGACAGGCACTTTCAGAGTCAGAAATGTGCTGTCTCACTCACTACAGGTATTTTGGGGATTGGACATATTGTAACTGCACAAAACAAAAATAAAAAAACCCAAAACAACAACAACCTCCCCAATCCCAAAACACACACCAAACCAATATGTGTGCATATAAATCTATATTGGGAGTTCCATTTATTTGAATAAGATAAAATTGTATTATATCTGTTGTCTCAGCAGCATTTCTGTCACTTGAAGAATGTGACAGAGAATATGTGGAGAATTCATAGGCATCCAGCATTTTCCCTTTGTTGCATGACTAGGACATGCACGCTTTAGTTGCAGGGGTCATATACATTTGGTTTCCGTACACTGCAGAGTGTTACCAAGGATCAAACTAAGACTTTCACATCCTGGAGGGCAGCCTAAGCTGCATCCTTGGGCCTGCTTATGTTTCAGGCAAACACAAAAAATTTAGTACTTGAAGTCAGGGAGAGACCAATCTTAGTCCTTGAACTGAATTGATTCTGTTTAGAGATGAATGTTTAGATGAGTGTTATAGATGATTAGAGTTTTGGGATAGACTTGAGAAATTTTATCTGGACTTCAGAGAATTGACTTGACATACTTTTTTTTTTTTTTTTTGGTTTTTCGGGCCATACCCGTTTGATGCTCAGGGGTTACTCCTGGCTAAGTGCTCAGAAATTACCCCTGGCTTGGGGGGACCATATGGGACACTGGGAGATCGAACCGAGGTCCTTCCTTGGCTAGCGCTTGCAAGGCAGACACCTTACCTCTAGCACCACCTCGCCGGCCCTTACTTGACATACTTTTAAGCCGTATGTAGGCATGGGGCCTGCTGAAGATTCTTGGGGTAGGGGAGGTCTTTGTAGTATGCATTGTGTATTTTTGTAAGTGATTATGAGTTGATAATAATTGGAAGAGAGGGGAAATAGGTAGAACAGTGGAGTTTGAACTGATTGAGGCTACTAACAATGGAGAGGAAGCTTAGAATGAGCGAGATGCTGGGGTGGGTGGGAATGAATGAGAAGGGACCTGCCGTTTCAGAGTAGGGGATTAGGTTGAGTTATGACTCAACCATATGACTCAACCATATGCAAGTCACAAGATGCTGGGCCAAGTTCTTAGTCTCTTGATGCCTCAGTTTCTTCATGTACAGCATAAGTATAATGGCATTAATTTCATAGGGTGTTTATATGGAGGAAATGAACACCTAATCAATAGAGTGCATTTAGAGTGGATTTTGATACAAAAGAAACCTAGAAAATAACATCTGCTATCAGTATTTACAGTACTTTCAACTGGCCAATCACTTCTCTTTTCTTGCAATTCTGAATCACAGTTACATTATGTTTATACACAAAGCTGTATTTATCAGTAATAAATACTTCTATACTTAGAAAAATTTCTGCTTGTAAATAAAAGATGGTATTCTTCATCTTCACTTGGTTACACATGTTCTCATAAAGATAAAAGCTTTGAAATTGAAGAGTCAGAGTGTCTGTTGTTCATATTTGTGATATGTGCCAGGGGTTGGGAATCTTGGAATATTTAATATCATTTGTGGGCCTTAAAATATAGACCAATAGCTGCAGGCAGCCAACAGGAGCTCTAATATCTAGTTCTGTCATGTACCAGGGCTGGACTCTACAGTTTCATGGGCTGGATATTCACTGTACTGCTGGACAGCCCACCCCTGGCATGTACATTTGCCAAACTTTCATTTTGCCAAAGTCTGTGCTGTGTTGGCTGACTTGTTAGGTTTCTCTTTCCTAGATTGAGTAGCTTGGTGCATAATCATCCTTACATGGTTCATTAGCTGTGATGATAGTTTTTGTTGTGCTTAGTAATAAATTCTGTCAAATGACTTGATCATCTCATGGTTAATTATGTTATGTATTTTTCACTGATCCCAAGTCAAATTCTAGTGAGTTCTTGGGATTTTTTTCTAAGACTTTTCTTTATCTAACTATTGACTTAAGATTTTTCCTCTATTTAAACAAAGACAGAAAACAAAATTACTTTCTCCCATCCTTTTTTCAGATTTCCTCAGTTACATGACTGATGAATTCCTTAGTTACCTGACATTCTGAATGGAGAACTAAGAGTCTAGTTCTTCTTATTACTCCTTCCAACTTTGTACAACATGCACAAAGGAATGAAGACCAAGTATGTCGATGTTTTGAAAACATAGTTTTTAGACTCAAGTGTCATAATGTTTCTTTCTTTGATTTGTAGTGGTTGGAGTTGGAAGGGGAACAAAAATGTTGAGCAGTATGTTGTCAGGGTCCAAGGTAAGACTCTTGGATTCATTCTGTTTTCCTTTTTTGCTTGTTTGTTTCTTGATGACGTATGTGTTCAGCTATGTCTTGTAAACAGTGAACTGTTAATCACATCAATAAATGTCATTCCTAACTATTTCACAATATTTATAAGTAGAATCTGAGTTTCTCAGTATTGAGACCATAAATTAGAGATTCTTTTTTTTTGGTTTCTGGGTCACACCCGGCAGCGCTCAGAGGCTACTCCTGGCTCTAGGCTCAGAAATCACCCCTGGCAGGCACAGGGGACCATATGGGATGCCGGGATTTGAACCACGGTCATTCTGCATGAAAGGTAAACACCTTACCTCCTTGCTATCTCTCTGCCCCAAATTAGAGATTCTTTTTTTTTATTTATTTATTTTTTTTTGGTTTTTGGGCCACACCCGGCGTTGCTCAGGGGTTATTCCTGGCTGTCTGCTCAGAAATAGCTCCTGGCAGGCACGGGGGACCATATGGGACACCGGGATTCGAACCAACCACCTTTGGTCCTGGATCGGCTTCTTGCAAGGCAAATGCCGCTGTGCTATCTCTCCGGGCCCAAAATTAGAGATTCTTAATCGAAAACTAGAATGAGTTATGGAAGCAAAATTCCTGCAGTGCCCATGATTGATTTTGTTAGTTTGGGGCTACATCCAGTAGTGCTCAGTGCTTAATTCTGGCTCTGTGTTCCTGAATCACTCCTGGAGGTGCTCCAGGAACCACATGGGGCTCGGATCAAATCCAGGTCATCTTCTTGCAAGGTAGACATGCCATTTTGTTTTTGTGGGTTTTTTTGGGGGGGGGGGCACACCCAGCAGTACTTAGGACTTAGTCCTGCCTCTGTACTTGGGGATCACTCCTGGTGGGCTGGTGGGCTCCAGTGACCATATGAGGTACCCAGGATCCTGCCCCGATTTTAAAAATTATATTTAGTTTTTTTTAATCAATCATTTCTTAAATGAAAGGAAAGTTGAATTTAATGATCTCAAATTCTGTGGCAGATTATTTTTGTTTTTGTTTTTTGGCAACACCCATTTGATGCTCAGGGATTACTCCTGGCTAAGTGCTCAGAAATCGCCCCTGGCTTGGGGGGACCATATGGGACACCGGGGAATCCGCAGTCCATCCTTGGCTAGCGCTTGCAAGGCAGACACTTTACCTCTAAAGCCACCTCTCTGGCCCCAAGTGTGGCAGATTTTTTTAAGACCTTGGAATTTCTATGGAAATGTTTTGTAAACCTGGCTGGCATTTTTCAGAGAAGGACATAGGCTTTGCTGAATTATTGCAAAATGAAGGGAATGGTGAGGTTTCTTCAAATTAAGCTATTCACTGGTGAGAATAGCTTTGTTAAAATGAATTGTAGAGCACTTTCGGAAATACTTGGTAAAGGAGAGAGGGTAGGGATTCTGCAGATGTTGGAGTGAGAAATCCCATAGAACAGCGAAGGGGGAAAAGATTGAAACTGAACTGCTGGGGCCAGAGAGATAGCGCAGTGGTAGGGCATTTGCCTTAGACGCTGAAGGACGGTGGTTCGAATCCCACCATCCCACATGGTCCCCTGAGCCTGCCAGGAGCAATTTCTGAGCGTAGAGCCAGGAGCAACCCCTGAGTGCTGCCAGGTGTGACCCCAAAACAAAACAAACAAACAAAAAAAGAAACTGAACTGCTGATACCCAAGTTGCCTTCTTTAGACTGAATATTTTTCTTAGAAACAGTATTTGGAGCCCCTCTAAGACTGTTTTTGACTCTAAAAGGGTTAATAGCAATTGCATTTTAATCAGCAGCTACTGCTGAGTTGAGTTGTGATGAAACAGCCCTGGAAAGCTGATTAATATCCTTGTAGATAGGGAAGGGTTTCAGGAGTACCTGGACTAAAAAAAGAAAAAAATTCTTTTTTGTTTTTGGACCACACCCAGCAGTGCTCAGGGTTTACTCCTGGCTCTGTGCTCAAAAGTTGCTCCTGGCAGACTCAGGGAACCATGTGGGATGCCAGGGATTGAACCTGGTTCCATCCCGGGTTAGCCACATGCAAGGCAAATGCCCTATTGCTGTACTATCACTCCAGCCCCTAAAAAAATTCTTTTTAAACCTTTGCTCCTACTGGAATATAAATAGTTGGAAATGACTATGTCTGATTTGTTTTGTTTATTATTATTATTAAGATAATGATGATGATGATGATGATGATGATGATGATGTTTTTGGGCCACACCTGGATGCACTCAGGGGTTACTCATCGTTCTGTGCTCAGAAATCACTCCTGGCAGGCTCAGGGGACCAATATGGGATGCAGGGGATTGAACCCGGGTCCCTCTGGGTCGTCTGTGTGCAAGGCAAATGCCCTACTGTTGTGCTATTGCTCTGGCCCTGTTTTTTTTTTTTTTTTATTTGGTCTATACCTGTGGTGTTCAGGGATCACTTCTGGTTCTGCACTCAGGAATCACTTCTGGCAGATATCAAGGACCATATGGGATGCTGGGTGTTGAACCTAGGTCTGCCTCATATGAAGTAAGCACCTTACCCACTGGATTACCTACAGCCCTGGCCTCTAATTTTTTTTTTTTAATTATTAACGAAGAGTTGAAAACTTTCCTAGTTTTTAGCAAATTGACAGCTTTTTTATTAATAATTTTTATTTTGGCCAAAGTGGATTACAAATCTTTCACAGTAGTATTTTAGGTACATAGTGACATTGAATGAGGGGCATTTCCACCACCAATGTTGTCCTTCCTCCACCTCTGTTCCCAGCATGCATCCCATATCGACCCTCCTTCCTCCCCCCCCTCCCGCCCCAGGCTGCTAGTATAAGTGGTTCTCTCTGTATCTAGTATGTTGTAAATTGGGTATCGATTCTGTTGTCATTGGCTTTGGATTTGGTGTTTAAGTGTGATCATTTTTTTATTTCTACTCAATGTTCATATGACTGTTTGGTCTTGGTGCCTTCCATTATTTCCCCCTCAATTTGTGAGGTAGAACAAGATGGTTCAAGTTATGTCATTCTGTTTGAAGGTAAGAAGAAAAATAAAAAAAAAGGGGGGGGGGCAAAAATTCAAACAAGCAAAAAACAAGAAGAGTTCTTCTAGAGCAGGGGTCCTCAAACTTTTTAAACAGGGGGCCAGTTCACTGTCCCTCAGACCATTGGAGGGTCTGACTATAGTAAAAACAAAACTTATGAACGAATTCTTATACACACTGCATATATCTTATTTTGCAATGAAGAAACAAAACAGATACAAATACAATATGTGGCTGCGGGCCATAGTTTGAGGACCACTGTTCTAGAGACTATAAAAATCAGTTTAAGAAAAGAAAGGAGAAAAGGAAGGAAAACATAAAAATAATACAAAAAAAAATCAACCCCCCCAAAAACCAAAAAAAAAAATAAACAAACAAAAACAAACAAAAAACCTGAAAAGCACCACAGCAATAAAGACAACTTTTATAAATTGACAGTTTTTATAAAAAAATTTTATAAAATATTATTTCAGTAGTATGGCAACATTACATTGCCACTTCTAACTTTTCTGAACTTCTCTTCATAGGGAGACAGACCCTGCGATCACATTTTGAGTTGCAGTGGTCTAAGCCTTGTGGAAATATTAAAAATCCTGGAGAGTAGGTCCCCTCTGATGTCCCATTTTAGTAATCACTTGGCATAAAATCCGGTGTCTTCAGTTGGGAAGGATAATAATTAACGTCTTAGATAAATGAAAAAATTTCCATGTTGCCAGCTCTGCAACTTCCACAAATTGCTATTGAAATATTGCCGAATTGTAATGAGTTTAAAAAGAAATTATATTAGAAGGGAAGAATTTGTTTTACAGTAAAACTGTATAATGTGTTTGGATATTGACAGATTACATTTATAATTTATGTTACAGGTTTTCTTTCTGCTTTGTTTTGTGACCAAACCTGTGATGAGTGTGCTCAGGGTTTACTTTTGGTTCTGTGTTTAAACCATATGCAGTGTTGGGGATTGAACCAGGTTCAGCTGCATGCAAGGCAAGCAAGTGCCTTGCTTACTGTACTAACTCTCTGGCACCTATGAAAGGAAGTTTTAACCAGTTGTTTAATAGTTGTTTTTTACCTCCAGAATATGAAAAGTAGTAACTTTGTTATAGGATCATGAAGGACTTTTCCTTTCTTATGTTATTTGATAGTTTCCAAAATATTTTTATTCCAAAATATTTTTAATTCATAAATTTTTAAATTGTATCATCATGAATTTTACAATGAAGGACTATTGAGACTATTGATAAACAAAAGCTTTATCTACATCAAGAAATTTTCCCCCCTCAGGATAAAATGTGGAGTATTATCTTTGGAGTATTCATGATCCATCACCGTTCACAGACATGTTATTGAAAGGTTTGCAGGTAAATTTCAGGCAATTCTAGAAATAGGATAACTGGAAATGTAAATAGGTCATTACTCTGGTATGAATTTTATTTGTCTCAAGTCATTTTGTCTCAAGTCATTTTGATCATCAGTTAAGTGATAAAGTGAAATCCATGATCCTTAAATGACTTATAATAACTCAAATAGAATACCTTGAGCATTTAAGTACAAAAACTTAGTTTTCTGATACTTTACGTCAATTCAGAAGTAGATACCTTGTTACTCTTTATATTTTCTCTACTTTAAAATTTAGATTATTTGTGGAAAAATTACATTATTAAAATGTTAACATTAAGTAACAGCAGGCAGGGTGTTTGTCTTGCATGCTGCCTCTCCAGGCTTAATCCCAGTATCCCATATGGTCCTCCAATCCTGCTAGGAGTAATTTCTAAGCACAGAGCCAGAAATAACCTGAATGCTGCCAGGTATGGCCCAAAAAAAACAAAAACAAAAAGTAATTGAAAGTGATAATTATTTGAAAGATAGATTTTTCCCTTTGGGAGAAATCTTAGATATTGTCTTATTCAGAGGCTTTCAATTTTTTTCTTTTAGACTATCACCCGTAGTAAGAAATTTGTTTGTCCTCATCTGTACATATATATAAATGCTTGTATAGAAACAGTTCATCAACCATCTATGTATAATGTATTCCTGACATATTTCTAGTTCATTTAAAAAAAAGTAGTGCCTAGATCTCATAAGTGATCTATAAAGAAATAGAGCAAGCAAAGGAATCGACATTTTCCAATGGAAACAAAGCTTGAACTCTGACAGCAAAATTGAAGTTACTGAGATTGAGTGGAAGAGTGGAAGGAAAGGACAGTAGGCAGTGGCCGAGGAATTTGCCATTTTGGGTGGTTGGCACAATGCAGCCACATTTTACCCCTTGTGACACACACATTCTCTTTTATAAACCAATGTGTTTTTCTCCCTTTCTCTATGTAGTATGGAGATCAGTTAAATGTTTGGAGCACATGCATTGCACGTGGGAGCTGCAGGTACAATCTTTAGGTCTAGATGGTCTCCAAGCGAGATGTGCCCTTCTGCCCCCAAATGTGGATACTGAAAAAGAAAAGAAAAATTCACCATTGTCTGTTCACCACTTTTACCAATTTTTTAATCTTAGCGTGATGCTGCTAGAATAGACTTGAGCTTGTGTGAAGTGAGGTCAAAGGGCTGTCGGATGTTTGTGTTGTATCCTGTTATAATGCACCTCTCCTAGTCCTCTAGTTCACAGCTTCAAGCTTATTAGCCAAGTTACCACCCTTTTTTCAGAACAAATTTCTCATTGTGTTCCCACTGCCCAGTCTACCTTCTTCAAAATACAAATAAAAATCAATAAAAAAAAAAACAAACAAAAGCAAACAAATCTTCAAGCAAACAAAAAACCCAATCGCTGTTGCACCTGAGGCTACTACTTTTGTGCCCCCCAACACCCTACTCCTGCCCTCCTCCCCACCTATTTTGCCCCAATACTTCCCACCTTGGGAAATGCTGTCTCAGTCCCAATCAGAAACAGCTTCTGAATACTCTTCAACTTATTGTTCTTTATCTGGCCACAGGAATGGAGAGAGATTTGCCTTTTCATACAACTTTAGGCCCCAAGATCCACTCATTTACATTTACCTTAATGAACTATTTTATTTTCGGCCTCTGAACATCAGGCCACTCACCTCCTCTCTTGCATTCCTACTGTTTCCCCTGGGGAAGATGAAAGTGAAGAAACCCTATCTGGGTTCCTTAGCTAGTTATAGGAGCTGTTTTGTCAAAGATAATTTATCTCTGGAGACTTTTTTTTTTTTTTTGGAAATAAATGCTTTGTGGTAAAAATAATTTTTGGTGCAATGCCTTCAACAGAGAAATTGCTTGATAAATGTTATCACTACTTCCAAATATTTCACATACTCCCAAGCCCCTCTCTTGAGTTCTGTGCTTGTTAACCTCTCTAACTACATGTTTTCTCCACATCTGGTCTCTGTTTATTTCTAGCAAATTTTGTTGGAAAATTTAAATAACGTGAATTTTATTTCTTTCCTTTTTGCATGTGACTCCTAGTGGCCTAGGCAAAGCCTGGTGCTTCTCAGAAAAAAAGAGGCATGCTGGATCTCTAAGGGAGAGGCAGAGATTATCTGAGCATTAAAACTATAAAAAAAAAAACACACACACACACACACATACACACACACACACACAAATTCTGGGGCTGGAGCAATAGCACAGAAGGTAATGCATTTGCCTTGTAAGTGGCTGACCCTGGGTTCGATTTCCTGTATCCCATATAGTCCCATGAGTTTGCCAGGTATGGCTCAAAGCCAAAAATAAAATAAAAAAAAATTCTTCTGGTAAAGGATTCAATTTTTCTATAGCATTCATATGGAGAAGTGGAGCTACATAAGATATGACTTAGGGAGGGCAGAGTGATAGATAGCAAAGCCAGTAGGACTTTTGCCTTGCACAAGGCCAACCCACATTCGATCCCTAGCATCCCATATGGTCCCGAGTGGCAGGAATGATCCTTGAGCACCATTGGATGTGACCCAAAACCCAAAGTCAAACCAAACCAAAACCAAACAAACAAACAAAAGATGTGAATTAGGTAAAGTGATTCAGAGAGAGGTTAACTGAGTGAAGTCTGTTGGGCGAGTTGAACCTAAGTTTTCATATGCAGGTTCTCTAGAGGAAAGCCTCGATGTGTTATCCCTACACAGTCTCCACATTTTTTCTTCATGGCAGTCATTCATTCATTGGAAGCTCAACAGCAGATGTACTTTGAAATAGCAGATGTTGGTAAGGTTTAGTGTATTGCTTTTATTAGCTTTCTGCAGTGCTAATTTAAGTTAATTTCTCATATATGTTAGAAACCCAATTAATGGATAGCAGGGTTGGTGTTCCTTTATTAAGTAGTAGTACTTGCTGTATAAAGAAAAAGGAGCATTTTCCAGATGTAGGACTACTTCAATCGGGGTGTAATAGTATAATAGAATTACCTCTGGGTAAAGGGAGTATTTGGACCAGTACTTTTATCCCCTATAATAGATGAGTGAGTGGTAGTAATATCAGTGAAAGACTATGAATTCCAAAGAGCACATGGTTCAGTGTAAATTTTTTAAACTAGAACACAGGACTTTCATTTTGTTTGGCTGCTGTGGAATTATTTGGTGGTATGTTAATAGAACTTACAGTTCCTGTACATTTTGGTGGAGAAACAGTTTGAAAATTCTGCCTGTGTATTAGAGTTGAGATCAATGAAAATAATTACTTCAATCCCCCAGAGGATACAACCATATCTTTTTTCTTCTAGTTTCTTGGTGGTGAGGTTTTGTCTTCAACTAAGCTGTCTGGGTACTTGGCTTTTATTTGTTTGTTTGTTATTTACTATTATTATTATTATTTTTTTTTTTAAGTCTGTGGATTGTCTTACAGAATTGAAAGGTACGATTACCAAAAAATGTTGGGGGGAGGGAATCTAGAAAAATAGTTTTTTCTGACTCACAGAGAGTAGTGCTGGGGCTCCTGAGGGCTTAAAGGTGGCCTGAGGACATCCAAACTGTTTCCTCTACCTTTTTACTTGCCCTTTCCCAGAGACTAGCTGGCCTAGATGGCTCATGGATTGTGTGCTTATTTGTCACAGGCATTTTTCTTTTCTAACACAGTCAATATTTACAGAGAAAGCTCATACCCAAGGAGGTATGCCACCAGGGGTACCCAATAACTTGTCAGTGTTGATAGAGGCTTTGCAACCACTGGCATTGAAAACTGCCAGAAGCAAGCATGAGTATCCCTGAAAAAAAATCCAGTCTGCAGGCAGATGCACAGACACACTGACTCAGTCTGGCTATACAGCTTGGCAGTAGAATCGGGGTATTGGAGAATCCCACATACAGGAGCCACTTCTGCAGGCCTATCATTCTATGGATACTTTTTTTCTTTATTAAGCAGCTGCTGTGTTTCCATTTAGGAAGCCACACAATAGAATATAAGAATGAGAAGTCTAATAATTTGGAAAGATAAGGGTCAGCTTGGAAAAGGTTCTTAGGAAGCAGTGAACACATATTGCTGGTAATTACATGCCAACCAATATGGTCTGAGAGCTTGGTAAGATAAAGCACTGACAGCAGCCATCATTTTCTATTACGGCACTGGGAGCAGCCATAGTTGTCTGTTTAGGGCTGTGATTCGTTCCCACTGCAGGCTGCCTCTTTCTTCCTGTCCCATAGTGACTTAGACGCATGGGCTCATTAATGCTTTTTTTTTTTTTTTTTTGGTAGTTTTCACAAGTACTTTTGTATATTGAATATACCTTTGTATATTCCCAGTCTTAAAGTATGATTGAATGAGAATGTTACTAGTGAAGAAATGAGATGTGTGCTTTTTTTGGGCCAGAGAGATAGCATGGAGGTAAGGCATTTGCCTTGCATGCAGAAGGACAGTGGTTCGAATTCCAGCATCCCATATGGTCCCCTCAGCCTGCCAGGAACAATTTCTGAGCATAGAGCCAGGAGTAACCCCTGAATGCTGCTGGGGTGACCTGAAAGCCAAAAAACAAACAAACACAAACAAACAAAAAACAAACTTACTACGAGATCTCTCTAAGCCATACTGGGGATTGGTGATTGGGGTTTGGGAGACCCTAAGCGGGCTGCTTTGAGCTATGCGGGGAAGAGGCAGCTTTCGAGGACAGAGAATAAACAGGGCAAAGCAGGATCTTAGAGTCCAGAAACTAAATTAAGTATCATAAAATTGGAAAGCAAGTTAAGGTCTGGGAACATTCGTGGAAGGAATTTAACACTGGTGATGGGATTGGCCCTGATTTATTGTATGTCTGAAATCCAAATATGAAGGACTTTGTAAATTACAATGGTTTTAATTAAATAAAATAAATATTAAAAAAAAAATCCCACAAAACCGTGTAGAACAGGTAGGGCGTTTGCATGTGGCTGACTTAGGTTTGATCCCTAGCAACCCTCCCAGAGCCCTTCAGGAGTGATTCCTGAGTACAGAGCCAGGAGTAATCCCTGAGAACTGCTGTGTGTAATCCCAAAACAAAACCAATACCAAACAGAAACAGGGCTGGAGAAATAGAACAGCAGGTATGGAACTTGCCTTGTATGTAGCTGACTCTGACTTCATCCATAGCACTACATATGGTCCCCTGAACCCTGCCAAAAGGGATCCCTGAGCATAGAGCCAGGCACCTCAGGTGTAGCCCATAAACAAAATTGAGACCAAAATAACAATATTATTTTTTTTATTTTGACCAAAGTGCATTACAAATCTTTCACAGTAGTATTTTAGGTACATAGTGACATTGAATCAGGGGCATTCCCACCACCAATGTTGTCTTCCCTTCATCCCTGTTCCCAGCATGCATCCCATATCCCCCTCTTTTATCCCCTGGGCTGCTAGTATTAGTGGTTCCCTCTGTGTCTAGCATGTTGTAAATTAGGTATCAATTCTGTTGTCGTTGGCTTTGGATTTGGTATTTAAGTCTGATAATTTTTTTATTCCTACTTAATGTTCATATGACTGTTTGGTCTTGGTACCCTCCTTTATTTCCCCCTCCATTTGTGAGGTGGAACAAGATGGTTCAAGTTGTGTGGTTCTGTTTGAAGGAAAGAAAAAAAATGGGGCAAAAATCAAACAAGCAAAAAATGGGAGTAGTCCTTCTAGAGACTATAAATATCAATTTAAGAAAAGAAAGGGAAAAAGGAAGGAAAACATAACAACAATACAAAAAAATTCAAACAAAAACTCGCAAAGCACCACAGCAAGACAACAACCACAATAACCAAGGTACTAAAATAAAAACAAAACAATGCACAAAAAACCAACAAATAACAGCAATAACAAAACTAAAAAAATTAATTTGTGCTTTTCATTTTTTTTTCTTGCATAGGCAAAGTAAATTTTGGATAGATTAGAAAGGGAATTCCCTTGGCCTAAGAGATACAGGGTTTCTCCGCCCTTGAAGTATACTGTCATGGGAATAACTACAGGCTCTGTACATGTTCTTTTACTCTCCCCTAGGTCCTTTTGTGGTGTCTGGATACTTTCTGCTCCGTCGTAGATGATAAAATCATGTCTCTGTAGCTAGAGATCTTGGTATTTGCACTGGTCAAAGGATGGAACCTAGGATGGAGTCTTTACGGTTCTAGGAGTTGTGTTCCATCACTGTTGTTTTAATCAGTCTTCTGTAATTGGTGGTCTTGGTTTTTGCCCCAATCCTAGGACAAAGCCTAGGATAGAGTCTTTCATTATGTTTCCAGAAGGTCTGCTCGATTGCAGTTGTCTCAATCAAGCCTCTGGAATTAGAGATCTTGGTTGTTAGACAGATCATAGGCCAATCCCTAGACTAGGGTCTTTTTATTGGTCCCAAGATAAGTTCTGCCCAGTCATGGTTGTCACAGTCAGTCTTCTGTAGATAGCCAATTTGGCTTTTGTACAAATCAAAGGATGACATGTCTTCTGATTTCATCTTATTGTTAGGAGATAAGATAAGACAACCTGCTCTTAGACCAAGTTCTTGCCATTTCTTCATTGTTAGGATGTCATATCAAAACTGCACATGTTGGTGTTAAGAATGTCCCAGAGGGAGATTGGTTCCTGGTATTGTTGCAGAGAACTGTGTCGGTTCTATGTCTGGGATCTAGGTTCGGGTTGGATGTTCACTGTCTGATCACCTGGAACCTAAATTGGGTCCACATGACATATGTTCAAGGTGGGAGGTGCTCCTATATCGTAAAGTGTATGAGTTCTTATCCCTAGTAGATAAGATCTTGTTTCTATATGTAAAATTTCCCCCTTTTTTATTATGCCTTTGCAAGAAGAAATGGTACTATATTATATTGCTGGTGCATTTGGGGGTGGTGAGAGTATCAGGTTCCATCATCTCTGTGCCCTGGTTTTGACCTGAGCTATTATCTCAGGCAAGACTTTTTCTTGTAGATTTTTGTATCAAGCAGAACCAAAACAGGTGGAGTTAAGGAAGAACAGAAAACAGAAACAAGACAATATATGTGTGTACATATATACATATACATACATACATACTCACATATATATAAAGAAAAAAAGAAATAAAAATAAGTTTAAAAAAATTAAGGGAACAAAGTGATGCAGGAGACTACCTTACATTTGGGGATAAACAGGTTAAAAGGTAGTATATATAGGTCTTAAACTTATAAAGGAAATATAGGCTTCCCCATTGTCTTTTGAGATATTCTTGTGGAGTGTGGGATCCAGGGCACATTTTCATCACACACCCTGGTCTTGTTGAGATTGAGAAAAGATTTGCAGCAGAAAGGGCTCGGGTGGAATTCTTGAACTGGGGATCCTTCTGCAGCTGAGTCTGGTATCAAACAACAGTCCACATTTGGGAGGGATGAGGAGGAGGGCCACAGAGTGTTGGTTGTAGTTTTTTGCCGGGGATGAGATGTGGGGCTGAATGGGTGTCCCTTCGCTTGGGAGCTGGGTGATGGCTTATTGGGACAGGAGATCGGTCTTGATACGTAATGGGTTAAGAACTGAGGGTAAAGAGCATTAATAAAGTGGGATATCAGATTGGGATTGGGGGGTGATGGGATAGTAGGATTTCTGAAGGGGGGAGGAGGAGTAGAATATAGGAGGGGCTATATACACTATAGGCATGGGTTGTTTACAATTTAGGTTTGGCTCTCATGGAGGAGTCTTCTGTACTCATCCCACATAAAAGCATACAATAATTAGCGTAGGTATAGCTTAGGAGAACAAAAAAATAGGTAAATGTAGTTAAAATAAGGTAAAAAATTAATAAATCAACTAAGAGAGATTGGGTCGGTATGTTGGAGTTGGGAGGTTTTCTCGGTTTCTAGGGATTTCATCAGTGATGGGGTTGGCCTTCCTAAGTGAAGGTTTCTGGTTAGATAATGACTGGAGCAATTTAGGATACACATAATTTTCACGTCTGGAGTACTAAACAATGTGTTAATGAGGTCTATCTTTGTAGGTGGCTACCCTATGTAGTATTGTCCGCTGCATCTTATGTATCTAAATTCCTTTCCTAAAGAGAAAGTAGCAGTGTGAGTTTTATTTGACATAGATTGAATTGATGAGGAGGAGGAAGAAGAGGTAGAAGGAGAAAGGGGAGAAAGAAAGAAGTAGTGAGAAGAGAGAAGAAAAGAAAGGAAATGTTAATTTGCCCAAACGTGTTTGATGAGTAGGTCCTGTAATATAAGTCTGTGGTTCACAGAGGCCATAAACCAGAGAAAAGGGGTATATTGGAGTGTTTTATTAAGCCATTTTTATAATGCAAACTGAATATGATATCTAGTGTGACTGAGCATCGAGGTATCAAATTAGGATGTCCATCCTTTGTATCCAAGAACCCCTGTGGACAGAAAAGCTGAGTGGTTATTTTAAATCTAGTAAAATTAAGGCATTAAAACACATTGTTATAAAATGCTTCCACTGGCTTCCAATCATATTCTTCACCTGTAACCGTGTATAAGATTCCTAAGACATTATTATAGGCCTTTCTTTGTAGTAAAAGGCTGATTACATACCTGTTTGCTCTAGGCCATTGTTTCCATTGTTGCTTATTTCTTTATAGTATAATGGATAGTTGAGGCTTTGTGTTGTTCCTCTTCCATGTGTTTTGAACACTACTCCCCAATAAATGTTGACAACTACAGTGCTTGGAGTTTCTATCCTATTAGACTGTTATATTTGTTCATGGAGTATTACATGTATATATATGGTGTATATTCTAAGTACCTCAGAAAAGTGCTATCATTCTGTGTTTATCCTTCATCTTCTCAAAATAACAATATTATTAATAGTCTATTAATACTAATAACAGACTAAATTTATCTAAGGCACAGGCCAGACGGACTCAAGGCTCATTTACACATACACAGTGATTGGAGTGGCACAAAAGATTGGTTCATTATTGAGTTCACAGAACATTTTTGTTGGTTCTAAGGACAGTTTTGGGTGTTCTTCCCAGTGGGGCTCAGGGACCCAGAGACCATTCCTGGAGATACTTGGCCTGATGGTGCAGACCTACTGTTTGGGGTTTGGGCCACTGATGTTGCTGTTTAGGGTCAGTGGTTCTGTGATCACCAGGATCATTTTTTTTTTTTTGGTTTTTGGGTCACACCCGGTAGCACTCAGGGGTTACTCCTGGCTCTATGCTCAGAAATTGCTCCTGACAGGCTCAGGGGACCATATGACATGCCTCAATTTGAACCACCGTCCTGCTGCATGTAAGGCAAACATCCTGACTCCATGCTATCTCTCCAGCCCCACCAGGATCACTTTTGATGGTAGTTGGAGGCCCCTATATCTCTATACCAGGCAGTGCTGGTAAGCCATGCAGTGCCAAGGGTTGAATCCTAAGCCTTCCATGTAACAGGCTCTTGCTCCACCTACTCCCAACCAGTTCTGAGTGTTTTTGGGGAAAAAAAATGATTAAAAACCTGGTAACTTTATATCTCATGGTGATTCCGTAATTCTTTAAAAGAAGAATTAAGTGCTTTACTGTATTCCTATCCGTGTTGTATATTTGTGAAAGGAACTGACTCTAGAATCAAAGGTTGATTTCATCAGTGGCACGTTGGCTGCAGTGAAACATATTCTTGTTCCTGGGCAACTTGAATTTTAAATATTTTCTGGTTATTTGTCTGATGTCTTCACCATCATCATAAACTTCCTGTTTTGCATCAAAGTTTCCACTTTAAAAAATTGCTCCCTGTAGCTACAGATTAGTTTCAGTGGAAATTCTAATTCTGACATTTTCTCTGTGTTTCCTGTGGAACTTGAATTGAAGATTCTTTCGTGGTTCCAAAGTACAGTGTTGGTGTGTTCACACAGCCGCATGTGGCTGTTTTCCTTCAAAATCAAAAGTGATTTTCAAAATTGTAATAAGAGGACCAGAGGGATAGCTTGTACGGGGGGGGGGGGGGTGCTTGCATGTAACTGACTGGTTCTAATCCACAGTATCACATAGGATTCCCTAAGTACCACCAGGTGTCATTCATTCCTGAACATTGCAGGGTGTGACTCAGACTTCACTTCTAATTTGTAACAAGTTTCTTTGTTTCCCAGTCATACATTCCAGCTCTCCATCACTTTCACTGGTGTGCAAACTTTGTGACTCTTCTATTTACACAAACATGTTTCGGCAGCTAACAAACTATTACAATCTATTACTATTGCCTTGGTGATGGATCAGGTTGGCAATATTAGTAAAATTCTGTATGGCCTTGAAGACATGCCTCAGCAGTTTCCTTTTCCGTGTGGCCTCTTCACCCTCTTGTCTCTCTCCTTCTAGAGGTATATTGCTGTGGGAGAACTGGGGAAAGCTACAGACACACTGGATTCTACTGGTAAAGTGACAGAAGAAAAGCCTTATGGTAAGAAACTCATCCAGTATGCTTACTTTTTTTTTTTTTTAATTTAAACAAGAGAAAGTTTCTGTGAAATCAGAATATTTGGGGAAGGGGTCCCAAGTCCACCGGGGTGAGACATGGAGGCACCATGGTGTCAGGGGTTGAATTCAGTACCTTGCATGTGTCCTCACCCTTGGAGTGAGCTCTTCCTGTTAATAGAATTTTAAAATAAATTCTTTCCCACACAGTCCCACTGATTTTACTTTTTAGGATATTTTCTTAGGTTTTGAAGATTTTACCCATCACGTTGTTGCTTCTTTGGCTTGAGTTTGTTGATGATAAACATCTTTTTTGGGGGGACTGGGGGACTTAAGGAGAGTGCAGGGATGGGGGTACATACTTTGCATTCACCTGACCCTGGGTTGATCCCTAGCACCACATGATACCCGAAGCATCATCACTGTTGCCCTAGGCCCCCAAGATCTACTGGGGATGGTCCTGGTTGTACCCATTATAGCACTGTACTGTTGGGCCTTTGCATTGAGCTGCTGTGTTGGTTAGATGCATATCACCAGGGGGTGGGAGACCTTGGCCCCGAGACTGCTTAGGAGGCCTCCTAATCTCAACCGTCCTCAAAAAGCACATTTTGTTTTTTACCTAAAATCAAAGTTTTAAATGTTCAGCATTTAAAAAATGTAGAATTTAGATGACTTTTCTGTTCAAAGACAAAGCAGTGTCTTGTTAGATTTCTCCTATCTCTTTGCTTTACATTTTGAGTGTTTGTTTATTTCTATTTACTTTATAGTATCTTCTCAACTGTTGAAATTAATGTACCAAGCTTAAAACTTTGAAATTGATTGTGTTCCTCTGCCTCTGCAGTGTGTTAAAAAAATAAGTGACAGGGAGAAAGCTGTTTCTCTGGCAGTAAAACAGAGCTTGCCATGTCCACCATCATTTTCCTACCATTCTTTCTTTTCCTACTTTAAGGAAGGATAGATAAATAAAATGGTTTCCTAGCAACTCTCTCTGCCTCTGCTATTTTTAATTCAGCAGTCATAGTTTTGAACAGTCACTTCACCTACTTGACTATGTCATCAGTGGTGAATTATTGTAGACCATGTGAATTTAAGGCTGGTGTTTAGTGCTTTCTTACTTAAGCAATAGGCAGTTTATTCTTGGGCTTCCCTAGTTTTTATGTAGGGTGGCCTGTGAAATCAGCCTAAGTGCCATATTTCCAATGTCAGGTGGGTGGGTCTGCAGTAGGGTAGCCATGTAGAATTAATAAACCAAGCCAGTCAGGAAAGAATCATGGAGTCTGGTTGGCTTCTCACCTTGTGGTATCTCTGTGCCCCAAGCAAAACCAAAAACCTCTCTTCATTCACCAACACAAATTTAATTGGGGGTGTGTGAGATTCAAGTGGACTTTTATATATCAAATGGGTAGGTGAAAAGGAAAGAGGAAGTTGGGGGATCGCCTTTATTTTGGGTAAAAGCGGGGTATCACCTAAACAGTGGCCTTAACATAGACAAGGTGCTGCACTAATGAGATCCACCTTTTCCGGTCCATCATAGTTTCATTGGTCCAGTTCACATTTATATGTAGCTCATTATCTTACTTGATTTTTTTAATCACCATAATAAAAAAGTCACTGATTTATGTGTTCAGTCTTTTAAAAAATAGATTTTAGAGAAAGTATGCACACCATTATTCTTTGCTGCACTTATTACAGTAGTTAAGATATGGCATCTACCTAGGTATCCAATCACAGATGAATGGATTATGAAAATATGGTGTGTGTATATGTGTGTATACATGTGTGTGTGTGTATAATGGAATACTATGCAGCTGTAAGGAATGATGAAATCATGCAACTTGGTTAGAACTGGAAGATCTCTTGTTGAGTGAAGTAAGCCAGTAAAAGAAAGACAGATATAGGATGGTTTCACTTATCAGTGGTATAGAGAATAACTGGATGAGAAAAAAATATAGGAAAGAGAGACATGTTTAGATCATCCTTGATGCTAAGAGCTTAGGAAGAATAGGACAAAGAAGGAAAGAAATCAAGGAGGGAAGGAAATGATGAGAGAGAATAAGATAAGAAGTAAATCACTGTTATTTAACCAAATAAAAAAATTAAAAAACAAAAAGATTTTGGGGCCAGGGATGAGGCTCACTGGATCATGTGCCTCACTTTTGTATGGCCTTGGGTTTGATCCACGACTTCAAAGGGAGAAATGTTATATTATACTTGAAATTATTTAGAAAATAATAGGAGTCTCAATTAATGGAAGCCCAAGTATAATATTATTAGCCAAAGAAATTTTTTTTTTATTTTGGGCCACACCCGGCGGTGCTCAGGGGTTATTCCTGGCTATCTGCTCAGAAATAGCTCCTGGCAGGCACGGGGGACCATATGGGACGCCGAGATTCGAACCAACTACCTTAAGTCCTGGGTCGGCTGCTTGCAAGGCAAACACCACTGTGCTATCTCTCCGGCCCCAGCCAAAGAGTTTTAAAGACTGCTTTGTTCTTTTTTTTTATTACTATTACTGACTTATTGCTCCACAGTAGTTTAGAATTTTAGGGATATGACTTCCATGTTAACATGGGTAGAAGATCCACCCTGTCACCGAAATTCTGGTGCCATCCCCTTACCAGATCACCCTGACCCAGTCCTTTTACCCATTGCCCTTTTCTTCAAGCAACCACAGCAGAACCTTTCTCCAGATTAAAAAGGTCTGAGGCAATAGGCAGTAACCAATTTTTAGAAAGTGTCTAGAAATGTTCTGGGCTTTAAAACTAGTTATGTGATGGTGCAGTGCATTGAGTAGAGGATATTAGAAGATGACCGAGGTAATAAACATATTTAAACTTATCTTTCTCTCCTGCTCTTAAGTCTTTTTGGAATTAAGAATAAACTCTTAATTTAGATAATTAGCAATGTAATTTATATAATTGCTTTTTTTTATAAAAGAAATTTAATTTGTTTAAAATGAATTCATAACATTGAAATCAATGATGGAGTAATTAAGTCACTTTTGGTTCTCTTTACAATTTATTGTACAGTATTTATAGTCCCAGAAAATGAGGGTTGACAGTTTTGCTGAGTCACATGATTTTTGAAATTTTTAGCTGCTAGTGATTCAGCAAATGTTTATCATTGGTTGAAGCTTCTACCTCTATTGCAGTTACCGAAGAGAAGTTAAATAAGTGTAAGACATAATCTGTGTTCATAAGGAACATCTCCAATGCAGAATTGCATTCTCCACCTTCTGAGCCTTCATATTGATGCTTATGACCAATATTTTATAATGTCTTTTTTTATTAAAGGCTCTTTAAATACTTTCATTCCACCCCTAATGAATTTCACCATTGTACTGTGATTTATGGTTCTATCGATCAATGATGGTTCTTTTTGTACATTGTTACCACACTACATCCAACACCAAAGTGCTTACCAAAGTGCCCACCAGTGTCCCAGATCCCTCCTCACCCCATCTCCTCCCTGTACTCCCACAGACCTGGGAAACTCAGATCTGTGGATCAGCTGCTCCCATACTGTGCTGCTTCAGATCTCACAGATGAGAGAGATCTTTCTGTATCTGCTCTTTGCCATCTGACTGACTTCTCCAGCATCACTCTCTAGGTTCATCCATTATTGCATAGTTAGTTCTTACCTTGCTTTTTCCTTTTTCTTCTTCCCTCTCCTTTAATCCCCTCCCCTCCCCTAACCTTCTTTCCCTCTCCTCCTCACCCTTTTCTCCCTCCTTCCTTACCTTTCTCCTTCCTCTCTTCTTCCCTCTCTTCCCCTTTCCTTCTTCCCCTCCCCATTCCTTCCTCTCCTCCCTTTCCCTTCTCTTTCTTCCCCTCCCCTTTCCTCCCTTTTCCTTCTCTTTCTCCCTTCGACACCCCTCCCTTTCTTTCCTCTTCTTCCCTCTCTCCCATGCCTTTCTCTTCCTTTCCTGCCACACCCAGTAATTCTTAGGGATTACTTCTTTCTCTGCATGCAGAAATTACTCTTGGCAGTAGTCCAAGTCATATGGGTTGCTGGGGACCAAATGCAGATCGACCAATGACTTGCAAGGCAAACACGCCCCATTGTACTGTCCCTCTGGCCCTTCATCCTTTCTCTGCTGCCACAAGGTATCCATTGAGTGAATATAAGGCAACTTCTCGGTCCATTCTTCTGTGGTTGGACATTTTGGCTGTTTCCGTATCTTGCTTATTGTAAGTACCAAGTGCTGCAATGGATATAGGTGTCACATCCCTTTGAATTGATGTTTTTGTGTTTTGATGCCATGAAGTGCTATTGTTGGGTTGCAAGACACATTTTTATTTTTTCAAGAAATCTCTCTGTTGTTTTCCACAGAGGTTGAACTATATGGCATACGAGCATTTGCCTACAGGGTCATAGTCTCAGCTGATGCAGAACCAGGAGTTTAGCATATGTTTAAAAACCACATCTCCACCATCACTGACTATTTCCAGGCTTTTTGATCACTGTGTAAGGTGATATCTCATTGCATTTTGATTTGCGTTTCCATAACAATATGTGACAATGAGCACTTTCTCATATGCTATTAACCACCCATAAATCTTCTCTGGGGAAGTGTCTGTTCATCTCCTCTCCCCATTTTTGGATGGGGTTATTGGATTTTTAATTGGCTTTTGGTTATCGGTTGAGCTTTGTGAGTGCTTTATAAATCTTGGCTATCAGACTTTTATCTGATGTATTATTGCAAATATTTTCTCCCACTCGGTCCCTTTTCATTTTAGCTTGTCTTTTTTATTTGAGCTTGAATTTCTTTTGCCATATAAAACCTTTTGAATTTGATTTTGTCTCATTTATTTCTGTTGTCTACCTCTGTGTCAGCTTCCTTAAAGACACATCTGAGGATCATTTTCTGGAGAGTTCTGCCTCTGTTTTCTTCAGTCTATTTTGTGTATCCTGCTCTTTTTCTCTAGGTTTTTAATTTCCTTCAAGTTACTTCTTGTGAATATGTGAATACTGCTTGTGAGATATGTTTCTAGTTTCATTTTATCCAGTTTTCCTAATACCATTTGTTGGAGATACTGGCCTTGCTCTACTTCATATATTTGGCTCCTTTGTTGTAGATTAATGGACTCTCCCAAAATACAGTTCAAAGATACGCTTCGACCTACACATTAAAAAAACCAATACAATACAGTAAATGGAAAGTAAGAAGAAATAAAAATAGTTTACGACACAGTAGGCACACAAGTAGGTAAAAGCCCAGATGAGCCTGTGCAGCACGTCTCAGTTGTATAATCAGCTGCTGACATGAAGGACTGTCTGTGGAGGCTGCTGAGCAGTTGCCTACAGCGATGTGGTCTCAGCTGATGCAGAACCAGGAGATTTAGCATGTGTTTAAAAAAACACATTAAAAAAGTATTTATTACTCTTAGTATTAAATGGGAGCATTTATTACCTTTAGGATGAAATAAAAGTATTTAGTTCTTGGCAGTTAAGTGGAAAATGGACTTGGGGTCTCACTTCAGGAAATAATAGGCAGCCTTTTCCCCACATCAGTATCAGGCAGACTCCACTCAGAAGCCATGAATACAGTGGGCAGTTCTTCACTGTGCTACAGCAGAGGCTCCCAAATGTCTTTTGGCCTGTTTTCCCCTTTTTACGAAAACAAAATTCACCCTGTGCCCTCCTGAAAATCTGTCTGCTCTAAGCAAACAGAAAATGCCTTCCCATTGCACCCAGGGCTTCTGCTGTGTGCCCCCACAAATGATTTCCCAAATCATTCCAGTACCCTCTTCAGGGACTCTGTGCCCCCTCGTCTTATATGTTGTAGAACATGAAACAGTTCTGGATGGTTCAGTGGCATTGATGGTGCTTCTCTGCTCAGTCATTATAACAGTGAAAAATGTAATTTGTGTGTGTGTGTGTGTGTGTGTGTGTGTGTGTGTGAGAGAGAGAGAGAGTCAGTCAGTCACTGGGAATCAATACTAGGTTTCACATTCATGCATGGCACTACCTCTGAGCTACATACCTGAACCCTAAATGCAGTTCTCAATTGACCTGTTGGGAACTACTAGCATTTAACTAAATTAAGTCAGTATACAATAAGTGGCAAGTGAATGCTCTTAATTTGTTCTACCTAGGAAACTATGGTATTTACCATCATTTCAGGTAGCTGTGAAATAGCTCAGATACAAAGACTCTCCTTTACATTCAAAGCTAAAACTGCACCAATGGTGTCTTTCCCTTTATTCTTTACAGCAACATTTCATTTTCTAAATAATGCATGTTCAGAATTTTAGAACATATATTTGATATTAATCCCTAAACTGTGTGGCTGGGACTATGACTCTTTGTATCTTGATGTCTATAACAATTGTCTACAACAATGTTTAGGATATAGAAGAAAGCATTAGGGGATGAGTAAATGCAGCCCCATTGGAGACATTTTGCAGTTATCTGTGGATAAATCACATGCGAGGCAAAGCGTTTTCCTTTTGCTGCTCTTTCCTCGCCCACACCTGGTATTAGTGAGTATCAGGTATGGGTGCTGGTGTCTTAGGACTTGTGGCATCGCTGGGCTTATCTGTGAATTTGGGCCTCTAGGACCATGGTATTCCAGGGTGGATGAAATGAGGCCACATTTCCAAGAAGAATCTGCTTTTCCTACTGTGAAAATGTGTTTTGTATTTTCCCTCACAATCCCTTCTATGCCTTTTGGAGGACAAGAGGAATAAGAATTGTGACAGGAGCCCCCTGCCCCCGTTGTCTTGCAGAAAAATAGCACAGCTCCACACTAATTTAAAAATGAAAACAAAAACAAAAACAAAACAAACAAACATAAAAAAACATGATGCTTCCAAATCCCCAGGTACACTGGCTTGGACGACAACTCTGGGACTTTCTGGGTGGGGATCAGCAGGCTCCCTTTGCTGCCTGAAGGCACAGTACTTCACAGCCACACCCTCCTAGGTAGAAATGGCCCAACTACTTTATCAAACTGCTAAATCACCAAATTGTTCCAGATTGAAGCCCCTGTACTGCCTGGCCACATATGCAGCTGAGCTATGCCTCCAGATTTTCTTTCTTTTCTTTCTTTCTTTCCTTCCTTCTTCCTTCCTTCCTTCCTTCCTTCCTTCCTTCCTTCCTTCCTTCCTTCCTTCCTTCCTTCCTTCCTTCCTTCCTTTCTTCCTTCCTTCCTTCCTTCCTTTCTTTCTTCCTTCTTTCTTTCTTTCTTTCTTTCTTTCTTTCTTTCTTTCTTTCTTTCTTTCTTTCTTTCTTTCTTTCTTTCTTTCTTTCTTTCTTTCTTTCTTTCTTTCTTTCTTCCTTTCTTCCTTCCTTCCTTCCTTCCTTCCTTCCTTCCTTCCTTCCTTCCTTCCTTCCTTCCTTCCTTCCTTCCTTCCTTCCTTCTTTCTTTCTTTCTTTCTTTCTTTCTTTCTTTCTTTCTTTCTTTCTTTCTTTCTTTCTTTCTTTCTTTCTTTCTTTCTTTCTTTCTTTCTTTCTTTCTTTCTCTCTCTCTCCCCTCCCTCCCTCTCTCTCTCTTTCTTTCTTTCTTTCTTTCTTTCTTTCTTTCTTTCTTTCTTTCTTTCTTTCTTTCTTTCTTTCTTTCTTTCTTTCTTTCTTTCTTTCTTTCTTTCTTTCTTCTTCCTTCCTTCCTTCCTTCCTTCCTTCCTTCCTTCCTTCCTTCCTTCCTTCCTTCCTTCCTTCCTTCCTTCCTTCCTTCCTTCCTTCCTTCCTTCCTTCCTTCCTTCCTTTTGATTTTGGGGCCCGCTCAGGAGTTACTCCTGACTCTGCGCTCAGAAATTGCTCCTGGCAGGCTCAGGGGACTATATGGGATGCTGGGGATCAAACCCAGGTTCGTCCCAGGTCGGCTGCATGCAAGGCAAACACCCTACCACTCTGCTATCACTCTGGGCCCCTGTGCCCCCAAATTTCATAGTCACATCAGCCCAGTAGGAAGGATCACAGCAAATCTGATTGGAAAGTTGCATAAAAAAACGTAAGCTCAATGAATCTAAACTATAACACAGAAGGCTCAACTAGCACGAACCAGCACAGCAGCCCCTCAGACACTGACTTTAGAAGCACCCTTGGGATATAGAACAATGATCATGAATTGCCCCATATTGATTTAAGTTTTTATCATCTTATTTGCCTTTGTGTGCAATAAACAATATGAAGTACATTTGTTTGTGTCTGCTAGGGTGGTAGGAGGGAAATTGGGGGCACTGGTAAAGGGAAGGTCATACTTCCCTTTGACTTTGATGTGAAGTTGGAACATTTAATGCCTGAAACAACTGTATTATGAACAACTTGGCAAATCACAGTGTCATAGTAAAAATTTTAAAAATAAAGAATTGTGAAAGGAAAGAATCATGTGAAAGGCTTCCCCTTGCTCCAAAGATAGGATGTTCTTAAGATCTCATGTGGATTTGAATGTCACTCTCATGGGAGGGACTTAGTGTGGACAGTGGTTTGGTTGCTCACACTTCCTGGAGGTGTTGAAGACTTGAAATGAGTCTCAGACTATAGCTTAAACAATTAGGACGCACTGTGGCTGGCTGGGCTAGTGTAGAGTTCATGTCCGTAACCTTATGGTGGCTTTTGTTTGTATTGAAGTTTTTTAGAAAGTATTCAAAAGTATTACATATATGTATTACATATATATATTATAAAGTATTACATAAATAAAATGGGGTTAGCCATAAATATTCAACTTAGTAAACCTTCATGGCAAAGACCCAAAGAAATGGTGTTGCCAAGGCAACTGGACTACCCCATCTTTGCTTGTGGGGGAGGGGGCTATACTCCATGAAGCTCAGAGCCCATGAGGTAACAGGAGTTGAACTGGTGTCAGCCACCTTCGAGGCAGGAATCTGAATCCCTGTATTAGCTCTCCAGCCTTGTTGTTTTGTTTCCTTTACTTTTTTAAATTATTTTTTAACTAGAGATCGTCACCAGCAGTGGTTAGCTTGGCAGTGCTATGCTGACAATTTAGTGCTTAGGACCACCATGGCCACAGTTGGTGTATTGAGGACCAGTGGCATGTGATGCTTGGGATCAAATTCAGGACCTCCCATATGCTAGGCAGGTGCCCTGTGATGAAGCCGTCTCCCCAGCCCTGCCAGACTGTCTTTTACTCTGCTGTTTAATGAAGAACCAAATATCCTACTGGAAGTTTACTGGAAGACTCAATAGATTTTAAACAAATAGCTTATAAAGTGATCTTGTATATGTTTTACGAGACTTTAAAAATTAATTTAAAATAAATACTGTCACATTGATAATTTATTATTTGCCGAACCAAAATTAATTAACCAAGGCATGTGGCACTTATATCAAACCCATCTTCTTTTCCCAAATGCATGTCTTTGGATTATTTATTGCATATGCTTGCTTTAGGGCTTTTATTTTCCATTTCTTTTTATATCCTGTGATAGTAGTAGATAGTCTCATATTATAGAGAGGATTGTTATTACTTGGATTGGACTAATATGTTTTAGATCTAGACTTTTACCATTATATGATAAAAATTATATCCTCTTTTATTCTGAAATACTATATTTGCTTTTGTTGTAAAATAACTCACTGCATAGGCTTTGTCTGGTGATGCAGTTGTCAGATGGATAAAGGGCTCATGTGACTTTCAAATGTCCCTTTGACCTTGAGATTCCATTATTCTTTAGCAAAATTAAATTCTGCCAGATTGTCTCAGTGCCATCTTAGCTGTGTACACATTGTGAGAAGGAAAGACTGTCTTGCGCTTACCGAGCCTAGAATTGCATCAGTGAGATCTGAGTCTTATTTAGAAGAGGTCCCGGCTAGAACTTGGTTATAATTTATGGCTGGATGACTTGCATGCATCAGAAATGCCTGAAAGTTTCAGTCAGAGAGACCCTTTTCTGGAGAGTGAGGAAAACGACATCTTCTATGTCCTCATGTGTGGAGAGTATGGAAGAGACGGGCCACAGGACACAGGAATTCACATGTGCAGGAATCAGTAGAGAGCACAGCTTTGCACTAGCAGAAAGCTGATGCTCTTAGTTTTGCAACACGTGGCTAAGTTTCAGGCTATCGGAATTGTATCAATAATGACCATCCACCTCCCTCTTTCCCTTCTCTCCTTCCTTCCCTCCTTCCTTCCCTCTTTCCCTCCCTCCCCTTCTTCCTTCTTTTCTTCCCTCTTCCTTCCTTCCCTCTATCCTTCCATCCTTCCTCCCTCCCATCCTTCCCTCCCTCCCATCCTTCCCTCCTTCCCTCCCTTCTCCCTCCCTTCCTCCCTTCTTCCTTCTTTCCTTCCTTCCTTCCTTCCTTCCTTCCTTCCTACTTCCTTCCTTCCTTCCTCCCTACTTCCTTCCTTCCTCCCTTCCTCCCTACTTCCTTCCTTCCTTCCTCCCTTCCTCCCTACTTCCTTCCTTCCTTCCTCCCTACTTCCTTCCTTCCTTCCTTCCTTCCTTCCTTCCTTCCTTCCTTCCTTCCTTCCTTCCTTCCTTCCTTCCTTCCTTCCTTCCTTCCTTCCTTCCTTCCTTCCTTCCTTCCTTCCGTCCCTCCCACCCTCCCTCCCTCCGTCCCTCCCTCCCATTTTCTGCTCTTGTGTCTGCTTGTGTAGTGTGGCCCAAGGTCCACACTCCTTTTCTTTGGTGCTGCCCATGTGCTCCCCACAGAACCATATGTACTTCTTCCTTTGTGTTGCTCACTGAGCATCACATCTCCTTTCTGTGGATGCTGGGATTGCAGGAAGTAGAGCTGCTAGGATCAAGCTTCATGCATGAGCACTCTCGAGACTTGAACTTGTCAATTCAAGCTTACCACATTGCCATTCCAAGCCACTTCTGTCTCTCTGAACCCCAGTAAGGTCATGTCTTTCTGCAGTCACCAACATGGAAGTTGGATTTTATTGTACAGTCTTGGGATATTTTGAAGAAAAAGGGCACCACCAGTAATTAAGTTTGTTATTGCAGTGGAGTAAGAAGTTTTTGCTACAATAGTTTTCATCATAAGATAAATCTTGAGAACAGATAAACAGAAGAATTATCTCTTTTCTTTGAAGCTTGAGTTGGAGAAATTAGGGGGGGTTCTATAGGTCTCTGGTTCTAGTTCTATAGGTTCTCTGGGTCTAGTAGATTTTGGTCTTTTGATTGTATTTAACTCGTAAGGGTCAATGTCTCACTAAGGTTGAGACTTTTGTTATATTGATAGTGACATCTGGAATTTCATGTTGAATCTTTAATTTTATTTTTGGAAGTGACATAAGAACAGTGGTGGAGGATCAGGGACATTTAGGTGGTGTTGCGGTACAGTAACTGTTTATCAACACTATACATTTTAAAGCCATTGTAATCATATTGCCTGAAATGGAAGAAACATTTACTAAAATAATACAAAAGACATAGATTAGTTTTGTGTTTACTGTGTTTCAATATTAGTCAAGGATAGCACATATGAATGCTTAAATCAAAAGTTTATTTCCTGCAAAGTGAAAAAAGAAACATTTATTTTTTCCTTCTATTGACTGTGACCTAAAAGATTATAGAATATTTCCGCAATTTAGCTTATTATTGAATGTGAAATATGTATAGCCGTCAATATGAAAATGTCAAATACTTAATTCAGTATGTTTAAAGTTTAGTTGTTTACCAAAACCATTCTTTAAGGTTACATCATTCTTCAGTAGTGCAGCATTTCAAGAGTACCATACAAAAATGTAATATGCCTAAGTGTCAGTGTATATGCTTTATGCCTTTAAAAATAATCTCTAAAGTCATTGTTTTAAAAATACTCGGTAATTGTACTTAATTATCCTTGCTGGATAATACTCTTAAATGACTTAACTTTTGAGGCACAAGTCAAATGTGTGCTTAAATGTTCACTTAAAAGAACAGAGAAATTGAAAGAGCAGAAAAAGGAAGGCGAGAGAAAGTTTTATCTGGCGACAGAACTGAATGTGAATATATAACATTTATATCATACTATAGAGTAGCTTTGAGATCTGCCAGGTATAATTTTAAAAATGGTTAACACTTGAAAATCTTTGGTACTGTATTATTACATATCATTGTTGAAGCCTGGAGAAATTTAGAAAATAATGTATATGCACTTTCCTACTTTCTGATCAATTCATTTTATTTTTGATGTTAATTTTGAACCATGCCTGGTGGTGCTCAGGCCTTCCTCCTGGCTTTGTGCTTAGAGGTCATTCCTGGTAGTGCTCAGGAGACCATACATGTTGCCAAAGATTGAACCAGGGATCTACAGCAAGCAAGATCAAGTGTTTGAACCCTGTACTCTCTTTCTTGTCTCTCAATTATGAAAAAATTTTTTTCTAGCCACATTGGTCAGTACTCAGGGGTTATTCTGGGCTCTGTGCTCAGGAGTGACTCTTGGCAGTGCTCAGTACCATTTGTGGTACCAGACATAGAACTGGGGTCTGTTGGAGCAAGGTAAGTGCCTTAGCCCCTTACTATCACTCTGGCCCTAACCACTTCATTTTTGATTATGGCAGAACCATTTCTTGTTTTTTTTTTTTTTTTGTTTGTTTGTTTTTGGGCCACACCCGGTAACGCTCAGGGGTTACTCCTGGCTATGCGCTCAGAAGTTGCTCCTGGCTTGGGGACCATATGGGACACCGGGGGATCGAACCTCGGTCCGTCCAAGGCTAGCGCAGGCAAGGCAGGCACCTTACCTTTAGCGCCACCACCCGGCCCCATTATGGCAGAACCATTTTTTTTCTTTTTTTTTTTTTTTTTTATTTTTAATTATGAGAACAAGGATGCAAAGAAAGAGGACAAGGTAAAGTTACAGTGGAAGGACAATACATAACATAATTCTCAGAAGTCCCCTTGCTGATATCCCAACTTTGAAATTTCATCCAAAGAACATTAAGATTGTAACACACTATAATATTTCTTAACAGCACACAAGGCAATCTAAAGCCATAAAACTTACATAACTCCTTAAACATTACAGGCATAGCATTTTTTTTACATTTCCATATTCATGCATATTAGCTTAAGTTGACCTCAAATCTTAACTGGGTTCTTTTTAAGGATTAGAGTCAAAGGAGCACAGCAAAAATGGTGTTAGAGTGGCAATTGTTGCTTGCATAGGCCCACCAAAATATGAGGGACATGGAAAGAAATAACCTTGGCCTAAATACAAAAAGACCCGATCCCTGAAGGTTCCTGGCACAAGACCAACTCTAGGCTCCAGGCAAGCTAGATCGTCCAATCCAAGACATTGTCTGTAGTGCCAACACACTTATATTTTTCACACAGTCTCTGTTGTTGGTCTCAAGCTTCTGTATTTAAGATCCTGGAATCTGTATATCCAACATTGAAGTCAGGATGTGGAGCGTCCTCTGGTTTCACCTTACAATCAAAGGGCAATGCAGGGAGCCCTGTCCTGTAAGCAAATCGTTGTTGTTGTTAAGTCTTCTCAGTGTTAATGGAAGTCTCTTTTGAGCAGGACAATGTCTGAGCAGTGTAGAGTTTTCCTTGGTAGAGGATTGCTTCCAGGTGATGCTATAGACCAGCCTGGATGTTTTGTGGATGGCTTCCCTGGTTCAGGGAAATGGCCTTTCTTCTGAGGTCTGTGCCAGGTCGTTATGTCAATGTTCAGGGTGTAAGGTCCCTTTGCACTATAAGATTTGTCTGTACCAATCTCTATTAGATAGGATCTTATTTATATGTATAGTATTTTCCCATTTTAATGTGCCTATGCAAAAAAGGAGCAATGCCACGTGGTGTTCTTGGCCCATAAGGGGGTGATAAGAACAATTATGGTTCAATCATAAGCATTAATCTGGGGGACTCTTTCTCTAAGATTCCTTGTTAAACAGCTCAAAAAGAGAAGGAGAAAAGCGGTTAGAATCATCACTATATAAGACAACATTTAGTAAGAATTATAGCTGTCAGAGAAAAAAAAACAAAATATTCTAAAGAAATAGGTGTCCATTTTATATATCTTGAAACAGTTTGGGGTTGTTACACACAATGCACGGCTTTGGTCTGTGATAACGCTTGTACACTACTGATTAAAAAGAGTAATATAGATTAGAGATGTTTGGGGGGGATAGAGAGTAAAGGAATAAAAAAGAGCTTTGTAGGGATGTGGGAAAGAGCACGATACAAAATAAAGATTCTGGATACGTAAAACGTAACATAACAATAGGAATACTCTTAATATATGAAGTACGCGCGGGGGCTAGTGCCCCCGCGCGGTTGGGAGAACCATTTCTATGGCTGATACAACATTTATTTCTGGCCTTCTAAAGACTAGAGTTAGATTTAACTAAATGCATGTAAGATGAAAATATTGTTTTCATTGGAGAGAAAGATAGAAGCAAAGGAAATTTTATCTGAATCTTGATAAATAATCAATTGATAATTGATAATCAATTTCAGAAGATTTTTTGGTCTCTTCTCATTGTATTTTATCCATCTCCACAAGTAAGATTTGACTAATAATATATAATATATGTACATATATATGTGTGTATATATATGTGTGTGTATATATATATGTGTGTGTATATATATATATATATATATATATATATATATCCTAAAGGTGTCAGGAGACAACTCAAGAGCACATTCTTAGCATGTATGAGATCCTGAGTTCACCACCAGGCACTGCTTTGTTGGAAACATTTTTTGTTTGGGGTCACACCCAGCAGCGCTCAGGGGTTACTCCTGGCTCCATGCTCAGAAATCGCCCCTGGCAGGCACGGGGGACCATATGAGATACTGGGATTCGAACCACTGTCCTTCTGCATGAAAGGCAAATGCCTTGCCTCCATGCTATCTCTCCTGTCCCATGTTGGAAACATATTTTAAATAAATTTTCAAAGCTGTGGGACTATGAAAGTAGCATGATGGTTTCTGTGGTTGTTTCTATGTCATTTTTTTTTCAGGCCACACCCATTTGATACTCAGGGGTTACTCATGGCTAAGTGCTCAGAAATTGCCCCTGGCTTGGGGGGACCATATGGGACACCAGGGGATCGAACCTAGGTCCTTTCTTGGCTAGCGCTTGCAAGGCAGACACCTTACCTTTAGTGCCACCTCGCTGGCCCCTGTTTCTGTGTCATTTTTAAAAATAGATTTTTTTTTTGGCAGATAACATCACACAAGAAGATATTGAGGGCATTCTGCAGAAATTTACAGGAACTATCATGCAAGTCCCACCTCTGTGAGTACAGTTAGTGGATGAATGTGAATGTTTGATTCTCTTTTTGGTGACCACATCACTTAAACAGGAAAAAAGAGGGGTGTGTGGCAGGGTGCCAGAGTTTTATTGTGTGGCAAGGTTGGTTTTAAATCTCATATAATAGTGCTGGCTTTCCTCAATGGGGAAAATTTAGAGGTTCATTCAAGTGACCTCTGATTACCTGTTGGCCCTCACGGTACTGCATCCTGACATCTGTTCTTGTACCGGGTTTTTCAGTCTGTCTAGTACAATTTGGTACAGGTGTCTCTTCCTGCGTGTGTGTGTGTGTGTGTGTGTGTGTGTGTGTGTGTGTGTGTGTGTGTGTGTGTGTGTGCTTGTGCTTGCTCATGCTTTTCAGGCCCAGATTTTTTTTTTTAATTTTTATTTTTAATTATGAGAACAAGGGTGCAAAGAAAGAGGACAAGGTAAAGTTATAGTGGAAGGACAATCACCCATAACATAATTCTCAGAAGTCCCCTTGCTGATATCTTAACTTTGAAATTTCAGCCAAAGAACATTAAGATAAATAAGACAGAATCCATGTACAATTACTTTGTTCCTCAAGTCCCCAGATTGTAACCCATTATAATATTTCTTAACAGTACACAAGGCAATCTAAAGCCATAAAACTTACGTAACTCCTTAAACATTACAGGCATAGTATTTTCTTACATTTCCATATACATTCAGGCCCAGATTTTTGCTTCTTAGTTCTCTATAGCAAATGAAGCCGATGAGTGTATTACTTTAATCTCTCTCTTTTTTTTTTTTTTTTTTTGGTTTTTGGGCTACACCCGGTGGTGCTCAGGGGTTACTCCTGGCTGTCTGCTCAGAAATAGCTCCTGGTAGGCACGGGGGACCCTATGGGACACCGGGATTCGAACCAACCACCTTAGGTCCTGGATCAGCTGCTTGCAAGGCAAATGCCGCTGTGCTATCTCTCTGGGCCCTACTTTAATCTCTTAATTACATTTTTCTAAATACTATCAATTCAAGAAAATCACTTATTTTAAGTGGCTGGAATGACTATAAGATGGATGTGTCGAGATATATGATAATTCTTGTAAAATTAAGGTTTTGGTTTTGTTGGGGTTTTTTTTGTTTTTTTTTTGCTGTTTGTTTGTAGTTTGGACCATACACAGTGATGCTCAGGGATTACTTCTGCCGCTGCACTCAGGAATCACTCCTGGTAGTGCTCGGGGAACCATATGGGATGCCTGGGATTGAAACTGGGTTGGCCACATGCAAGACAAGCACCCTACCCACTGTGCTATCTCCCTGGCCCACCCCCAACATTCAGAATTTTATATTTAGAAATCTTGAAGTGTTTTTTTTTTAAACCACCAAAATATCTATGCTGGCTGTCATTTTACCTCAAACATAAAGATTTATAATTCTTACCTGCACTGAATAACTTAATTTTGGTCACGTGTGTTTACCTATAGTATTGTTTTCTTTTATTTTTCTAAGTGTGACTTTTACTATATTTGATTTTTTGTCTTTATTGATTATCATAACATGCAGAACTTTGAGAATTTCAAGGATTTTTGTGACTTGATAAAAAGTTACCATATTTATGTTTCTTTTCTTTTTTTTTTTCTTTTTTGTTTTTTTGGCCACACCCAGTGACGCTCACGGGTTACTCCTGGCTATGCACTCAGAAATCTCTCCTGGCTTGGGGGACCATATGGGTCACTGGGGGATCAAACCATGGTCTGTCCTAGGCTAGTTCACGCAAGGCAGACGCCTTACCACTTGCGCCACCACTCCATCTACTCATGGTTTCTAAATAAATGGAAAAGTTAAAAAGCTAGGATCTGTTAAGTAAAACTAGGATCTGTTAAGTAGATTGCTTATTTATTCTTTTGGAGACATGTTAGTTATTATTGTAAATGAAATGAATTTAATGAATTTTCTTGTAATGGAAATTATTTCTAGGAAAATTCACAGAACAGACCCCTTCTGAGGAAAAATCTAAAGTGAAGAGTTGATGGCCTCACTGGGGTGCAACATGACATCTAGTAGCTGAGACCTTCAGTCTAACGCTCTCCCAACTGAGCTATTTCGGCCGCTAGTAGCTGAGACCTATTTGGGAGTTCTGGCCTACTATCATATTGGAATAAAGTGGAAGAAAAAAATTGCTTGTTCACTTTGCAGCAGAATTTCCCAACAATGGGCTGTGTAACCACCCTTGCTTTCCATGCATAATCATCCTTGCTTTCCATGTGCAACCATCCTCGCTTTTATGCACGAGTCTGGAATCACTCCTTCAGTCTCTCAGGTCTTCTTCCCTTCTCCCTCTCTTACCTTGCCAGCTATTCTGCATTAAAGAAAGATGGACAAAGACTGTCAACTTTGATGAAGAGAGGACAGATGGTGGAAGCAAAGCCAGCCAGGCCTGTCACAGTCTATAGTCTTTCCCTTCAGAACTTCCAGCCACCCTTTTTTACATTGGGTAAGATGGAAAAATGTTGAAGTTATACTTATTTACATGTACTCTCCCCTTGCCCCTTGTATTTGGCTACTTTTGAGTAATATTTTTTTTTTTACTTTTAAGTAATTTTAATGGTTCCCTAGGATATTAGCACATTTTTAAAATTTGAATTTAAGCAAGATTAGGATTTGTTGATAACCTTTGTAAAAGAGCACACTCAGTGATACAGTTATAATTGTGTCCTAAATTCATTTATAAAATAGATTGACTTTTTAAAATATCATGTATTACATTATCTTGTTTGTTTTTGGATCACACGTGGGCTTACTCTTATTTAGCTCTGCACTCAAGGATCATTTCTGGTATCACTGGAACATATATAGGGTACTGGGGATCAAAATCAGGTCTACTGCATGCAAGCAAGTGTTCTTCTATCTGCAGTGTGATTGTTTTAGCCATTATATTACATTATCTTTTTTTTTTTTTTTTGGTTTTTTGGGCCACACCTGTTTGATGCTCAGGGGTTATTCCTGGCTAAGCGCTCAGAAATTGCCCCTGGCTTGGGGGGACCATATGGGACGCCGGGGGATCGAACCACAGTCCTTCCTTGGCTAGTGCCTGCAAGGCAGACACCTTACCTCTAGTGCCACCTCGCCAGCCCCTATATTACATTATCTTAATTAAAATGGGAAATAACATATCTTTAAAACCCTGTGGAGAAGAGAAAGGATTATACGTTGTCCAGTTTTTAAACATTTTAATGATTTTTTTTTGGAAGAAACCAGGTTACAACGTTTTTCATAGCTGAATTCTAACCTGCCATGTTCCAGCCCCAGAGCCAACACCAGCGGCCCTAGGTTCCCTCCCTCCCCTCACTCTCAAGCTTTTCTTCTTCAAGTTCTGTTCTGTCCTTTTATTTGTACATTTGCTAAAACCACAAATTGGACATTCAGTTTTAAAGTTGACATCAGTCTGTCCTTTAAAACAGGCATTTGGGGACTGTGGATATGGCTCAGTGGATGTGGCTCAGTGGTGGAGCACATGACTTGTATGTGTGTTAAACCAATATATATATATATATTGATTTTTAGGTCACACCTGGCAGCGCTCAGGTTATTCCTGGCTCTGCACTTAGAAATCGCTCCTGAAAGGCTTGGGGGACCATATGGGATGCTCGGAGTCAAACTGGGGACCATTCTGGTTGGCTGCATGCAAGGCAAATGCCCTATCCCTGTGCTATCTCTCCGGCCCTAATATTTTTGTTTTTAAGCAAGAAATTCTAATTGTAGAGTGATCACCCCCCCCCCCCCGCCTGCTTCTTTTTTGTTACCTCTAAGTTACATTCTGAAAGCATAAAAATAATAGATAAGGTACAAAAGTACCCCTGGACATGGGCTTGGGCTAAGTTGTATTTTGGGTTGTTCAGTTTGAATTTATAATGCATTTTTGAAATGCATTTTAAAAGAAAAGTGTATTATTTGGAAATTTGATTGAGTGTAGAGTTGAAATATGAATGTGGACAAGCTGTGAAGACTTGAAAACTATAGTTCTGAATTCTTAAACTCCCTTAAATTAAATTGATCCTGTACTTTTGTTTTTCTGCTTCCCCTACCTTTGAGGACCACCAGGGTCTCTCCTGGTTGTGCCCAGGAGCTCATAGGGTACCCGGATCAACCCCAGGGCCTACTGCATCCCAGGCCTGCCCTTCAAACTCTTCTGGGCTCCATCTTGCTTTTTATTTCAGTTTTTACTGATTTCTTTTGAAAATAAGATTCCTTTCCCCTTAAACTTTACTATCTTTCCATTGACATTATTATGCAATGCTGTAAGTTCCTTAAGAATACTTGGCTTAGCGGCGTTTGCCTTGCAAGCAGCCGATCCAGGACCAAAGGTGGTTGGTTCGAATCCCGGTGTCCCATATGGTCCCCCGTGCCTGCCAAGAGCTATTTCTGAGCAAACAGCCAGGAGTAACCCCTGAGCAACGCTGGGTGTGGCCCAAAAACCAAAAAAAAAAAGAATACTTGGCTTTGTGAGAGTCAAACCAACAGAACTGAATGTGTGGGGTTAGAGAAGGAGATGGTAGGGGAACCTTGGAACCCTGAAACTCTGTCATTAGCAGTATTGCAAATCCTGGTGCCTACATAAAAATTGGCATTTATTGTGGTGTGTCTATATAACAAAAAACAAAAACAAAAACAAACAAAAAAAACTTATGGGGCCAGAATAATAGCACAGTGGTAGGGTGTTTGCCTTACATGTGGCTGACTCGGGAGGGACCCTGGTTCGATCCCTAGCGTCCCAATGGTCCCCCAAGCCTGCCAGGAGCGATTTCTGAGCAGAGCCAGGAGTAATCCCTGAGCACCGCCAGGTGTGGCCCAAAAACCAAAAAAAAAAAAAAAAAGACACTTATATTCCTACTTTGCCTGAACCTAAAATGTTTGGCATTAAGGGAAAAAATATAAAGAAAAAACAAGGAAAGAAAACCAACACTAAAAAATATTTTACTCTGTTCCATGAAAATGCAGCAGCTGGCCTGGCAGAGTCGGCATTATCTGTGAAAGTAAGAAAAACTCAATTTCCCCATCTCATTTAAATTGTAAATGCTTAATTTACAATTCATTGAAGATTGTAATAATCCAAAAGATGTCTTTTCACCAAAGCCAAATAGAGTGCAAGAATGTTAGCAACACTTTTTTTTTTTTAATTTCAGCAGTGACCCCTCCCTCCCCTCAATCTTGAGCCTCTTGGGGAAAAAAGAATTCGAGGCGAGGGAGATGACTCAAGTGGCCAGAGTTCCTGGGTCCAATCCCAAGCACAACATGGTCCTTCCTCTGGGATCCCAGGCTATATATCCTGGTGGGGTGTAATTCCAGGAACTTCATAAGCAACATGAGTTTGATCCCCTGCATCCCTCTCCCCAATTTTTTTAAACTCTCAAGTGAAGAGTTAATTCCCCCAAAAGACCTTATTTGTGTAAGTCTAGAAACAACTGAATATATTCCTTATGTGTGGAAAATGTAGTGTTTTGTTTTTTAGATTGCCTTGTAGATGCATAAAAGTAATGCAGAATTCCACAAACTAATAATTAAGCCACGCTACCCTGTATAGATGTGTATTCAGTTTGGGGCCATTGTAATTTGAAATTACTTCATTTTTTTCCTTTAGGAATAGTTCCAGTGGAACATTTACATATGCTGTGCTTGGTGTGAAGTCTGTTACCCGGACATAGTTCTTTCTTGTGGCTAAAAAAGGCCTTTTGGTTGTATTTTTTGAGGGTGCAAATCTGTAAATATTTTCTTGATCAACATCTCATAATAATAAAAAGTGATATGATGACCATTTAAATGCTATCTCATGAACTAGGTGTGTAGTTCTGAAGAGATTTTTAAAAGCCTACAGCTCACAGTGGCAAAGGTGTTATTTCTAACTATTTAAAAACCTATGAAATGAACAAGAATGAAGTATTAAAATGGTGTGACTTGCCAGTTAATTTAAAATGTGTCCATGGGATTTTTTGCTGTTTGCTTTCTCCACACTCTGACTTTTCAATCTCACAAACACATATGCTGCTGGATGAATAATTTATGTCTTAGCACATAAATATTTTATCACTCAATTGTTTGCATAGTGCATTTTTACATTTGTTTAGGGGCATCATTTCTATGTAAAGTGGATTTCATAGGAGGTTAGCAATTTACCATGTCACTGTTAACTTCCAGATGTTGAGTGTGGAGGCGGTTTTTATATCAGAAGTTTGGTCAGTGACATTGGCAGAGGTAAGCATAAAGATGAATCCTCAATTCCCATTTAGAGTGTAATATTCCTTTTGGAGAAGAAGAACTTTCTGGGGTTTTGTATTTCTTGAGCACTGGCTTTAGAAAATTGTTCTCTGGCCCCCTCAACTATTGATACCTTGTGGGTCCATAGCACACAATTATCAACCATCAGCAGTTTGTAGTGAAGGAGCAGAAAATGTAGAGAAGAGTGAATGTAAAAGCCAAGCTTTTTCCAAACATAGCACTTTTAGTAGGATTTAAAAAAACAGATTTGTCCTTCAGAAAGTTGTTTTCATTCGATGCACATCAGATTTCTTGGTTCAACAGACGTGGAAATTGGGGGAGTATGATCCTGTCATTGGCTGGCAGTTGTGACAGTCAGGGGTCACATCAGGTCATGTGCAAAGTGAGAGTAATAGTTACCTCATGGGAGTGCTTCCTGGGTTAAGTAATTGTGTGCAAGATCTTTGTAGACTTTTTTAAGTTCATTGACAAGGTAGGTTATTCACTCTATGCTGATACCTAATCTATGTCTTCATCTCAAGCCCCTGGGTTTTTGAACTATGAAGAGCTTTTACATTTGGGATGATTTCAGAGAGTTGTTTGAGAAATGATGACTTTGAAACACTGAGTCACTTGTATTGTGGATTTTTTTCTTTCCACCTCTGTTGCCGTAGAGCTTTCTTCCTGTGCCAATGTGCTAGAGCTGACCCGGACAAAACAGGGCCCGTTTACCCTAGAGGAGCACGCCCTTCCCGAAGACAAATGGACCATCGACGACATTGCCCAGTCCCTGAAACACTGCTCAACTCTTCTTCCAGCAGAGCTGGCACTTAAAAAATCAAGACCAGAGGAGTCTGGAGAGCAGGTTTTGAGCTGTGAATCCATAACTCTAAATAAGATCAAGGAAGAGGATGATATAATTAAGACATAAGTTTGGCTTGAGATTCCATCTCTTCTGTAGTTGACATTTGAATCTTGCGTGCAAAATGACAAAGCTATGTCGTGCAAAAGACAGACGGGTTATTTTTATTTTTTGCATGAAGAAAAATGCACATTGTTTACAATTTCTGTATTGTACAGTATATAATCTGCTGTGCATTATGAATAGCCTTAGAGTTGTTTGTTTTTTTGCTGTACAATGAAATAGTCCCTTTTGGTAGTAATTATGCTGTTAGACTCAATTCAGGAAAGTCGACTTTCTGATTTGGATTCTCTTCAAAGTCTTTTCCTGTGAAAGAATTGAACACGTTTTTCAATCAAAGAGAAAAAATAAACTACATATTTCTTTGGTGTCATAAAAATGAATGCAAATTAATGTAATTTGACCTGATTTTTGGCTTCTTGGCAGTTTTATTGTATCGAAATAGGTTGTTTGAAAAGGTCATTATTTAACTCATATTTTGGGGAAATTACAGTTATCAATGATTTCTTTGATAAGTCTACGATACTACTATTATCTGCTCATAGCAGAGTTTGTTTAGATCTTGGAAACAATTAATCTATTATAATATCTGTAAAGTGAAGCAAATCATGCTACTATGTGTGTGATATATATAGAAGATTAAGTGTTTCACTAGGCACTCTTTTCTTCTATGAATGCATATATTTTGACAACTATAAGATCCTTTCCTGGTAATTTTATCAACACAGCTGATCACCCTGTAATAGATTAGTTGCTAAAGTAACACATTTTTAAAATCAAGTTAAAGAATTACCTTCAATTAATATTTTTTTCCTCAGTGTTTATGTACCTTTTGAGAGGCCTTTTATCCCCAGAACAAGTTTTTAGTTTGCTCTTTCAAGTGATGTTTACAGATGATGAGATGGCTGCTCAATATTCCCAGTGTCTTCTCTACAAATTCTAATGTGCTTTTCTTTTCTTTTCGTTTTTTCTTTCTTTCTTTTTTTTTTTTTTGGTTTTTGGACCACACTTGGTGACATTCAGGGGTTATTCCTGGCTATGCACTCAGAAATCGTTCCTGGCTTGGGGGACCATATGGGATGCTGTTGGATTGAATCACAGTCTGTACTAGGCTAGCACAGGCAAGGCAGGCACCTTACCGCTTGTGCCACCACTTTGGCCCCACTAACATGCTTTTCTTAAACACTTTCATCTAGAATGCTCCTGAAAGAACCCTATCCCTCTTTACCATAATTTTTTTGTTTGTTTTTTGTTTTGGGGTCACACTCAGCAGTGTTCATTGGTTATCCCTAGCTCCGTGCTCAGAAATCACTCCTTGGAGGCACAGTGGACCATATGGGATACCGGGATTCGAACCACCATCCACCTCGATCAGCAGTGTACAAGACAAATGCCCTACTGCTGTGCTAGCTCTCTGGCTCTCATAATTTTGAATATGTAGTAATATTCTACAGTAATCAGTTTCATATGTAATGAGGGCTGCATATTTTCTTTCTGTTTGGGAAAAGCCATATATTTTGCAGTCTTTAGAAAATATTCAAATCTTACTTTATTTTTTTTTAATGTGTCAAAAGAATCAGACTCTATCTCATAAAATATGAATTCTTAGGATTCTTTCTGTTAAAGGTGGTTGCCTTAGGTTTAAAAATATTTTCAATATGCATATTTGAAGTGGTTTGTGATTAACCTAATATAAATTTATTATGAAAAGATAGGCTTCAATAGATGTTTCCACCATGCCGGCACACAAAAGTATTGGAACTAATTGTTAGTGTGACCAAAAAAATTGATCAAGAAAATTGTTTGACATAGTGATGCGTCCTGCAAAATATCAAACACATGAGCATGTAAATTGCAAGTTGGCAATTTCCCTTTTCCCATTCTAGTATTCTGCTTTGTGTCTCAGCTACAGCAGCACAGGTTACAGGTTACAGCACAGATTCATATGTGACCCGTGAAGCTCGAGGTTAGGAATGTTTAGTGTTTAAAAATATTGGGCATGTCAACTCTTTTGGGCAGAAAATTTATTAATGAAGAGAAGTAGAGATTATTTCCAAAGACAAGAATTTAGAAAATGGCAACCACCTTTTTTATATAGAAAGCATGAAGGAAGTGTGGTTGGATGAAAATATTTACCCATCATCCCAAAGCAGTGATTTTTTTAGAAGTATAGTTTTTATATTTTTTTAATTGTCATTTGTTTTTTGTAATTTTATTTGTCCTGAAATTTTCTGATGTTTTGTTATTTTTTAATGATAATATACTTAAGCACCATAATTAAAAATACATTTGTGGGCCCAGAGAGATAGCACAGTGGTGCTTGCCTTGCAAACAGCCGATCCAGAACCTAAGGTGGTTGGTTCAAATCCCGGTGTCCCATAAGGTCCCCCATGCCTGCCAGGAGCTATTTCTGAGCAGACAGCCAGGAGTAACCCCTGAGCACCGCTGGGTGTGACCCAAAAACCCAAAACAAACAAACAAACAAAAAATTTGTAATTGGGTTTCAGTCATAAAAATGAACAACCCTCCTGCATTCTGGTGATTTTTAAACGTGATTTTTTAAATTTATTTTTATTGTAGTGCCAGGGATTGAACCCAAGTTTCCTGCATGCAAGGCATGTACTTTTGCTGCTGAGTCAGATTCCTATTCATGATAATTTTGATATTTGTTCATGGTAATTTTGGTATTAATTCATTTACTAAACCATTTCTCTGTTGTGGGATATTTTCAGTTGAATTTTGATCATTACTTGATCACTTAAACTGTGTTCCTAGTGTTGATTACTTATTTTCAGTTTTGTTAAGATAAATTCTAGGAGTGGGGGGCCCGGAGAGATAGCACAGCGGCGTTTGCCTTGCAAGCAGCCGATCCAGGACCAAAGGTGGTTGGTTCGAATCCCGGTGTCCCATAGGGTCCCCCGTGCCTGCCAGGAGCTATTTCTGAGCAGACAGCCAGGAGTAACCCCTGAGCAACGCCGGGTGTGGCCCAAAAACCAAAAAAAAAAAAAAATTCTAGGAGTGGGATTATTGTGTGGAATAATATAAATAATATTAAGATTCTTAAACCTATTGCCTTTGTCTTCTTGCTTTCCCAAAGAGTGGTAATGTTGTGTCAGCCTTTAAATAGGTTCAGTAAAAAATTGTAGCTTTTTGTGGGGGGTTTATATGTTAATCTAATTAATAAGTCTAAGAGTTTAACATTGCTTTGTTTGACTTTTCTGTATACTGTGTGTTCATTGTATAAATAAATGTCACTATGGTTTCTTTAACATTTCTTTGAGTTGTTTATGCAGTGAATGCTTGAAAGAAGTATTTTTTTTATCTATAGTCTGTTTTATTTTCTTTTTTGCCCATGAAATTTACTAATTTTAATTCTTATTATAGGCTAGATTTATGAGTATGTATAAAGTTTATTGAAACTTTCAAATTTCTTAATTCTCATTTACAACTAAAACTAATTCCATTGTTTTGTAGCAATCAGGACTTATTCACAAAATGTGTTTTTTTTTTGGAGAATCTAGTATTCATGTAGGTTATCTACTCTTTTATATTCTTAATTTTAACAAAAGTATTAAATATGCCTTCTTATGTATTTCTGGGTATAAAGCTTCATGGTATAATAAAATGATTTTACTTAAAAGCAAAGCATCTCTTAAAAATTGCTGAAAGTATTTCAGCTGCAATAGATACCTTCATTTTGGCACTTTATGTTTTTCTATGTGACATTGAATCAGGGGCATTTCCATCACCAGTGTTATCCTCCCTCCACTCCTGTTCCCAACATGCATCTCATATACCCCTACTTTGCTCCCTGGGCTGCTAGTATAACTGGTCCCTTCTTTGTATAGCTTGTTGTAGATAGGGTATTGATTCTTTTGTCATTGACTTTGGGTTTTGTGTTTAAGTCTGATCATTTTATATTTCTACTCAATGTTTATACAACTGTTTGGTCCTGATACCATCCATTTTCTCCCCCTCGATTTATGAGGTGAAACAAGATGATTCAATTTATGTGGTTCGGTTTGGGGAAAAAAAAAAAACCAGGATGAGTCTGTCTAGAGGTTATAAATATCAATTTAAAAGAAAAAAGGGGGGGGGAGAAAAACATCAAAAACCCCACAAAACAAAACAAAACAAAAAACCCAAACCAGAAACTACAAAAAGCACCACAGCAACAAAGACAACAACCAAACAATAACCACAAGGATGAGAAAAAGAAAAGAAAAGAGAAAAGGAAGGAAGGCTATTGTGGCAAGGTTTTGTGTCCCCCCCCCCCATAGGCACAGTAAATATTGGGGAAATTAGAAAGGGAATTCCTTTGGTCTAAGAGATACAGGGTTTCTCTGCCCTTGAAGCATACTGTCATGGGAATAACTACAGGCTCCATACATGCTCATTTTCACACCCCAAGGTTTTTTTCATGGTGCCAGGAGACTTTCCACTCAGTTGTGGATGATAAAACCAGGCTTCTGTAACTAGAGATCTTGGTATTTTCACAGGATGAAGCCTAGGATAAAGTCTTTCTTTACAGTTTTGGACGTTCTGGTTCATCACTGTTGTTGTAATCAGTCTTCTGTAATTGGTGGTCTTTGTTTTTGCACAGATCCTAAGAGGAAGCCTAGGATAGAGTCTTTCATTATGGTTCCAGAAGTTCTGCTCCGTTGAAGTTGTCAAAGTCAGACCTATGCAATTAGAGATCTTGGTTATTGTACAAATCCTAGGCCAAAGCCTAGGCTAGGATCTTTCTTATTGGTCCCAGGATAAGTTCTGCTCAGTCATGGTTGTCAAAGTCAGTCTTCTGTAGTTAGCACTCTTGGTTTTTGCACAGATCAAATGATGACATGTCTTCTGATTTCATCTTACCATTAGGTGATGAGATAGGACAACCTGCTCTTTGATCAAGTTGTTGCCGTTTCCTCATTGTCAGGATGTCATCAAAACCGGTGCAAGTTGGTGCTAGAGCAGTATTAGGAATTTTCCAGGAGGTGTTTGGTTCGTGGTGCTGTTTCAGGGAACTATGTGGTTCTATGTCTGGGATCTAGGGCTCAGGGTTGGATGGTCGCTATTTGATCACATGGAGTCTAAGTTGGGTCCACATGACACATGTTCAGGGTGGGAGGTGCTACTGTATTATAAAATGTATGGGTTCTTATCCCTGGTAGATAAGAGCTTGTTTCTATAAAATTTTCCCCTTTTTTAAGTATGCCTTTGCAAAAAGGAATATTATATTGCTAGTGCATTTGGGGTAAGAATGTCAGGCTACACAATCTTTGTGTCTTAGTTGTTTTTTTTTTTCACTTTTATTTGGGGGGGGGGTCACACCCAGAAGCGCTCAGGGGTTACACCTGGCTCTACGCTCAGAAATCACTCCTGGCAGGCTCAGGGGACCATATGGGATGCCAGAATTCGAACCACCGTCCTTCTGTATGCAAGGCAAACACCTTATCTCCATGCTATCTCTCAAGCCCCTTCGGCCTTTGTTTTGACCTGAGCTTTTATCCCAGGTAAGACTTTTTCTTGTAGGTTTTTGTACCAAGCAGAACCAAAACAGGTGAAGTTAATGAAAAAATATATATATATAATAGAAGAAATAAATAAAAATAAATTTTAAAAAAGTAATTAAAGAAAAAAGTGATGTAAGAGACTACCTAACATTTGGGAATAAACAGACTAAGAGGTATTATTATACAGGTATTAAACATATAAAGGAAATATAGGCTTCCCCTTTAAGTCTCTTGAGATATTCTTGTGGGGGTAAAATTCAGAGCACATTTTTATCACACACCCTGCTCTTGTTCAGTTTGAGAAATAATTTGCAGCAGAAAGGGATCAGGTAGAGTCTTTGCGCTGGGGTCCTTCTGGAGCTGAATCCGGTTATCATGCAACAGTCCACATCTGGGGATGTATGTGAGAAAAAGGGCCACAATGCATGAGTCAGCAGGAGTGTTGGTTGTAGTTTCTTGCTGGGGCACAAGATGTGGAGCTGAGAGGGTGTCCTTTGACTTTGGGAGCTGAGTGGTAGCTTATTGGGGCAGGAGGTTGGTCTCGGTACCTAATGAGTTAAGAACTGAGGGTAAAGAGAGTTAAATAAGGAGTGATATCAGATCAGGATCCAGGGATGAAAGGATAGAGGATTTCTGAAGGAAGGGATAGTATATAGGCACGGATTGTTTACCATTTAGGTTTGGCACTCAGAGAGGAGTCCACTGTCTACAAATTCATGCCCACATAAGGACAGGCATTAGTGATCTATTCTTAAGTTGTTAGAGGCCTGACCCTCATAGGATGGGTCTGAGCTCTTAAGAAATAATTGAATTAAGAAGATAATTAGCTTAGATATAGATTAGGAGAGAGAAAGGGAAAACAAAAAATAAGAGAAAAGAAAAATAAGTAAACACAGTAAAATAAGTTTAAAAAAAAAGAAAAAATTGGGCCGATGTGTCCGAGTTGGAAGGTTTTTCAATTTCTAGCTACTTCATCACTAATGAGGGTGGGCCTTGCTAAATGAAAGTTTCAGGGTTAGATAGTGGCTGGAGCATTTTAGGATACACATTGTTTTCACATCTAGAGTACTAAGTCATGTGGTAGAGAGGACTATAAGAGGTGGCCATTCTATGTAGTATTGTCCGCTGCATCTTATGTATCAAGGTTCCTTTCCTAAAGAGAAACTGTGAGAAGGTGCACCTTCCCCCTCACTTTATGTTTTTTTATTGTATTTTTGAAAATATTATTGTCTTCACTTAAAAGTCATCAACTTGGTCATAGAAAATTATCTATGTTTTTAAAACCCAAGAGCGTTATAGTGGTACACATTTGCTATCTAATTCAGATTTATGATATTTGAATAAGGACTGTATTTCCATTTTTGCACTACTAACTGGATCTTGTTAAGTATTTGAATTAATGCAAGCTATCTTGACCTATCAGAAATGATTCATTATGTAAAAATGAATACTTCATCTGGGGTCATTAGTACATTTAATGCCTCTGAAATTTGTTATCAGACTTAAAATGGACATCGAGAGGTTCAATTAAATGGTGAATTGTTTTATTTTAGAGTAATTTACTATACTTGATATATGTAGTAGGACAAAACGTAATTCAAAAAGCACTCGGGGGCAAAAAAGGCACTCTAAGATATTAAAAGATTTAAATAGAAGATATAAAGTTTATGCATTGAGCCATGAAGCCTTGTAGTTAAATTTAAACAGAAGACTTGAAACTTTTTAAAGTTATGTGTAGGCAACTCGAAACAAAGGGTACTCATTAATATCATTTGTTAAGCACAATGTGGAAGTGAATCAATAGTACCATCATATTTTCTTTTTTTATGACTAAGAAGTATTTCCTGTTGGCAATACCAGCAAGAAAGTTAAAAAAATGTACTCATTCTATTCTTGGCTATTGTACTTAAAATACAACTTAACTATTTCTACTGTTATCCTTTTTTAATCTAAGTATATACACCTTTAATCTTTTCTAGTTTCAATTTTGATTTGGTTTTTGGACCCACATCTAGCAGAATTCGGGGCCTACTCTTGGTTCTGTGCTCCGGAATTACTACTGATGGTGTTTAGGGGGCCATGGGATAAAACATGGGCCTTTTCCATGCAAAGCCTGTGCCACTCATCCACTCCTTTTCTAGCCCAGAGTTCTGTCTTTATTCTTCAGAATCAGAGGGACAGATTAGCCCTTGCAGGAAACTTCCTAGCACTAAAACAGTATATGAGGGCAGGCAATTCATAGGAATTCTGCCCAGAAACTTTTTCTTTAGGAACCAGAATTAATGAATTTGAATTATTCATTACTTCTGTAAAATTATTTTTTCTTCAATTATTATTTTTATTAATATCTTTATTTAAATATCATATTACAAATATGATTGTAGTTACGTTTCAGTTATGTAAAGAACATCCCCTCACCAGTGCAACATTCCCATCACCAATGTCCCAAATCTCCCTCCTCCCCACCCCTACTCCCACCTGTACTCAAGACAGGCTTTCTACCCCCTCATTCATTCACATTGTTAGGATAGTTCTCAGTATAGTTATTTCTCTAACTGCACTCATCACTCTTTGTGTGATGCTTCATGTTGTGAGCTGGACCTTCCAGCCCTCCTCTTTTGTCTCTGAGAATTATATCTTTTGGGGCTGGAGAGATAGCAAAGTGGTGTTTGCCTTGCAAGCAGCCAATCCAGGACCTAAGGTGGTTGGTTCGAACCCCGACGTCCCATATGGTCCCCCGTGCCTGCCAGGAGCTATTTCTGAGCAGATAGCCAGGAGTAACCCCTGACCTCCGCCGGGTGTGGCCCAAAAACAAAAAAACAAACAAACAAAAAAATTCTGGCTCAGAATTGGTTTATGTAATTGAAAGGTGATGGCTAGGGTATCTAATTCCATGTAATCTATCATGCCAATTCTCAAGTATATATCAATGCTTGTGGGGGCACACACTGGTGGTATGCAGGACTTCCTCCTAATTCTCTGCTTAGGGATCATTATTGGTGGTGCTCAAGCACCATATGGAGTGCCAGAGATTAAATCTGGTTGGCTAAGTGCAAGGCAAATTCCTCTTTGGCTTCATCCGTGCCTTTGACTAGGGAAATTCTTTGAGACATAGCAAAGTCTTGAAGCCATGGTTCTAACTTTTTAGAAGCTTTCTTAACTTGAAATGAGAACTCAGGAAATATACGTATAAAAAAGTAAGTAGGGGGACAAGACCCAACATCAGGATTGGTGAGTGGTATTACCAGCAAGTGCTTGATGGTTAATGGAACATTCATTCTTTTCTGCAAACCAATTTGTGCTGCCTCTGAAAACAGGAAAGACAGCACAGTAGCATGTAAGCTGGTGAGTTGCACTGAGGAGAAAAAGAGACTCCAAGAGTTAAGAGAGTGGGGCAGGAATGTATGTTGGGGGAGCAGACAGGTGAGTTGGTAGCTCAGAACTGGGTGCTGGGCAGAGCCAGGTGGAGGAGAGAAAGGGGGCAGTTGAAGAGTAGGAGCAGCTGCTGTGAGATGGAAAAGACAGAGAAAGGTGTTTGCCCTGTTTGGAACTTGAAAAGGCAGAGCTGAGTGTTATTCCAGAGCAGGGTCGGCTCCTTTGGAAAGTGCTTTAAGGAGCTTGGTCAAGCAATAATGAAGGGCAAGAGGTGAAGAGAAACAAGGAGCAGAGAAGGCTTTCTAGGAGGGGTGTAATGAAACAAAAACAAAGCCCAATGCAAGTATTGCCAGCTCATGAGTTTTGAAGGACAATTTAAGGGAAAGCTAGTAATATTTAGTAATGTACTAGATAATTAAGGACCAAGAAATTTAGAGGGGAACACATGACTAGCCAGTCACCTAGTAGTTTTCCTTAGAGGAAAAGAATCCAAATTGTCATAGGCAAGAATAAGCATAAAATGGGGGGTGATCACCTACAAGCAACTGTGCTTTTAAGGGTTCAGAGAGCAGTGAGGCCCCCAGCCAGATCCCGGGCTCCCCACTCCTCACTGTGTCTGACATCAGTGGCTGTTGAATTTACACCACAGTTGGGGGTTCTTTGTCAATCACACCTGTGATTGTGAACATGAACCCTGGAGTTGATTTTTTTTTCTAAGCACTCCTGCTTTTCTCTAGTTTTTAATACCTTAGGCAAGTTCATGAACTTCCCTGCACCCCCAAGTTTCCTCATTTGCAGGTTGAGGAAAGTTAACAGTTGAATTCTTCTTAAAATGATGAGGAGTGCTTAGAGGAGGCTGTTTAGGTGCAGTATTAATCACAATGGTTAGACCTTGGTCAATAGGAAACAAAAGCAAATACCATACCATGTGTCTCACTGATACGTGAGAGAAGGTTCCACTTGAAATGCTCATGATTTATGGATTCAAATAAGACATCTCGGTGATGTTTTCTAAGCTCTTGTTTGAGTAGAGACAAGAATTTTGTACAGGAAAGATGATTAAACTGTGGCAATGAGCATGTCCTTTCTTTGTATATTGAATGTACCCGAATGGACAGAGTCAAGACACATGGACACACACATGCAGTGTCATTGGTAAACCTCTTCTTGACACACTCCCATTCAGCTGCCAACCTTCCTGTTAAAGTAGGAGGGACCCTTCTTTTATCAGATATTGGGGTGAGGAAGTTGCCATGACTAAGCAGGGAATCAGTCACCAGGGATCTCAGAGAGAGGGGCAGGGCCAAGACCCTTCTTTTTCCAGAACATTCTATAGGAGTCTCAGAGAGAGACAGGGTCCAAACTCTCCTTCCAGAACACTGTGTCTGTCACATCTGGAGGCACAGATGTTCTGCAGGAAGAGAAAACATATGCTGCAGTGCCAGAGACTATCTGGGAATGAGAGCAGAAAACAAGACCTTTGTTTCTGTCATGACATGATGGAAAAGCAGGCCCTTGCGGTTTGGAAAGGAGCATTCAGAGAAGGGCTGGGGGTGGGGGCAGCTGAATTGGGGTGAGATGACCACATCTGGTCCAGGATGTGGAGACACCCCCTGGATGAAGTTCAGAGAAAAGGCCCCAAGTAAGTAAGGGGCTGGTGACAGAGATTAATAAGGAAAGGTTCAAGCGAATATGGGAGCTCAGCTAGCAAAGACTAAGGAGAGACCAGCTAAATATATACGCCAAGTGGATAAACATTAAAGAGAGAGACGAATGATTTAGCAGAAGGCATAAGGTTATAGCATGCAGTAATGGGATGAAAATTGAAGCTGAGTTTATGGGACATTTTCTGAAAAATCTAATAAGGCTATCTGTGGTATAATTTTGCCCTAATGAAGCTGTGGAAATCCCATTGATGACTTTTAAAACCTCCCTGGGAATGAGGTACTCGGTGATATAAGTGAATTATTATTAATTCAGTCAATTGTAAGAATGGGGTCTTGGTTATCTAAGAAAGTGTCATTTTTTCTAAGCTCCTCTGAAATATATGGGTAGGAGAACAGTGTGAGAGACATTTGCTTTAAAAAATAAGGGAGAGAGGGAGGAAGAAGGTAAAGCAATGAAGAAAGGGAGGAAAAGAAAGAAGGAAGGAAGAAGGGAGGAAGGAAGGAAGGAAAGGGAGGAAGGAAGGAAGGAAGGAAGGAAGGAAGGAAGGAAGGGAGGGAGGGAGGGAGGGAGGGAGGGAGGGAGGGAGGGAGGGAGGAAGGAAGGAAGGAAGGAAGGAAGGAAGGAAGGAAGGAAGGAAGGAAGGAAGGAAGGAAGGAAGGAAGGTTGGGAGGTAAGAAAGGAAAAAGAAATCCAGGGCAGGAGGAGAAAATAAATGAAAAGGAGGTTGGCCAACTGTGGGGAAATGTGGGTAATTATGAATCAGGTAATGTCTTACATCAGCTTTCACTCTACCGAAAACATTCATAACAAGGCATTTTAATTGCATTTTTCTGAACTAATCCCTGACATGTATTCACCCCTGGCCTCTGTGAATAGAAAAGCCTTGGCCTGGTTCAGTCCCAAACTCCACCAGAAGTGATCTCTGAGCTCAGAGCCAGGAGTAAGCAGTGAGTACCCTGGGTGTGGCAAAAAATAAAAAATAAAAATAAAATAAAAATACCAAGGTTCAGAAGCCAAGATCAGTATTGGGACCTGCTAGTCCCAATCCCCTCCCGCCCTGTGGTGCCTCCTTTGTGAAATAAACTAACCATGGATCAAAGGTCCATCCACCTTTTGGTAAGGCAAAAAAAAGGGCTTTTTTTTTTTTTTTTTTTTTTTGATTTTTGGGCCACACCTGTAATGCTCAGGGGTTACTTCTGGCTCTGAGCTCAGAAATAACTCCTGGCTCAGGAAACCATATGGGGATGCTGGGGGATTGAACTGAGGTCCTTCCTTGGTCAGCTGCGTGCAAGGCAAATGCCCTTGCTGCACCATAGCTCTGGCCCCCATCAGAGAAATCTTAAGAGCACGTTTGAAGTCCAAATGGCTGAACTTAGACCCAGGTGGAGAAAAGCTAAGTTCTTTTTTTCTTTTTCTGTTTTTTGGGTCACACCCAGCGGTGCTCAGGGGTTATTCCTGGCATTGTGCTCAGAAATCGCTCCTGGCAGGCTCGGGGAACCATATTGGATGCAGGGACTGAACCCAGGTCTGTCCTGGGTCGGCCACCTGCAATGCAAATGCCCTACTTCTGTGTTATCTCTTGGGCCCTGTATGCTAATTCCTCCCAAAACAGCACCACTGGGTGGGCAGAGGGCACTGGGGAGCAAGGGGGCTTATTTCAGCTCAAAGGGACCAGGAAGCTCTGGCTTCTTGAACTGTGTGCAAACAAAACTGAGACCAAGTGCTGAAAAAAGTCGGACCAGGTGCATCTCACAGACATTCTCTGGCCCCAGGTCACTTGGTTAAGACCTGTATAGTATCTTCCAGTGTCCAGAACTGGAAGTGTTTCCTCTCCCATTTGGCCCCATGTCCCACCTCTCATCCAGAGAGGCTGTTCTGCAGCCCAGCTAACAACATTGTTCCTCTTTGCAGTTCTTAGCAACTTTAAGATAGTCTGGCAAGGGGCCGGCGTGGTGGCGCTAGAGGTAAGGTGTCTGCCTTGCAAGTGCTAGCCTAGGACGGACCGTGGTTCAATCCCCTGGTGTCCCATATGGTCCCCCAAGCCGGGAGTGACTTCTGAGCGCATAGCCAGGAGTAACCCCTGAGCGTCACTGAGTGTGGCCCGAAAACCAAAAAAAAAAAAAAAAAAAAAAAGTCTGGCAAAGACCAGGCCTTGTTCTCCCCCTGGATCACTGGTACTTCACGCTCGGCCCATAAGCATACATTTGTCATCAAGAATCTGAGGCTGTGAAGGCAGACTGGAGCCCCATTCTCCCCATGGTCCCATGGCCCTCTCTGCAAAAGTGGGCTGCCCACCTTTGTCCACCCTTGTCCACCTGGCAACTTTACAGGACTTGAAATTGGTATGAATGAAATCTTCTCTGTACCATTTCTTTTCATTTATCTTAGTTTGTGTGTGTGTGTGTGTGTGTGTGTGTGTGTGTGTGTGTGTGTGTGTATGTGTGTGTAACATCTGGTGGTACTCAGGTTACTCCTGCCTTGTGCTCAGTATTTACTCCAGGCAGGCTTGGGGGACCATATGGGATGCTGGGAATCGAACATGGGATGGCACATGCCAGGGAAACACCCTACCCATTGTACTATTGCTCTAGTTCCACTTTTCATTGATTTCTGCTTTATTTCTCTTCCTCACTATGATGGTTGCTTATACCCAGGCTCTCCTGCTTGAGCTCTAAAGGCAGTGCTTGCACAAATCGTACAACTTTACTGGGGTCACATGGACCTCACCAGAGCTGCTGTACCAAGCTCAGCATAGCCACATGGGGTGGCAAGCTCACTGTCCCGCATGGGCAAGGCCATGGACACTGGAGTCTGAATCATCTCCACCCTGGTATATCTCTTGCTGGGGCCTGACCAGAATTAGCCTGACCTCTTCTACCACTTATTACTCTTCCTTCTGGTATCCTATTGTATTACTTGTCTGTCTAGCCTGTGGTCATAAAAACCCCGGGTGGGCCCACAGGACATTTCAAGGAGGCACAGGTAAAAGTTGCATAAATGGAGGCTACAGCAAGGAACTCGGGGGCCACAGGAGGGAAACAGATAGTAAAGGAGAGGTTCATGGTCCTGGGTCTAACCCATCAGTCTTTGGGCTTGTTAAAGACAATACACTTCACCATTATTTTCCCTGTACCTGGCAGTGATCTCTTTAGGTACATTTGGGAGCCCATTCCAAACGCAGGAAGGAGCTGGGCATGCGGTGGATTGAGGTGGATGTGTGAAGTGGAAAGCTGTTCACGAAGCACACATTGTTTAATTGTGCTCTGTTCTGGTCTGGCTTCTTGTTTATAGGTAGGAGAATGAAGTCCAGAGAATCCGAGATGAGGCAGAACAATCTCGCATGAACCAGTCCTTTGTTGTTGGTCCTGGAACAGGGAAACTCCCCATCCCGCCCATCTCTTTTTCGGGCCAAGGAGATGAGTCATCCAATGAGCCATGTTAGAAATATTTATCCCACCACCCCTTAGCCCCCAAGTCGCCTTTTACCTTTAAGAAGCTAAGAAAGAAACTAAGATGAGCTAGAACTTGTTCTTATTTGGGATCATGTTCTCTGTTTCCTTTCTCAGGAGGGCGTTGAACTGAATTATTTGTTTGGAGTCTTCTTCAATAAGAAGTATCTTAATACAAGTGGCCTGGACATCTGTCCCACTTTTAGAAATTACACGTCTTGATCATTGCTAAATTGTACAGACCCCAATCTGTCTGCCCTGCATACATTTGCATTTAGAGCAGCAGAAGCAGACAAAATCTTTCCAATGCAATCCCCTAAATGCATGAAGTATTAGATTGCTATCCCCCATTGGTTCCTGCATTGCTAAGGGCTTAAAAGGATCATTGATTTGAATTATTTAATGTGTACAGCAGTTTGAGTTTCCTTTTTTTTTTTTAAATTTTTTAAAGAACCTTTGGGGACCTTGCTTCATGTTTTTTATGATAAATCTCATTTTTCTTTGAAAATAAGAAGTTAAAGCTATATTCACATATTCTCCCCAAGTGCCAGATTTTCATTGTGTTTTTAAACCATCTAGGAAATGTTTGATTCTAATGAAACAGTGGCTGCCAAAAATTGGGCCAGATTACTGGGCTGAAATTTAGTTATAACTGCACATTATTCTCTGTTGCATTATGTTTTCTTCCTTGGAGCTGAACCAGATGACATGATGAGAGAAAGAGACCCTATTTAGAATAAAAAGCTGCCTTGAACTTTTATGGTAAAATGTTTGAAATGAAGCAGTTTTTTTTTAATTTTACCTTTATTTTATTTTATTGACACCATTGTGATTTACAAAGGCCTTTATTTATTTATTTATTTATTTATTTATTTATTTATTTTTTTTGGGTTATACCCGGCAGTGCTCAGGGGTTACTCCTGGCTGTCTGCTCAGAAAGAGCTCCTGGCAGGCACGGGGGACCATATGGGACACCAGGATTCGAACCAACCACCTTGGGTCCTGGATCGGCTGCTTGCAAGGCAAACGCCGCTGTGCTATCTCTCTGGGCCCGACCCTACAAAGGCCTTTATAGTTGTGTTTCAGACATAAAATGAATCAGGGCCAATCCCAACGCCAGTGTCGACCTCCCTTCACTATGTTCTCAGAGTGTATCCCATATCATCACCCTTTGTCCCCCAGCGAGCCAATATAACAGGCCCATTTAAGTTTTTAGTTTGTTAGAGTTTGGGTCTCTTGGTTCCACTGTTGTTGCCTTTTTTTTTTTTATCTCTACCAGTGTACATGAGACCACTTGGTCCCTGGCCTTCATCCTTTCACGTTTGTGTTTCTACTCCTCCACACAATTTCTTTCCTTTTCCTTGCTATACTCTGGGGCCAACAGTGTTCAAAACAATTTATGTTTAGACCATTGCATTTCTTCATGGAGTTATTCTAAATACCACACATAAGTGATATCATTCTATATCTATCCTTTTAGCTTACTGAAATGAAGCAGTTTTGATTTAAAACTCAGTAAACACAGTCCTAAACTTTATATGCTGCTGCACATTTTTTACTGGGAGATGTAAATGTTCATTCCTGGGCTTGGAGAAATGGTACAGAAGGGAAGGTGCTTGCCTTGCAAGAGGTCAACCTGAATTTGATCCCTGGCACCCCTGTGTGCTCTCCTGAGCCTCATCAGAAATGATTCTTGAGCGCAGAGCCAGGCGTAAATGCTGAGCACAGTTGGGTGTGCCCCCCCAAATAAAAACAATTAGTATTGGTTTTATAATTTTGTTTGTTTGGGAACAACACCTGGCAGTACTCAAATTAACTCTAAGCTCTGCACTCAGGAATCACTCCTAGTTGTGCTCAAGGGACCACATGTGATGCTGATGACTGAACCCAGGTTAGCTGGGTATAATGCAAGAGTCTTATCCACTGTACTATCTCTCTGGCCCCTACCCCTGCTGGGTTTTGAAGGTTGAGTTTTCCCCCAAGGAAAAGCAATGTGTTATGTTGGCATAGTTTGTGACAGTCATTTAGGTGAATAAACTTATTTTATGTTACTTTGTTTTTGGACACCTGGCAATGCTCAGGATTTACTTCTTGCTCTGTACTGGCAGGCTCAGGGGACCATATGAGATACCAGGGATCGAACCTGGGTTGGCTGCATGCAAGGCAAATGCCCTACCTGTAGTTATACTCTTTCCAGCCCCAATATTCTATGTTAATTTGAAAAAGATCACAAGGGAGTTTTGCTGATGGTGTCTAGTGAGGCTTTTAGTACAAAGCAAAGACTGAATTCATAGAACAGGTACTACAAGAACAGAAATAAAGGGGGGGGGAATAAAACAAGAATTCTCTTTGCACTTTTGATATGATACCAAAAGTTGAAGTGCTGATGCAGGCTCATAGGGTCACCATATAACTTAATTCTCTTTGAGAAAGACACAGAAGAAGGTTAAAATAATTCAGTTGTCTTCTTTCTGTATGACAGAAACTGGAACCAGCTGGGACAAGCCAACATCATGTCCACCCTAACCTAGAAGCTGCTGCAGCTCCTTGACTGTGGCCAGGACATGTTGTCCCAAGAACTCAGAATTCTGATAAGCCTTTCCCAAGGTTGCACTCTGTCAAGAAGCAAGATGATAGAAAGTCAGATTCCATTCAGGAGGTACAGGACTTGGCTGCATGATGTGTCACAGTTCAGAGCAGAAGACAAAGCACTCAGGATGTAATGAGAGGCTGATCTTGGTCAAATCAAAGCTGGCCGGCATTGCTTTTACTGGCTAAATGCTTTTCTTAACAAATGCAGCCTGTGTAGAGGGGCCTAGAGATTAAGATGGGATTTGAGTTGCTTATAGATTTGACCTCCCAAATCAGAAACATTAGCTAAAGATGTCCACAGACCTTCTGCCACGAAATACAGTTGTGGTGCTGGTCTCTCATGACAGCTCCCAAGTGGATCCATCCTCCGAAGTATGGATCTCCTTTCCTGGGTATCTGGACGTCGTCCAAGAATGCAGTTCCAGCCTCCAACATTAGGGAGCAGCTGTGAGCAAAGCGTTGTGCCCAGGGCATATGAGAAGCCAAGAGGACCCTGACAGGACCTTCCCGCACATCCTAAAACCACCCCCACCACCTGGGCCATTAATAGCAAAGAAGCAGAAGTGAATGGTTCATAATACCATACTTAGAGGCTGGGGGGGGGGGCAGTGAATAAGATACAGTGAAGGAGAATGGGAAGCTCAGGGATATTTTTAATAGTACATAATTTTCAGCATGTTCGAAATAGCTTACATTGAAAATAATTGTAAGGGGCCAGGGAGTTAGTTCAAGTGGTAGAGAATATGCCTTGAAGATCCAAGGCCCCAAGTCTGATCCTCGGCACCACTGCTCCACCCCTATCCCAAGGGCACTGCGTCCCTGCTGATCCCTAAATCACCATGCTGTACCCAGGGTGTGGCTGTCAATCCTCTGGGCTCCATTGGGTGAGACCCAGAATCTATATTCACACAGTCCCAGAGAGGTTGGAGCACTGGGTGGTTGGAGCACCTGTGATTCTACGAGTCTGTGATAACTCAGGTGATCTTTTTAGCCACAGTTCAGTCATTTTTATGTTCTCTCAAAACTGATATAAGGGGTCTTCTTTCTCTTACCCTGTTCATGATAGAAGTAAAACACATTCTTGGCCCCCAAGAGATAATACAGCAGTTAAAGCACTTACCTTGCATGTGTCTAAGCCCAGTTTGATTCTCAGCAACCCATATAGTCCCCTGAACGTCACCTGGAGTGATGTTGATGGTGAACAGAGCCAGGAAGAGACCCTGAGCATAGCTGGATGTAGCCCACCCATCACCCTCCAAACCAAACCAAACACATTCTTTGGGCCCCCAGAATGTTCCCTGTTATCGTAACAACCTTTGACATGCCTCACCCTTGTTTACAAAGTCTTCCCCAAGTCATGTTCTGTCACCTGGATCCCAGGTTTCCTTCCTCCTCTTACCTCCTCCTCTCCCACCTATTCCGTCTCCTTTTCTTCTTCCTCCACTTCCCCTCTCCCCCTCCTTCAATTTCCTTCTCCTCCTTCTCTTTCTCCTCCTCCATCCTCTGCTTCTCTTTCCCACTGCACAGCTCCAATAAAGACATGCAGTAGATGGAATTGAGCGGGTCACCCCAAACAGCCAGCTGGGCTTCTGTGATTCTCTGATTTGTACTTGTTTCTGTGCATGGTGGTACAGGTCCAGTCACTCAGTACTCAGGCCCAGCAAGACTGTGGATCCATCAGGGCCTGGTGGGGGTTGGAAGGGAGCCTAGTTCCTGAGGACAGAACTTCAGGCCTCTCATGTACTGTGCATGTACTCTAGCCCTTGTACTCGCTCCCTGGTGCCTTTAGAGTGTTTTGAAGTACCATTGGTTTGTAACTTTGCTGATATTTTGGGAGCACTGCCTTAGAAATCATCATGTGGATTTAATGATTTCATTTCCTTCCTTCAGCTAATGAGAGGCCCCTTTCAGTCTGTTTTCACTCCTCTTCCCTTTTCCCTTGTGGTAATCACTGTTTTGTTCATATGGTGTTTTTCTTCCACATATGGGTGATGTCATACAGTGTGGGCCTTTATCTTTCTGACTTATTTTGCTCACACAGTTCCCTGTAGGTTTGATCTATACTGCTGCAAATGTCAAGATTTCACTCTTTTCCTGCAGAGGTGGGGGGCATACCTGGTAGTGCCAGGGCTTACTCTGGGATCTACACTCAGGGATAACTCCTTGTGGGCTCTGGGGACTACAGGGGGTGCTGGGGATTGATCTCAGGCTGGTCATGTGCAAGATAAGCACTCTACCAGTTGTACTGTCACTCCAACCCTGATGTTTTTTTCTTTTCTTTTATTTGTTTTTGGGCCACAGGGATGATGCTAAGGTTACTCTTGGCTGTGCACTCCAGGATCTGTCCATATAGGATATATAGGATCCATATAGGATGCTGGGGATTGAACTGGATTGGCTGTGTGCAAGGTAAGCAACCTACCTGCTATACTATCTTGCCAGTACTTCCTCACTTTTTAAATAGCTGAATGCTGGATCATTGTGAATACATATTAAGTATTCTGATCCAATCAAATAGGATAAGTATTTAGGCTGCTTTCACTATTTGGCTATTGTGAATAATGCTGTGGTGAACTTGTCAGGGGCAGATATCCTGTCAAATCAATGCTTTTGTATCTTCACTGACTACTCAAAAGAAAAGTATCTGAACTGTATAATTTTTTGTTTTAGTTTTTGATTTTGGGCCACACCCAGCAGCCCTCAGGGGTTACTGTTGGCTCTGCACTCAGATATTGCTGCTGGTAGGCTCAGGGGACCATATGGAATGCTGGGGATCAAACCCAGATCTGTCCTGGGTTGACCACTGTGCTATCACTCTTGCCTCTGAATTGTATGACATTTCTATTTTAAATTCTGGGTTCATTTCTTGAGAAACTCTCTATACTGTTTCCCCCAGGCCTGAACCAATCAACATTCCCACCAGCAGAGTTCTTGGGTCTCCTTCATTCTACACCCTGACGCTTATTTCTTGTGTTGTAGATGATAGCCATAGGCAAGAGGTGAGGTGCTAGCTCATTGTTATTATTATTATTGTTGTGGGAGCACTCTTAGTGGTACCCATGGCTTACTCCTGACTCTCTGGTCAGGGTTTTTTTCCTGGCAGTAATTGGGGAAATATATATCGTGCTGGGGATCACATTGGGGTCAGCCTTATGCTTGGCAAGTGCCTTGACCCTTTTCCTCGCTCTCTAGTTTCTCGTTGTTACTAAGGGACTCTAATAATAATAGAAAGCCCTAATAATAAAAATCTGTGAATTTTTATGTGTTTTTGCACATGACTGTATGCCTTTCTTCCTTGGATGAGTGTCCATCTGGATTCTCTGATCCATGTTTAAAATAAAAATAAACTGGGACCGGAGAGATAGCACAGCAATAGGGCATTTGCCTTGCAAGTAGCCGATCCAGGATGGATGGTGGTTCAAATCCTGGGATCCCATATGGTCCCCCGTGCCTGCATGGAGCAATTTCTGAATGCAGAGACAGGAGTAACCCCTGAGCACTGCCGGGTATGACCCCAAAACAAAACAAAACACAAGACATGTTTAAAATAACTTTGTTGTTGGAGTTTATGAGGCCTTGATATATTTTCGATGGTGCTCAATTCGCTTTGCAAAAATTTTTCATTCAGGGCTGGAAGTGACAGTAAGCAGGAAGGGCATTTTCCTCACATACAGCTCACCCAGGTTTGAGCCCCAGCACTCTGTGTCCTCAGAACACTGCCAGGAATGATCTCTGAATGCAGAGCCTGTATCAAGCCCCAAGCACAGCTGTTGTAGTCCCAAACCAAAATCTCCCATTCAGGGGGATGATTTTTCACTTTGACGATAATTCACCTGTGCAGAAGATTTTTGCCTGCCTCCCCCAATCTGTTTTAACTTTGCTTTTCTTGCTATTGAAGCCAAGTTCCTGGACTCTCCTCATAGGCTTATGTAGAGGAAAGGATCACCTCTTGCCTCTGTGCATTCCCTGATTTCTGGTTTTGCAGGCACGAAGTTGGTTTAGCATTCTTTTCTGCCAGATAGTGTTAGACTGATGTAGTTCTGTGCCTCTGCACCTGGCTGCTCTATTTGCCCAACACCATTGATTGAAAGGCATTTTCTTGCTCCAAGGTGGATGCTTTTGACTCTTGTCCTAAGTTACTTGTTCTTATGTGAGTACATGTGTTCATTGATTGGGTCATTCAGGGCTCTCGACTATGTCCCATGCATCAGTCACTTCTTTTGATTGGACTTTGTGATATGCTCTTCTTTCTCCCTGCATGAGTCTGAGCTCCCCATAAGTAGCAGAGGTGAAGCCAAAGGAGAAACAGGAGCCCCGGGGATGGCAACACCCTGTCATGCCCTGGTTGGGTGATGAGGTGCTAGCTAGAAGGTAGGTAACCGCATCTGAACTTCTGGGGAAGATGAGAATGAAGTCACTGAGGCTCTTTTGAGTCTGACAGGTATGTGAAACTCTGGCTTAGTACCAACCCCCCCCTTTTTTTGTTTTTTGTTTTTTTTGGGGGGGGGGTCACACCTGGCAGCGCTCCTGGCTCTATGCTCAGAAATCACTCCTGGCAGGCTTGGTCCTTCTTCATGCAAGGCAAATGCTCTACCTCCATGCTATCTCTCTGGCCCCCAAAACCGCCTTCTTGAGAGTGAAGCAGGAGAAGCTGATGGTGGCTGAGTTCTGGGTCATTCTTAGTCAGATTCCAGTAAGGAGATGGGACTGGGGAGAATGATGGTACCTGAAAATCCAGGATAAGGTACTCCCAAGAGGGAGGCTTCTCAGGGCTTCTGAGGGAGCTGGTGCCACCAGGGCAGGTGATCGCTGGACCCAAAGAACTGGAGCTTATTGGTTTTCCAACAAATGCAGAATACATTTTCTTTCAAATGCAGAAATTGCTTGAAATTAGTTGCAAGGTTGTTGGGATCTGTGCATCATTCCAGATGGGCAGAAATCTCTGATGATATTTTGACCCAAGACTATGTGTAGGGACAGTGTTCCCCCCTCAATATCTCACTGCCACTCCGACACTGTCTCTGCCACTCAGCTATGGCAACGGCCTGGAGCCATGGAGGCACTGAGTGGTTTGTCCTAGGCTGCAGCCACTGAGAAGGGCAGAGCGCAGGTTGGGGCCTCTCACTCAATTAGTTACCAACCCAATTTTTACAGAGGATTGATGGTGTTCCCCAAAGAGACAGGCAAGTAGGATGGGGAGAGAGGAAAGTAGAAGAGGGACAGACAAGGGGAAGAAAGAGTGGGGGAAGGAGTGAGGAAATTAAAACTGCAACATGGGAAAGGTCAGTGGGGAAAGAAAAAGAATAAGGCAGAGAGAGAATCACCAGCTGCAGAAAGCTAGGCTGCTGGTAGCTGTGGAAATCAGCACTCAGTCCCTTCCAAAGGGGCCTTGAGAGTGTCATGGAGGGACAGTAATACTCTGGTAGTGAGGTACACAAACATGCTAAGCCTAAAACAGCAACATTGATTCTTGTAAACATAAGGAAGCCTTTGCAAGGAAGAAAATATAAGAAGGAAAGTACCTATAGTCCAGGATTGGGACAGGTTTCTTAGTCAGGAAACCCACATTCCTACCCACCTTGTGAATTCAAGACCTTTCTAGGGTCCCTACTGCTGCTCAGAACCCAGCAATAGTAGACACTGGCATTGAGGTCAAAGCAGGAGACAGGATGCTGCCCATGTCACAGTATGCTCATCCCCAGATCCTGGTTTATCTAGATAGGAGCAGATACAACTTCTGATTAGAAGATAAGTGGTGGGGGGTGCTTGGGAGATAGCAGAGGAGAAAGTTGAACACATTAGCCTATAAGAGGCAGGTCAGTCAGTCCCAGATGAACAGAGATGGGGTGAGGAAGTCAGATTTTGCTTCCAAGGCAAGAGGGGGCGACACTGGTGTTATGGAACCTCTGGGGTCCCATCCAGATCTCTTTAGAACTGATCCCAGTGTCAGTCTCTCTGTTGGAGTGCAGGAGTGAGCACTGCCCTCAGCAAAAGCTTGTGGGGATATCTTCAGTCCTGTAGTACAAGGCAGGAACCCAGCCTGATCCCTGAGCCCACTTGCTGGCTTTCTTAAATGCTGATCAGTGTGGTCTTGCAGGTAACCTTGAGGAAGGCAGGGAAATCGCTCCATACACGCTGGGCTCTTTCTGAGCTGTCAGCAGAAAACCCAGTCCCAGGCCCGCCTCCGCCAACTCTCTCCCTCATGCCTGGCCAGCTCCCTCTCACTGTTGCCTGGAGCATCCAAGCATACTCACTCCCTCCTGGTCTGAGGTGCCAGTGGGCATCAGTTAGGTGTGAGTGTACATGCCCAGTGCTCGTTCCTCACGGGCGGGGAACATGCAGCCTCCTGTGGCGAGTGGCCGGTGTGTGCTGGGGAAGAAAGGTGACAAGAGGCACCTTAAGTGGATGGTGCCTTAAATTAATGGATGGCAAGACACAGTGGACCCTCTACTGGCAACGGATAGTAACAATATAATAAATCACTTTCCCCCTCTGTCAGTGTCCTACCTTGGCCTCATTTCATAGATGAAATCACAAAGATAGAACCACTGCAATTTAGCGGTGAAATCCAGAATGGCTAGAAGAGAGTGCCGTGCCTCCTTCTATCCTGATTTCTCAATGTGTTAAATCACCCGGAAAGTCAGAGGAAAAAGCTTCCTTGCTTGAGCAAGTCCGGGAAGCGTGCATCAGGGGGTGGTAGTCTAGCTTTTGCTAATAGAGAGGAGTGGGACGTGTTTGGACTGTGTCTATTGACTATTAGTATCCCTTTCATTAATTCATTTATTTGTTTTGGGGACCACACCCAACGGTGTTCAGAGCTTCTGGAATCACTGAGTGGTCCTCTTGGTGGTATTGGGGACCATATGGGATGCCAGAGATCAAACTTATGTCAGCTGTTTACAAGGTAAGTGCCCTTCCCATTGGATTATGGTTCCAGCCCCTGATTCAGTTGTTTTTAATTGTAGATTCCAGCCGTTGAGTTCTCTGTGCTGTGCAGGGGTCCATGTTCGAGAACCTGTCTTCCACCCCTTCTCTCATTTTATGGATTCATGACCACTTCTGTCCTCACCCACTGTTCCTGTCCCACCACAGGTAATGACTCTCAAATGCTGAGTGTATATTAATTTACCTGTGGTCTTACAAACTGTGTAAACCTCTACTATCCATCTACACAATGGTACTGTCCTAGATCCATCATCCTTTTTGTGAGATTTATGTAAGGTTGTGGTTTACAAATTGTGCTCTATTATCCATCCACACAATGCCATTGTTCTAGATATATCATGTTTTTGGGTAAGATTTATGTAAAGTTGTGGTCTTACAAATTGTGCAAACCTCTCTTAACCATCTACACTATGATTTGTTTTGGGTACAGAGTACTTTTTCCTCTCCAGCAGGACTTTTAGGCTTATTCTTGTTGCTCCATGTCTCTCTGGTCTCATGTTCCTCATTGCAGCAGAATATTCCAGAACTTTTTATCTCTTCTTTGGGATCCTACTTTGTGCCAAGTTTAGTTTGAAGCACTTTAGGTACATTATCTCATTTGATCTTACCAAGAGCCCTGCAGGGTGCTGTTATTTTGGCACTAATCCCAAACGGAGGAACACAGTCAAAATTACAGCCAGGGATTCAATGCAGTGATTTACAATGTGTCAATAGCCAGATAGTATTTGCTCAGCAGGCTCAGTGACTGCTGCTCCAGAAGCTAATTCCTACAGCCTTTCTTCCCTCCCTGGGTCTATAAATATTGCTGGTTTTAGCTCAGTTGTATTACACACACACACACACACACACACACACACACACACACACACACACACACACACACACACAGTCTTGTTAGTTGGAATCAAACAGAAAATGATTCTTTGGCATCACCTAGCACCCAAAGACAAAGTAATTTCAATAAGACTCCAGGCACTGTGCCACTGGGGAGGGGGTTTACACAATTTGATGGAAATCGAAGGAAGCCTTAGTATTGGACTCGGAATTGTGTGTCGTGGATTCAGAAAGAAACTAGAGAAGCCTTAAGCTTCTGTGCAGGAACCCCAGAAGATAGAGAAGTGGCTGGGGCCAATCCTGACATCAGCAGAGACTTCATTTCAGCCCAGCACCACATCAGACCCCTTAATATGGTCCTTGTGAACCCCAGGGCTATGGAATCCAAGCATTGCTGCATTGCTTGGTCTGACCATTGAACCTTCTTCCCCAGATACCTCATGTTATAGGAAGGAGTCCTGAGGCCCCGAAGCACTACTTGAGAGGATCAGAAACAAACCAAAGCAAAGTAGTGCCAGGGACACTACTGAATTAGCAGAGGGACAAGTGCAAGAGGCCTTGGGAATCACTGTTCTCAGTGGCCGATAGGTGCTGGACCTTGTCACTGGGCTTCATCTGCTGGATCTTGTACAGGTTGCTGACAATTTGCATGAATATAGATTCTGTGAGAGGGAATCAGCTCTGTAGAGTCTGAATCTGGCCTGGAGGGAACTAAAGGGTTGGATCTGAGGCCTGTATCCCCCTTAAATCTGGCAGAAGTAGTAAGCTCAGTCCTTTGTAATAGTAGCATGTAGTGCACCCCATCTGCTATGACTCCCCCGCCCATTCCAGGAGAGTGGAATGTAGAGAGATATTCCAGCCACCCAAGTGTCACCATCCTTTAGAAAAATGTTGAACTGGGTGTTCTCAGATCTTAAATATAGTTTCTGGAATCCTCATTTCTACATCATGGTTTATTTTGAAGGTGGTACATTTAAGTCAGCTTTTCAACATTTGAGCATCTTGGGAAAATTCATTGGTTTTTTCCTTATTCTTGCAAAAAAATAATTACACTCAGGATAGCTGGTTCTGTCTTTTACATCAGCCCCTTCTCTATTCCAGGATTTAACACGTTGACTCTGGCACTGCTATTTGTGTTAAGCCACATGTAAGGTGAGCCACCAGAAATACACCCTAGTGATAAAGCATGGGCTTTGCCAGAGAGATAGTCCAGGGGTTAAGTTCATATGGCCTTAACAGCATGCCCTGAACCCTATCAGGACCCCTAAATCAAGAGCCAGGATTAAGCCCTGAGTACAGCCAGGTGTGGTCCCATACCCCCAAAAATATCTAAAGCATAAGCCTAATTTTGATTAAATAGTCTTAATTTCTTTATTATATTTGTATTTTGATCCACCCCAAGTTAGCCTTGCTCAAGAGTTACTCCTCACTCTGCACTCAGAGATTACTCCTGGCAGGAGTATGAAGTGCTAGAATTGAACCTGGGGCAGGCACATGCAAGGCAAAAGTCCTCTCAGCTCCCCTAATCTTCATTTCTTATCATCAAACTTCCGGTCTCCCATAACTTGAAGGTCTTCTGATTGGCCATTCTAATAAAGAGCTTCTGCAGGATTGTTTCCCACTGTCTTACCTTTTCCTGCACACCAGCGACACAATTAGCTGTTGCATCCTTCACACTGTATCTCACTGAGCACACACCGCATGACAACCCTGTATTTCAGAGCATGATGGGACCCAACACAGGCACAGCAATAATGATAAGGGACTTAGCGTTGATGAGCCGAGGCCCCAGAAGGAGCTGAAATGGAAAATGACATAGACTGAGTCGTGGAGCTCAGAGGGGACAGGACAAGACAAGTCTGACAAAGCTGGGTTATCCCTAGGAGGCTGACCTGAGATGCTCTTAACCGCCCTCTCCCTCCCCTCTGTACACCAACTGTCAGGGCTAATTTCCCCAGAAAGTAGCCTCTGAACTGGTGGGGAGGATCTTCTGCCCACCTTGCGCTCCACCCACTGCCCCACATCCGTTTTTGGCTTTGGACTTCAATCACCTCAGGGACCCTAAAGTCTGCTGAGTGGACTTCTTAGGCCAGATGGATCCAAGCTTGGGTGAAAGGTCACTGGCTCCTCTTCAGACCTTAATTCACTGCAAAGCTCCAGGGCCCAGGGCCATTTCCATCTTTGCAGAGTCAGTTTCTCTTTGTCTTGGAATCTGAGTGTGGAGAACTCTGTGGCTACAATCAGTATTTCCTTCTGAGGAGACACACCAGCCTTCTCCTAGCACAAGGAGCTGGTAGATGGGAGATTTGTTGGTGTTCCTCTGGAGGAAAAAAGTGACGACAAAGGCCTAGGAGCATCTGCCGCTCTGCCAACTGCATCAACACTGGCTCTCTCCCTCCACTCTGCCAATCCCTGTCCTTTTTTAATTTTCCTTTCCCCCTTCCCTTCCTTCCCTGTCTCTTCATCCCCTCTTCATCACTCTCCTTTCCCTCTCCACTTTCCCTCCTTACCTCCCTTTCCTACCTCTTCCTCTTTCCTACCTATCAGTCCCTTCTTCCTCCTCTCCTTATCCCCTCTTCTTCCCTTCTTCCTCTTCCTTTTGCCCTTCCTGGTTTAAGTGTCTGTTTGGATCCTGTTCTGCTTTCTTCCTGTCTATAGGAAACGAAGCTACAGAAGCCACCTACCTATTCTAAGGACAAGTAACAGAGGAGCCATGTAGGTGGCTCAGGTGTCAGGGCCACTGGCTTGGCATGTGCTGAAATCAGAGGTGGCACCACATAATCCAGGCACCACTGCCCCAATCAAACACTGACTGGCGTGGCCCTGGAGGACCCCTGAGCACTATAGTAGTGGCCTTGTGATCCCTGTCAAAGGTGCCGCATCCTCAGGCACCAGCACTTAACTGAGCCACCTAGTTGATGGAGAGTCACCAGGTTTAGCCCCCTGTACCTCTGAGGAGCCCATCCTGGAAGAAGACTTAGTGGAAGAGGTCATGTTGGTAGTCCAAAAAGTGGACCAACAGCAATGACAGTAGTTCTGCAGGAGGAAGAAAAACAACAGAGAGAAAAAGAACATTGCGCCCCCTGGGCTGACCACTTAGTCCAGGGGAACAAGATCCCCCCCCACACCAGGCGGGTCTTCAGGGCCACGCCTGGTTAATCGGGCCCTGGGGGGAGGGGCTGAGAAATTCCTCCTTATGCATCCAAAAACTACAGAGGCATGGCTGGGCTCAGAACACTCCGCATGCCAGGATTTCTGGGTGTGTTTGACTGGTATGTTGGGGGCTCTGGGCAGGACAGCTAGCCGTAGGCCCCCTGGGCTGACCACTTAGTCCAGGGGAACAAGATCTTCCCCCCACACCAGGCGGGTCTTCAGGGCCACGCCTGGTTAATCGGGCCCTGTGGGGAGGGGCTGAGAAATACCTCCCTTTGCATCCAAAAACTACTTATTCTTATTCTTATGTTATGTTTTGTGTATCCAGAATGTTCTTTTAGTATTCTGCCCTTTCCCACACACTTACAAAGCTCTTTTTTACTCCTTAACTCTCTAACCCCCTCCCAAACGTCACTAACCCACATTACTCTTTTTAACTTCTGTAGTGTACAGTCCTAATCACAGTCCAAAGCTGTGCATTGTGTGTAACAACCCCAAACTGTTTCAAGATACATAAAATGGACATGTGTTTCTTTAGAATATTTTGTGTTTTTTCTCTGACAGCTATAATTCTTACTAAATGTTGTCTTATACAGTGAGGATTCTAACCACTTTTTATCTTCTCTTTTTGAGCTGTTTAACAAGGAATTTTGGTGAAAGAGTCCCCCAGTTTAATGCTTATGATTGAACCATATCATGGGAATCGTTGGAATTGTTCTTAAGGCCCCCATATGCGCCAATAACACCATGTGGCATTGCTTCTTTTTTGCATAGGCACATTAAAATGGGAAAATACCATACATACAAATAAGATCCTATCTAATAGAGATTGGAACACACAAATCTTGTAGTGCAAAGGGACCTTACACCCTGAACATTGACATAACGACCTGGCACAGACCTCAGAAGAAAGGGCATTTTCCATTCACCCCTGAACCAGGGAAGCCATCCACGAAACATCCAGGCTGGTCTATAACATCACCTGGAAGCAATCCTCTACCACGGAAGACCCTACACTGCTCAGACATCGACCTGCTCAAAAGAGACTTCCCTTAACACTGAGAAGACTTAACAACAACAACGACCTGCTTACAGGACAGGGCTCCCTGCATTGCCCTTTGATTGTGAGGTGAAAGGAGAGGACGCTCCACATCCTGACTTCAATGTAGGATATGCAGATTCCAGGATCTTTATTACAGAAATATGATACCAACAACAAAGACTGTGTGAAAAATAAAAGTGTGTTGGGACTACAGACAATGTCTTGAATTGGACAATCTAGCTTGCCTGGAGCCTAGAGTTGGTCTTGTGCCAGGAAACTTCAGGGGTCGGGTCTCTTTGTATTTAGGCCAAGGTTATTTCTTTCCATGTCCCTCATATTTTGGTGGGCCTATGCAAACAACAATTGCCACTCTAACACCATTTTTACTGTGCTCCTTTGACTCTAATCCTTAAAAAGAACCCACTTAAAATTTGAGGTTAACTTAAGCTAATATGCCTGTATATGGAAATGTAAAAAAATACTATGCCTGTAATGTTTAAGGAGTTATGTAAGTTTTATGGCTTTAGATTGCCTTGTGTACTGTTAAATATTATAACGTGTTACAATCTGGGGACTTGAGGGACAAAGTAATTGTACATGGATTCTGTCTTATTTATCTTAATGTTCTTTGGCTGAAATTTCAAAGTTAAGATATCAGCAAGTGGAGTTCTGAGAATTATGTTATGGGTGATTGTCCTTCCACTGTAACTTTACCTTGTCCTCTTTCTTTGCATCCTTGTTCTCATAATTAAAAATAAAAAAATTTAAAAAAAAAAGAAAAAAAAGAAAACGAACATTGCTTCTACTTACGTGTATTTCTAGAAATAAAATTCTTAGAAATCCTTTAGTCTTTCCTGAATAAAGAGCCGCATGCACAGTGGAGATTCAAGGACCCACGAGTGACAGGTGCAGCACTGGAACGACTACCCCCTCCTTCAGCTGAGGCGTCTGCAGCACACATCAGTGCAATGAAGGCAGGAGGGAAATAAATGAAATGTATTCAGTAAACATAAAGCATTTCATGGTTTGTATACTCTTTAAGTCATGGGGCCCAAATAAATATTTTTTAAAGCCCTAAAAACAGGCAATTGCCATGTGTATGGCTCTGTAAAGACACCAATCTGACCAGTTATACCAGTATTTGGTATAACCAGAACTTTTGTGGAGTGAGTGTGGGCACTCACCCCACCTTCTCAGACTCTGGGAGCCCTAGGAGCCAAAAACAGACCCTACAAAACCCACAGTATCAGCAAAAGTGATTGGAATTCTTGGACTCCTCAGTCATGAATATGAATGTGGCTGTGCAACAACTTTAAATTTTTTTCAATATTGTCATCTCCATAGGAACACAACAATTTACACACACCAATGTGTATCTGAAGCCACCTAATGTTCAGAAACAAAAGAAATAACAGAATTACAACTAGCAGCAAGTGCTTACTAAACCTTTTGACAAAGACTTAATGACCTCATTGTGAGATACAATCATTTTCACAAATTTTATTATGGCTGCACTCTTTTTTCTTCTTTTCTTTTTTAATAATTTTGTTAACATTTACCTGGAAATTAAGTGCTTATCATCAACTATATCAATTGTGTAATATGTGGTCTTTAAATACATTAATTTATATATAAAAATACTGATAATTGTTTTTATAATATACACATGTATCTGATCTCTGTACCAGACATGTTAAACTAATGCGGTGTTATTGTCAATGCCTCAATAAAGCTGGGTGGAGGAGACAGAATCAGGGAGAGAGCAAGTAGGTATTCACTGGTAGAATATTCAGGAGATTTTACTCTTCATGCTTTAAAATCACAACTATCTTTGCAGAAGAGGAAAACAAGTCGGGATACAGTAAAAGTAGTTCTTGAGCAATGAAGAGCAATACAGGCTGATATCAGGAAATAAAAAAAAAACAATAAAATTAAAAAAAATTCAAAAAACCCAACCTAAACCACATAGCTTGAGAAACTAGAAAATGAACAACAAAAGAATTTCAAAATGTAAGAAAGGAAATTTAAAAAATAGTAGAGCATAAACCAATGATATATAGTAATGAAGAAAAGAATGTAAAGGGTAAATGGAAGCAGAAACTGGTTTTCAAAAGAATAAATAAGACTGACACTCCCTTAGATAACTCATAAAGAAATTACAATAGACACCTCAGAAATAGAAAAGATCATGAGATCTTTTCTATTATGAACAAAATTATAAATAATTTATACCACTACATTGGAGAACCTAGGGAAAAATGGGTGATTTCTAGAAGCATACAAACTCCCAAGATTGAATCAGGGTTTAAGAGAAAACCTGAACAGACCAACCACCAGTAAGAAAATTCAAATAATATTTATTTATTTATTTATTTATTCATTTATTTATTTATTTATTTTTGGTTTTTGGGCCACACCCAGCAGTGCTCAGATTAAATTCTTAGTACCTGAATCCTGAAGAAATTCCAAAATATTGAATTAGAAATAAGCTGAATGCCAAAAATAAATAAATAAATAAATAAATAAATAAATAAATAAATAAATAAAACAAGATAATACTGAAAAAGAAAATCACTGTTTAGCGCTATCTGAATGGAAAAAGAAGTGAAAGTAGATCCTAAGAAATAGCATACAGCTATAAGAAAAGATGAGATCTTCAGGTTGGTGAAACTTGGGTGGAATTGGAGGGCATTATGTTAAATCAAATAAGTCAGAGGGAACAAGACAAATACTAGGTGATCTCTCATTTGTAGTATACATAGAGAAAAATGAATAATCAATTTCAAACGATAACAAACTTGATCCTGGATGGCAAAACAGATTATCAAACAAACAAGTTGTGGTGGTTGGAGGGATAAGGAGGTGACCTGGGACATCGAGCTGAGCATCTTGGTGATGCTGAGATAAAGGCACTCTATCTCACAACCATAGACAATAACTATTGCAACCTCATAACCTAAACTACAACCATTTAAATGAAAAAAATTCAGGATATTGGAACAGTTTTAGAGTTACAGAAAAATTAGGGAAAACAGCCAGTTTTGGCACACCCACACCCAGTGTCATTCGTTACTTGGATCTGGCACTCGTTTAACATTTGGTGCAATGACTAAACCCCAAAGGATATATCATTATTAACTCAAATTTACATAGTCTTCCCTACCAGCTCTCTTCAGTCCCAAGAACTCATCCAGGATACCACATTCCATTTTGTTTTCCTGTCGGCTCCGCTTGGCCAAGACTGAGTTTTTATCATTCTGCATAGTTGGAGGAATTTTGCATCATCTCCTTGAAGTCCTCTCGTTCATACTTAAACCATCTTATGCCACGCTGGCCCCAGCCCTGTTTCCTGGTAGCAGGCATCTCTGTCTTCGATGCCAGCTCCAACAACTGCTGCTCGCCCTCCTGCCAGATGACTAATTAGCTCCACACACACAGTTTCCAAAGCCTCCTTCATGGGCTGCCTGAAGCTGCAGCCTTCCGAAGTCTTCCAGTTCCAAGACTTCCTTCACATGGCAGCGAATACACAGTTCACCATGAGGTGTGTCCAACTTTGCAAAGCACATGTGTCATTGCTCAGGCAACATAATGGGACCAGCATGTTTACACCCTCAGTTTCTCCTCCATGACTCTTCCATGCTGTCTGTTTGCCTGTTCCCCTGTTCAGGCATCCCCCAGATTTTAAAAAAAGAAAACAGACAGATGCTTCTTGTGGTGAAGTGACTCTCTGATTCCATTGCTTCTCTACCACTGTGGGCCCTCACAGTCTGGCCTCCATGATTCTGTGACTCCAGAATAAACACCTCTTTCCTCACCACTTGGAACTTGTCTAGTGAGGATGATGATAAGTCCTGAATGCACTAACAACTTCTCTCTCTTGTCCTTTATTTTATTTTATTTTTCTTTAAGTTGAACCAGCAATGCTCAGGTGTTACTCTTGGCTCTGTGCTGGTGGTAGTGCTCGGGGTAGAGATGGGAGCTAACCCGGGCTGGCTGCATGCAAATGCCCTACTCACTGTGCTATTGCTCTGGCCCCTTCTCCTTCTCCTTTTCTTTTTCAGGCCACTGGCTGTGTTGGTCATTCATGCCTTTACAGTCTCTCCCTGAGTTCTTCTGACCTGGTGTTGGTGCTTTTCTCATTCTTTCCACGGCTCCATTCACCTTTGCATATCTCCTTCACTCTCTTGCCTTCCTCAATGGCTTTGCTTCCCAGACTCTGCTGAATCTCAGATGCTATGTGCCATCTTCTCTTTGCTCTTTTTCTTTCCCTTTTTGGTTGTGAGGCCACACCAATGATGCTCAGGGGCTATTCCTGGCTCCATGCTCAGAAGTAATCCTAGGTGGTGCTGGGAAACCATAGCCGGTGCCAGAAATTCAAACTGGGGCCACAATTTAACCCTTTACATACATACATACATACATACATACATACATACATACATACATACAGCCTCTCTTTCTCCCCCATCCTCTTCTCTCTCTCTCTCTCTCTCTCTCTCTCTCTCTCTCTCTCTCTCTCTCTCTCTCATCTCATCTTTATTACCATAGTACATCATGCTGGGCTTTCAGCCCCAGTCCCAAACATCCCTAGACATTTCCAGTGGATTATCTTGTCACTGTATTTAAACAGCTCCATAATTAACATCATCCTTCCCACCCAATTGGCTCCTCTTAAGCATTTTCTAGTTTTTATCTCAGAGGCCCAGACACGAAACCTGGAAACTTTTCACTCCACCTCTCTTGTCTCTGATAATCAATCAACAAATGTAATCATTATTCCTTGACAATGTCTTTCTATAATTCTGTTTCTGCTATTATTTTTCATTTATTTCTCCATTCAGCGAAAATGTATTGCAGGCTTAGTATCTGCCAGATATTTTGCTAGTACATTTTGGTGTTGTTTGCCTTGTCTGTCTTTTGCCAATGAATACAAGTTGTGATGCCAGGTGTGTGTCCAGAATATTCTATGCTACTTTTGTCATCTCAGTAGTAGTCCTTTGCCCATGGCAAAGTCCAAAGCATTCAGTGAAATTCTGAGGGTACATGGACATCCTTATAGGCATCAAGTGTGTGAGTGGAATGGGGGAAGCAACTCATCCCAAACTGCTCTTCTCTTCTTTCAACACTTTTTTACTTTGTTTGTTTGGGGGGCTTTAGGACCCATATCTGACAGTGCTCAGGGCTTATTTCTGGCTCTACATGAATGAGTCACTCCTGGCAGTGCTGTGGGAACCTTGTGTGGTACTAGGGATCAAACCAGGGTCAGCTATATACAAGGCAAGTGCCTTAATCCTTGCTCTATTTCTGCCCTAATAATTGTTTTTGTTTAAGATTACACCCAGCAATTCTCAGGGCTTGCCCCAGATGTGTGTTCAGAACCGGGCTGCTGGCAGGATTCAAGGTGTTCTCTAGGATGCAGGAGGAGGGGAGTTGACAGGCATTTGGTAAATGCAGGAGCATGTTTATTGCCTGTGGTTAAGAGGGCTAGTCAGAGGGAGAATTGGAAGAGCAGATTGTGTAGTCATTTGTGTGTGTCCGTGTAAACAGAGCTCAATGGAAAAGAAGAGCAGCCATAGTAAAAAAGAGGGACACTGAGAATAATATAGAAATGATTCATATAAAAAGTCCATTTGCTTACTTCCAAGGAACTTCCAAGAAGGCAAAAAACATAGCAATAAAAGCCATTCAAGGGGCTGGAGAGAGAGCATGAAGATAAGGTGTTTGCCTTGCATGCAGAAGGTCGGTGGTTCAAATCCCGGCGTCCCATATGGTCCCCTGAGCCTGCCAGGAGCGATTTCTGAGCATAGAGCCAGGAGTAACTCCTGAGAGCTGTGGTGTGACCCAGAAACCAAAATAAAAAAATAAATAAAACCATTCAAAACAATATTTTGTTTTGTGATAACCAAAGATTGTGTCCACCTTTGTATGCCTTGATGTTAATGCTGTCTTGTCTGTGACATTAACTCGTTAGCATAGACCTGGAGGTATGTGCTGCTCAGCTCATTCTGTAGAAGGGGACATGCGGCACTGCAGCAACTTCAATTTCAAATGCACAGTCTAGAACTGTGTGAGCTGCTCTTGGCTATCTGATCCTGACACCCAGCATGCATCTTATCAGCCTGTGCACCCTTCCTCAGGTCAGGGTCTTTTCCTGAGCATAGGAATCTCACTTTTGTTTTCCACGAAGCTTAGGATTCTCCCATTAAAGCTTTCTTTGTACATCCAATAATCTGAGCATTCGTTTGTGAGCAAGTGGATGGCATTGAAGATGTCTGCACAACTCCCACGCAATCATGGAAAATTCAGGCTGCCTTCTCAGCAGACCTCAACCAGCATCCAGTTGAATGAAGCAGTGGCATGAAGTGCTCAGCCCTGCTCTGCCAGTCTTGTATCCTCAGAGGATGCAAAGGATTCCTTGAACCTCATTGCACTGGCTTGTCTTCTGTTTTGCTCATGAAGGACCTCATTGTTATGTTCATGTTCTGTCCATGTAATGTTGGGCTGTGAGCATCACTTGGCGCTGGGCTTTATCCCAAGCAGATCTTAGAGTCGATGACAACCTATGGCTGAAGGAATGAAGGAATGTTCTGTTCCACATGGCAACAGTTGAGCGGTTTTCACTGTTACCATGTAGCACTTTTGCTCTTGATTGATTTTGAGTAATTGCTTTGCTTTTATCAAGAGGAGATTTTATTTGAAGTTCATCCAGTGATTTGGTTCAACAAACTGGTCTTTGGGTCCCAGAAAGTTCCTTTTCAACCTTTCATGTTTCCCCATCTATTATTTCTGGAACAGTTTGACATTCACAGCCCAACAAGGAAAGAGTTTTGTCACACCCTCCTCCCCCCATTCTATGATTGCTATGATGATGTGCTTCTTCGACATAGGATAAAAACTTAATATCTTTTCTTTTACTAACAGACTACTTGAATCCCACAGTCACATCAGCAGGAAGTCCAAACCTTCTCAAGAACTTTTTTTCTTTGTTGTTTGCTTATTTGGGGGGCCACACCTTGTTATGCTCAGGCCTTACTCCTGGCTCTGTGCTTAGTGATAACTCCTGACAGGCCTCCAGTGGCCATATGTGGTGCCAGAGGTTGAACCCAGATTGGCTCCATGCAAAGCAAGTACCTTAACCTGCTGTACTATTTCTCCAGCTCCAAAACTTCCTTTTCTTAATTCAAAAATTTAGGAATTTACCTGGTTTGTAGGGTGCCAATTGTTTTTGAATTGCAGGGAGGGAGGAAAAGTAGGAGGGAGAGAGAGAAAGAGAAAAGGAGAGAGAAGGGGAGAGAAAGACAGATCTGGAGCTATGTCATCTACTTAATGTCCCTTTTGGGAAATGGTCCTGTGGAGATCTGTGTAATTGTAGCCTGGGTGAGAACTTCCTACTTTGTTCTCTATATTCATAATCACTAAAATCACCCAACACAATCATTACAAGACAAAGACCTCTCCAAAAAGGCATCTGTTGTGTGGACAGAGAACTTGGAGAAAACAGAGTATTTGTGCATTAGACTGAACTTGATAAACCCCAAGGAATGAGCTGCAGGCAGGCAAAGTCTTGGTGTTCTCTCACATGGAGCTTTCTCTGCTTGTCTGCCCAGGAGAATCTAGGAAAATGGTCAGAACTTGTAATTAAGAAAACAAAAACTCAGAGCTGTAAAGCAGCCATCTGGGTCACTGCAATCACAGTGGACAGACTGGTGATTAAGAATCATCATGTTCCTCATCTGACCAGCAGACCAAGCCAAATTCCATCCGTCTTCAACATACCAGACGGCTTTCTTGGCTTTCCATTGATGGACCATTGATCTAGGAAAGTGAGGTTAGAATGAGATCATAAAAGGCTTTAATGAGAGCCAGCAGAGGTTAGAGCTTATTTAGCAGAGAGTGAAAACGTGTCTGCAATGAATGCTCTGATCAGGGTTGAAATTTCGGAAAATGAATTCATAAGTGTCCGATGCCATATTATCTAGTATCTACTCAGCTTTGCCACCAAGTATTTACTCAAACTTTGGGGCTTTTGTATCTCAACACTGGCACTAGGACAGAGCACTCAATGTAAGGGAAGGAATCCCAACACACCAACAAGAGGCAAGTGGCATGAAGACATTAGCTGCAGGGCTCAGAAAGCCCCTAATCTAGCTCCTCATTTTACAGATGTCTCCTTTGGTAACATAATAACTTTCTACTTTTAATACAGAGTGCAAATTTGGTTTTCTAATGGTCAGAAAGGCCTAGCACTACCCACTATTTGATCACAGCTGCTCCTCCCTGTCTCTGGGTCTCCTCACTGTTTGACCAAGTCTTTCCCCCTTAATTCAGCCCTGTTCCCAACACCCCCAATTCACATGTTTCCTGTGAAATCTACTTTGTCTGATCCTGTTCCTTCAGATATTTGCTTCAAAGGATCACCCCCAAATCTCAGAGGGATAAAAACACTAGCTTGTTTTCTTTCTCATGGTGTCTGAGGGTAAGGCATTCTGAAAGGGCTTTGCTGGAAGTTTCTGGCCTCTGACTCTGGTTGTAGGCAGTTGAAGGTGAAACTGGAGCAAAACAAGAACTTGAATGCATGAATATCTCCATATAGTTCTGGTATATCCCCATGTAAACTCAGGGTGTAGTGGTACTTTCTATGATGGCAGAGAGACCCCAAGGGAGAAGTCCAACAAGGCTGTTGAAGCTACAGTGTCTTATGCCTAGACCTCGGAATTCACAGATCCTCACTGCCATGGGGCCTGTTAATTGCAAGCTCACAAAATCCCACACAGTTTCAGGAGGAGTCTTGGAGAAGGTCAGAAATGCACTGTCACCAGAAGGATGAGACACCATCATGATTGTGTCTGATTCATTCAACCAACCACACTTCCTTTCCTTCCTGGCTTTCCACCTAACATGCAATACAATGGACACTTTCTGTTCCACATGTATTTTTATGCATGAAAACGTCAACTTGATTAGTTCACACCATGCTCCAGTGACTACCTAGTCATCAGAAAGACATGTTGAGTGAAGGTATTATGTGTTTGAAGCCCAACTGTAGGTCCTGACATGAGACAGTCATAGAGCTCTTTCATAGCTGAGGATAATGGGACTACGAAGAGTCTCTTAGGCCGGATCATTCAGCTCTCAAACGAAGAAATGGATTGAAATTCCTGTCAGGCTCCTTCCCTACTACCAAGCTGCTCAGCAGCAACCAGCGCTCTTTGGACTGCCTCCCTCCTACCCCCCAATAAAGACACACACTGTCACAATCCGCTAGCAGAGCAAAATTCAATTCCCCCCAGTTGGTTGCACTCAAGCTGAGAGCAGAGCAATTGGACTAGAAATTCCCTTATGGCAGATATTTCCAAGTGCATTCTGAGTGCCCAGAAAATTGTGCGTTCAGATCTCATTTCTGCTTTGTAGTGAAAGGACAATTAAATAAAAGGTTAGGCTGTGTTTTTAAATGGCTCACTCAAACTTCAGTCTTGTTTTTGCCTTGCCGGCTTTATAGGCATTTAACCAATATTTATCGTTATTTCCCTGAGGGAGCCCACAGGTCTGTGATATTTGAAATAATAATAAAGCCTCTGTATTGGGCTTTCAAAGGTCCACGGAAAAGCGACCCTGTTAATGTTCACGTTCCTCCATAAGCTGCCCGATGGGGCTGTCCAAGTTCTGCTCTCCAGGAACTTTTCACCCAGTACCACACTGGAAGGCTGGAGACTTCAAAACCCATTAGTTCCTGTTCTTATTGTGAAATATATTCAATGTTTGGGTCAACAAAGGGGCATCTAGAGAAAATGATGATTTAAATCATTGTAAACGTAGCTCCAAGAGGGGAACCACGCTGAGGGGTGTGGTCACAGCCACCAAGACCTTTGCTTTTCCTCCAGGTTTTTTGTACCCTGGGAGGCTTGTCACCCCACAAAAGATCAATCCCCGCCCCGGGCAGCCTCTGAAATGGGGCATTTGCCATCCTAGACTCCAGATTCTCCCTACCAGCCAGTGCCACAAAACAAATTCCTCAGAGGTCTGCCTTTTCTCCCCCCAATTACTCTTTACCATTGTCCTAAAGAATTGGATTTTGTTTGCTTTTATTTTTATTTATTTTTTTTTGTTTTGGTTTTTTGGGTTTTGGGCCACACCCAGCGGTGCTCAGGGGTTACTCCTGGCTGTCTGCTCAGAAATAGCTCCTGGCAGGCACGGGGGACCATATAGGACACCGGGATTTGAACCAACCACCTTTGGTCCTGGATCAGCTGCTTGCACGGCAAACGCTGCTGTGCTATCTCTCTGGGCCCCTTGTTTGCTTTTAATTAAATATTTTTCCTTCATCTGCTAAAGAACAAACCCAGATAGATAACATATGCCAAGTGAGCTAAAATACCCAGAAAGATGGTTTTTTTATTTATTTGTTTTTTTAATTTGTTTTATTTGCTTTAGGCACTGGGGATTGAACTTTTACAAATCAAGTATGTGCTGCCTCCCTGCATATTCAGAACTATAATCAAATCTGTGTATCCCTGTGTCTATTTTCTCTTCTTCAAGATTTGCCAGTAATCTCCACCTTCATTGAACCCTCTGAAGGAGTTGTTTAAGTTCCCTTTTAGTTCATGTTCATTTTTATTGAATCCCCATGAATTCCAAACTCACAAAGATATGTAGGATTGAATTCCAGGCATACAATGTTGTAACTCCAATCCCTTCACTGTTGTCTGTAGAATAAAAGCCTTTGGATGGGCCTGGATGGTGATGGATGGTGATGGAGGGATGAGAGACCTTTCTCCTCCAGCCCAGGCCATGTGTATGCAACCCCCTCCAGCTGTTGAGTCTGAGGTTTCAGGATAGCGGCTGGGAGAAAACTCACAGGCAGTCAGGCTTCTGGAGATATCATCTTTATTCAGCCCTGGCCAACATGTGTGGCCTATCATAACCATTTACGCTGGATTCCTATTCAGCCCTGCATTGTACCTTGTCTCTTAGCCTCTTTCCTCCTCATGTTTCTCTCTCCAAAAATCCCCATCCTCTCCTCCTGCTGCTTCTTCCTCCATCAATCCTCCAAAATCCTCTAATCTCCCTTCCTGACCTCCTGGCCAAACCTTTTGAGATCTCCCCAAGACCCCTCCCAGAAATGGGCAGGTCTTACCCTAAGGTAAAGTTCTGTAGAAGATGGGGGTGGGGTGACATTTGTCCATTACCCTTCATCAATGTCTCCAGTTTTCCTCCTGCTCTTCAGCCTGTCTCTGTAGCAGGTAATTTCCACCTTCACCATGATCCTATGTTTCTTTCTCTAACTTATCCCAACCCTCACCTCCAGTGGCAAGCTTTCTGCTGAAGACCAGTTCTCCCGCTCTTCATTTCTCTTGCTTTTGGGCATTTGATATTCCCTTTAGAAGTTTTGATATGACAGATCACTCTGAGCCTGTTCCTCAAGTTCTCTTTTAAAGAGACTATCTGTCTTCCTCCCCTGCTTTGTCTTCCATTTTCTCACTTTGCACAAAACTTGGCTTTTCAGCCAGCCCTCACCTAGGATGTTTATAAGTAGCGAAAGAATTAGAGTCATAACTCAGGTGCCCTGTACAAAGTGCTGGTTAGGGCGTCTAGGCAGGTTAACAGGGAGGAGGAACCAGCAAGCAGGGCAGGCCAGGGCTTTGGGATTGCTCCTGTCTCTAGGCCTGATACTCAAGGGCCAGTGGATCTGCGGGATACAACTAGATCTTGAATCTTCTTTCTCTTCTCCCCACAGGTAATACCTGTATTCACTTCATGAGAATTTACCTAGTAAAACCTAGTAAAATTATATAGCAGGTTGGCACTGTGCTAAGTGGAGGGTGCTAAGATACTTTTCCTTAAAGTACCTTAAAGTACTTAAAGTACCTTAAACAGGGGGCTACAGAAACAGAAAAGAGAGCAGACAAGGGCGATAAGTTCTTTTGAAGCTTAAGCCGAGCAATGGTTCCTGTCAGTGACAACACAGATCAGTACCAGTGACTCAGCTGAATCAGTTGCCCTTTCAAGGGTTTGGCATAGGACTTAACAGGTATGATACCAGAGGAGCACAATATTTCTCTCTCCATAAACAGAATAAATAAAGATGCATTGGTACTTTTTGTAAGTTGTTATTCAGGACTAAGACTAGAAACTTAGAATCTTGTTGCACTAACTCTTCTAAAAACCTTGGCATTTTTTTGGATTCCCATAAATACCCCTATTTTTTTTTCCATCTATTTTAACCTCATTCTTCCATTTTGTGGGTACATCGGAGGAGAGGAGGGAAAGAGAATGAAAGGGCTAAAACCCAGAACCTCCTTCATTTCAGGTATGCACTCCACCACTGAATTAAATCCCCTCAGGCAACATTTCTTAATTATTTTCTCCTTTAATTCTCGAGTCTGAAACAAAAATAGCAGAATGTCTTCTAGGGAAAGCAGGTTTTTGACATTATGGAGCTGTAGGAAAAATTGTCAAGACAATTTTATGATAGGATCAACTTAAGCAAGCCAATAATTTTTACAGTGAAACAATTTAATCATATTGACACTGAAAAAAAATTAAAAACCCCAAAGAGCTATTTCTGAAAAAAAGACATAATCACTATAATTTAGAAAATAGCAGGGAATTTTTAATTTATAGGATGTGGCTAAAGTAGTGCCTAGTGTCAAATTTATCATTTTAAGTGCTTTTTACCACTTCCCAGATAGGTTTTAGATAAGTTAGACCTGGGTTCAAATCCCAAGGCCACCACTTACTGGGTGACCTGGAATGACCTTGACCCTCTCAGCTTGTTCCTCCAAATGTGCGACGAAATATTGATGGCTTGCAGGCAGGAATGAACTTAAGAAAAGTGTTGAGGATAGAATCTGGCTTGAAATAACTACTTGACAAGCAGTGACTGTTGTAAATTTCTCAAGAGTTAGAGTTTTGTGTGATGACTATTTAATCCAATATAAAAAGGGAACACATTTTCGTATTCCTAATGCTGCAAGAGCTTAGAAATAATCCAAATGTCACCTACCTGTCTTTAATCTAAGAGGGCCAGCTTTTTTTGATTTATTTGAACTTGATGTGAGTGCTTCTGGCAGTTTTTAATTAAGCCCTCACAGATTTCCTATCAATGGTTATGTGATACACGAATTATTTGCTAAAATAATATTCCTGTTTCCTTTCTGGGATTTTCCTCCCTAGAAACAGCATGCAGGCAGCAATATTAAACACCACATCTGATTGGTAACAGTTTCCAATGTTTGAAAACAGAGTTTTTCATTGGAGAAAAGGTTCTTTTGGTCTCTTTAGAGACTCAAAGAATGGGAGCCTGGCTTTGTTCAGTCCGTGTTCTGGCTTCTGGGAGAGGAGATAGGAATTCAATTAGCACCTTGATGTTTTCTTTATCCTTCGTTGCAGTGCCGAGGGATGCTTCCTGTGCACAATGGTGTCAGCTTGCTTCAAAGGAGAAGGAAACAATTTCTTGGTTTTTAATTTTCTACCAAAAGGCAAGACACCCATTTTGTTCCACTCTAATTGGTAGGAAAGCTGGGGCATGACTTGGAGAGAGACAGATGCTTTGAAGGCGGTGGAACACGGGTCTTCATTAATCTCCATGCAGGACTTATGCTCTGTGTATCTAGAGCTGAAGTCGATGGATGATTCAGGAAGACAAGCCGTCGCAGAGCCCTAAGTCAGTTTTTTGTGGTTTGAGTTTTTGTTTAAGAATTCCTCTAAATGGGGGAGGAAATGACACTTTCACAATCTTCCGCTACATCAGAAATGCGGAGCTCATTGGTTTAATCAGGACTTGAAAAAAATTTGAGAACTTATTTTAAGGAGGTAAGCGACAAACTTATTTACAAAAACGTTGTTTTATTGAAGTTGGTTGACCAAACCTCATTTTAGAGAAACCCATGGAGTGGTACTGTCACCCACCTGTCTGTCCTTGCTTTGCAAAGCAGGAAGCAAAGTCCCCAAAATGATAGAGACTCTTTCCCAGGATTTATGAACTCATTTGTGCTCTAGTCTTTTTATGAGAGACTTTTAAAAGAGAATTGAATTTTAAGGACCGTGGTTTACAAAAACGTTTAGCTTAGGGTTTCATGCATAAAGCATTCCAGCATCATACCCTCCACCAGAGTGTCTGCTTCCATCTACCACCATCCACTCTCCTCCACCTTCCTCCCAGTCTCCACCTTCCACCATCGCCATCTTCCCACCGAAGATCAGTTCTCAGTTTCTGCTGCCTTTTGGCACTTGTAATTCCCCTACTATGTTTCTTTATACCCACATGTAAGAGAGATCATTCTGTGTCTGTCCTCTCCTTCTTACTCAGCATGAGGCTCTCCAGATCCATCCAGGTAGTAGCCAATTGTATGATTTCATCTTTTCTTATAGCCAACTAGGTTTCCATTATGTATAAGTTATGTGTAAGTTTCTTTGCCCAACATAGTTCCTTTGTTCTTCATCTCTCAAGTTCTTTCCAAATTTTCCCTATTGGAAACAGTGCTGCAATTAATGTAGAAGTACTAATGTCTTTTCTGGGTAGAGTTTTGGGGCCTTTGGGAGGTATACGCCAAGAAGTGGAAGGCTGGGTCATATAAAAGCTCAATTCTTCCTTCCTTCCTTCCTTCCTCCTCCTCCTCCTCCTCCTCCTTCTTCTTCTCCTTCTTCTTCTTCTTCTTCTTCTTCTTCTTCTTCTTCTTCTTCTTCTTCTTCTTCTTCTTCTTCTTCTTCTTTCTTCTTCTTCTTCTTCTTTCTTCTTCTTTTCTTCTTCTTCTTCCTCTTCCTCTTCTTCTTCTTTCTTCTCCTTCTTCTTTTCTTCTTCTTCTTCTTCTTCTTCTTCATCTTCTTCCTCTTCTTCTTCTTCTTCTTTCTCTTCCTCTTCTTCCTCTTCTTCTTTTTCTTCTTCTTCTTCTTCGTCTTCTTCGTCTTCTTCTTCTTCTCCTTCTTCTCCTCCTCCTTCTACTTCTTCTTTTCTTCTTTCTTCTTCTTCCTTCTTCTTCTTCCTCTTCTTCCTCTTCTTCATCTTCCTCCTCTTTCTCCTCCTCCTTCTATTTATTTTTATTTTTTATTTTTGGGTCACACCTGGCAGCACTCAGGGGTTATTCCTGGCTCTACACTCAGAAATCACTCCTGGCAGGCTCGGGGGACCATATGTGATGCCAGGATTTGAACCACAGTCCTTCTGCATGCAAGGCAAACGCCCTACCTCCATGCTATCTTTCTGGTCCAAGGGTTGTTTGTTTTTTTAATCTAAATACCCTCATTATTTTCCCAAAAGGCTGGACCACCAACAGTAAATGAGGGTTTCTTTCCCTTTCACATCCCACCAACATGGATTGTGCTTGCTCTTTATGCAAACTGGCATCTTAATTCCATAACTACTTTGTCCAATAAAAGAGCTAGTTTACAGTTTCTTCCTATGCTAGGCAGTGGAAGGATCTTCGCTTTCACTTCCCAAGAGAAAGGCCTCAAGAGTGGCCAATGATGTTTTCTGCAACTCTAGGAAGCTGGAGCCCAGCATTGCTCTACATTGCTCAGTCATTTAACCCAGTGCACTGGCCACTTGCTTTGACTTGGCTGCACACCTAGATAGAAGCAGAGCTATAGAAGCAGAAGCAGCACTGAATAAAATGCCAAAATCCCCCCTTTGTTTCCAAGCCTCCCTATTCTATAAACCACCATTCTGAGAAATGTTTTCAATGTGGAGGAGCTTGAGGGCTTGCTTTAGGCTAGAAGTCACCAACTCCCTCAATGCCTGCAGCGGTCCAGCTGACAACATAAATGATTGATTTTGGCCACGTGTAAAACAATTATGGGGGAGTGAGTAGGAGCGCAGGGGCTGCTTCCAGCTGGAGAGGGCGCCCCTATTTTAACGGGGCAGCTGCTCCTTATTTTCAGCCAATTATGTTTCTGTGCAGTAACGCAGGCCCTGGTGAGCCAATACTCAAGATTCCTCAGGGAAAGCCATAAACCTGCATTTCGTGGCAAATCTCTCCAACTTCCAAAAGGGCCAAGCAGAACTAGGCTCCCAGCTCTGTTGGCTCTCAGGAGGCAGCAAGCAGTGCCCAGACTTGTGATTTTTCATCACTGATTTCCTCACTCCCTCACTGCTGCCTCTCTGAATCTTTCTCCTCTTCTAGGCCTAGGTCTATTCTGCAGAGGCACCTGAGAAGCTGAGGCTCATAACTGTCATGGTAAATGTCTCATGGCCAATTTTCGATGTTAGAAATGTCATGTGTGTAGTGTGCTGTTTTCAGAGGGGAGTTTTGTGGGTGACTTCTGCCAGGAGATACATGGAGTCATACCTGGTGGTGCTTAGGGATTACTCCTTGTGGGCATGGGGTACCATACAGGATGTTGGAGATAGAACCTAGGTCATCTGCATGGGAAGTAAGTACCCTATCCAAGAATGATCACTCCAGCCCCAAGAATTTCTTTTCAAAATAATTTAATTTTGGGTTCCTAAATTAAATTTTATCTATCTGGCCCAAAGAATATGATTTTGAAAGAACTGACCAAAACACCAATGCCAACTGTAAGTCAGTGCCTAAAGGCTGCATCTGTTTTCAGGGTGATTGGGGACAAGGGATGGCTTAACTGACTGGAAAAGAAGCTTTGCATGATCAAAACCTGGGTTTCAAACTCCAGTGCCACACAGTGTTCCAAGCAACAGATTGGGGGTCTTAACACCCAAAAACAAAGACATCCCTAAATAGGTTAAAGCATTCAGAGGGGAAACATAGCCTGCCAATGGTTATTCTCTCTCATTCTCTTCCTCCCTCTTTTTTCTTAAAGAATGGGTGCATCAATAAATATAAGCCAGTTAGTTCAGTGTATTTAAACCATGGCCTATTCTTTTAGGGGGTACACTCAGAGGTACTCAGGGGTTACTCCTGGATCTGCGCTTAGAACTATTTCTGGTGGTATTCAGGGAACAATAAAGGATGCTGGGGGCCTAACCTGAGTTGGCTGCATGCAAACAAGCACCCTACCCATTGTACTATCTCTTTGGCTCCAAAACATGGCCTATTCTACAGGCATTGGGGAAAGAAGGCCCAGCACATTAAGGTAGGGCAGGGCAGAGGAAATCAGAGGTGAGTCTGTTAGCCCCAGCAGAATACAGACTTCAAGAGCATCATTTCAAGCATCAGAGCTGATACCGGGGTATCAAATCAGAAGGACCATGAATTCAAAAGGGGACAAATAAAAGCATAATGAGGTATGCAGGGACAACAGGCATGAGATGGACATGAGAAGCATTGCAATGGCCACATGAACAGGCTGTTGATGGCTTTTGGGCTGGGAGGAGGACTATTTGGTAGTAATTAGTTCATTCAGGGGGTCAGCACTTCCTCACAGCTGCTTGTACTAGGCCACACCATGTCACTAAACCCAGAGCTGGGGAGAAAGGGGTATACACAGGCCCAGCAAGGCTGGAAGTGAGGAAGACAAAATTAGCAAGATATATGAAATGTCCAAATGATGCAGAATCCTGAGGTCTGAGGGGAGAATGGAGCTAAAGAGGGGGAGGGTAGTAAAGTGAGCTTAAAAAGGGTTTGTAGGGCCCCGGGGAGATAGCACAGCGGCATTTGCCTTGCAAGCAGCCGATCCAGGACCAAAGGTGGTTGGTTTGAATCCCGGTGTCCCATATGGTCCCCCGTGCCTGCCAGGAGCTATTTCTGAGCAGACAGCCAGGAGTAACCCCTGAGCACTGCCAGGTGTGACCCAAAAACCAAAAAAAAAAAAAAGGGTTTGTAAACAGGAATTAGACAGGACCCCTGCTGGGGTCTGAGTGATAATACAGGGGGGGGTAAGGATACTTACTCCCACTGGGCTCTGTGGAATAGATAGTAGAGCACTTACTTTACATGCAGCTGCTGGGTCTGATACCCGGCATCCCCTATGGTTCCCCAAGCCCTGTTAGGAGCAATTCCTGAGCACAGAGCCAGGACTAATCCCTGAGTACTTCCAGGTATGCCCTCTTCCACCCCCCCCCCCCCCAAATGGTTAACAAACTAACAGAGTCTTGACTCTTGGAGACCAGCTTCAGTAGAAAGGAGTAGACAGAGTTTATATCTGGGCTGGCAGCTTTGAAGAAAACGGCTGCTGTGTGTGAAAGTCAGGAAATCAGAGTCACATGTGGCCCACACCTGCCATGAGTGCTGCCATTGTTCATCTCCTCTGGGAGCCTCATCTCTGGGCTGCTGCCTGGCTTCACTTTCCAGTTTTCTTAGATGTAAGGAGTGTGGTGTGACTGGTACAGGACAGAGGTACCAGGGGTTCAAATAAAACCTTGAAGGCCAGAAGACAGCATTAAGGGTGTGTGCTTAGTATGTGACTGGCTCGGGATCAATTTCTGGCACTTAGTGGTCCCCTCTGAACAGCACCAGGTGCACCTGGAAGCCCCCTGCAGGTGTGGGTGGCTAGTTATAGCTGGCACTGTGGTGCCTGGCCTGTATCACAATCTTGGGCCCTTGCACTGAACTACGAGGCCAAGAGTCACCAGGACCTTCTCAGCAGTGCTGAACAGTCCCAAAGCAACAGCAATGCCAAAAAAAACTCTTTTTAAATGTTTAAACAAAATGCTTTTAGGAAATGTGGAAGACATAAGGGAATCCCATGGAGTAAAAAAAGAAATTGCACACCCCAAGTTGGGATGTGGGTGGTTCCAGAGTGGAACCCAAACATCTGACTCTTCATGTCAAGAATGGAGGCTCCTTCTTGGAACTCCTGAATGTGCCTTGAATTGTGTTCATGATTTCACCTGGATTCCATTTCAGCCTCAGAACAACCCATTTTACCAATGGGAACATAGAGTCAGAAGGTTGAAATAGCCTCATTCGAGGTTGTTCTTCTATTGAGCAGCTACGCGCAGGCTGGAACAGACTTTTAGAAGGCTCCAAAGCCTGTCCTTCAACCAGTGGTTCAGACTAGACTGCTCCCACAGCTCCCCTCCTCTGTATCCCCCAGATAAAACTCAGATGGAGATACAGGCAAGTGAAACCGGAGCCTTGGCACTGCTCTTTGAAAAATCACTCAGCTTGCATATTCCTAAAGAGTCAATTCATGTTAAGAAATAATTTCCCTTGTGCTCGCATGTGACATGTATTTTTAGGATCTGCTGTTAGCAAGTGTATTTTTGTGTGATTGAGTGGGAGAGTGGGAAGAGATTTGCAGAGCTGTTTAAACCAGAATGCAGGGGGGCACAGCCGAGATTGTAAAATCTCTGCCATCTGAGGTCTCAGAAAAACCACCAAGAGACGTGCTCTGGATTTATTATTCTATGTACATCTCCAGATGAATGACTAGTTAAAGGTATTGTTAAAGCATTCGAAATGACCCACTTCCAGCAGCGAACAAAATCACTGCCTCTGCCAAGCCAACTGGCGTTTCTGAGATGATAAAAACCTCAAAGTGAGGAAAATGGTAAAACCGCTAAAGCAAGAATGATACACGGTAATGGGGAATGATTTAAAAAAAAAAAGAAAGAAAGAAAGAAAGAAAGAAACTTTATTGTCTGCGAAGGCAGATGGCTGACCACTAGGTGGGCCTCGGTGTAAATGTCCTAGGTAATTGGCTCCTGGGGTTTCTGGCAAGGAAGAGGAAGACTCCTGGTTGGAACCCCAGATCTTGGCTCCTGCTACACCCTACCACTCTCTGCCTCTTCCCACAACCAGATCTGATGGTTGAGCCAAACTAGCAAAGGAACACCTTTACCTTAAAAGGCATTTCTGGAACCAAGGACGTGAAAACGTAATTAAAGACCGGATTTCCTACCCGTCCTTCTTTTCTGCCATACAATTATCCGCAGATATAAAATTGCCTGCTTTGATAATTGTACCCTCCAAACGAGGGGCAAGTGGCTAATTATGCCCACATGTGGCCGATTGCACTCTCCATTAGCCAATTATGGGCACAATTATTTGTGCACATAAATAATCGTACTCACGGAAAATAGCAGCCCTCCTTTCAAATCCTCCTGCTTGGAGAGGCTGATGTAGTAATTGTCACAATGGAAATGTACTGGGTGGGGAGGGGAAGCGTCCCAGGTCCCAGGAAAAAGCAGAAGTGACGTGCCCTGCAGCCAATGGCAGGAGGCAGCAGAGAGAGGGGGGAGGGACCAGATTCTAGTTCAGGACACCTGCTTGGGAGTGGCTATATCTGGTGAGGGGCTGCAGGTCATTCATTCCCCATCCTTGGGATCTGGTCCTCTGGGCACTGTGAATGGAATAAGGGGGTGCAGAACCCCAGTTCTATGCACTCTAGGAGGGCTGGGGCAGACAGAAGCAGCTCAGGAAAACGAGGAAACACAGGTGGGCCAGCACATTTTCACTTGCCAAGGAAACTGCGTAATAATAATAATACCGAATAGTGCAGGCCTCCCTGTTATTGGGGAGGCTGGAAAAGAACAGGCATGGAGGAGCACTCAGAAAATGACATGGGGTCATGCAGAATTCACCCCTTCACCAGCCCAACCCTGGTGAGATGCTGCAGGGTGAGAAGAGGCCACTGGCTCATGCATGTCCCTGTTTTACTTCTCTGTGGTCAGCAAACGAGGGGCACTTTCTGGCATGGGATTGGCAGTTAGATTGGCAGGCAAATTAAATGTCAGTGAACTGGGGCCTTATGATTACTCCTGTGACAGTGCTAACACAGTGCATGGTGCAGTGTTAAGATTCTGCGCTGCAGGATAGCACAGGGGTTAAGGCACTTGCTTTGCATGCAGCCAACCCTGATTCGAATACGAATACCTTTTCTGGCCTCCTGAGCCTCAGCAGATGTCACTTAGAGCCAAGGAATAGCCCCCGCTAACCCCCCTAACACTTCCACTCACCAAAATAAAGACTAATGCTTGCCATTAGCCTATACCCTCTTCTCTTTTCTCATACACAGTAGGAAACATTGTATTTTTCTGGATGGTCAGAAACACACAGGGCAGAGATGCTCAGCCTTGAAAGAAGGGGTGTCTGCCATAATAAAGAGGGGTACAAAAGTAGGAAGCCACAGCACGGGTCAGCATGATGATCAAGAGTTAAGAGCATGAACCCTGAGACCCTCTGCTTTTGAATCCTAGCTGTGTGATACAGGGCAAATGACCTTATCCCTGACCCCTCTGTGGCTTGGGTCATTCTTCTATGAAATGGGAATTATATTATTCCTGCATCATCAATTGTTGGGAGGTTCAAATGACTCACCTTATCAGCAGAAACATGCAAAATAATGACTAACAAAGCCAGCATTAATTGCCATAACTTATTATTTGGCTCAAAATAGATCCCCAAAATCTTCCCTCAAAAAAAAAAAAAAAAGAATACCCACGACTCCCAGATTTTTAGTATTTCTAAATATCATGTGAGTAACGTATGAAATAAAGCAAATTCATGGGTTCATTTTAAGTCACGAGGGTGCTCAGGAACCATCCCTGAGGCAAATACTCCCTGCTGAGGACCACACTTCAAGGCAGCCCTGACCACATCTGCTTCTTGCCTGGACTCAAGTGCTCAGCGGGAAGGCGGCTATAACTTCTATGAAGGGCTTCAATCTGAGTGTTCTACTCTCTCCTCACATGCTCAGAAGGGCCAGAACTCTGGGCCTGAAACCTGGGATACCCCTCTTTGCTGACAAGAACCAGGGCGTTGTATCAACATCCTCATGACAGGCTGGGAACCTGGCTGGAACAAGTAACAACTCCCTCCTCTAATTCTTCTGTAGTTCCAAGAGACAGTATTTTTTTTTAAAAATCCCCTTTCACTATGCTAGAGCTAGTAAAACATCACCAGAACCACAGGCACTTGAGGGATACTCCCTAAACAGAAGGCTTTTGGCTACAGGAGATCCAGATCTGTGGGAATGATTCATGACCTGGCCATTGCACAGAAATACTGACCTGCATCTGTATTTTTTAAAAACATAAAGCCCTGTTTTCTTGTATAGAAACAGCTGATGGTGACAATAATCAGCCTTTTCTAGGTTAAAGAGGGATCCAGGAACTCTGGGCACCAGCTTTTCTCAATAGAAGGTGAGTGGACAGCTTGTGTTGCATATTTGCCACTATTTCTCAGGGTCCAAATGCTGAAGCAAGAACTGGAAAGAGCCTCTGGGCACTGGACACTATTGGAAGGGTTTGTTGATATAGAAATACTACAAGAAAAGAAATAAAAATGTTCTATTAAAATGCAACTTTAAAGGTGATTTCCTTTTCTCAGTTTTTCACCCTGAGTTTTTAGGATGGCACGTTCGACATGCCTGGTGCCAGATCATTGATCTGTTCTTGAAAACTGAGACTTTCAGGAATGCTCAGAGAGCAGGCAAATGGCCCTCCGGGAGTCTTTATGTGGCCTGGGCCTGGCAGGCTCTTTTCTCAGCAATCATTTCATGGGTGATGTGGAAAGGAGCAGGAGAGGTGATGTAATTACACAGATGTCATGACTCTCACGATTAACAGTGATAGTTCTGGCCAGTGGTCCCTGTTTTAGGCCTGGACCCTCTATTCCCATCATATCCCTCAGAGGGCAGCTGTAGCAGGAGATGCAGTTTCCTGGGTCCTATGGGACTGACATGGTAACCCATGGTTTTCTATGGACAATATTAGTGATATGCTCACCTGGCAAGAACTCCTAGGGCTGGGGTGCTGGACGAAGTCTAACCGAGTGAAAGGGAGCATCATCAGAGCCAGAACAAAGAGGAAACCAAACTCACCCCTTTCCTTCCCTAAGTCCTTACATTTGCAAACCAGTTCTTCACAAGGCTGGGCCTTCAGTGCTCAGATATGACAACTTCTCTGCCTGCTTCCAATGACCCCTCACTCCTTGTTCACCTGCTTTTATTGTCCTGTTGTTTTCCTTCATAATTTTTGCCATCATGTGGCCTAGTAGATAGATATATAAATAGAGCTCTCCACCCCCAGAAAACTAGATACAAATTCTTCTCTAGTGCACATAACTTTTGTCATCACATGTTCACTTTGGTTTTTAAGTCATAATATTTTGTTATTTGCTCAGATACCATTACTCTGTGTCTTTCTAACTCACTGTCTTCCTTCTCTAGTTAGTCATTTAATTTAAGTTGTGATGTATCGAGCATGTGCTTACAGATCATTGTGGAGAGTTTCTGGACTATCCTATTTTGAAAAAAAAATTTTATTATTTTTACCTAATATCAATGGTATTAAGCAATAATATTTGCTCACCTATTTGTGATCAAAACTGATCAAAACTTCTAGGAATGATCCAAAATAACTTAGTATGTGTGATTTAGGTTTTTACAGACAGACCAGTCCCTGGGCCTGTTGGATAAACAGATATCCAGGAATAAATATGCTTAGCTAGAAAGATAGTAATCTGCGGAGAGGGTTTGAAAAGTGATCTATGGATCCTTATGTACTAATTAGCAGAACACTAGCACCCTAGTGGGATGCCCTATTAATGGGGGACTTGTTGATGGGGCTACTATATTCATTCTTTTCTCTTCTGTCCTCCCAGAAGACAATCCAGACACTTGGCATTAGCTACTCCAGGACCTTTGATATACAAAGGTCTACATAGGTTAGATGAGCATAGAGAGGCAACTGTCTGTTAAACACATTCCTGTGTTTTCTTGTCTAAACAATAAATACTGTATGTGAAGGACCATCAGGGTGCTCAGGCTATGGGTCCCCTGGCTCCATGATTTTCTCTCTTATGTCTGTCTTGTTTTCTTAATCATCATGGCGCTCCTAATTCAGGCCCATTCACCAGGGGCTGGTCCCTGGCATGGGCCCCTTTGCTGTGTTGTTTCATCCATCCCCTTTGAAAAATGCTCTTCAACATGATGCCCAGCATGTCCACAGAGGGGGAGATGCAGCAAGTCTTTCTTCTCTTTACATAGAATGTAGTGCATGGGTGATGGAAGCTCATAGTTCAACATGCAAGATGGGAACTCTCCATTTCTCCTGCCCTCTCTCTTCCATCCACCTGTCTCTGTTACACACACACGCACACACACACAAATGCACTTGCACACTCACATAGCAAGCACATTCACATATACTGCCAACAAATATAGAGCTGCTGGGAAGCCTCATTCTGATGAAAATGGTGCTGCCGTTCTGCATCATGAAGTTTTATGCCTTTATTTTAGAGGCCGGCCTGCAGCCTTCTTCCAAAGGGAATGGAATGGAAAAGGTCCCTGGTCTGCGGCTTCTGCCTCACTCCACCCCCGCCCCCCATCTCCTCACACAATTTCCAGAGAAGTGGGGAGGGGTAGTGGTGGTCCCTGTGGGTGGAGCCACTAAAGGGAGCAGGGACGATGGGTGAAGAAATGAATCTGCAGGTCAGGCTGGCTGCCCAGATGGGGCATCATGCACTGCTAGGGATTGTTCGAGCCCATCAGAACTAACTAGGCAGAAGCTCCCAGGGCTCTATAGATACCACTCTACAGGAAAGATCTGTGAGAACACACCTGCCCCTGGCCCATTTTTCTGCCCTGACTGTGCTGACCAGAAAGAACACAGGTCCTCGCTTTTCTCCCGATCAGAAGGGGAGGAGAGCAGCTCCTGAGACACATTGTGTCAAGACTGTATCAAGTATCCACCTGTGAAATTGCATCTGGTCCTCACAGTTTCCTCACAGTTATCTGTAGAGTGGGACACACCCCTTGACACTATAAAGGGGGAGCACTTTGAATGGAGGGCCAAGGAAATTGAGATCAGTCAGGAAGCTGGACATGGGCAGATAGAGGGCCAGTCCTCATGAAGTCGAGAAGCTGAGGCTTGATGTCTTTTGTGGGGCCATAACAGGTGAAAGGGACTTTATCAGTGCAACCGGGGTGGGTGGCAAAAGGGGGCACAGTGGAGGGGCCCAGGAGTGAAGGAAACTACACAGACCGACTGAGATTCTGTGATATGTCTAGGAGGAGAGTCCAGGCATTAAATTATAGTTTGGGGGATCAATACTGTCACCTCAAATGAGTATGAAATGAACACAGTTCAGGTTTTAGTGATTACACATTGGGGGATCCTAGAAGAGGTCAGAGCCAGTTTGAAAGGTGTACTTCAAGGGGTCATGCATATAAGAGAAAAAAGAAACTCGGAAATAAATTTGCAAACAGGTGCAGTTTGCAGCTGGTTCTATGCAGCTGTACCAGACATGATCTTGTCGCATTGCTATGGACAGGAATGAGTTGATCCATTACAAATACTCTGCAACTGACAATATTGAAAAACTAGCTCCTAGTCTATTTGAAAGGCAGAGTTAACTCTTTAACTCAGAGGGTTGACTAGATGGGAGCCCCAGCACCCCTCCCCCATTTCCAATTCCCTCACAGGTCTATTGTGACTGACTCTATGTGGAAGGAAGTGAGACTGGAAAAAATGGTTGGAACCAAGTTCCTAGTCATAATAAAAGTCACACAAAAGTATCCTACAGACTAGTTAGTCTCTATTGTAATCAGGGCCAGAGGAATAGTACGGTTGGTAAGACACTTGCCTTATATGTGGCTAAGCTGGGTATGATCCTGGGCTTGATATGGTCTCCTGAGCACCACTAAGAGGAATCCCTGAGTGCAGTCAAAAATGAACCCCAAGCATCGCTGATTGTGGTCCAAACAAAAACCTACAGAGCTTGCTATAAGTTCAAATTCTTATATCCAAGGGCCTGATACTGAAAGTTTGGGGGGACAACTAAACGCCTGCAATTCTGTAAGTAAAGCAACCCAGGAGATTCTAATGCACCCAAGAAACCTGGGCAGGACTAATAGAAAACAAAGGGTGATTATTAAGTTGGGAGAAACCTAAAGACCCTTATGTTGGAGCAGAGGAACCTTGATTAGAAAGAAGTACAGGAAGTTGGAGGGTTGGAAAAGGTTGGAAGCTACAGAAACAGTGGTGGATGCCTGACTGGCACAAACAGGTACCAGGCACAGTCATTCCTGAGACTGATGGGAGCCTGGCCTGGGGGAGGAGGAAGTGAAATGTAAAAGGATAGAAAAGAGCAGATCCACGGAGCTTAGCCTGCTCTTAGAGGCAGACCCAGTGCAATGGGAACATTGCTACCAGGATCCTTCGGGGTGTCCAGGCAACTGGTCCAGGCTAGTGATGGGTGGGAAAACTCCCCCAACACCAAGCCTCAACTCTGAAACTCCCCTCAGACTTTCTGGAAAGATAGATCCTAAAAAAAAAAAAAAATCAAATTCTCCAACTCAGGCCAGTCATCATGTGGAAGGGGGAAATGCTGCCGTCCATGGCCTCACTCAGTCATTCATGAAAAAAACTTTTTGGGGGTTACAGTAAGTTGATACCTTCCCCTTGCCCAGGGCAGAACAAGCTCTCCCCAGGAATACAGGAAAGCAAAGGGAAGATGGTGGGGGCAGGGGCCAAACTTTAAATAGATTTCAGCTCCCCATCTCTGGCATGCTGAGATAATTCAATTATAATTCTAATGGAGCAGGCCCTCCTGGGGATCTCCCAATTGGAAAATGAATTGTGCATCCCTGCACACAGGTTGCCTTACACATCAGCTATTTTAGTACAATGTCCGTGTTCATCCACGCAGGTTCATTCTCCAGGGTCAGATCACAATAAGCCATAAAGAGCCAATGCCAGCTCAGTGCTTTCTGGTAATGGGAGCTCAAGAGACCCAGGTCACACAGACCCAGAGTGTGATGACAGCCATTTGGGTGTCTTTTATCCTTCTACCTAGGGACCAGGCTGGTGGGCTAGAATCTTAGCTTGATGTCACCTGGCCCTGGCCCACACACTTCTCATCTGTTCCATTCAAGCGTGACTCAGGCATTGCGGCAGCCGGCTGCAAGGAGCTGAGGTTCTGACTCTGCCTTGATGAGCAAGTCTGGGAATGACCTTCAGTGAGACATCTAAGGTCGCTGCTGCAAGGCAGCTTGTCATCACGCAGATGGAGTTGGACCTCGCTGAGCCCACCTCAGAGAAAGATGATGTGATTGTAGTGGCTTGAGAACCTCATGTCATATAAATATTACCATGAATATTAAGTAGTGCCTGCCTCCATGCAGCCCTTCCAAGTATAAATACCAGGTGAGGAAGAAGTCAGTTTCCTCTGAAGCAAATCTGAAATTTGGAAATGCAAGTTTGGGTCCATATTTTTTAAAATTTGTTTGTTTGTTTATTTATTTATTTATTTTGGGTTTTGGGCCACTCCCAGCAGTGTTACTCCTAGCTCTGCACTCAGAAATCACTCCTGGCAGGTTCAGGGGACCATATGGGATGCTGGGGGATCAAACCCAGATCTGTCCTGGGTCAGCTGCATACAAGGCCAACGCATTACCATTGTGCTGTTGCTTCTGCCTCTGGGGTCATATTTTTTCCAAAAGCAAGAATTTCTTCAAATACACTTTTTTCTACTAGGATTATTGAAAATAAAATTGGACTTAATTTTTTTTCTAGGAATGTTCATAACCTTTCTAATAATCTCTAATGAGAGGGTTTTTGTTTTGCTTTGTGTGTGTGTGGAGAGAGAGAGAGAGAGAGAGAGAGAGAGAGAGAGAGAGAGAGAGAGGGGGGGGGGGGGGTGTCTAAGGAAAGGTTTAAGTTGTATCAGAAAGTGCTCAGGGTTTTCTCCTGGTCTTGTGCTGAGAGGCCACTCCTTGTGGTGTTGTGGGGGACTTTGTGTCGAGCCAGGTGGACTTCATACAAGGCAAAAGAATCTTAACCCCAGTAACAATCTGGTCCAGCAAGGTGTTTCAAAATTTTTTTCCACAGAATCATTTTCAAGATAAATCTTTGTTATCATTTGGTTCACACCCAGCAGTGCCTGGTCCTATTTATGTCTGCTTGGGTCACTCCTGGTGGTGTCAGGGACTGACCCAGAGTTAGCCATATGCAATATTAGTGCTTTAAGTGCTATAGTATCTCTCTGGATCTCAAATCAAATTTTCATATGTAGGCTAATATAAAACCATTACTCTCAATTGATCAAAAGTGTACATTTGCTTTCAAATCTATGCAGAACACTGTTTTGGGTGTGGTTGTTTAGAGTTAGAATAATCTATCCCTTGGAGCCAGAGAGATAGCTCCATGATAGGGTGTTTGCCTTGTACACAGCCGTTCCAGACAGATGGCAGTTCAAATCCCAGAATCTCATATGGTCCCCTGTGCCAGGAGTGATTTCTGAGTGCAGAGCCAGGATAACTCCTGAGTGCTACTAGGTGTGACCCAAAAATACAAAAAAAAAAAAAAAAAAAAAAAAAAAGAGTAATCTGTCCCTAGACTGAATATAGAAAGTCGAGACACACAGGAACTCCCAGAAAACAATCAATAGCCAGGTGGCTCAGCAAAGGGCAGTCAGAGCAGGGAGATCCCTTACAAGGGATCTTATAAGGGGTTCAGATTCTTGGGTGTGGCCCTCATTTCACTGGATCCTGATCTCTAAATATATGGCTTTAGAACCTGTAATTAGTCCTTCTTACCAGAGATGAATAAATGCTATCACCTCACAAAATTCACTGTCTTCCTATTTCAAAAAGGCTCTCTGATTCCTAACTCATTATATTGCAGATGAGACAAGACCCAACTATCCTGAATAGGTGGAAAACCAGTTATTCCAACATAGGTGGATATTGGGGTCTTGTCACTGAAGGCCAGTTCCCTTGTTTCTCCGCTCTGCCCCCTACTAGCTATTTAACTGGGCAAATAATCTTCTTGTTTCCAGCTTAGTTTCTCCATCTGTAAAAATCAGGGGACATATCTGTTACAGCCAGTTTATGAAGTGGTTATAAAAATTGATGAAATTTTGTGCAAGACAAGTCTTTGCACTAAAAAGGGATTAGACACATCTGACGGATTAATGAGACTAGGTTGATAATTTTTTAGCTCAAGTCATGTATTAGTGATCTTGATCTGTGTCTATGTAGAAAGTCTAAAGAACATACATATATCAGTAGACTTTACACTAAGGCTGGAAACTAGAGGGTATTAAGTTGAGAAATAGAAATCAGGGGAAGGACAAATGTCAGCTGATTGCACTCATCTGAGATATAAAGAGCAATAAGACAAGAGAATAGAAGATACCAAGTGATGACAAAGCCTTGTTTTTGGATTACAGAACTGACAAAGGGAGATAATGTAGTGAACTGGAGGAAACATTAGGATGTTGGCTGAGGTCTTGAACATATATGAATTAAACTTTTATTGCTTATTTATTTATGTATTTATTTCTTGGTTTTTTAACTACACTCAGTGGTACTCATTGGTCACTTCTGGCTCTGTACTCAGAAATGACTCATGGTAGGCTCAGGGGACCATATGAGATGCTGGGGATCAAACCAGGGACCATCCCAGGTTGGCCACATGCAAAGCAAATGCCTTACCATTGTGCTATTTCTCTAGCCACTTGAGAATTAAATTTTTTTTTTATTTTGGGTCACACCCGGCGGCACTTGGGTTATTCCTGGCTCTGCACTCAGAAATCGCTTCTGGCAGGCTCGGAGGACCATATGGGATGCCGGGAATCGAACTGAGGTCCATCTGGGGTTGGCCGCATGCAAGGCAAACGCCATACTGCTGTACTATTGCTCTGGCCCCAAGAATTAAATTTTTAAAAAATGAGTTTACTAAGGTGGTACATTGAGAATTGGAGGGGTCTTGACCAATTGATGGAAAGTGGCACACATTGAATGTGTGTTTGGTGCTGGAACATTTTAAGCCTGAAACTTTATTAATTAACAAAATTGTAAATCTTGGTATCTAAATTAAAAAAAAAACTTCTAAGGAAAGAAAGAATATGAATATTGGAAGCATGGGTGTTATCTGGGAAAATTGGTTTCTGACCATTTCTGACCATACAGCTGATTATTGAGCAGCTGGAACCAGTTTATTCCACTGCTACATTTTTAGTAATGCTGTGAATTTTTATTAAAAATAGGTATTAATGGGGCTGTACAGATAGTACAGCAGGCAAGATGTTTGCTATACATGCAGCCAACCCAGTCTCTGGTGTCCCGTATGGCCTCATACGCACTGCTCGGAGTGACCCCTGAGCACAGAACCAGGAGTAAACTTTGAGTACCAATGAGTGTGCTATTTCTCCCCAAATAGCTGATATTTAAAATTAAATACTATAAATGAAATAATAACATAGAATCTGTGAAAATAAAAATTAAGGTAAACACTATTTTACACTCTTTCCTTAGCATCATTTTATCAAGATCATTTGCTCTAATAGTACAAATTTGAGACCAGTACTAGTGGCTTCTCTTCCTCACTATAAGAAACCCTGGCTTCTGAAACTGTGGCTTGAGTATCTCCATGTGGGGAACTAATGGAGGAATCCTCAAAAATTTGACCAAGAGTAAATGTGCAAGGACCAAACTTCCATTCTAAATCAACTATCATGAACTCAAGATTTCTGGAAGCACTTATCTGGGGCACATTTTTTTGCTGGAAATAGTTTTAGATGCTGCACTAGTCTGACATTATGTAGATGATGGCAGGACAGTGGCCAGAGTGGAGTGTGAATCTGCACCATGAATATCAGTTACAAATCTTATTTTTCCAGTTTCAGAATTATGTAAGATTCTCCCCCCACCCACCCTCACTGCTCTTCTTGCCTTTGGTAATTTACCATATTCCAAATTCCAAGGCCAGCATTGAGACCCAGATTGAGGAGTATGCTGAGAACAGAGCACATTTTTCTGGAAAGGATTCTCATTACTCAAGCTTACACTGACGTATATCATCAGTACATCAAAAACTTGAAACATATTTAGCAAGGCAAGTAGACTTCAGACATTCCCCAAAGAAAGGTAAAAGGAGTGAGTTAATAATTTGAATGTTCCATGACAGTAGGCCTGTCTTTCTACCACTGCCACCCCCACCTGCCTTAAGGAAGGGACAGGCTAAATCTTTAGGCACAACCACTCTGTTCCTTTGACCTGCAACAGAACTGCCCATTTTGCCCAGGATTCTTCTTGGTGTGCCCTTAGCTCTCTCCCTGAGGGAAAACTGCCTAGTTTCCTAATGGACTTATCTTTTCCAGCACTTGGCTATACTTCCAATCAGATTGTGAGTCAAAACAAAGCCAAGGAAACTATCCTTCATCTTCAAAGTCTCTTTGCTTGAAATGGATTTTTATGGGGCCTGGGCATCAGAACCATTCGGATGTGCTTTTGAAATGTTGATACTGAGTAGAATTATCACACAGGGGTTGAGGCACTTTGCATACTGCTGATTCTGGTACAGTGCACTGAGCAGGACCCTGGTACTGTGTACACTCCCCTGAGCACCGTCAAGAGTGATCCTTGAGCATAAGACCAGCAGTAAGGCTTGATAACAGAGTCAGGAGTAAGTCCTGAGCACAGCAGACATGCCCCAAACCACCCTCACCAAGAATATCGATGCTTAGGATTTCCCTAAATTGGATGAAATCTCTGCTAGTGGCATGAACCCAGGAATTGAGTTGCAACAAGCTACCAGGTAATTTCTGTACACACCAGAGTTTGAGGACCACTGCTTAAAGGTTTCTTTGCACATTTCTACTGAATACTTAAAAATAATTAGGTGTGAATTTCACATTTGAGATATTCGTATCTTCTCTGTTACTTTTTGTTGCTGTTCTTTTTGATCACATTCAATAGTGTTTAGAAGCTATTCTCTAATCTGCTCTGGGAGATGTCCAGGGACCATTTCCAGTGCCAGGAATCAAACCAAGGTCAAGGTTGAAATGGCTGCATGCAAGACAAACCACCTTGTATCCTATTCTCTCTCCAACAAGCACTTATATATTTTTAATTCATATTTTTATTTAAACACCTTGATTACAAATATGATTGTAGTTGGGTTTCAGTTATGTAAAGAACACCCCCCTTCACCGGTGCAACATTCCCACCACCAATGTTCCAAATCTCCCTCCTCCCCCCACCTGTACTTGAGACAGGCTTTTCCACTTCCCTCATTCATTCACATTATTATGATAGTTCTCAGTGTAGTTATTTCTCTAACTGCACTCACCACTCGTTGTGGTGAGCTTCATGCCATGAGCTGGACCTTCTAGCCCCCCACCTTGGTCTCTGAGGATTATTGCAAAAATGTCTTTTATTTTTCTTAAAACTCATAGATGAGTGAGACTATTCTGTGTCTATCTCTCTCCCTCTGACTTATTTCACTCAGCATAATGGATTCCAGGTACATCTACGTATAGGAAAATTTCATGACTTCATCTCTCCTGATGGCTGCATAATATTCCATTGTGTATATGTACCACAATTTCTTTAGCCATTCATCTGTTGAAGGGTATCTTGGTTGTTTCCAGAGTCTGGCTATTGTAAATAGCGTGGCAATGAATATAGGTGTGATGTGCGCCAATCTCTGTGGTGAAGCACTTATATCTTTATGTTTCTGGGGACACTATTGTAGTTCCCATATCACTCACACCACTTAGTCATGGGGAAATTGCATCTGATAGCTGAAGCTTTTTGACACAGATCTACCACAATTTAAGAAAAGTAAATTTAAACTCTGGCTTCATACCAGTAACCACCTTCCCAGGACTGTTTATCTGACATTCAAGCACAAGAATGGAATCTGCTATAAATATCAACATATACAGATTTGTAGGAGGTCCTGTGAATTCAGGACTCACTCTAGCCATACTCAGGGACCATACGGTGCCAGAAGTTGAACCCTAATTTCTCCAACATGCTAAGCATATACTCTAGCCATTTGAAACATCTCCCTGCCTCCTTACAGAGAGTGAAGTGCATAGGATTGACCTTCCTCTCCATGAAGCAAAAAGAACATATGTGAGTAGAGGCCAATATACCATTGGAGAGAGAAGATTCTAACTCAGGGGGCTATGCAAAACTAATTCTATCCCCAGGGAATAGTTGGCAATGTTGAAGACATTTTTGATTATCCACAGTAGGTGTGGGACATAGCTGGCATCTGGTAGGCAGAGATCAGTGATGCTCTCAGAGATCCTAGACAAGAACAGACTTCATAACAAAGAAAAAGTGACCCCAAAGGTTAATGGTGATAATATAGAGAACTGAGTTCAGTTGTTTCCCTCTTCTTCCACATGCTGGTTGGCTACTGGTCTTTCTCCATTTGGAGTCATCCGCCTGACTTTTACCTTGCTATTACTGTTGACTTTTTTTTTTAGAGAACTGAATCATTTTAATGTCATGGGAAAGAATAAATTCACATACAAGGATGGGTCATTTTGCTTAATAATGTTTTTTACCTTTGCATTGTAGGCTGCCAGTAATTTTTTTTGTTTGTTTTGTTTTTGGGTCACACCCGGCGTTGCTCAGGGGTTACTCCTGGCTGTCTGCTCAGAAATAGCTCCTGGCAGGCACGGGGGACCATATGGGACACTAGAATTCGAACCAACCACCTTTGGTCCTGAATCAGCTGCTTGCAAGGCAAACGCCGCTGTGCTATCTCTCTCTCTGGGCCCCAGTAATTTTTTTAATTAAAAGAACAAAAAGATGAAACCACTACTTTCATGGTTGATGTCTTCACATTTGTATATACTTTATTCTTGTATCTGTCCTGAGTAGATTTTGAAGCATGGGTGGATGCTTTCCCCCTTTGAATGGATCTCATATTAATGCTGTTTAAAAAAGAAAGAAGAGTGACTATTATTTTCTGAGAGTAGATGCTAACAAAAGCCAGCCCTGACTCCAACCTGCCAGATCTATTTAAAGAATTCAAAGAATGTCAGAAAAGCATGTGGCTTCAAGGTTAATGTGTGAGATTTACAGAAAATTCACTAAGACTAAAAGCAAACCATGAGCTCTCTTCGGGCTTTTAAATTAGAAGGACAACTCAAATCAGTCCATTATAAGAACAGATTTTTATATTATACCTGCCCCACCTAGCATTCAATCAATAATCCTTGGGGAGAAATAATAGAGAAAGGGGAAGGGTGGAATAAATTTTTTTATTATCCACACTTGGGTCAAATATTGAATTTTCTATCTATAAACTGGAGGCTACTGTAGTTTCATAGTCACCAAGAGGTGGTTATAGAGGGGGAGGGAGTGGTATAGCTGGAAATGGATTTAATTACAGAGGGTAACAATAAGTCATGAGTGACTGCAGAGTCAAAAAAAGAAAAAAAAGGGAGTAAAATGTAGAGAATAAGATCCTTAACAATATGTCTGCCTCAAGATCATGGACTCAGAAGTTTAGAGCAAAAAAACTCCATGTCTTCCACTCTAAAATGGAAAATAGATGATCAGAGATGTAAAGTAAGTTGCACACAATTTTTTTGGAAATGAGATGCATAGGTCACCCTGGAAGATAAATTTTACTCATAACATAATCCATACAAGTCTTTTTCTACCCAGACAGAATTAACTAGAATTTTCCAAGGTTCTATTTCTGCCTCTCTTTAGTACTTTTGCCAGTCTACCTTGTTTTGGATTTAAGAATCTGCTCCTTCTTCTATCCCTCTTCCTCTCATTCAGCTTCATTCTCCAATAACTGGGATTCAGCAAATGTTTAAATCAAACTGAGCAGAACCCAGTTTCCCAGCTCCCATCTGCTGAGGGCAAAACTAGGATTGCCTGCGATTTGTCTGAAGAAATTGTTTTTCCTCATATGCTTTGTCCACATATTGATATTCCACAAATGCTATTAAAACCTGACACAAAGTTCCACCTGGACTCTTGTGATTAGATTTCTTAAATGTATAATCATAATAGTTATACATCAAGTTATTCTGAATGTTAACAACTAGGTAAAAATAAAGCATAACTAGGTGAAGCTTTAGAAGAGATAGAAGAGCCAAGAATGTGTTTTTTCCTATTTCTATTTGTTTTTATAAACTGTTTCCTGTTGATTGTAGCAACCTGAGAAAATGAATATAAATACAAATTAAACTAAAAATTATTCTAAGACCAGGAGATCCTATCACATCACCTAACACTAAGTGGAAATCAGAAGATGTATTGTCCTTTGAACTATAAAAAATAAGAGTGCTAACTACAGAAAACTGACTTTGACAACCGGGACTGGGCAGAACAGACCTTGAGACCATTAAGGAAAACCCTACCCTAGGCTATAGCCCAGGTCTCCTACAAAAATCAAGATTTCTTAGTGCAGAGGCCCAATTCTGACAACAGAGACTGAGCAGAACCTTTGGAACCATAATTTCCTAGACTTTGGCTTAGGGAATGAGCAAAAACATGGAGCACATGATACAAAAACTGGAACACACCAACAATGTTGGAACAGTACCTCTAGAACCTTAAAGACTCTATCCTAGGCCTTGTCCTAGGACCTGCGCAAATACCAAGATTGCTTGCTACAGTGGCCTTATTTTCTCATCCACAACCGAGAGGAAAGGTTCCTGACACCACACACACACACACACACACACACACACACACACACACACACACACACACACAACCCTGGGATATGGCAATGAGAAGGTATGGAGCCAGTGGTTGTTCCCATGACAATATGCTTCAAGAGTGGAGAAACCCTGAATCTCTTAGGCCACGGGAATTTCCTTCCTTCCCCAATACTTACTGTGCCTATACAAAAAAAAAAAAAAAAATGGTGGGGTAACACCAAGCCCTGCCACTGCACCACTTTTTCTGGTTTTGTTTTGCTTTTGTTTGTTTGTTTGTTTTTTGATATTATTTCACTTCTCTTTTTTCTTCCACTTTTTTCTTTCTTTTTCACTTTTATGGATATTATTCAGTGATTTTTTCTTTCTATTTTAGTAGTTGATACCAAGTTTTTTCTTCTCTTTTCCTTAACCTTTTTATCTCCAACAGAATAGCATAACTCGAATCATTCAACCTCATAAATTGAGGGGGGGAAGAATGATACCAGGACCAGTCATATGAACATGTAGTGTAAATAAAAAATGACCAGACTGGAACACCAAACAGAATAGATACCCAACCTATAACAAGCTGTAAGGTGGAGACCAGTTACACTAGTATTCTGGGGGGTAAAGGAGGGATATGTGGGAGACAAGCTGGGAATAGGAGTCGAGGAAGGACAACATTGGTGGTGGGAAAGCCCTTCATTCATTGTCACTATGTACTGTAAATAATTCTGTGTAATGAACTTCAGTCACAATAAAAAAAAGTAAAAAAAATTATTCATAATAGTATGTAACTTTTAGATTATTATTATATTTTTAGTCCTAGGTCCATGCTAGAAAACAGCATAGCATTGAAGGTTAAAGTTTAGAGAAGCATAATTAAGAAATTATTCAATTTAGAGATTTTTGTGGAGGGCGTAATTTTACAGAGAATATAACTGAGAGGCTAAGAATTCAGCAAGTCTCATGAGGCTAACCAGGGGCTTTGGAGTATCTCGGAATGGAGACTTTTAATCTCCAGGGAGAGTTGAGGGAAGGACAGAAAATCTAACAATCTCTCCCTGGATGGACATTGATTCCATTATTACAATAAGCCAAATGGTAAGTCTTCAGGGGCTTTTATTCTGCTCCTATATCTCTACAGATAATGCCACTATTAGAATTCATCTCTGTGAGAATAAAAGAAATGAAGGAACTAAAGAGAGGGTTGGAATAATCCATTAATTATATCCGTTAAGCTTCAGTTACAGCTAATAAGGAATATCACATGACCACGGTTCGTGCTTGTTCTGAACAATAAAGAACATGCAGAAAGATTAGATTCAGGACCGGAATGTCCTTCAGCGCTCTGTAGGTACTGGTGATGAAAGTCATTAAAAGAAAAATTGATTGAGGTATTTAAGTAAACAAAAGAACTCCCTGCTTACCCATTAAGTGTATTGTGAAGACTGCGCAGCTCAGCCTGTTGGAAGAAAATGTTTCTTCATGCTTCTCTCTTTAGCCTAATTCGTATCCTGTCACTTTTCAGACAAAAAGAACGAAGATTGAAGTACGATGGACCTATTTCATTGGCTTCAAAAGAAACAGGCCGGGGCTTTGTGCTGGCAACAGTTTACTCTTGGCCTTGCTGTAAGTGTGAAAGGGAGACCATGTAATTGACTAGCCTGTCTCCAGGGAGGTAGCAAGTACAGTGTTAGACCTACAGGCATGAACACAATGGCTTTTAGATAAAAGTAAATCATTGTTGCTGCTAACGTGTTTTCTTTTTTGTTTGTTTGTTTGTTTGGTTGGTTTTTGGGCCACACCCGACGGTGCTCAGGGGTTACTCCTGGCTCTCTGCTCAAAAATAGCTCCTGGCAGGCACAGGGATTCGAACCAACCACCTTAGGTCCTGGATCGACTGCTTGCAAGGCAAACGCTGCTGTGCTATTTCTCTGGGCCCTGCTAACGTGTTTTCAACCTATTTTCTTTGATACTGTCTTGCTTAAAAGGAAGATGCCTAAGTAGCTTCTGATACTGTCTTTCTGATTTCCCCCACTGTCATGTAATTAAATGCATACTCACTTCCATTGGGATTACCCCTGGACTCCTTGAAGGATCTGTAATTTTCATTAGCATTTGGAGCGTTCAATGTGTGACATATGTCTTTATTGTCTGAAGTCTTGGTACAGAGCTAGAACATTCATATGAAAATCCATGTCAGATATGAACATAAGAGTTTTGTCTAAGATTGAAGATGATAAAAATATCAAATCACAGAGACACACAAATACCAAAGGATGGAGGCAAAGGGTCAAGGGGTTTCAGGTGCATTGGTGGAGACAAAAAAAAAAGGACAGAACTAAATATTCAAGCCAAAGGCAACAACAATGGAATCAAGAGACCCAAATTTTAACAATCTAAACTTAACACTGTTAACCTGTAACACTGGCAGGCTGGAGGGCGGGGTGGTGGTGGTGGTGGTATGGGATGCACTTGGGGAACCTTGGTGGAAGGAGGTAGACACTGGTGGTGGGATTGGCCCTGAGTCACTGTATGTCTGAAACCCATCTATGAAGGACTTTGTAAATCACAAAGGTTTCAATAAAATAAAATAAAATTTAAAAAAGGAAAAATTGCCAACTACGAGAGAGAAAAAAATTCATATAACAACATGAATGTGTGTCACAAATAAAGTGAACTAAATGTGTGTATGGAGGTATTAGTTTGCACCACTGAAGTATTTCACTCCTGTTAAATCAAAGGAAGAGGTTGGTAAACTGGTTGGTTGGGAATCAGGACAGACACCATCTTGGTTGGAGACAGTTGTTGGTTAAGTGCCTTAAATCCCATTTCTCCCTCAAGGAGACAGAGTAAAGGTTCCTGTTCTACTCAGGAGGCCAGAAAGACACCTCATGGAGACCATATCAAGAGGACACTGAGGGAAAAGTGTCATAGTACAGCAGGTAGGGTATTTGCCTTGCACACAGTAGACCTGGTTTCAAGCCATTGTCATCCCAGGAGTGAGCTCTGAGCACAGCCAGGAATAAGCCCTGGCAGCTTTCTTGGTGGGTCCAGATGTGGGCCTCATGGATGTTACCTCAGGTAATGAGAGATGTCCCAGAAGCTGGCAAAACCTTTGGTGCTGATGGAGAAGGGAGAAACCACTGTGGAACTGGACTCATTTATCCTTCAGGATGAACTACCCAGGAAGGGTCACTAGTGAGGGGAGGTCAGTACTGGCTTTTCCCAGTTCACACCCAGAACCAGTCAACTTCCAATATAATTAAGGCTTTGAAATCCCACTTTCAACACGAGGATACCTGGTGAGTAAGAACATCGCTGTTACTCCATCTGCTCTTCTTCCTCTTTGCTCCCTAATCCTCAGGCTAGTCAGAAAGGAGGAGAGGCAGCTACAGCCCTGGGTGGGAAAGAGAATCAGGAGACTTAGCCTATGTCCCTGCTACAGGCTTCCTGGCACAGACCCAAGCAGGGGGAGGAAAAACGTTTTAAGCAGGAATTTTAGGGTGTATGTAAAGGGCTGGTGCAACCCCTTCCTATCCTGGAGTGCCCCCCAGCCCTGTGAGGAGAGTAGGTCTCTGTACTGCTAAGTGTGACTCTCCAACCAAACCAAAAAACATGAAATTGAAATAATCATTTAAAGTAAAAGCATCATTTTTCTTTTACTGGATTGTAAAACCTATTATTTTAATTTTGAAAGCATGACCATGTTTTTGAAGCTTGAGTGATCAGAAAATTCTTTTTTATTAAATAAGAACACCCAGAAAAGCATGATTGCAGAGGAGCTGCCAGGGAATCCATGCAGAATAAGAAGGGGACAGATCTCGTTTATTTTATTTGTTTTTTTGATTTTTGGAGGCTACCTCAGTGGTGTTCAGGGCTTACTCCTGACTCTGCTCTCAGGGATTACTCGAGGGACCAGATACCAAACCTAGGTTGGCCATGTGCTAGGCAAGTGCCTTACACACTGTACAATTACAACTGCTCCATTATAAATGGGCATATTTTAAAGGCAGATTAGTCTAAACTTGATCAAGGTAGCGGGTATCTATGCAGATTTGTGGACCCTGGAGCTCCTGGGAAAGAAAGGAAAAAAAAGTGGTCTTATATATTCTCCATTTCTTTTCCTGGGGAAAAAAAGGCTCAGTAAGTATGAAAGCCCAATTGAAAACTCAGTGGATATATTTGCATATTTAAGTCTGAGATGGATCATGTAAGTACTGAATTATGACATTCATTATTTCAAGTGACAAGCTGTGGGGATTTTTACCTTCTAATTTAACAAATTAATTTTCCCAGGAACCTTTTGGTTTGGGTTTTAAGACTTTCAGCTTTTATCATGAAAAGGAAAAAGAAAAAAAGAAAATGACAGTGTGGAGCGTTTATGTGTGTGAGCCAACTCAAGATGTACATAAGTTGGCAGAGAATTCTATGGGTTTCCTTCTTCTCTAATAACATGGGATTTTAAAATATTTTTTCTATTCTCTATGACTTTTATTTCCTACAGATATATTTTGTAGTTGAAGTATTGTAGTTGGATGTGAATACTAACAGGTAGAAAATTATAGGCATATATTTATGTACCTCTGTACATAGAGTTTATTTTTTCAGACCCTTAGGCCCTTAAAAACTCTATCATAGTTATGAATATTTTTTACCTTCTAGAAACTGATGTTTCTTTGCTCAATACTAAAATCAAAGCTCTGTCTATCTTCTCCTTCTCTTCCCATTCCTCCTTTTTCTCCTTCACTTTCTTTTTCATTCTCCTTTTCCACATTTTCCTCTTCTGTTAATACTATCAGCATTATTATAAAGAGATAAGAGAGGGCACCATGTCTCCAATCAAGCAGATGGGATTCTGAAACAATTTATAATTTTTAAACTGTGTTTTACAGAGATCCTCTTTTCTTTAGGAAAAGCAATTTGTTATTCACAGTTTCCTTGTCTTCATATCATCAAGGGAAAACTTGTAGACATTTTGAAAGAAAGCTTTAGGCAATGTTTTTTATCCTTGGATCTTTGGGGAGTTATAAAAACAAACAGATTACTGAACCTACAAGAGAAACAATTGTGAAGTCATTATATTTAAGCATAAGTAAAATTTCTTTTTGGATCATTAAGTTCTAGAGGAATAGAAAGATTACATCTCAAGAAGCTTGTAAGTCAAACAAGAAAAATTTTACAATTCAGGAATGCTGATAGACTTTGCATTTAATAGACTTCTCAAATCTTCCTTTATGGGGCTAAGTAGAAGTAGTGTTATAGTAGATATTAAGAAGAAAATAAATGGCATTAATCTTTAGAATTTAAGTTATGGATTTTAAACTATATAGAGTTTAAAACTAATGTGGTTGTTTTTATTCTTTCTTATTTTCACAAAATGGTTACCAAGTATTTGAAAGAAGAACGAGGGGGTGAAAATGGCCCACTTGCACTCTCTAAATATCATCTTTATATCTGCACCTTTTCTTCTCAGCCCAAACCCAAATGAGTGTGCATGGCATATCCCACAAGAGAGACATCTGGGCAGCTTAGCCCTGATCAGAATTAAGTCTTGACCCACCACTTCCTCTCCACCTTGTTCTTGGTCATATCCGGCTCTGCTGAGGGTTACTTCCTAAATAGTACTGGGGAGGGGAGTGTTTCTCATTGTTCAGGGGACCATATGGCACCAGAGATTAAACATGGGACATATTATGTGTTCCAGCATATGCTTATTATGTATTTCAGCCCTCTGAGCCATTGTACTTCTTGACGTATGGCTTTGTTTACAGTGAAATTCTAAGACCTGATCAATCTGCCTTGTTGGTCTGGGTGGTGAAAGGCTCTCTTCCCTGTGGGGATGTTCCCTAATTCTTTTGTGTTGACTGGGAACCACACCTCCAGAGTCATTCTTAGACCTAACCCTCTATCTGGTTTTAGACCATAGGGCAGGAGCCTTTTTGGGGGATGGGTGTTGGTCTAGAATAGAGCAAACAAGAGTCACAAGAATCCTAAAATCCTGGAGAACTCCCTTTGTTCATTTTTCAATATGTTATTTCTTCATAATTTTAATAATGACACATTTTTGGATGTTCTGTATTTTTACTTACAATTACATTTTAACATGTGGTCTTTATAATTGTCACTTTTATGGTAACCAAATGTTCTCCAATTGATGTCATCATTTATTTCATTGTTCTACCCTAGAAGTGAACATGAATAGTTCATCAAGCTCAGTAGCTCTTTTCCCTTCTGGGAAATGCCTGTCTTTCTTCCCATGTGATTTAATGGACCCATGGATTGTAGGTATTTTCATTTATCTCATCAGGAAGCAAGTGAGTGACCAAGACAGGAAACTTAGTGCCATCTCCAGAGAGTTTCAAGTATGTATACGAATGTTGATGAGCAGTGTGTGATTCTAATAGCAATACCCTGGAAAAAATAGTTGGGAGTCCATTATGTTGAGACTTCTGGACTTATCCTGGTTCCAGTTCTTCCTGATGCCTTGGAGCAGAGGAACTACCTAACCCCCTAAAGATAGACTTATTTTCTGTTCTTTGAGCCCAAATAACTCTAAAGGATATACTTCTTGCTGGTCATTTGGGTTTTCTTTTACTAATTCAAAGGCTTATACTTGTATGTCATGTTTTTTTTATACAAAGATAATCATAAATTTATTAAAATTAAACAAGACATAATTTTTGTGTACCATGAAACTCCAGTTTCATTTCAACTTGAGAGTTAATGAAGAGACATAATAACAGGATAAATAAATAAGTTACTGAAAGCAAGCCGGCAGATTAGAATATGGCAGACACATGTCCCCAAGATAATTGTCCTCATCTTAATTTTTTTAAATTGATATCTTTATTTAAACACTGTGATTACAAATATGGTTGTAGTTGGGTTTCAGTCATGTAAAGAACACCCCCTTCACCAGTGCAACATTCTCATCATCAATGTCCCAAATCTCCCTCCTCCCCACCCCACCCCCCGTCTGTACTCTAGACAGGCTTTCTACTTCCCTCATTCATTCACATTGTTAGGATAATTCTCAATGTAGTTATTTCTCTAACAGCACTCATCACTCTTTGTGGTGAGCTTCATGTAGTGAGCTAGACCTTCCAGCCCTCCTCTCTTTTGTTTCTGAGAATTATTGCAAGAATGTCTTTCATTTTTCTTAAAACCCATAGATGAGTGAGACTATTTGCATCTATCTCTCTCCCTATGTCATGTTTTTAAATTTTATTTTAAACAATCTCCAGATGTGAAATTAACTAACTAGTTGTTCGGAAAGATAGGCAACATTTTGCTCATCCTAATATAAATTTCTCAAATGTTCTTTAAGACTACTCCAAACACCTCTAAAAGTACTAAAAAAGTACTTTGTTAAGCTATCTTTCTATTCAGAAGGGTCTTATAATGAATATTTTAAAAGTGCTTGATATAGAAAGATCGATATTATTTCAATTTAACTTCAAAAAATTTTTTTTTTTTTGGTTTTTGGGCCACACCCGGTGATGCTCAGGGGTTTACTCCTGGCTGTGAGCTCAGAAATTGCCCCTGGCTTGGGGGACCCTATGGGACACTGGGGGATCGAACAGAGGTTCATCCTAGGCCAGTGCTTGCAAGGCAAATGCCCTACCACTTGCACCACCGCTCAGGCCCAAAGAAATTTAATCAGGTTGTTTATATTATTTTTTAGATTTAGGGTCAAATATATAAGCTTTAGGTTAATCTCTAAAGTAAGCAAATAGTAAACAAATTACTTATTTAACAATGTAAATGTATAATAATCTGAGAGTGAATAGTTAATGTACATTTTGCTAATAACTACGCTACTTCAGAAAATCAGCAAAATGACCCTACTTCTGAGACCAGAAAGATAGATCAAGGGGTTCAAGTGCATTCCTTGTAAGTAGAAACCCCAGATTTGATTCCCAAAACTCCATGATCCTCTGAACACTGCCAGGAGTGACCCTCAAGAGCCAAGTCAGTGGTAACCTCTGACTACAGCCATGTATGGTTTCTAAAACAAACTGACTATCAAGCAAAGGGCTCTACTTATCCTTATTTTATTGGTCACTTTAGTTGACTCAGAGCACTTGATTAATTTTCCGAAAGGCTGTCCTGGAGCAAGAAATCAATTTCAAGTATCTCTTCATAATATCTTATAAAAGCACATCCTATAGAACCAAGTTAGAATTCAGTCATAACATAGAGTATGTAAATGGAAAATTCACTTATTTGGGAGTTCATTTAATTAATTTTTTAAACTTTATTTATTGATTGATTCAGTGATTGGTTTTGGGGCCACACCCAGTGGCTCTCAGGGGTTACTCCTGGATCTTCATTCAGAAATCACCCCTCTCAGGCTGGGGACCCATATGGGATGCCAGGAATCTAACCCGGTCCCTCCCAGGTCTACTGCACGCAAGGCAAATGCCCTACCACTGTACTATCTCTCCGGCCCTCGTTTCATTTCTTTGAGTCTTAATTTTCAAACCAATGAAATGAAAAATGTCTACTCTGTGTACCTTGTAGGACTTTGGAAAACTTACAGAAAAAAATGTTATACAGTATAATGAATCATTCTAAAGGCAATGCTCTGAACATTGGACACTATAGAAGGACATAAAAATGTTGGGACCTTGGGATTCCTTCCTCTTTCTGCCTTGATTTCTAAAGCAGTTCAGATATCTTTGAGGACAACATTTGAGGATGAAAACACATCAAGGTTGGGTACATGATCTACATTACCATTGGCTTCGTCATACTTTTTATTGAGAAAGGACACAGGCGAGTCCAACCATCATGGTCAAAAGCAGAATGCGAGTGACCCCAAGTCACACTGGCTAGATCCCTCCTTACTAAATAAACAGTCACATCATTCACTGTAGAAAGCTTTTAATGCAGTATAAAGAAAAATGGAGTAAATATTTCTCCCTAGTGACCCTACCTGGAAATGGTAAAAATCTGGACTAGGTTTGAGAGAACAAAGGTATCCTCTTAACAGAGCAGAATCACCATGCTTATCACTAATAGGAAAAGAGGAATCACAGCAGGACTCTCCTTGGCATTTTCTGCTTCCCACTTGGCTGAGCTGGATGGAGTCATATGTGGCTGCTGCATATTATTTTTGTCAACTTTGTTACCCACTCTCTCACTGCCTACTATATGGTCATAATACACCCTTCAAATTGTTCGCTTGAAAAATAAAAGGTGTCCCCTCTCTAATGAGACCTTGGCCATTGTCAGAACTCTTGCACCAATTGTTATCCTCTATAACTCTTTCAAGGCCCTTAGGCATTTGCTCACTCTATCTCCCTGGGGTCTCTTCCAGGTCCAAGGATGCATAAGCCTCCAGAGTCCTGTGTTAGGGGCTCGACAGCTAATTGGAGTCTTGTGATTAGCTGTCATGGATGCCTGGGCCTGTCAATAGTGCTCAATAAAGTCACAAGACCACATATGCCCATCTGCATACTGATTGCCAGATCAGATTTCTCCCAGCAGAAACACTTCCCAAGCAATCTTAGAATATTGGTCTTAGTTTTTAAGTGACTAAAATCTCTAGTGAGTCCTTAACTCAGGTCCAGAGACATCTTAGCTCATGACTGAGACTTTGTTATCTTTAGCCCTACGGTATTCAGCTTCATAGATTCTTGAAACAGCTATAACTGATCAACTCATTTTTATCTCAAAGGAAATCTGACCCTATTCTACAGGGGTTGGAAAAGAGGAGACCTTTCAGCCTTCCTTCTTGTCCCTTTCCTTTAACTCCACCATTATGACAGCTACAAATATTTATATACCAAAAACCATGTTGAAATAAGACCCAAAGCTTGAAAAAAAAAAGTGGGGGGGGGTTCTTGTAGCTCATTTGAGGACCTTGCATCTGCCATGGAGAGAGAAGCTATTTTTCTATAATCAAGGACCTGAGGAGCTTCTCTAGAGGCTGTAAAGAAGGATGTTTGGCCTTTGATGGATTCAGGAAAGTGCTCATGAGACTTGCCAGGAGGTAGCTGCTTTCAATCCAGCCCTTGTTCAGTGGTTAGTGTCAGAAAAAGCCAATTTAGTAGTTGGACTGACTGCTTTTCTTTTCTTTTTTTTTTGGTTTTTGGGCCACACCCGGTGACGCTCAGGGGTTACTCCTGGCTATGCGCTCAGAAGTCGCTCCTGGCTTGGGGGACCATATGGGACGCCGGGGGATCGAACCGTGGTCCGTCTCCTAGGCTAGCGCAGGTAAGGCAGGCACCTTACCTCGAGCGCCACCGCCCGGCCCCGGACTGACTGCTTTTGTTTGAGGTCAACATGACTATGAAGGTTATGTTTTCAGGGGCTACTCTGGTTCTTGTCTCTCCAGCTGTCTATTGTCCTCCTCTTGCTTTAGTCCAATTTTGGCCCAATTTGATCACAAACTCCTTCCTTAAAATATCAGCATGCAGTGTTTGATATATCTGCCTCATTTGTGTGGTTTCTCTTGTCTGAGATTCTGACTGATCTTCAGTGTTTGCCTCCTTTTCTTAGGCTGTATATATGCGTGTTTCATTTTCCCCAAAAAGATGTGGTCTATGGGCCAGAGAGATAGCATAGCGGTAGGGCTTTTGCCTTGCACGCAGCCAACCCCAATAGACCTCAGTTCAATTTCCGGCAACCCATATGGTTCCCCAAGCCTGCCAGGTACTATTTCTGAGTGCAGAGCCAGGAGTAACCCCTGAGCACCACCAGATATGACCCAAAAACCAAGGGAAAGAAAAGATGTGGTCTATTCATAGGTTTGGCCTAAGTTCTCTCTATCCATAGATGTCCGTCAGCACCCGGTAGTGCATTCACAAAGGAAGAACACACAGATATTTGTTGATTGACTGTTAATCTTTAGACCTATCCAACATCACTGTGATAGGCACACAAGATTAAGAATATGGTCCCAAGAAATTAATGATTAATATGGGATGTCACAAAGAGTTGGCTGCCTAAAACCAATGTGACCTAAACTCTGCCTTAATACTCTAGATGACTGAATAACCTAGCTGACCCAGACCCCAGAAGACAGTTGTCTGAACAACATCAGTCCTGTTCTACTGGCTTGTGGCTTTTAAGCGAAGTAAAAAAATGCTCACCCCCCCCCTTTTTAAAAAAAAAAAAAAAGTGTATAAAGAGAAAACTTTCTAACTTTCTAACTTTCCTTGGAGTCCTTCAGGAAACCCTTTCTGTAATCTGGGAGTTCTCCTGCCTTCATTTACTTCCTTTAACTGAAATCATTTAGGAATTTAGTCATTAAATCTCCAAACCCTTGTTTTTCATCTTGATCACTGGACAAGAACCTGAGCAGGTACTCTAATAGAAGAAAACACTGAGCTTTCTGCATCTATGGCTCCAATCCCATAGCAGCTAAAAGAAGATCTTTTTCAGGTAAAGTGAAAACTGGCCCTGGAACAAGGCCTCAATTTTTGAGGTCCCGTGGCATAAGCAGAGCTTGTGAGGGCTAATGCTCGATCATTTCTCTCATCTCACCTCTACCATTATAGGCTCTTCTGAACTCCAAGACCTTAGTGCAAAGGGGTTCAGAGTAGAGTAAATCATTGTATTTCATCATAAATGCTGAGTATCCTGGTACATGACTACAAGTGTAACTTGGTATGAGACAAAGAGAAAAATAAAGTCAAGAGTAAGTAATCTTGTATACTATTTAGAATTCTTTGAAAGAGAAAGAAACTCAATTTAAATTTACCTGAATGTAAAAGGGGAAAATATATATTGACTTATGTGACATACTTACAGAGAGGTAAGGATAATTGAAGCCTTTGAGATGAAGAAATGGAATTCTAAGATGAATCCAGTGTGGGTCTCTTGCATGTCCCTGAAGTGGCTGAAGTGGGGCTGGTGGTCTTGGAGTCTTAATAAGGAAGGACTGTGTGATAAGGTCAAGGGGAGGCTATAAACAGACATGATCAGGGCCTGTCACATGTTAACAATGGTTTCCTTGATACTTTTTATCCATTGTTTTATTTTTGGGCCACACCTAGTGGTGTTCAGGGGTTCTGTACCTTTTCATGGTTTTCTAAATTTGCAAGTGCTTCCCACAATGTAGCTCATGGGAAAAGGAACACAGGAGGTATGGGAATGGGTTCTGGTTTATGGTGCTTGCCTGATTTTGTCTCTGAGGCTACAAAACTTCTACAGGAAGGCTCCTAAACTGGCCTAGTCCCTTGACTATTGTGCCACACTTTGTGACTTCTATTCCAGACTTTCTGAGACTGGTGACTCATCTGCGTGGACTTCTTCACTTCTCTTTAGTTTTCATTCTAGAAGTCAGTGTCTTCAGCTTATCTTAAACCAAATAAATTGTAACCACTGGGCTAGTCTCTTCATTTTTGCTTCTCTTCAAAGCAAAGGGACCATGATACCTCCCAGCATCTCCTTCACCCCAGCTGGGCTCATGCACTCCTACAAAAGACAAGAACTCATTCCCACAGAAATTTGAGAAAGTATTGTTTGGGGGTACGTATACAATGAATGAAATCATTCACTTCTAGCAACCAACAACTGACTGACTGGCCCAGAAAGGGAGGCAGATGTGTGTGTGTGTGTGTGTGTGTGTATGTGTGTGTGTGGTGTGTGCGCGTGCGTGCGTGTGTGTTTATGTGTATTTTCTAAGGAGCTGTGTTTTAATTGTTCTATATCATCTGAATTTGATCATAACACAGCCCTGAAATAATTCTCTGGCATGTCTATGGCATTGGTCTCATGCAACAGAGCCTTAGGAGGGGAACCCATGTGTTTTGTGGGGACAGCCTTTCTTCTTTCAAAAGTCAGCAGTGCTTTTTGCTGACTTGGCAAGAGAATTTTCCAACCTCCCTGCTGCAGTAAGCCGCTCCTCCTGACCACCTAGGAGCCCCGCTCCCCAAAGCTTGTGATAGACTCTTAGGAAGTAAGGACAAAGCTGAGCCCTTCAGATATAACTTGTTTTGTACCAGTTCCCTAATTTTTCTGTATAAGGACTTGTACCCACTGATCATTTGTACAATTTTCCTGCAAGTCATTCACACACATTCCCTCTTCTGCAACACTTGGCTCTGCTAATGTGGATCTATTAATGAGAGCTGTGCTTCTCAAGTGTAAATGTTTTATATGTGTCATTATGGCTCTTGGCTTACACAGGAAGGAATGTTGAGTGCTGTGATATCAGGATCTTTTAGCTACATATGTAAAACACTCATGGCATTGGCTGGAATAGATGGATCTGTCAATTCTTTACCCACTAATAACAAAGAAGTTATTAGCTAAGGACCAAAAAAAAAAAATGCTATCCCAGCAGCGGGAAGAACAGAGCCTCTGGGCCAATATGAGATTAAAGAAACTATAAGAAAAATGGTATTCCTATGTTGTTACAATTAGCTTAAATACACACACACATATAAACACACACACACACACACACACACACATGAGTTTGGAGGCCATAAATGGTGGTGATGAGAGTTTACTTCTACTTTTGTGCTCAGGGAGCACTCCTTGTGCAGCTCAGGGGCTGGGGATCAAACCGAGGTTGGCTATGTGCAAGGAAAATTTCCTGTCTGCTGTACTATCTCTCTGGCCCCTCAATATTTTATTTTATGTTAGGGCCAGAGTGATAGCATAGTGGGTTGAGTGTTTGCCATGCACACAGCGACCTAGGTTCAATCCCTGGCATCCCATATTGTCCCCCGAGCCTTCCAGGAGTGATTTCTAAACACAGAGTCAGGAGTAACCCCTGAGCATCACCAGGTATAACCCCCAAACCAAAAAACATGTATATTTTTTACTTTCTTTTTATGTATATTGTATGTTTTATTTTATTTTATTTAAAGACTATGCTTTACAACACTGTTACTGATAGTTTTTTATGTATATTTTATATTTTGTTTTATTTAAAGAACTATGCATTACAATACTGTTACTGATACAGTTTTGCACATATAATGGTCCAATACCACACCCTCCACGAGTGTCTGCTTCCCTCCTCCATTGTCTCAGGGTTACCTAAAGACCTACTCTTTTCGGTGTTATTTCTCTTTGGTCCAGGCCTGGTAGTGCTCAGGGTTTACTCTTGGCTCTGTGCTCACAGATCACCCCTAGTAGTATTCAAGGAACTATTTGGTGTGCTGGGGATCAAGTATGAGTCTTGCCACATGCAAGGTAACCACCCTACCCATAGTACTATCCCTTTGGCCTCAAGACCAATTCTTTAATCAAGACTGATTCTATAATTTGGTCATTTGGAAGTCTATTAAAGCATTATTTTCTTTCAGATGAGAATTATCATGATTCAGGTGGGCTTCTTGTCTGTATAAGTGGTGAACTTGCCCTTCAATCTCACTGAGCCCAGGTCCATAGAGGCTTGCTCCCAGGCTTCCTCTGAAAAGCATTGTGGATCATGTGTGAATCAAGGGAATAAACAAATCCCTCTGTGAAAACACCTTTTCCACCCTTGGGGAAGACATCCAGCACAGTTTCTGTTTCTGTTCTCTTTTCCAATTCATTAAATGCTATCCCAAGGCCCCTGACACTGCTCATTTTTCCCCCTCTCATTTGTGATCAGTTTAAGCACAGGAAATTCAATATTCAACTCTGTGCCCTCCAGAATATACTCAGTCTTATTGCAAAGATCTTCTAGGAAAGGGACTCCAATTTCTGACGACTCTGTAGCTGCCCTGCCATTACTCAAATCCAGTCAGTTCATTGTTCACTCTGTCCATAGAGTTGGGGAGACAGGCAGGCGGAAAGTGCCCGTCTCCTCCTCCATTCTCCGTATGGGGTGTGGGAGAAAATGCATTTGTGGCTGGCATGACCTTGCTAAGGCACATTAGTGCTTGATGACAGTGACGGTAAGGACAACTTAGGTCATGCCTTTTAGAGAAAATATGCCCACATGTGCAAATATTCGTATAACATGACTCCCAAGCCACTGCGACTGGAACTTGCATATTCAACCAGCTGTTTCCCAAGAAAGCTTTACCCAACATCCTGAATGCAAAAGGCTTAGGTTGGAAAAGTGCATTAGCTTTTGATTAAAGATTGGATGAGGGCCAGTTAAATTTTTAAATCTGAATGAGCTTGCTGACTCAGGCTCCTTAGCAGCATAATGGACATACAGTCCTCAAAGCTTTCATTAAAAGGGTTTCTGGTAACTGATGTCTAGAGAAATAATTTGAAATATCATTCACTGAACGACCTAGCTTTCATCTAGTGCAGAATATTCCATCTCAAAGAATTCAACGGGTTTCTCGAAATGTCCAGGTAACATGAAATTTAAAATAAGCTGGAGTTTAAATAGGAAGAAAGGAAGTGACTGGGAGCTTCATGGCAATAATGCCACTTTATTCCTCAGAATCCCTCTTTAATTCGGCTGATGGCATTTGAAGTTCAACTAGGATCAAGGATCTGCTGCAGACCAAGTCTGGGAGGGTTTATGGGAGGTTCTCAGGATGTATCAGAGACTGATTTGATTTAGCTTTCATTTTGTTTGTTTGTTTTTTTTGGGGGGGGGTCACACTGGCAGTGCTCAGGAGTTACTCCTGGCTCACTGCTAAGAAATTGCTCCTGGCAGGCACGGGGGACCAAATGGGATGCCGGGATTCGAACCACCGTTGGTCCTGGGTTGGCCGCTTGCAAGGCAAACGCCCTACCGCTGTGCTATCTTTCCAGCCCCCTGGCTTTTATTTTGAATTTGGGGTCATTTCTGGGTTTTTGGGGTGGTTTTATTTTTGTTTTGTTTTTTTGTTTTTTTGTTTTTGAGCCACACCTGATGACACTCAGGGGTTACTCCTGTCTATGCATTCAGAAATCGCTCCTGGCTTGGGGGACCATATGGGACGCCAAGGGATCAAACCGTGGTCAGTCCTAGGTTAGCGCGTTGCAAGGCCCAATGCCCTACTGCTTGCACCACCGCTCCGGCTCTGAGGTCATTTCTGAACTCTGCCTTCTTGCTGTTGTCTTTGTTCCTTTGGGATGGTCCAAACAAATGTGTCTGTGCAGGAACCTCGCCAAAAAGGCTGGTTTCAAAAGGTAGCTGAGACTCCCCTGTTTCCAATCTTCCGGCTGAACCCCAGATGTTGTTTCCATGTTTCTTGGGCACTGACCCTGGAGGCGAAGGTGCCCTCTGGGTGTGCGTGTGCGTGTGCGTGTGTGTGTGTGTGTGTGTGTGTGTGTGTGTGTGTGTGTGTAGCTTCATTTTCTCATTTAAGAAAAACTCAATGTGTGAGTTGTAGCATTATGGTGGGGAGGCAGCTGTTATGGCTCCTGGAGCCGAGGATCACTCTTGGCTTTTGCCTCAGTCTTCTACAACTTTCCATTTTGTTTAGGAGCACCTAAAGCAACAACTCTAGCTTCCACTTTTCTCAGTTCTCCCCAGCTCCTCCCAGGCTGCAGGACTCCTTACAATAGGCTCACAAGCTGTTGTAATTTTGTGTATTGCTCAATAGAATAAAGCTCAGCATTTGGATGAAAAGAACAATTAGGGGCTTCCAAAAGGAGAGGGGGAGGAAAACCAGGACAAAAGGGCCACCACCTGTGTATTGACAGATAGAACTGGACTTGGAATAATGAATTTGAAGTAGCTATCTACATGTGGATTTCCAGTGCACACTGGAAACGAAAATAGTGTTCCAGCAGAACATTGCATCTTGAGGAATCAATTCATTGGTTCTTTTATTTAGAAATGTACCTGCTTCCTCAAAATGAGTGTTCTCTCTCCATGGCAGCCTTCATAGCTGAATTTCTACTTGAGGGTTCTTTCAGAGGCAATAGTTGATGAGAACAGTAATGAACAGTTGCTACAAACAGAACCAAATTTATTTTCTCCTCTCTCTCTCTCTCTCTCTCTCTCTCTCTCTCTCTCTCTCTCTCTCTCTCTCTCTCTTTCTCTCTCTCTCTCTCTGATTACAAATTGAGAAATAACTTTTCTTTTGTCTCTGCATGCAGCTCGAACCATAGCCTGTAAACTCAGAGGTGTAGGGAGCCTCTTTCTGACTAGGCCAGGGAATGAGGCAGCTGAGCAAGGGAGCCTGTAGAAAGAAGCTTGAGGGGCTGTGCAGAGCAGACATATTTCTGGTTCCATTCCAGTGGGTTCAGAGGCTCAGATGTCAGCCCAGATGTCTGCTCCTCTTTTGTCAGTGAATAACTAATCCCTTCACCAACCACTTTGTATATTATTAGTTGAAGATTTTTTTACTCTCCAAACCAAAAGCTTCGATGTGATAGGGATGGTCTGTGTTCAGAAAGCAAGATGGTGGATGCCTGGGCTGTGGGGAAGCAGGAGGGGAGTTATTTTTTGGGGTGAAGTTTCTGTCTTGCAAGATGAAAAAAAAAGTTCTGGATAATAGTTCATTAGGATATGATTGAACTAGATGTTTGAAAATCATGAGCCCAGAGAGCCCTGAATGATGCCTCTTTAGCATGTGGATTGTTTCAAACTGAAGGTCAATTTGCCCCGAGAGTCAGAAAGTGTTTTCTTTTTGGTTATTTGATTGTTTTATGTGTGGTATTCTTGTTTCAATATTGTTGAAGTCATTATATATTTTTTATAGTTTTATTTAGCGACTAGACCATTTCCTCCATCTGCACTTCAAGATTCTACCATCAGGATCCCACATCCCCCACACCCACAGCCTTTTCATTTCCCAATTCTACTCTTTTTTTTTTTTTTTTTAAATTTCTCCCCTCACTAATTAAAAGAAGGCTCCAATCAGAGAGAGAACTCACACCAGAACTTTTTGTTTAGTTTTGTTTGGGGGCCACACTTGGCAGTGCTCAGGATTACTTCTGGTTTTACTTTCAGGAAATTCAGGGATCATCCAGTTTCTAAGAACTCAGGGAACCATATGTGTTGTTGAGGATACAATCTGGATCAGTCACATGCAAGACACATATCCTACCCTTTTTACTATCATTCTGACCTTCTGAGCTTTAACTTTTTACTTCAGAAAGATCTAGTTGGTGATATGGCAAATATTTGTGAACCAAGCATAGACTTTTCTCATCTTACAGAGAACTATCTTCCTTCCCTTCACTCTGTCTCCTCCTCCATTCTCCTTAGCTCAAGATAACAGAAGTCTCATTTGCCTGGCTGTCTGGAACTCAAGACTTATGAAATAAAAATGGCTTCTTTCTCTCGTTAATCTGTTTTATGTCACTTTAATGGTCAGACCAGCCAAAAAAGCCAAGGAGGGAAGATAGGAAAGGTTTTCCTCCCCTATTACCACTTTATGTTCTATTTATTTAATTGTCATTACATACATAAACACAAGTGTGAACTCTCCACTTTCACCCCCTTGGAAATTGGTCTCCAGTAATCTAGTGTTTGTGCCTGGAGCAAATCAGAGTCCTCCATCAGCCTCCCACATTGTATCTTTTCCCTAATGTTAGTGCCTTTATAGTTACACAGCATCTTGGCTCTCCACTCAGTACTGCATACAATTGTACTTCTTAGTGGGGCAGACAGGAACAAACAGAACCTGACCTCTGACCTGCTGGTCCCAATAGGAAGCAGAGCCTAAACAGGTTGCTCTACTCTTCTCCAGAAGACTGACTCTTTACTGTCCCTCAGAGATCTCTGTTTCTACTGACTTCAAACTCATCTATCTTCTATATCTGCTGTTATGTCTTCGGTGATATTGTTTTTATTCTTTGGAATTTGGTGGGTTTCTGTTGTGTATGTAAACATTTTATGGGATTATTATGTTACTGACCCTACCCTGATCGGTGATTATGCCCTATCCTAGGGTGTGACCTGGCATTCTGCCCACACCTAGGGTGGTACCTGATTCTGCTTCCACCATTGGGTGGTACCTGATTCTGGGAGATAAAAACAAGGGTCTGTTGAAGGCAAGGGGCATTTTGGCTGGAACTGATGCTGAGGCTTTGGACTTCAGTCTTGTCCACCGAATAAAGCTAATATTTCCACAAGCCTGACTGTCTGCGAGCTGTTTACCCGCCGCTTCACCTCAAAACCGCCGGCTAAACAGGGTGGCAGACGCGTGCTCAGAGCTGGAGGAAAAAGACCTCATCCTCCATCCCTCCATCAGTCAACCTCTTCAGGGGCTGATTTGCAACAGGTTTCTCTGTGTTTTCCATTGGTTTTCTAGTGTTCTTGCTGTGCTGGTGGTGAATCTTTCTAGATAAACACCAATGAAAGATGCTGAGGGATTAAGCTGGAGGTTGTCTTTGTCTTTTCTGCCTGCCTGGGATGGTGGAACAACAAATGGAAGATCAGGAGGAAGCTTGGTGTGGGCCCTTACTATGGTATAGGTCATGTGTGGAGACTGTTGGGAACCATCCAGTAGGCCAGTAGGGTGGGCCTCTTCTCCTGGTCTGGAATGGTCTCAGTGATGTTGGCTGTAGGCCAACTGGGATGATGGGACAGCAAGCAATGTCCTCTCTCTCTCTCTCTCTCTCTCTCTCTCTCTCTCTCTCTCTCTCTCATACACACACACACACACATACACACACCCACACCACACCACACACACACACACACACACTGGGCAGTACTCAAGGATTACTCCTGGCCCTGTGCTCAGGTGCTCAGGAGCTCAGGATTTATTCCTAGCATTTTACAGATAAGGTAATAATACAGCCTCATGTGTTTTGGAAGACCATGTGGAATGCTGGGGATTGAACCCAGGTCAGCTGTGTTTAAGGCAAATGCCCGACCTGATCTACTGTCACTCCAGCCCCCTGCCTTCTCTTTTAAAGCTCAGTCCTAGACCCACTCTTTTCATGAAATATTTTCTGATAACTCTTGTTATTCATGTACATTTATTATTTGACTCATACTTCTTAGCACTAAAATGGTTTCCTATTCACCTACGTATTTTGCTTGTTTACAAGTTTCTGGATGATAGAAACTGGGTATTATTTGTAGTATTTGCTTTTTCCTATATTGACTATGCACTCTGAGTACACTCTTAATGAATGGAATGAGAAATAAAAAAGGACTGCCTTATCAGCTTGCCTTTTTAGGACAAACATTTAAGAGAAGTAGCAGAAGCCTTTATTGAACACTTAACATTTGCAGATACCATGCCAAGTGCTTCACATGGATTATATATCTGATTTAGTGATCCCAAACAACCCTATTACATAGATATGACTATTTTCCTCATTATAAAGATAAGGTAAAAAAAACCTCATGTGGTTGAATAACGTGCCAGTGATCATATCTACGGTAGGAAGTAAAGCCATGATTCTGTTCTGTTTTGCTCTTAAACCCATGTTCTTTCTACTATATCATTGCTTATCCCCTATTCTGTTGTTATGCTAGCTTTGTTGCTCAATTTTCTTGTAAATGATAGCCTCCCCAAGGGCAGGAATTTTTTCTTAATTTGTGGTAGAGGCTCATTTAATATCTATTAAAGAAAAATACAAATTGCCTTTCTGTCTCAGGATACTAAGGAAGGAAGGAAGGAAGGAAGGGAGAGAGAAAAGGAAGGAGGGAGGGAAGGAAGGAGGGAGGGAAAGTGGGAAGAAAGGTGGGAAGGAAGGAAGGAGGGAAAGAGGGTGGGAAGAAAGGAGGAAGGAAATGGTATAGGGAAGAAAGTGAAGGAGGGAGGAAGAAAAAAGGGAGGAAAGAAAGGAAGGAAAGGAGGGAGGGAAGAAAGAAATGAAGGAGGAAAGAAAGGGGGAAGAAAGGAACCAGAAAGAAAAGCAGGAAGAAAGGAAGGATGGACGTAAGGAAGGAAGAAAAGAATCAGGGAAAGGAATAAAGGAAGAAAAGAAGAGAGGAAGGAAGATAGGAAAATGGAGGGAAGATGGAAGGAAAAATTAGGGAAGGAGGAAGGGAAAGAGTGAAGGCATGAAGGAAGGAAGCAGAAAAGGAATGATTAAGAAGAGAGGGTAAACTGAAAGGATGAAAGGAAGGGAGGGCAGAGGGAAGGGGGCAGAAGGTAGAGAAAGAAAGGGGAGAGGGAGGAAAAAAAGATAAGAAATATTGGGGGCAGTGAGTGTGGTGATCTGGACATTGATAAGGTTCATTCTTGAAGGGACTTGGCTAGAAACCACTGGCTCATCTTTTGGAACCACATTCCTCCTGCCATTGATCCCTTTCCTCTCTGAGTTATTTCATCCTCCCCGGGATTCTCTTTTGGGTGATGGTTGATGATGAACATTCTCTTGCCCCATCTCTGTTGGTCAGATTTATTTGGTTCCCAGCCTGTGCCTCGCTTGTTTTTAACAGTTAGTACATGACCTTCCTTTCTCTCCAGCAAATGCTGAACTCTGGCCTTTTGGCCATCAGGTTTCCAAAGCAAAAGAAAATATATGGGCTCCTTGCCCACCCTTACCCCCTTAGCTTCTCTGACTGGTTAAACCTGGGGAGTGAGAGAATATTGGTGTTGCTAAGAGTTTAAGAATGGGTAGTGGAGCCTGAAATTATAACTACAGTTCCTGAAAATAGCTATGGAATAGTATTTCTTTGGATTATGGGTTTCCCCTTTCCACCTCTGTCTTAGTTTCATTGCTTATGAAAATATTATTTTTAAGTGAGTCAATGCAAGTATGTGTTCTGCACAGTACCTGTCCTTTAATTAATAATAGTTATTTTTAATGTTGTAACTACTATTAAGATATATGATAACCTGAGAAAAGTAGTGCATTAGGCAAGCATTAATCACAAATCAGCTTCATGCAATTAGTGTACTAGCCTTTTCACACAGCTTCCAACAAAGATGGATTATTAAGATGAGAAAAATCTAGAGATGACATACTAGAGATCTGTAGTTTGTAATTGGCTTATGCTCTGGATCTGGGTGCAGACTGAGAAGGCAGGAGGGAACTGGAGGAAGACAGAGAAAAACTTCAAGATAACTCTGGGTACAAGTGACAGAGAGCAAATTTAAATGAGGTTAAGTTATAAGAGAATTAATGGGGAGGGCACTGGGTACCTGTGGCACCAGAAACTGTCTTTGTCCTCTCTTGCCCAATTTTTTCAAATGCTGCAAGTTGGTTCTCTCTTTCTGAAGCCAGATTCTCTCCGTGGTGGTGTTGACTAACAATATCCCTGGTCCAGAGGACTGGCAATGGGCCTTCAAGTACTGACCTTGCACATGGATGGTCAGAAGTTGAAATCCTCAGTGTCTCACACGGTGGAGACAGAGGTCTAGCTGCCATGCTGGATGCCCTCTTCAGTGTCACTTCCAGCTATATCACAACCAGGTGTGTGAACCCCACAAAAAGAGCATAGAATGCTCCCTCACCCTGCCAAAAACTTCTATCTTTGGGGAGTACCAGACATGAGTTCCATGGTGCCCCCATACTCCATAAGCATCCCAACCAGAACTTACAAACTTCAATTAAGAGTGTGCTTTATGGGCCTGGAGAGATAGCACAGCGGTGTTTGCCTTGCAAGCAGTCGATCCAGGACCAAAGGTGGTTGGTTCGAATCCCAGTGTCTCATGTGGTCCCCTGTGCCTGCCAGGAGCTATTTCTGAGCAGATAGCAGATAGCCAGGAATAATCCCTGAGCACCGCCAGGTGTGGCCAAAAAAAAAGAGTGTGCTTTAGTGAATACATGTGTGAGCACCACAATGAAAGGAGTGAAAACATCAATGAGTTTGGCAATCACACGAGTATGCGTGACCCCTGTAAAACACCACAGTTAAAACTGTGTGTGGCCCTGAGTCATGACAGCAACATACAATAACAAAAATAAAAAATAGAAGGTTTCTCTTAGATATCACCTTTCCAGCTTTGTGACAAAAAGCCAAGACATCTTTGGGCTTGAAAACCCAACTTGGTTTTAGTTTCCAGCATCACATGGTCCTTCAAGCATCACGAGGTATAACCTGGAGGTTCTGATGCGCTACCAGAAATGGTCTTCTTGGCCCCCAGCACTACAGGGTAGACCTAGGTATTCCTGGCAGTGTAGCATGAATAGCATTGCTTTCTTCATTGAGCCATAACCCTGGTTGGCTAAAATGTCCTGGTGGAACCCTGGGACCTCCTTGGGCACTGCTTGGACACACACACACACACACACACACACACACACACACACACATACAGGAATATACATATACAAGTCTTCTTCTGTACCTTCAGTTCAAGGAAAGAATCTCAGCACAGAGCAAGCTTACCCATGTCTGACTCCCATGCCCAACTCCCAGGCCTGGAGAAAGAGGAGGTTTGGTAGAACCAAAAGACTCTCCCAAATGTAGCAAAGGGCCAGAGAACTAGTTCAGGGATTTAGTCTCTTGCCTTGCATGTGGATGACCCTATTTTGATTCCCAATACCATAAATGGTCCTCTGATCATCCCCAGGGGTCCTTCCTGTTCACTGGGTGTGACCCAATATCTCCTGCCGCCAAATAAACAGTGCAGCAATGTAGTAGTTAGTCAAGCTCCAAACAATAGTTCTTTGCAGATTTTCTAGTCAGTGGAGGGGGAACAGCCGTCTAGAGCCCTGCTGGCCTGGAAACTTTCTTTTAGGTAAATGCAAAGCCTCATTCTTTCAGCGAACGTTTTTCCATTGTCCCTGCGAGAGTTTCCATGGAGAGACTGGCTTCGTGGGCGAGCAGAGAGGAAACACTCTGGGCCACAGCCTGGCTGTTCCTGTACTCTCCGGTTATCCTTCCCTGGGGTTTTTCATTTGTGTGCTTCTCCTAATCCTTTCCCCAAAAGCTACTTTGTTCAAAAGATTAGCCAAAAGGACTGGCTGGGTGCTGTGCTGACCTAACTCACAATCATGTTCCTAAGAAAGGACAATCAAACACGTGTAGAAATTCAGGAAAAAACCAAGAGTTCCAAGCCAGGTATGGCCTCTTTTATTATCAGCAGTCTGTAGTTCTATTGGAGCAGTCAAGCAAAGAAGGTAGTGAGGAAGGATTGTATCTATTCTCAATTGTGGCACTGTCCAATTGTCCAATTATCTAACTGTCCAATTGTGTCTGAGAGGACCATTGTAGTCCATTCTTCAGAACAGCATGTGTTCTAAGAGTGAAATACTAAGAAAAAAACTAAGTGTAGTGAGATAGGTCATTTGGTAAGGCTGTGTTTGAACACTGTGTGTGTTACTGTGTGTGTGTTTGTGTGTGTGTGTATGTGTGTGTGTATGAGACCTAAGACACTGGATCTTATCTTATTGGGCAAGTAGCTGAGGAAAGAGAACTTAATCAATTGTGACTTTCTTTACATCTTACCAAGCTCTTTCCTATTTCAATTTTCCCAAAGTAGTCATGGCTGCAGGTCCCATTTATGGAGGTAGAAAACTTGAGCTAAAACTTAAAGATTGGGCTGGTGACTTTAGAAAGCTGAATCCCTAATTTAAGAGTATTTAAATTTAAAGCCTGAAACATGCTTGTTCCTGGTCTCTGCTTCCAGGACCATCTTTTGGGAAAACTGGATTTCAATTTTTTACCCTAGGAGATTTTAAAGCATGAGGCACACTGAGTTTACTTTTGGAAACTTTCTCTCATAGCTCAGGTGTTACGAGAAAAATCGAAACACATATGTGGGACCGGGATAACCTTTCTGTGTCTCCAGCACCTCATCTGAAACATAATGATCAGAAAAACAGAGGCAGGCAGCCTGGGAAGTGATTCACATAGTTAGTTGAATAAATTCTCTGTCTAACCCTAGGAAGTCAAACTTTTGTCAATATGAGTGAGGACTCACTACCAGATAATTTCTATAGACTCTTTCTTTGTACAACTGTAAGGACTATTAGAAAAAAAATGCAGGGGCCGGGTAGGTGGCGCTGGAGGTAAGGTGTCTGCCTTGCAAGTGCTAGCCAAGGAAGGACTGCGGTTCGATCCCCCGGCGTCCCATATGGTCCCCCCAAGCCAGGGGCGATTTCTGAGCACATAGCCAGGAGTAACCCCTGAGCGTCAAACGGGTGTGGCCCAAAAACCAAAACAAAAAAAGAAAAAAAATGCAAATAGGAAGTACTAAACACCAACTCCCTGAGTGGAGAGTATGATAGAAACCACTAATACATAAGTTGGACTGTATTCACAATACAGCCTCTGCAAAGATAGCCAAGGTCCAACCAGAATCTCTCTAAGGTCCCTCCAATGCCACCATACTGAATCCAGTGTTTTGTTTAGGGCAGTTGATGACGGTATTTTGATTTAAAGCTTCCTTTCGCATATGTGAACATGACTCTTAGACCAAACGGAAGTTTGGAAGAAAAGCAGGATATCCAATTTATTTTGTGTGGCCAATTTGCTATCCATGCCTTCAGTGCATTTTTATCACAAACAGCCACTGCAAGTCCTCTGTGGAAGAAGGTGGAAAATTCAAGCAAAGAAAGCTCTCAAGAGCTAAAAGATTGCAGAGACGATAGATCTAAACTTAGTTTATATGCGTTGGCTTGTCTCAAAATATTAGAGGTAAAATAGGATCTAATCTGCATCTCTTGCACTATGCCATGTTTAAATAGAAAGTTCTCGGAACTATCTGCACCATCATCCAAACACTTAATTTTGTTCTTGGGCACGAAATTGAATCTTAGATTCCTGCTCCAAATCATTAAATAGTGCTTTCAACTTCATTGCAAAGATAACTAGTAAGGCCTAATGCTATACTTTTAACATTGGACATAGAGGATAAAGCATTAGCAGTTTCAAACCTATGTTTTCTTTGCTTCTGAAAACAAGAGGTGTTGATGAAAGAGGAAGTCTCTTAAATGCTGTGCTCCTGTAGATCTGTGAGTATCAAAACTCATCTATGAAAATTTTGTTTATGGAACTCCAGAGAAATTATGGTATAGAGTAACCATCTTTAATGTCATGTGCTTTAACAAAGAGAACTTCCAAAATTATGTCTTGGGTTTAGAGAGCATGGTTATTGTAGCAACAAGAATAGACCATGGCTCAAACTCTTGGACTGCATGAAACTCAGAAGAAAACATGGACTTTAAAATGAAGTAGCTTAGTAGCTGCATAACAGCTTAGATGTGGGCACCAAACTGGCTTCAAGAGATGGTCCTGTCACTTCTCTTTTTTGTATTTTTGGAATTTAAATGAAACGTTTTGGATCTCTAAATCCTTATCTTTAAAATAGGAGGACTGACATGCCAGTTCTTCTGTTTCTCTTCAGCTGGTATGTTGGGGGCTCTGGGCAAGACAGCTAGCCATAGGTCCCCTGGGCTGACCACTTAGTCCAGGGAACTGAGATTTCCCCCCTGAAGACCAGCCTGGTTAATCGGGCCCTGGGAGGAGAGAGGGGGAGAAATTCCTCCCTATGCATCCACAAACTACAGAGGCAGGGCTGGGCTCAGAAGACTCCACATGCCAGGACTTCTGGGTGTCTTCGACTGGTATATTGGGGGCTCTGGGCAGAACAGCTAGCCATAGGCCCCCTGGGCTGACCACTTAGTCCAGGAGACTGAGATTCCCCCCACACCAGGCAGGCCTTCAGGGCCACGCCTAGTTAATTGGGCCCTGGGGGGAGAGGGGGAGAAATTCCTCCCTATGCATCCACAAACTACAGAGGCAGGGCTGCACCCGGAAGACTCCATATGCCAGTTCTTCTGTTTCTCTTCAGCTGGTATGTTGAGGGCTCTGGGCAGGACAGCTAGCCATAGGCCCCCTGGGCTGACCACTTAGTTCAGGGGACTGAGATCCCCCTCACACCAGGCAGGTCTTCAGGGCCAAGTCTGGTTAATTGGGCCCTGGAGGGAGAGGGGAAGAAATTCCTCTCTATGCATCCACAAACTACAGAGGCAGGGCTCCACCCAGAAGACTCCACATGCCAGTTCTTCTGTTTCTCTTCAGCTGGTATGTTGGGGGCTCTGGGCAGGGCAGCTAACCATAGGCCCCCTGGGCTGACCACTTAGTCCAGGGGACTGAGTTCCCCCCCACCCCAGACCTGGACCCCATTCAGGAGTTCTCTTCTTACTATTATTCATTTTCAAAAGCACGCGGGCGCATATATATATATATATATATATATATATATATATATATATATATATATATATATATATATATATATATATACTTTTTAACCAAAAAATATACTTAATTCTCGACTGTTTTTAGGAAAAAGAAAATGGAATTCCCTAGATTTGGAGTATAATATTCAAATAGGTCTCTAAAATCAGTGTATATGTAGACGTGACTTCCTATACAGTGGTCCTCTCTGGCTACCAAGCCTAATCCATAAACAATTCATCTATACAATGTATATATCCCCTCTGATATATTTCCCCTCCTCCACACAGATCCCCTTCTACTGCCTCATCTCCCTATTCGGATTCATTATCTTCCCCTTAATTAACCCTCTTTACCCTCATTTCTTTAATTTGTTAGGTACCAAGACCGACCTCCTGCCCCAACAGTTTCTGTCCTTTCGCACACCCCTACAAAGCTCATTATTACTCCTTAACTCTCCCACCCCCAACCATCAGTACCTCACATTTACCCTTTTTAACTTCAGTACTACACAGTTCTAATCACAGACCAAAGTCGTGCATTGGATTTAACAACCCCCAACTATTTCAAAGGACATAAAATGGACCCATATGCCTTTTGAATATTTTATGTGTATTTTCTTTAACAGCTATAATTCTTTCTAAATATTCTTTTACTGTGACGATTCTATCCACTGTTTATCTTATCTCTCTTTCTGAGCTGTTCAATAAGGAATTTTGGTGGAAGAGTCCCTCAGTTTAATGCTTATGATTGAACCATGTCATGCGGATTGTTGGACTTGTTCTTATGGACCCCATATGCGCTGATAACACCACGTGGCATTGTTCCAGGTTTGCATAGGCACATTAAAATGGAAAAATACTATACATACAAATAAGTTCTTATCTAATAGAGATTGGAACACACTAATCTTGTAGTGCAATGGGACCTTACACCCTGAACATTGATATAATGACCTGGCACAGACCTCAAAAGAATGGGCATCCTCCATTCATCCCTGAACCAGGGAAGCTATCTATGAAACACCCAAGGTTTTTTATAACAACACCTGGAAGCAGTCCTCTACCAGGGAAGACACTACCACAGCTCTGACATCGACCTGCTCAAAAGAGACTTCCTTAACACTCAGAAGATTTGATAACAACAACGACCTGCTTACAGGACAGGGTTCTCTGCATTGCCCTTTAATTGTGAGGTGAAACGAGAAGACATTCTGCACCACCCTGACTGCAATATAGGATATGCAGATTCCAGGATCTTTAATACATAAATATGATACCAACAACAGAGACTGTGTGAAAAATAAAAGTGTATTGGCACTACACCTGGATTGGACAAACTAGTTTGCCTGGAGCCTAGAGTTGGTCTTTTGCCAGGAAACTTCAGGGGTAGGGCTTCCTTGTATTTAGGCCAAGGCTTTTCCTTTCCATGTCCCTCAGATTTTGGTGGGCCTCTGCAAACAATAATTGCCACTCTAACACCATTTTTACTGTGCTCCTTTGACTCTAATCCTTAAGAAAAACAACCCACTTAAACTTTTGAGGTTAACTTAAACTAATATGCATGTGCATGGAAATGTAAAGAAGTACTTTGCCTTCAATGTTTAAGGAGTTACATAAGTTTTATGGCTTTAGATTGCTTTGTGTGCTGCTAAGAAATATTATGTACTACAATCTGGGGACTTGAGGGACAAAGTAATTGTACATGGGTTCTGTTTTGTTTTTCTTAATGTTCTTTGGCTGAAAGTTCAAAGTTAAGATATCAGCAATGGGACTACTGAGAATAATGTTTATGGGTGATTGTCCTTCCACTGTAACTTTACTTGTCCTCTTTCTTTGCATCTTTGTTCTCATAATTAAAAATAAAAAATTGGGGCCGGGAAGGTGGCGCTAGAGATAAGGTGTCTGCCTTGTAAGCGCTACCAAGGAACGGACCGCGGTTCGATCCCCCGGCATCCCATATGGTCCCCCCAAGCCAGGGGCGATTTCTGAGCACATAGCCAGGAGTAACCCCTGAGCGTCAAACGGGTGTGGCCCAAAAACAACAACAAAAAAAAACTGTAAAAAAAAAAAAAAATAAAAATTAAAAATTAAAGTTAGTCTCTAAAAAATAAAAAATAAAAAAATGATAAAAAATGTAGCAGATAAATATACCTGTCTTTTTATTCCTGAAAATAATTTTGAATAAATCCAAGAGTTGAAGAATTAAACTCCTAATATTGACTAAGAAACAGACATTCTAAAAGTTCAATATTTAGTCATCATCTAGGGGATTTCTTCTGAGAACTCTGTTTATGGGCGATTGTCCTTCCACTGTAACTTTACCTTGTTCTCTTTGCATCATTGTTCTCATAATTAAAAATAAAAAATTAAATAAAATAAAAAAATAAATAAATAGGAAGACTATTAATGGCTGATTTTGTAGAATATTCTTGGGTTGTTTGCTAGAACTACTCATATAGTTTAATCAATATATGATTCAAAGAGGAGAACAGTCTTCTCTATATAGCAGTGATTGGGCGAAGGGAAAAGGACCAATTTTCATGCAACTTACATTTTAAGGAAAGAAAATCAGCACAGTAAATTGGACAGTGCAGCTATGCAGTGAAAGGGAAGTGAAATCAAGCAGGCAGTGAGATGAACGTGGTCAGTGAAGAGGTGGCCTTTGAGCAAAGTCTTCAAGGTAGTGGTCACATCAATATGTAAGCTCAGCACATTCCAAGGAAACCAGGACTGCAGGGTTCCCTGGGCTTTGAGAAAAGAATGTGTTGGCACCTTCTAGGAACAGACAGAAAGTTGGTGCTAATACCTCAGATCATAGTGGGGAGAATGTCAGAAGATTATGGTGCAGGAGACATAGGCACTTGTCATTGGCCCTTGTAAAGGACTTTGGCTCTATGCTGAGTGACATGGAGATTCTCCAAAGGTATTTGTGTAGGGAAAGGTCACTATGACTGTGCTCACAATAAACTGTATGGGCCAGAGATATAGGACAGGAGTTAGGTGCTTGCCTGGCATGCTATTGATCCTGTTTGATCTCAGCACTGTATATGGTCCCTTAGCACAGAGCCAGAAGTAAACGTGAACACTTCTAGGTGTGTCCCCACTCCCCAAATATAAATGAACATAAGATAAAAGAGCAAAAGTGGGAAGACTTGTTAGAATCTAAAACAACTGGGATGAGAGAAGAGGGTGATATAGATTTGGGTACTAACAGTAGAGAATGTAAGGTCTGATTCATTATTTGTTTTGTATTTTGTTTTTGTTTGTGCTTTCAGGGCTTACTCCTGGCTCTACACTCAGGGATCATTTCTAGATTTAGGGAACCATATGTAATGCTGGGGTTAGAGCCCAGGCTGGCTGCTTCAAGGTCCTGTCCCACATCTGCATATCTGCATTCTCTGTGGCACTCAAGATATTGTTGAATGGGTGAATAAATGAGAAGCACTTTTGAGCAAGTAACTTCTTTAAACCCTGGATTCTCCTCTCTAAAATGGGACCTTGTATGCATGAAACTATCAAGGTGCTGTAAATCATGGCCCATAAAATATTGGGAGAAAATAAAATAAACTGGGAATGGGAGATAGTAATAGTTTATTTATTGGTATTTGTGGGTTTTTTTTTCTTATATTGCTGATAGTAAGAAGGCACTTACAGTGCTTGAGGGTCTCAGGGACCACCTCCAGGAATACCAGGTCAATACTCAGATGCAGCCTGCTGAGAACTATCAAGGCCACATCCATCAGGGCTCAGGGATTAATATAGACCCAGTTTGGACTTGGGTCTATAACACTTGAAGTATCACCCCCAGCTCCTATTGTGCTGCTGAAATGCAGCAATTCCCATAAAGTACTTATACAGTAATTAAAACATAAGATATTGCTAAGATGTATTTATTAAATACTTATTATAAACATTTTGGGGGAATCTTATCTTTGGAGAGATTGAAGAGTATTTTTCCTTTTATAATAAATATTAAAGAGCTTTATTAAATGTTTACCAAGTTATTAGAAAATAAAAGTATTTATACCTTTAACAATAAAGAAAAAAAGTTTGAAATTAATGACTTGTGCTTAACTCCCTTTTTGAGTCTTTCACTGTTTCAGAAAGTTTTTGATAACGAATTGGTGGAGTAAAGAAAGAAATAAAATGAGAAAAAGAAAAAGAAAGAAAAGAAATGATCACACACCCAGGATTGCAGGTTTTTAGAAATCATTGGAAATGAAGGAATTTTTTTTCTTCTTCCTTCTAGCCCTTTCCTCTGATTCTTTAAATGTAGACATTACGTTCCTCATCCTCCCCTCCCTCTCTCTTTCTAGTTATGAGCAAAGTGAATCTTTGAAGTTACTACAAAGCAAGAGTAAGAATCTAGTTCATGCGCACACTTTGCAATTTCTTATCCCTTCCAAAGAGCAGACATCTACTTAGTACTTATGTGTCCTTTGAGATGAAGCCTTTCATCCTGGTATCTCTGCTCCATTTAGTGATAAGTTATTACTAAGAAATGGGGGCTCCTTATTGGAATTCACAGATGGAATATTCCAGCACATAATTAGATGCTTTCTAAACAGAGACATCATAAAGTCAAAGGGTGATACCTACTTAGACGCTGAGGCTTCCTTGATGGTCAAGTGGTGCTTTAGGGACACCACAAGAAAGAGCTCTAATGAGATCTAAGGGGCATGGTGCTTCCTGGGCAAACCAGAGAAGTGTTCAAAAATGAGTGACTCCTTGTTTCCTGGTTCTCAGCTCTTCCTTCCGGTTTGCCTTTCCTGCTGTCCTGGTTCTGCAGCTTTGTTGCTGGCTGCCATTGACTCATGTCCAGGAGTGCTCAGCCCTGATTGAGTTAGGGAGCTCTTGTGAACCTTCAGAAAATTATGAGCACCTGGGTTCTACCCGTAATATGTTCATTTGGAAGCACTTCCTGGTGTGCCTTTTGCTTTGTTTTGTTAGGAGATTCTTTGCAAAGTGAAGAGCCATCAAAGCTCAAGGAGCAAGCCTCTGGCCTTTTCTTGGGGATTCAGAAGATTGTAACTATCCAAAGAAATGTGATAATCAGACCAATCCTAGCAATCATATTATTTTTATGAGTTGCTATTGTGCAATGAACTTTAAATATGTTAACTGATTTCATTTCCAATAATCCTAGGAGATACTATTATTACTATTAGACCTGGCTAATAGATAAAGCACCAGTGGTATCATAAAGGTACATTATTGGTCAAGCCAAGGAGCACTCAAGCTAAAATTTAAACCTAGGCAATGAGGCAGCAGAGTCCATATTTCATTACCATATATGACTCATTCACAACATGGAAATCATGGAGGGATGATGGTCTTACAGACAGACACACTGGTGACATCTTAGTTCCTTATCTGGCTGAATCATTTGTACTCCAATGGACAAGGCTTTAAAAGCAGGGGATGGACTATATATGTGACTTCTCTGATAGAATTTGAACTTCCCTGAAGACTCCATTCTCTGTTTTTAAAGCACTGTAAAGTATCAGCCACCATTCTGTGAATCTTCTCATAATTTAACCCATGGAATATATCCAAAGCATATAGTTCAGATATAAGTAGTTGTCTTAAAAATTACCCATCAGCTTTATATCTTGTTGAGAGCATATATGGATGTAAATAAAATGGAGGGACTCAGGTTAACATTGGACAGACATCCAGCTGGCAGCCAGGTAAGAAGTGCTGTATCTGGGGTATAGCCCATCAGAATTCAAGAAAAAGGCATGAGCGACTACTCTTGAAACTCTTGGCAGCTAGCCAATCAATCTGGCACCTCTAAGAACCTGGAATGATAGATTAACAGTTATGAGAGCTGCAGTAAAGGCCAAGAGTTCATCAAGAACTATGTATAAGGAGGATTCAGATCTTAGACAGAGGGTTTCTGTAGCCTTCACAGTGAGTCAGTGTGCATGAGCAAAGGACTCTATCATCAAGGTACCATTCTAGTGTGCGTCCTGATCTCTCTGAGTCAATCAGCAACCAAAGACATGGAGCCCCACATGTCTGATGTAAACCGCATGCCTCTCATTAGACCTCAAGAAATTTTTTGAACTTCCCTTCTTTTTATTAATATAGTATTCTATGTTGTATACAAGGCTATTTTTTCCATGTGCAATAAGCAAACTGCTCCTGTGTCTCAAAAGAATAAAATAAAAATTGATCATCAATCAGTATGTGATATAAGATAAGGCAGCAAGACTTTTCCACTAAAGGATGGTCTTTCTCTGGTTGTGACAAATTATTCTTGGCAATGTAATTAGTCAGTTGGGTTATTGAAACAGATGGGAAATGTTTCTTTCCAAATTTTAGAACCGAAATAATTCTTATTCCATCTTGTGATAAAATGTCAATTAAAATAGTTTTCCCTTCATAGGAAAAATTAAGAAAAAATAGTCTAAGAAAATATCAAGCTAGATTGCCAGGGGAAATTTGTTTCTGCAGCAAAGCAAGCAAAACAAATCAAATCCCTTAAAATTAAAAACAGACTGTCTTCTGAAATCAAGTTCACATCTGGAGATTTTTATAAAATTTATTGGAGAAGTTCCGGTTACCTCTATTTTTAGCATAACAAAAGATCCTTAGTGTTTGCTGAACTTGATCTAAACTGTTACTTTCAACCTCATCCTGACACAGCTCCAACATAGCTGGAAAATGTTCTGTATTGACAAAGAAGCAAAGATCGTAGATATTGAGGTCAAGAAGGACCATCAATCAACTGGGCACTTCTAGACAGGCTTTGTAAATGATGTGTAATATCCATCACCAGATGTTGAGCCAACAAGCAGAGGGAGCTGGCAGGAGTAGCAAAATTAAAAAATTGCTGATAAGTACAATTGTTAATTAATAATCTTCTAGTGCAGGAACTTCAGTTGCATTTAAGGAATGCTATTGGTCCTAGACTTTTTTGTTGTTGTTGTTCAAGATGTTTTTAACTATAATATCAGAGGACAAGAATCTAAATAAAATGAACTTAAAAGGACTGTGAACTCAGTACCAACCTGTGTAAAATGCAAAGTTCAAGTGACTGGAATATGCTCTCTAATTGGAAGCATTTGACCATGTAGACGTTTATTTTATTCGCAGTGCCAGGCATGGATCTCAAGGCCTCCTACACTAAGTATACTAAATCATGTACATTTCCACCAATCCAAGATTTTCCATTGCTAACTTAATTTAAAAAATCTTTGGTACCACATTGGTTCTCCAGTACTTCCAAGGGTTTAATCTTGACTACACAACTAGAAATAGTCCCTGGAGACCTAGCATGTGTAACTCAAATCGCCAAATGATTCATAATTAATCAAAATCTATCATATCTCATGTATGTAAACTACCTATTAAAAAGGAAAGGCAATAAATCATTTGTACATAAACACTTGAACCTAAGTATGATTCATATGAAGACTTTTAGCCAACACAGAAAAAAACTTCATATTTTTTTCCACACACAAATTTTCTATTAGTTCTTATTCTGAGTGCAGGGCAGATTTTTTTCTAAATGTTTTTTTTTTAACTAAGTAAGAGCCAAAATGAGAGTCAGAACACCTGGAGAGGTGAAGAGCTCTGAAGAATGGGAAGATTTAGGCTTGCCCAAGAATGGGAAGGTTAGAATGCTGTGAGGGACATGTCTAAGTCCAGGCTTAAGAGCAAACATATTAGTTCTCTTTGCAGAAAACTTTTTGTCACAGATTGTACATAGTTACTTTGGAAGCCCCCCAAGATAGTGGGATTTGTGGGATTTCAGGTTGGAGGATAGAGTCTCAGCCCATGGAAGACCTCAAAGCTGAATCTGAAATATAGATGCTCTGTGAGCTCACTGGACACCGCAGCTCCCTCATCCATCACAGAATCACATCTGGGGCTGAGCTGGTTTGAGCTGTTGAGGCCACATTGTCTCAGTGTGGCAGGTGATATTCAAATGCAGCTGCCAGGCCATGACTGAGGGAGGTTTGCCTGTTTTTCAAATCAACTTCCTAGGCCAAGAGGCAGACATTTTTCTCTTTTTTCTGGCGTCTGGTGCAGGGCTGAGACTCTGGGTTGGGGAGATTCAAGTCTGGAAGATGGAGACTTGTGGGACCATGGAAATGAGTTTATTCCAATATTAGAGCCATTGGTTGGTTTCCACTTAGAAGAATCCTTGATAAATCTTTTTGAAGGATATTGTCTTCTTGCTTCTTCTACTTCTTCTGGAAACTTAGACAGAAGAATATAAGGATTCTATACTAACTTAAGCCTGAGAAAGGACAGTGGTTCCAGGCACCATCAGTTCAGTAAGAGAAGCCTAGAAGACAGCCACAAGGTCTTTCCCTAAAGCCACATGGTAAACAAATCGCAATACCATCCAGGGTGGGCAAAACGACCCTGCACTCCCTCTGTAGCAGCCAGTGCCATATGCCACAGCTCTAGGTTTTGTCTAAGTGGAGTCACAAAGCCTCCCTTACACTCTTCACTCCTGGTCCTCACACCTCTTTTTCTAAATGTGGCCACATTCCTGTGTATCAATAACTAGAAGATCTTATCAGATGAATTGGTTGACCTGCAAATATCCACTTCCATTTCTTTACCTAAATCTATCATCCTCTTTTTCCTTTTTGTTCTGATGTCTGTCTCTATAAGTTAATTGAGAATGAGATTGGTCTAACAATAAAGGACTAAAGGAATAGTAAATAATAGACTTTCCTTATCTTTCCTTTCCTTTCTTTTCTTTTTTTCTTTTTTATATTTTTTGGGTCACATCCAGCCGTGCTCAGGGGTTACTCCTGACTCTACGCCCAGAAATCGCTCCAGGCAGGCTTGGAGGACCATATGGAATATGGGGAATCGAACCACTGTTATTTTATTTTATTTATTTTTTTTGGTTTTTGGGCCACACCCGATGGTGCTCAGGGGTTACTCCTGGCTGTCTGCTCAGAAATAGCTCCTGGCAGGCACGGGGGACCATATGAGACACCGGGATTCGAACCAACCACCTTTGGTCCTGGATCGGCTGCTTGAAAGGCAAACACCACTGTGCTATCTCTCCGAGCCCCGAACCACTGTTTTGCAAGCAAGGCAAATGCCCTACCTCCATGCTATCTCTCCAGCCCCCTTCTCTTTTCTTTTATCCTTGTTATTTTTTCATATTTTTTTTAGCTCCTCATTATATTCACTTCTTAGACATCATTTGAAAAATTGTATGTACTAGAAAATTTTCATCTGTATTTTAATCCCTGATGGTTCTCTGAATTTGAATGACTAATAGCCAATTTCTTATTCAATATCTTCATTTGGATTTCTTTTTTTTTTTTTTTTTTTTTTTTGGTTTTTGGGCCACACCCGGTAACGCTCAGGGGTTACTCCTGGCTATGCGCTCAGAAGTCGCTCCTGGCTTGGGGGACCATATGGGACGCCGGGGGATCGAACCGCGGTCCGTCTCCTAGGCTAGCGCAGGTAAGGCAGGCACCTTACCTCCAGCGCCACCGCCCGGCCCCTCATTTGGATTTCTTATAGGAATCTCAAAATTGTCTAGAAGTGAAGCTGTAAGCTTCCCTCCAAGCTTGCTTCACCTACATTTTCTCATCCCAGTAAGTCGAATTTTCTTTCTTCCTGTTGCTCAGGCACAAAACCTTGGAGCTATTCTTGTCTTTTCTCTTTCTCACATTCTGCATCTAATCCAGCAGTACATTTTGAAGATCCTAACTTCAAAACACAGGCAGAGTTTGGCCAGTTTTTTTCATCCTTACAGTTATCACTTTGGCCGAAACCATCTCTCACTTGAAATGTTGTTACCACCTTCCAGTTTACCTTCCTTTTTCTACTCCCAATAACCTAATCTTGAAGAAACAATTAAAATGACTGCTTGATGGGTGTAACCCTATTAGTCTCTAGCACCACTAAGCAGAAAATATTGTTGGACTAAGCACCAAAAACATAAAGGCCACCAGTCACTGGATTCAGAAATCAGTAATCATGAACCTGGGGCTTTGTGAAATACAGGGGGAACCCCACCCACACGAGTGAATTTTGGTAAGTTTATCTTAGAAAATTCCAAGACTTCTCACAAGTAGAAGGCTCTAGATTGGTGTAGAAAACCAAATTGTACCTACCCTCACTTTTCTGCTTTCATCTCCTGGTGTGCTGACCCTTAGCTCACTTATCTTATCCATTAGTGTTGTTCTAATACTTTGCTTTTTGTTCTTCCCTGTTCAAATATCATCTTATTGATGGCTGCTTCTCTGTCTACTAAGAATCTCATTTCCTTTTTTTTATTTTAGCTTTTATTTTTATTTATTTATTGATTGTTTGGTTGTTGGGCCACACCCAGCAGTGCTCAGTGTTCACTACTGGCTCTGCACTCAGAAATCATTTGCCCCTGGCAGGCTGGGGGACCACATGGGATGTTGGTACTTGAACCGGGCCCCTCCCAGGTCAGTTGCATGCAAGGCAAAAGCCCTACCGCTGTGCTATCTCTTTGGCCCTCCATTTCTTTTTAGCTTCATACTTCCTTATGACTCTTTTGGGTTTTTTTGCTCTTTTGCACTCTATATATCTTACATGTGATTTCCTTTCATTAGGACAGAGATGTAGGAGTTAGGATAATTATAGTTCAGTTTCTTTAAATTGATCAAGATATCAGAGGTAAGGGACAAAGAGATAGTACAATGGGCAAGCACTTGCCTTGTGGCTATCCAATCTAGAACCCACTATGGTCCCCCCGAGTTCTAACAAGAGTGATCCTAGGTACAGAGCCAGGAGTGCAATGAGCATTGCCAGATATGTCCCCCAAACAAAAATTAATCAAAATTATATTATAGTTAAAGGAATCCAAGTCTTCTAATCCAAAACCTTTACAGTATGCCATATTCTTATGTCTATTGATTAGTGTTATTGAGCAAAATATGCTCAATGTAAGATTTAAACATTAGTATATGTAGAAAATCTATAAAGTAGACTGGGCTGAGTACCTCTTATAAAAATATATTTCTCCTTCCCTTTTCAATTGTGATGCAACATACATAACACTATAGTGCTCAATTCTTAAATATTATAGCTCAATGAATTTTTATATTTTCTTCTATGATCCTACCCCTCAGATTAAGTTATAGAACACTTATAGGCCCCCAGAGTGCACTTTTCAGCAACTATGCATACTCTGAAGTTATCATCATCTTAATGTCTATCATAATACATTAGTTTTTCCCATCCTTTAAATTGATTTAAAATAAGAATAATAGAATATAGATGTAGCTGGTGATTCCTAGCCTCTTTTGCTCAATCAACCTGTGAGACATCTATGGTGCTATCCATATTATTAATTTGGTTTTTTTTCATTGTTTTATTGTATTTGATGGTTTAATATTTAACTTAATTGGATTACTTATATACATTAGCAATACATTAACATTTTCAGCTATCTCAGACACCTGGAAATTTTTGCTATTGTTAATTTTTTAGATTTTATGTATTTTATCATAGTACTGTGGAAACTAATTGTGATTTAATTAGCATTTTTCATATTGATATTATGCTCTTGTCAGATACTGACCACTTGGATACTCTTACTTAGAGATGCCAATTTTTAAATTGGGCTGTTTATATTTCCAATGCTCATTTTTTTGGTTTTTGGGTCACACCCGGCAGTGCTCAGGGGTTACTCCTGGCTCTATGCTCAGAAATCACCCCTGGCAAGCACAAAGGACCATTTGAGATGCCGGGATTCGAACCACCGTCCTTCTGCATGAAAGGCAAATGCCTTACCTCCATGTTATCTCTCCGGCCCCCAACCAATGCTCATTTCTAAGTTTAATATATAGTCACAATGTAAAGCAAAGCACAAATTTTATAGTTATTTATATATTCACTAAGTTCACATGTATTTATCAAATGCAAACTATACTCTAGTAAGGCATCCTCTGTCTTCTATAAGCTCACAGTTCAGAGAAGGAAAAAAATATAATATGAAATGGCATTGATGTTGTCATAATAACACATTAAAAGTGTTGTGTAAGGGGCTGGAGAGATGGTACAGAATGGGCACTTGCCTTGCTCATGGCCAACTGGGGTTGATCCCCGGCACCACAGATGGTTCATTGAAGCCTGCCAGGAATTATCCTTGAGTGCAGAGCCAGGAATAATAACTGAGCACTGTGTGGCCCTAAAATTAAAAAATGAATAAAAATGTATGTAAAAATGCAGAATAAAAGATATCTGTATCCTAGTACTATTCACAATAACCAGAATCTGGAAACAACCCAAGTATCCAAAATCAGATGAGCAGATAAAGAAACCATGGTACATCTACACAACAGTACATCTACACAATATTGCAAATCAAAGTGCCTAAAAGGAAAAGAGGGAGAGAGAGACAGGGGGGAAATAGAGACATTGGTGGCAGAAAATGTGCACTGGTGAAGGGATGGCTGTTGGAAAATTGTCTTACTGAAACTCAATCATGAACGACTTTGTAACTGTATCTCAAGTTTACTCAATTAAAAAATATTTTAATTGGGAGCACATATATATTCCACAGGCCAGTGAATCCTGAAAACACATTGTGCTGTCTGCTTAAATCCAAGTGCACATCCTATAAGCTACAGATCCATAGATCCAAAGGTTGATGGCTGCTTGCCAAGGAGAGGTGCAAAAGAGGAAAGTGAAAGGGGAAATGCTTGCCCACTGGGTCTTGGTTGGGGATAAGAAAACTATTGTGGAATTAGTGATGCTGGTTGCAAAAACTTACAAGTATGCATATATTAGAAGGGACAGTTTTAGGGTGTGTGAAAAGTATATCAATAAAAATGAAGCTTTGAAAAGGGGGAAACATGTTATGTGAAGTTGGAGTGGGAGCACGGGTATGTCGCAGAATCTAGAAGTGTTTCTAGTAGAAGGTGACTGGAAATGAAGAATAGGAGAGGGTCAGTGCTGCACTTAGGTTCTTGAGATTTTTTAATGTCAGAGATTTGGGACTGGAGAGATTTCACAGTGGATAGGGCACTTACCTTGCATGTAGTTGAATTGGGTTCAATCTCCAGCATCCTATATGGTCCCCTGTGCACTCGGATTAATTCCTGAATACAGAACCAGGAGTATCCCCCTGAGCTTTACCAGATATGGCCCCAAAAGGAAACAAAAAAAATCTAATGTCAGAATTTCATTCAAGCCAGTTCAAGGAATAGCATGATTAGATACTCTATTAATAATACATGTACTCAAGTATATATGTTTAATAATATATGTACTCAAGAAAGAATCTCATGGGAGTCAGTCATAGAAATCATGATTGAAAGGCCATTTTGTGGGGGGAGGTTCTTTTCTATTTTTGCTCCTCTTTTTTAACCCAATTGTCTCCTTCTGCATAAAATTTCAGCTTCAGTTCTGCTATTAATGATTTAATTCTTTTCATGTTGTCTAAATTTTGCGCAAGCTCATTTTTGTTTGATTAGTGCTTTCATAACAAGTTTCCTTGCAAAACTGTTTTGAGCCTAAAGATTGGCTACCCCAGGGGGTGGTGCTTTATTCTGTTCTCATTATCAGTGCCTAAGAAAATAGAATTGTGGGCCGGAGAGATAGCATGGAGGTAAGGCGTTTGCCTTTCATGCAGGAGGTTATCGGTTCGAATCCCGGCATCCCATATGGTCCCCCGTGCCTGCCAGGAGCAATTTCTGAGCCTGGAGCCAGGAATAACCCCTGAGCACTGCCGGGTGTGACCCAAAAACCACAAAAAAAAAAAAAAAAAAAAAAAAAAAAAAAAAAGAAAATAGAATTGTGTGTATAAAACATGACTATTTAAATAGGCTTTATCAATAAAGAATATGGAATGGATAGTTTCCTCAGAAGGAGTTTAGGGCTTATCTCTCATAATTATCTTGCACAGATGGCAAGAAAGTAGTGGATTATTCAAAACCCACAATAAAGGATATCTAGAAACATCTAGACATTTTCATCCAGTAGATGACTATACTAAAGAAATTTACTTTGAGATTCTGTGATTTGAATGCACTTTAAAGAGAAGTAATTCAAATACTGTTCTCATGGATATGGAATTAGTTTTAATCCTTTTTAAAAATCAGGGAGACACATATGGTTAAGAACAACTATAATAAAATAAAGAGGAAATTTTTTGTCTGAGGAGGCTGTGGAAAATAGACACCATTATGACAAATTTATGTTCATATTCACAAAGTACACATCCTTATTTTGAACAGCCTGTTCCATTTTATCTTCTTCATCCCCCAAATGACTGAACTAGACAAGAAATAATTTGACAAGGTCAGCTAAAATAATTATAGTCAGTGTAGCAAGACAGAACTCAGAAGTAAGTGACTATGAGTTTTCAGTGGGGGGAAAATGTGAAATCTGATAAGAATGATAAATAATAAATGTGAAGGAAATAATAATTGGGTACTTTTCTGATTTTATATTTATTTACATAATTATATTTTCTGATATTAAAGTGCTCTAAGTACACTTGTTAGTGAAAAAGGCAAAAACTTAAATGAATAGAAGTTTGAAGTTTTAATTAATCTGAAAAATTTTATCCTGGCATAATTGCTCCTGATAGTTTAGAATGATTCAGAAAGATGAGGCATTCCTATGAATGAGGGTAGCATTGACAATCAGTCAGAATAAAAATAAAGAGCACTACAAAAGCTTCAAGCATCAGGACAGACACTACGAGGAAAGTCTGAGGAAAACACTTCCAACTGCTGCATTGTGGGGCATCTGGGAGTCCTTGACCAGGTGCTAAGGCTGGCCCAGGCTTGTCAGTCACTTCCCTTGAGTCGCTGCACTGTCAAAGCCATCCTGGTCCCCCATCCCAACCCCTAAGGTGACTGCCTTACTGTTCATTCCTACAGCTTTATGGGTGTCTGGCCAGCTCAGAATGCCTGGATTTCTCCCCTTTTAATGAGGCTAAGGTTTTCCCTGAGGTTGAGTGATCATTTCCAGTTTCCCCCTTTCCAGTCTTTCACTAATAAGTATTTCGTTTGACTAAGTTTGCATGTCTAAAAGAAGCTCCATTGAGCCAAGAATCTGTCGGGAGCTATGTTATTATTTATGCAAAAGAGACTGGGGTACTCTTAGGAAATGACGTTTCCTTCAGCATCCACCTTGCCATTAAACACAATCCCTGCTGTTCCTGGATGATTCCTGCCAGACTGGAAACTGGTACATGGGGAGGAGGGGAGGAGCTTTCCAAGGGAAGACACCAACCTTACTTTTAGTTCCTTCCTTCCCATTTTTTCACTGTGAATTCAGAGTTCAAAATCCCACACTAGCCCCCTCTGCCCTTAAACGTAGATTTAAGACACATCTTAGTTATTTCATGGGGAGACCTACTCTAAAATCTTATCATTAGAGTTTAATTCCTTTGTGTTCATTCAATTCTCTCTGGCCATCACACTCAAAAGTGATTTAAAGGGTGCTATGTCTGCTCAGTGTTCCCCTTAAAATGAGCTAAGTAGTGGTAAAAGAATCTTTGTTCATGGGAAGAGGTGCTCTGTGCTTTCTTGGCACCATGGAGGGTTTGTTGGAGGGAAGACATCTTCAAACTTTGTTTCCATTCCTCATTAAAATGATCCTTGAAAATAGGTACAAAGCCATCCAAGCTAAATTCTCTTGACTGCTACACATGAAACAGGTGGGTGCTACAAAGGCATTTTCCCTAAAGCAAGTGCTCCCAACCCCCAAGCAAAATAACAAAATAAAGCTCCAACTGTTAGCTGCAGTGGACAGGAGATTAGCAGGTAATGTTGTAGTCTGGAAACTTACAAGGGGTCACTACAGTCATGCTACACTTGTTTTGGTTTGGTTTGGAAGCCACACCCAGAGTGTGCTTAGGCCTGTAGGCTTGTAAGGGAAAATACCAAGAAACGACTTAGAAAAAAAAAAGAAAAGGAAACTAACGTGTTAATAGCAATTACTACATGGGGGTAGGGGCAAATTTTTGTGTTGCCTTTTTGCTTTTTTTTTTTTTTTTTTACAAATTTAAAGTAGTCTCTAATAAGAGAATCTACTTTTCTTTTAGATATTTTTGGCTTTATTTTGGACCACACCCAGCTGTGTTCAGGGGTTCTACTGGCTCTGTGCTCAGGAATCACCCCTAATGAGATTCAGGGCACCATATGAGGGTTGGGATAAAAATGGAATCTGACATGTGCCATGCTATATCTCAGGTCCACTAGCCTTGGGGGTATCTTTTTTTTTGGCCGGTTATAAGAGGAGGTGGCTGTGAAGTTGTTGTCACTTGAACATATGTAGCATGAAGCAGAGGAATTACTGGGTCTCCTTCATACACCTGAGCATCCTATGTCCCTGGTTCTTTGGTTAGTGCTCCCCAGAAGAAACTGAAAGCTGGCAAGTCATATAGGTCTTCACAAGCTGTTATTCTTTTTTTTTTTTTTTTTTTTTTTTTTTGGTTTTTGGGTCACACCTGGCAGTGCTCAGGGGTTATTCCTGGCTCCAGGCTCAGAAATTGCTCCTGGCAGGCACAGGGGACCATATGGGGCGCCGGGATTCGAACCGATGACCTCCTGCATGAAAGGCAAACGCCTTACCTCCATGCTATCTCTCCGGCCCCGCTGTTATTCTTTTTTAAGAGGAGCTCGCAAGTAATGCTCATGGAACCCAGGAGCCACTTCCTACATTACTCAGCCAATTGGGTCAGCCAGCTCTATGCTAATGCCCAGCCATGTGGTGCTATTCAGGTTTCAGTACTGGAGCTACTGGTGGTTTTGATGGTGGTGGTGAGTATCTGTGAAGGCCTCAACTGTGTTGTATAAAAACATATAGTGCTAGGGAATTGGACTTAAGTTTTTGTGCATGTAAGTGATGTGTCCTGTGCTACCACTCCAGCCCTGACTCCATAGTTTTAAACACAGACAGACACAGACACAAGCACACACAGACACACACAGACACACACAGACACACAAACACGTAACTGTATTGCTGGAGACACTGCTAGTCATCAAACCCAAGCAGGTCTTATTCTTCTGAAGCCTGAACTCTACCACTGAATTATATACCAGTCACTCTTGTAGAATTTTGCTTGCATGACAATGGCAATAATATTCAGAAAGTCTTTGCTGTTTTGCAGGTGAAGGCATTCAGAGTGAGTGAGGTTTGTACTGTTCAGGTGTGGAGATTGGGTCTTTGTCCAGTTCTCTTGGTTTTATCGTGTGTGACTGCAATAAGCTAAAGAATTGTGTCCAGTGAGGAAGAAAGCAGCCATAAAGCATGTCGGAAAAGATTTGCTCTCAAGTGGTTTAGATAATTTAATAAATAAAACTCTTGCACATGCTATCTGGTTACGAATATAACATTTTCTCTATCGCTGTAAAACCAATTTTCCTGGGAAAAATATATATCCTCTTTATGTGCAAAAAAGAGATTTTTTTTTGTACATAAAACATGCGGAACTTGGGTTCTTGCTTAAAATCAGTGATATTCATGCTGTCCCCCCCATATTTAATTTGAAATTTCACATCGGCTTTGCAGAAGGAAATGAGCAAGGGACTTACAATGAGAGGAATCATAAGGCTGTTTTTAATTTACTTGTGTACATTTTCAAAATTACTGTGCCTGGAGTCTTCCAAGACTGATGTTTTTAATAAGTAGAATGTCATGTTATCAGGATTTGTGGGGCCTGGCTATCATCTGTCAGATATTTTTCTTTCTTTATATGTGTTCTGTTTTGTGGTTCTTCTTTGTCTCTGCACTCTGTTCTCTGTTCAAGGAAATCTCTTTGCGTCACAATGGTTTCGTTTTTCCTGATCAGAAGGTCCATAATTCTCTTTCATGCTCTTTTCCTTGTAAACATAAACATATTTCCCCGTGTCAGGACCCAAAGAAGCTTTCTAAAAGCTAGTATATTATTCTTCTGAATTGTTTATTTTGCTCAGGAGTTTTTGTTTTTTAGCTACTTCCTGTTTCTCTTGCTGTGACTCAGTTTTTCTTTTGACAGGGGGAGCATGAAAGAAAACTCAGCTAAGGTTTCTGAAAGATCACCCAGATCATCTCAAGGCAGACAAATGCCTTGAGGGTTTGACAGTCAATACTCTGGATTTTTCTCACAATCAAAACACACTACTTTTTTACCAGATCATAAGTATCCCCTTAGTTCAACAATGCTATTAGGCAGTGTCTCGCCAAGTTCTTCAAGTTGGTTTATTTGAATATGTGAGATGACATAACATTGGCCGGTGATTACTAACAAGAGTCACTTTGAAAAATTATAAAATGATTCAGGGGGTGGGGAGCACTGACACCCGAAGATAAAAGTGAGCTACTTGCTTTATTGGTGCCTGATTCAGATTGAACTTTTGTTCCCTTTTATTGACCGAGCTGTATTTTTTGAAGAGTTCTGTTCTCTTTTCATGAAGAAAAGTGCCAACAAATGATTTCCTAGGTATGGAATGGAGAAAGGGTCCTCTTTTTATCTCTCCGTGCCCTCATTTCTTTCAACAGGATCCCAACAAGGAGGACAGATGAGCCTATTAGATGTCCTGCAATAGTTTGAAGAGTTCAAATGCAGGCACCTTTCTGACACATCTTGTCAATCATTGGTCCAAGCCCTTTCTTTTCTTCTTTCTCACATCCTCCTCCCATTCAAGTGAATCAAAGCCTTACATCTCCATTTTCAAGAGGAATTTTCTGCTGACTTGGCGTGTTTAATTCTTTCTTTCTTTCCTTTTTTCTTTTTTTCTTAAAGCATGCCTTTTTTTTTCCCTGTGTATTTTCCCCCTCCTTTCTTAGGCAGCAACTTTAGACAACCAGGGGACTGATATTAATTGATCATCTGTCTTTTGCAGACTCTGTGCTGGATTTTCAATTATGTCTTTAGCTGTGTTAGTCCACCTCCTTATAGACCAAGTTTGGGATGCAAATTTTATTCTTTAGCTATCTGTCCTTTGGGTTTGCCACTGTGCTCACTCTTTGGTTGGGTGATATTGGGGTGAGTCACTTAGTCTTATTGAACCTTGGAAGGTCACTCTGGAGACAGACTAACTGACCTGAAATTTTCACATATTAGCCTGAACAAAGGCAAAGAGAAAAATAAAAGCTGGTTGTCTTTCAGGAGAGCTAGAGTTTTAAACTTAGCTCTATGACTGTACACATTTCCATAACACACTATACTTTTCTGTTCTCATCTCAGTGTCTCATCTGTAAAATTTGGAACTTGGACTAGATTTATCTTAAAAAATAATTTGTTTGAAAACCACATCCAGTGGTGCTCAGAGGTTATTCTTGGCTCAATGCTTGTGGCTTTGTCCAGGAGGTGCTTGAAGGACCATCTACAAAATCAGGGTTTGGGCTTGGGCTCAGTCCATAGAGCTATCTCTTCAGCCTCCTGTCTTCAAATAATTTTTAATGTTTCTTCTGTTTCAAGAGTTTAGAGTGAGCTAACTAATCAGAGTAACTTTTTTTTCTTTTTTGGTGTCTGGGCCACCCAGGTGATACATAGAGGTTACTCCTGGCTATGTGCTCCGAAATCGCTCTTGGCTTGGGGGACCATATGAGATGCCGGGGGATTGAACCATGGTCTGTCCTACGTTAGCACATACAAGCAGATGCCCTACAGCTTGCACCACTGCTCCTGCCCCAACGGGTTTTTTTTTTTCTAATTTTTATTGTAGCACCACGATTTACCAAATTGTTCATTGAAGGCATTTCAAGCACCAATCTCATGTCCAGTGTGATCAGTGTAGCCAATCTCCCACCCACCTGCCTCCAGCAGGAACAAACACACTTACTTTATCTTGCTTGTTAAACACAAAAGAAAATGGAATTATCAAAACTTAAATCAACACAGGCTCTTATATCTCTCCATAGTGTTACTAATGTCTAAATGTTAACATCTAAAGTCTAAAAATGACATACTGAGCTGTGGTTGGAGCTTGTCAAGCCTTCTGTGTTACTGTTTAGTTTCACTAAACTTAGTAAATAATGTAACTTTCCATCATATTTCCTTTGATACTACTAGGCTGACACTACTATAAGATACTGAGGTGTCGTGAGGCTGCACGGTCCAGATTAATATATCTAAAACAAAGTTAGAGGTTTGGGAGTTTGATAAAATGAAGTTGAAAAGTTGAGCTGTTTCTGTTGGGAGGTATCAGGGTGGAGTTGGGCTCCTGTAATTCATGCAGAAAGAGGAATCTGTTCTTCTGCCTCCCTTCCTCCTTTTTGAGAATGCCAAAGAGGTATCAGCCAGGACTAGAGTGGAGAAACCAAGTCATTTTTTCTTCTGGGAAGATGGCAGCAGTGTGTTGGGGTGGGGGGGAGTAACTGGGTGTTCTAGTGATGGGGTGAGTGCAGTGAGATTTGACCCAATTCTATTTTGGAAAGAAAGATCCAGAGTTTTCAGCCCTGTCTCTGATCTTACTTGATAGAACTTAGCTATTCATATTTTTGATTTTAGACAAGTAACTGGTTTATTTCTGTTGAAAGGTGTAGGGTGTGGCACTGGGCTGCTGTAGTTCTTGCAGAAAGGGTAATCTGTACCCCTGCTTTCATTCTGAGAATGCCACAGAGGTATTAGCTAGGGCAGGACTGTCAGGGAAGTACTGGCACTCATTTATTTCTTTTGGAGCTTGGTGAAAAAATCTGGGCCATTTTTCTGCTGGGCAGATAGTGACGGTGGATGATACTCAATAGCAATGATTTTAAACTTCAGTTTGCTTTTTGACTTTTTCTTCCCTTAAGCATGCAGTCTCAACCTTCCCCTTCACTGCATGTGCTATGTTCTGCATAGCACCATAGATGTAGCACCATAGATGTAGCATCATAGATGTAGCACCATAGATGTAGCACCATAGATGTAGCACCATTTTCTTGACCTAACCAGAGTAACTTTCAATGAACGTTAAACATTTTTTTGGATCAATTACTAGGTGTTCTAACTGATCACTCTAGACCCTCCACTCAGTGCTGAAATGAGCTTTGACAGGTAAGTTTATGATGCTCATTTTAGAGATAAAGAAACTGAGACACAGAGATTAATTCGTCATGCCAGATAACCAGCATTAATGTTGGCAGAATTAGAAACCAAACCTAGGGATTGGAGCAGTGGCGTGGAGCGGTAAGGTGTCTGCCTTGCTGGCACTAGCCTAGGACGGACTGCAGTTCTGTCCCCCAGTGTCCCATATGGTCCCCCAAGCCAGGAGTGATTTCTGAATAACCTCTCAGAAGTAACCTCTGAGCATCCCTGGTGTGCCCCCACCCCTACCCCCACCCCCCAAAAAAAAGAAAAAAAGAAAAAGAAACCAAATCTAGGTTTTTGTTTTTGTTTCTTTTTTTGTGTGTGTGTGCGGTTTTTGGGTCACCCCAGCAGTGCTCAGGGGTTACTCCTGGCTTCATGCTCAGAAATGGCTCCTGGCAGGCACGGGGGACCATATGGGACGCCGGGATTCGAACCGATGACCTTCTGCATGAAAGGCAAACACCTTACCTCCATGCTATCTCTCCGGCCCCCAAATCTAGGTTTTAATGAGTTTTGGGCCTCATAATTTCTTTGCTTTCTGATAAAATTGTATTTTTGTTTTTAAAACTTTCCCCCATTAATTGAAGAGTAAAAAAAGCTTTATAATAAAATGCTCCACCTTTCCTCCCTTTTTCTTTCCCCTAAGAACACATACTCCCAATATTTTTCTAAAGTATTCCTATATTGTTATTTTTGAATTTGGACAAGCAATTACTTCCTATTAAGAAATTAGAAATTAAAAAAAAAAGAAATTAGAAATTTGGCACTACTCATCCCCCACATTCCTCCATATTTAACGACAAATAAGACATGAAGGGCCAAAGAGATATTACAGCAAGTAGAGCATTTGCCTTAGCTGGGAACAAACAAATTCAGATTTTTGGTACTACATAGGGTTTCTTCAGCCCACCAAGAGTTATCCTTGAGCATAGAGCCAAGAGTAAACCCTCAGCACTGCCAGTTATGACCCTAAAACCGAATATATGCATATGTTTATACATGGCTGTTTTGTTGTATCAATATTGCTTCCATTATAATATTCATGTAAGGATTGTTTATTCCTGAACCATTTTGTACTATAGGTTTTTCTTTTTTTCCTTAGTCAATAAATTATTTGATTAATTTTCTTAGATTTTGTGCTTTGATCCCATTTCCCCACAACACTCCAGGATCTGTCCAAAGTTCTCCATTCAAAGTTCAAGCATTTCCTATCTCTGGGAAGATAGCTCCCTTGATAAAGCATTTTCAGGTGCTGGGCAATAGCTTAAAGTAGCTGAGCAAATAGTTTGCTCACCTGATGTCCCAAGATCAATCATCCTTGGCACTATATAGCCTATCAGCACTTCTGGTTGTAGCCCTGTTGGCCTTCAGTACTGCTAGGCTAAATCACATTACTGGGCACAACAATTTGTGCCTATTGTTATCAGGAGTGACTGCTGGGCTCCAGAACATAAATGGGATCATTTACAAACACTTCCATCCATTATTTTTCAACATAGTTTCCTCTCCAGTCTTCTGTTCTATATTTTAATGGTTGTTCCCTAGAACACATCTCTCTGCCATCTAGAATATCCCTTCACAATTTCTGTATTTTCTCACTTTCCCATTAATTACATTATTTAAATTTTTTATAAGGATTACTCCCAGCAGTGATACTTTCCAATGCTACCTTGATGATGTTAGGGGCCATGTGATAGTAGGGAATAAAATTTAGTGTTTGTACACATTAGGCATGTACTCTAATACTTGAAATAACTATTTACCCTTTATTCCACACTCCAGGAATTTCCTAAATAAGTGTATCCAAGGTCAATTTGTTGTTGTTTTTGTTATGGGCATAAAACCCAACATTGTTCAGGGTTTACTTATGGTTCTATGTTCAGAAATTACTCTTGGTAGTGCTTAGGGGACCATACTGGGACTCAAACATGGGAGGCCCATAAGTAAGACAAGTGACCTATCTGCTGTATTCTCTCTGTCACTCAGCTTGATAAATTTTGTGAATGTTCATGCTATCTGAAAATGTCTAGCTTCATACTCTATCAATAGTTTAGCTGGGTATAAAATCCTAGGTTGAATCTTAGGATCCTTCTAGTTTATTTACTTTTAGAATCTGGGTTTGCTATTGAGAATTTTAATGCTTCCCTTCCTACAATCCATTTTATTTATCCTTTTCTTCTGCCACATTTGTGAAGTTTTTAAACTCAACTCTTTTTTGACAACAGTGAGTCTTTCTGAATGTGAATCTGGACATTACATACATTAATTTCCTGATGTTTTTCCTGAATAGGAGGAGGTTTTGTTTTTCCCTTTCTAGTTTCTAAGAGATTTTCTATATATATATATTTTTTGTTGTTGTTATTTTTGGGTCACACCCAGCAATGCTCAGGGGTTACTCCTGGCTCTACGCTCAGAAATCGCTCCTGGCAGGCTCAGGGGACCATATGGGATGCCGGGATTCGAACCAATGACCTTCTGCATGAAAGGCAAATGCCTTAACTTCATGCTATCTAGCCGGCCCTGGGATTTTCTATATTTAACTTATCTAATTCTTTATTGTTTATTTTAAATTTGGTTACCATATTTGGGAGCTGGAGAGAGCATGGAGGTAGGGCATTTGCCTTGCATTCAGAAGGACAATGGTTCAAACCCCAACATCCCATATGGTCCCCTGAGCCTGACAGGGGCTATTTATGAGCATAGAGCAAGGAGTAACCTCTGAGCGCTGCCAGGTGTGACCCAAAAACCAAAAAAATTTTTCGTTACCATTTTTTTTTGGTTACCACATTTTAATTAATTTATTTTATTCCCTTTGTGTGTCTTTTTGTCCCTTAATAATTATCCAATTCTTGTTTTGTGGCTTCAGAGTGATCCATTATCATTTGACTATGCTTCTTCTCTTATCATTTTCTGTTTTATATCTTTTATGTCTACCTGCAATTAAAAAGTGATTAAAAATGATTGGACAAAAATTCTCACTAGAAGGTTACTTATAGGGATATGCCAGTGGCTAGTTTACCATTTTGTTTGGAAATTTCAACTGAATCTCTTGAATATTCAAGTTCTGCAAATAAGTATCATTAACTTTTCTGTAGGGGAGTTTATCAGTTGACTACAAATATTCTGTAAACATGTAGCTAAATACATAGGAAATTCTGATCACGTAATATATAAAGTTTCACTTAATATATCTATATCAACTGCTTATTTCATTTCCTCAATTCATTCTGCACCATGCATTTATTCTGGAGTCTTCTGACTTATTTTCTCAAGCAATTAAACTTCTGAGTAATGTTGGGTCTGCAATAGTCTTTTATTTTATAACTGCATGAAGTATACTTATTATTTTTTCTATTTTTCTATTTATTTTTTTAATTGTTTCTTTTTTTAATTTTTATTGTGACTGAAGTGCCTTACACAGTATTATTTACGGTACGTGGTGACAATGAATGAAGGGATTCCCACCACCAATGTTGTCTTCCCTCCACTCCTGTTCCCAGCATGTCTCCCATATCTCCCTCCTTTACTCCACTTTACAGCTTGTTGTAGATTGGGTATCTATTCTGTTGTCATTGACTTTGGGTTTGGTGTTCCAGTTTGATAATGTTTTATTTTCACTACATGTTCATATGACTGGTCCTGGTATCATCATTTCCCCCCCTCAATTTATGAGGCTGAATGATTCAAGTTATGCTATTCTGTTGTAGAAGGAAAAGAGAAGAAAAATTTGGTATCAACTACCAAAAAAAAAATGCACCCAGCCAAAACAAAAACAAAAACAAAAAACAATCCACAAGAGTGAAATAGAAAGAAAAAAGTGGAACAAAAAAGAGAAGGAAAATAATATAAAAAACAAACAAAACAAAACAAAACAAGAAAAAGGAATGCTGGAGTGACAGGGTTTGGTGTTCGTCCACTTTTTTTTTTTTTTTTTTTTGCATAGGCTCAGTAAGTATTGGGAAAGGATGAAAATTCCTGTAGCCTAAAAGATTCAGGGGTTCTCCACTCTTGAAGCATACTGTCATGGAACAACCACTGGCTCCATATATACTCATTGCTATATCCCAGGGTTTTTTTTTTTTTTTTTTTAATTTTTGTGGTGTCAGGAAATGTTCCTCTCAGTTGTGGATGAGAAAATCAGGCCACTGTAGCTAGCAATCTTGGTATTTGTGCAGGTCCTAGGACAAGGTCTAGGAAAAGTACACTTATTATTATGTAACTTCGTACAATCCATTTATTATTATTATTATTAAAATATCAATCTTTTTGAAAAATTGTTTTTATTGAGGCCATTGTGAATTATAAGTCTTTCACAGTTGTATTTCAGGTGTTTAGTGACAGTGAATTAGGGCCATTCCTACTACCAGTGTTGACCTGTCTCCACCATAGTTCCCTGCATGCATCCCAAACCTCCACCCCTAACCCCCTGAACTACTAGTATAACTGGTCCGTTTTGTGCTTAGCTTGTTATAGTTTGAGTCTCTTGATTCTGTTGTCATCAACTTTGGCTTGGCTATTTAAATTTCACCTCCTTTTTATTCCCCACTCAATATTCCTGAAACCACTTGGCCCCTGTGTCCCATTCATTTTTTTTTCTTTTTCTCAATTTGTAAAAAGACACAGAAATATGAGACAGAACAAAGTGATTCAAATTCTATGGTTCAATGGAAAAGTGAGAACCCCTATCTAAAATATAAGTAAAATTAAAAGAAGAAAAGAGAAATAAAATGGGGGCAGAGGGGCAGGTGTGGCTTTTTTGTTTGTTTGCATAGGCACATAAAATGTTGGGGAAATTAGAAAGAAAATTTCATTGGCCTAAGAGATATAGGGTGTCTCCACCCATGAAGCATACTGTCAAAAGACCAACTACAGGCTCCGGGCATGTTGGTTCTCCAGCTCCAATGTCTCTCCTTATGGTCATAGAGAAAATTCTGCTCAGTCGCAGTTGACAAAGTCAGTCTTCTGTTGTTAGAGATTTTGGTTTTTGTACAGGTCCTAGGATGAAGCCTAGGATAAAGTCTTTCTTTGTGGTCCTAGGAAAAGTTCTGTTTAGTCTCAGTTATTGTAGACAGTCTTTTGTAACTAGAGATATTGGTTTTTGCACAGATCCTAGAGCAGATCATCCTCTGATTTCAATTTACTATTGGGAAGCTCCTCATCATCAAGGTGTCCATAGGCCTACCCTGGAGCAGGTTGGTGCCAGGGCAGCATTCGTATCTCCCCCATGGGGAATCTTGGTGCTGGTGTCGTAATCTGTGCTGGTACCAATATTGAGATCTGAGGTTTGAGGTTGGACAATCTATTTCTGATACATTGAGGCCTAAGTCAAGACTCCATAACAAAAGGTCAGGGAGAAAGACAGTGGGCCTGCAATAGTCTTTAACTACTTGAGTGAAGAAGTGGGCAGTGGTCACTATATTATTTCCAACCTTTCTTCTTATTTTCATCTTACATCCCTATTTCAAAGTCCCTTGGTACATCTTAACTCTAAGTTCCAAGGATTACCAAGGATTTTGGGGAGAATCATCCATATTCATTATGTTTGTGTATTTGATTATGGGAATAAACAAAAGTTTACGTACATAGTTGTAACCCATTACCCCATTCTTCCTGTGTAACTTGATCTTACCTGCAAGGTCTTGGAAAGGTTAGATAAGGCCTTTGATCGGAAGGGCAAGGGGATTTACCTGGATGGGGGTCAGAAGAAAAAAGATGGCTGAAAGGAGTTAAGAGGCAGCGCAAGCTAAGAATGGCATGTGCTTAAATAGGATCATGATATAGGCCACACGTGATGGCCAGGGCAAATAAAGATGTTATCTTTCTGGAAGCCTGCCTGTGAGTGAGTTCTATACCCGCCACTCTCCTGGATCCAGATAACTGCAGGCTGACAGGGGTTGCAGAGCCACGTGGTCTGGGATGGCAGAGAAAGGTCCCTCCATCCATCCACCACCATCCAAGCCCATCCTAAGGGCTATCATGCTACACATAGTATGCAAATTTATGCGTTTATAGTACATAGGCACTTCCAAATGGATCAATATATCTATTGGTTGATTTATTTTTCATTTTAGTTTTTGCAGTTTTATGTTTTTAAAATCAAAAAATAATTCTGATATTGGTAGTATAGAGAAGTAGGCATACATACTTAATCCATTATGTTTAATGGAAAATCCTCCTTTATACTTTTATTTAGGTTAACTGTACAAAACACAAATTTCACGAATTATCTACTTAAAATATCAACTATTCTTTGGACAATAAGTTTCAATATTTAGGATAAAAAGTTTAAGAATGCTCATTTTGTTTCCTAGTTTAAACATTTATTAGCTCAACTTAGTGATTTTAGAGTCTTCACATTTATTTTCTTGGATTTACTTATAACAATATGGTTGAAATGTGTTAAGTAGAAAAATTGGCAGGATCAGAGAGTATGTGTGTTTTTGCAGTGCGACAGCAAGAGAAACTGAAAGAAGAAAAGAATGAATCCAAGAAGCAGAGTGTTAGATTTTTGTTCAGGTTGGGAAGGGTGGTATTTTAGATCATTGCTATATAAACATTTTTAATACTGACAATAATCTTAAGTGAGTAGTTAACATTGATCTTTTTATTATCTAAACTCACAGACTATTCATGCTCTATCATTGTCTCAAAAATACTGTCCTAATTGCACCAAGGGTCCCTTTGAATGGATGCATTTCCGACTCTTGGGACCAGCCTATCTGTAGCTTTCATTATCTTGGCTGCTTTCAGAACCCTCACATGAGCCAAACAGTGAACAATAAGTAGAGTAGAGATCATTCTTCAGTCAAGAAATTGAGAAGGGATTGATTTGGTTCATTAGTCTAGAGGCTCTCCCTTTTTAAAGTAGCAATAATAAACCAGTTTCTTCTATTAAAAATTAAAAAAGAATTTCTTTCAGTTTGGTAAAAAATCTCAGATTTTTGTCTCTCATATTACAGTACCATTGCTAAGTGGTGTGAATGGAAATAAGACAACTTCCCCAAAATGTAAAAATCTTGATATAAAGGTAATTGTGGAGAAAATATTACGTTTCTTTAGAAAGACATTTTAATAGATAATTTTGGTCTTAGTAGTTTCCTCATATTTCAGTAAAAATGGGCTTTGTCCTCCATGACCTTGTTGCAGCAAATTTTCACCTTTCTGCTTGATTTGTGACTACTGTTCCCAATACTGTGAATTATATGGTGTCATATATCACTGCTCACAGGCTGACTTTACTTCTTTGGAAAAAAGAGATAACATTATATTGAAATTAAAAATAATTTGAGTAGTAGAATATTAATACATTGGATAAGGCACTTGCCTCATATATGGGTAACTCAGGTAAAATCCCCAGGACATCATAGGGTTCCCTGCCCTTCACCACCAAGAGTGATCCCTGGTACAGCACCAGTGGTAAGCCCTTGACACGGCCAGGTTCCAAGATGCCTCCCACAACATTTTTGACCATAGAGGAATCTGATACACTAGTCAAGATTCTAGGCAAAATAGTTGATGAATAAACAATAGTGTCTTAAAGATGATAAAAAGAAAAGCTATGCAACCACAAATAAAAAGCTCTTCATTCATACAATTATTGAAACTTGTTGCTTTGTTATGTTATGAAACAAATTTCTAAAGATGTTTGGCAGCTTTGCCTCAAAGCTTTAAAGTCTACTTTTTATGAGTCACTATGTAAGGGGCAAAATACAAATAAAAGCATATAACTGGAAGTCAGTAGAATCAAGGGCACTGGAATGCCTATGAACGATGAGTCCATTACAATATAATTGATGTACAGAAAGGCAATTTGAGACAGATGCGAATCACACAATCAAAAAGAGAGAAATGTTTAAGAGAGGCTTAAGCTAGAGACTAGTGCAGTAGTAGGATTTTAGTAGGCAGACAAGGGGGTAGCAATTATTTCAGGTAGAGAAAAGTAGATAAACAGGTAAAGTTTCAAAAAGCAATGATAGAAGCAAGGAGCTGAAAAAAGATGGAACCTTCCCTAATATTATAGGATGAGATGCTGAATGATTTTAAGTGGAAGTTCATAATCATGACTAATATAAGAAATGCTTTTAATAGCTAAACATAAGTTGGAGGCTTCTATGACACATGAGAAATAATCAAGGGTTTTTAATCATTTCTGTGTCATGAGTTACTTGGAAAGTCTGGGAAAAACCTGTGAACTCTTTCTAGAAATAATAATAACAAACACATGAAATAAAACACAAAGAACCACAAAGGGGAGGTGGGGAGATCCAAGGCTTTAATCTCTCACTGTGTGAGCATAGTAAATCATTCCATTTTCCATATTTACATTTATAAATTATATGACACTCAGTGTAGTAGAAACTTCCACTAGAGTAAGCTGAGTGGGAAGGTAATCACAACCAGGGGTAGAGTCCATGTTTTATTCATCTTTGTTTTCTCTTACTTAAATTCATAATACTCTGTAAATGTTGACTTGAAGACTTTGGGAGAAAAAATTAGAATAAATATCCAGCACAAATCCTGTTAGATCCTTGTGAAATAATTTTATAGAGGTTCAAGAGATTTGGTTAAGAGGCTAAAGGCAATGATGAGAGGAGACTTGGGCTACCTGAAGTACTGAACTGATTATAGTGGTTACAAGATTAGATGATATATTTTTATTGGGGGAATCCCTTGGTTAGGAATACAAGCTACAGGCAGAGTGGTGTCTATGCTGTGATCATTTAAAGGGGCCCCACTCTCTCCTTTGAATGGGCAGTATAGATTCTATTCATCTGATGTGGGAAAAGATGGCTCTCACTTTAAACTTTGGCTGCACCAGCAGAAAGTTGCAGAGATCTCACAGGAGTCAGTGATGTATTTCCAGAACTGTTGAGGGTCAATCCAGAACTATACACTCTTTTTTTTTTCTTTTTGCAAAATAGTTTTCTTCCCTTCTTCCCTTATTTCAGTCTCTAAGGAATATCCTGACACAGAAAAATGTGACAGGAAGGAACTGGCCTAATTTGAAGGTTTGAGGATGACATTGCTGGTACTAATGTTACGTGGGAATGGTGCCTTAGTTTGTTATATAAACGAGACACAATTCTTTCCTTTCCCAAAGCCACCTCGTTTTGGATCTTTGTTTTCCTCCTTAAGTCACTGCTGAGGTATTTGCAAACCAAGCCAACAGTGACATTTTATTCACCAAAGTCGAACAAAGCATCTGCTAATGGAAACAGCCTGGTAAGGAGTGGAAAGAGCACAGAAGTGTAAGGGCTCGCGCTGAAAGCTCCAAGCTGGGGCTCATGACTTCCAGCCTGCCACAGCCAAAGCTGCTTCCGAACCTTGCCCGGCCTTCCAGCCTCATCTGCAAAATGGGGTTAGTGGAGGATTTTTAACCACCAAGAGGGAATACAGAGTGATGAAAAGGGACGACGGGGATATGTTATGCCCCGCATAAACACGAGTGGAATGTCAGCCATAATATTATGACTGCGTGGTTACAAGCCGAAACTTTTGGCCCCTTGTGTCGTCAGAGATGCCCCGAATGAAGACACTTGGAAAAGGAAAGGAAAAGAAAAAATTCCCTTTCCTCTATCCCGTCTGCTCTGGGTCTGGGTTGGGGAGATCCAGTAACACCGCTGGCTGTAACTCGAGAATCCATGGCTGCAATTTGTCCCGGGTTTCCCTTCTCCTGTTTTCCAAGTCGCCGGTTTCGAGGTGGCACAAAAGTACACAGCACCCTGCAAGCTTGGGCCACCCATGTCCGCCGAGGGTCGCACGAGGAGGCCAGCCGGCCTCTTTAGGGGGGCAAAAGCGGGCTCTTTCGGGGAGTGTCGTTTCTGCTTTTCTCCAACTATCCCTCCCCAGCCTCCCCAGGTCAGCCAGCCTTCTCGGGCTAGAGCGCGGTCCCAGACGGAGCCAGACACCGGGGGCTGGCTACCTGGGCTTCTGAGGCCGCGTGCAGAAGTGGGGTGTGGGTGGGCGCGTCGGGACTTCATAAGCTCCCTTCTGGGGAAGCTCTTTTTTATTTTATTTTTTTGGGGGGGAGCGAGGAGTCCAGGTTCCCGCTTTAGAAATGGTTCACCCCCACCCCGCCGGGGAGGGCGGCGCCTCGACCTCCGTGGCCCCGACCCTCATGCGCCTGCCAGTGCTTGCGGGGGAGGGGGCCCCCCGCAATGTGGGCAGACTGCGGTGCCTTTAAGACTTTTGCCTGCCGCACATGCTCAGCTCTTTGTGTGTTGCTGGAGTTTGTGGGGCTTAAGAGAACGTGGGGGAGCAGGCTGGAGGCCGGGGTTGGGGGCGCAGGGGGGGACCCGGCGCCTGCACTTTGGCACCCCAACGGGCCAGCGAGCCCTTCCTGAGCTCTCGTCCTCGGGTCTCAGGCGAAAGTGTGTGTGTGGGTGACCCCCAGGCTCCCCGAGACTCCGCGGGTGGAAGGGCACCGCGGACGCCCGGGCCACACCTGGGGGGCCCCGTCGGTCTCCCCACGCGGCCCTCTGGCCCTCCGGGCGGGGTGGGCGCGCGTGCGCGCGTGGGGGAGTCCCCGATCCCTGTCAAGGAGGGGCGAGACCACGTTGCGGGGCGCGGGGGGTGGCGCATCGTGGGCGCGCGCCGAGAAGAAGGGGTGCGGTGCGGCTGGGCGGCCCCGCGCCTCCCGCCGCAGCCTAGGAGGGTGCGCACGCCCGAGCTGCGGAGAACAGGGGCGGCTTTGGGGGTGGGGACCCCGCCACCTACCGGCCGGGCGGCGCGAGGCTGCACCCCGAGATCCCCGGCCACCCCCTTTCCCGCGGCTCGCGTTGGGCGCGCCCACTTCGGGGCTGCCGCCGGCCCCCGCCCTCCGGGGCGCACGGCGCGGGGAGCCGAGCCGTTGGCGCGAGCCAGCGAGAGAGCGGCGGGCGAGGCGGGGCGCGCGGGGTCCCCTCCCCCGACCCCTCCCTCCCGCAGGTCCCCTCCCGAGCGCCCCGCGCAGCTTGCTCCCCGCTCGCGGCCCGGCTCGGGGCGCGCCGCGGCCCGCTCCGGGGAGGACAAGGTCAGGAGACGGAGGGGCGATGCCCGCGGGCGGCCGGCCGGAGCCGAGCGGAGGCGACCGCCGCGGCGATCTGTCCCTGCAGACTGGGCAGCGGGACGGGGGCCGGCGGCGCTGAGCGGGCAGCGGAGCCCGAGCGGAGCCGGAGCCGGAGCCCGATCCGCGGTCTTGCAGGCGGCTCTCCGCGCCGATCCTCCCGGCGGAGCATCCCTGTGCGCGCCGGCAGAGCCGGGCAGGGCAGGGCAGGGCAGGGCAGGGCAGGGGCGCCTGGAAGATGGAATCGGGGTGTCGGGGCCGCACGGGCTCCCCGCCGCCCTCGGTCCCCGGACCCGGGAGGACTCGGCCGGGGGTCGGCGGGGGCGCCCCCGCCTGGCTGCTATGCTCCGGCTTCCTCTACCTGGCGCTCTGGGCGCAGGTGTCCCAGTCCAAGCCGTGCGACAGGACCGGCTCCTGCTTCTCGGGCCGCTGTGTCAACTCCACCTGCCTCTGCGAGCCGGGCTGGGTGGGGGACCAGTGCCAGCACTGCCAGGGCAGGTTCAAGTAAGTGCCTTCGCCGGACCCCGCGCCCCTGCTTTCCCTTGCGCCCCCCTCCATCCCCCTGGGCCCGAACGATCCACAGCACGCGCTGCCCCCCAGATCCAACACCTTTCCCCCCTCTTGGCACCCCCAGACCCAATGCCCCGCCCCCAGTGCAGCCGAGGATGCTGAGCCCTTCCCGGCGGGTGCTGATGTCCGCAGCGACTTGTGGTCCCCAGCGCATCCCCAATCCCCCCACCCCGCCCCGTCGCGCTCCCCGCCTGTCGGTGCCAAACCCCATCTTTGTTATAGCACGGGATGGGGTCGTCGGGAATCCTCCTGCAAGTAACTCTAGGGATGCGCATCGCGTCCGATGCAAACAGTTCAGAAGTGCAAAGGTTAAAAGTTAGAGGTTCCCAAGACCTGTCTAGATAACGCGACGGAGGATTTAGTTTGCTTAGTAATCATTGGGGGTCACCGGAGGAGTGGAGGGTGGGCTTCTTACTACGTGCCCAGCGCTGTGCTTTCTAAGCGCCTTACATGGATTATCTCATTTGTTACAACTCAATGAGTTAGTAGAATTATTGTACTGGGTTTACAGTGAGAAGTCGAGGCAATGAATTGAAGTCATTCGCCCAGATCACACAGCACGGAATGGGGGCCCAGTTCTGACTCCCGGGCTGTGCGTCTATTTGCTTGTAGCCAGTATGCAGCGTTGGATTTACTAAAACTATCTACCTGGAACGGAGAAAAACAGGAGTCACTGAGAGAAGATGAAATACTCGGCTTTTATTTTTTCCCCTCTAACGGCCAAGATAAGGTCTTTTTCGAACTGGTTATTTTCACTGCCAGCGGTTGTGTGAGGGCATCTTTCTGGCTTTTCTGAGGGCTCTGGGTGCTTTTTGAAGAGCTTGATTTAGAACAGTCGGGATACTCTCCCCCTGTTGGTTGATGGTCTTTGCATTCTTGCTCGCTTTGAAAAGAAATGTGAGCGCTAAGGAGCAAACAGAGAGCCCAGCCCAGTAGGTAACTAACTCATCTGACAACTGACAGATAACAGGCATTAAGTCAGTAAACTTCTTAGCCTGAAGTTGGTTGCTCTGGTTTGGGGCTGTGAAATTACACCGTCTGCTAATATTGTCAGTACTACTAATATTGTCTAGTAATATTGTCAGTATTACTGTCTTGCCTACTAATATTGTCAGGATGGCAGGCAAAGAGAAGTGAAGTTTCTCTTGGATTCCAAAGCAAAGATTTCACCTCCGTTTTAACAGGAAAATTTCCTGGGGGTTTTAAATTCGACATCTCTGACCCCCCCCCATCCTCTTTCTTATTTTCAGTTTTTAAACAACAATAAAATTATACCTGCTTTAAAACTTTGTCCCTTAACATTCATTGTAAAGGGTTTTTGTTTGTTTGTTTAAGCAGGAGTTTTAAAATCTTAGGTATTAATTACAGCAAGTTTTTGCAAAGTGAATCTCAAAGTGAAATTTTATAAAATTCATTTGTAGCAATAGGCTGAATGTTTCCTAGCTTCATTCTTGAACATGTGGCAAGGTTTCTCCCAGTGGTGGGGATGAATCCAGGGCCTCACTCATACAAGAGCAAATGCCTTTCCAGGGAGCCACTTAAGTTTTGAAAGTAAGTTCCTCTTTAATTTGGGAGAGGTGCTAATGAAAAGGTGCACATTTCCCTTAAAAAAAAAAAAAACTTTCAAGACTTTCCACTCTGGGGTGACTCTCATTCTTGTGCCCTTAGGCTAGGTGCTAATTTGGGGGCTCCACACCCCTCCTTCAAATGCTGATCTTCCAGTGGCTGACAGGGTTTATCCCCTGGGGTTTCCCATGTGCTTTAAAACACCCATTTCCTCCACTTTTGTCCTTTCTCTCTCATTCTCTCTTCAAAGAACCCCACATTTTCGTATTATTCCTTCCTCAAGAGAACTCCCAAAATAATGAGTGTTTCAATAAGAGAAAAAAAAAAATCTTGTTGCTTGTTAATAGACTTTTTTTTACTCAAATGTTCTTAAACTTTAGCTATGACTAAAGCAAGCCGCCTGTTTCCTCAGCAGGAGAGAATTTTGAACCTAACAGAAACAGCAGGCCATTGTGAGAAAGACCACACTGATTTTTAAAAATATCTTTTTGTACATAAACTGAAAGGCTGTCTGATTCATATGCAATTACACCTTGGTGTGGTGGATTAATTTCCTTCCGCTGAAGAGGACAGAAATTTCTGTAGGTTCCACAAGCTCCCACATACATCTCGGAGGCCTGGAAGTTACTCAGCAGCAGGGTCACTGCTGTGACCTCAGTAGCAGATGGCCCAGTTAATAGGAAGGATCCTGAATTGAGTTAAACTAGCTTAAGTCACTTAGAGGATCCTCACAGATAAACTGACCGTAGTAAGTTCCAGAGGAATAGCTCTTATTAGACACTGTCAAATAATAATAAATCCTGAACTAATCATTGAATATTCATAATTTCCTTACAAGCTATTTCCTATGGCTTTTTTTTTTTTTTTGGTCCCTTCTTAGTAAGTACTTTTACATTTCTCTGTGGAATACAGTGATTAATTAAAGTAAGCATAACTGGTGTAATTCTGGTTTAGTAGGCATACTCATAGTAAATAAAATGTAATATTGTAAGTTCAGAGAAATACTCATTTTAGAAGAAAAGAACTTCCTGGGAATGCATGTGCTAAGCTAAGGAAGCTTTTTCTGTGGCCTTCTAAATTTGTCCTTGAAAGTATTAACACAGTGGGACAGACTTAAGTGGAATTGGCCTCATTAATAATCTGGAGAATCTTTTTTGGAAATTGAAGGATAGCAACCCAACAAACAGACATCAAAAATGATCAATCTTGGTAAGCAGGTGTCAAAATTAATTGGCTGGCACCATGGTAACCCAGCTCTTTTTGGACCACCATTGGGATTTCTCCAGGGAGTAAGAGTATTCTTTAAATGCATCTTTAGAATGGAAGATTGATGGTCAGGGGAGAAATGCAGGAGCAAATGTGTTCTAAAAAGTGGTACTTGAGTTCCCTTAGCGTTGATTTCCACCCTCTGTTTCTATTGGACAAGAACGAAGCACTCAGAATTATGAGCCATTCCTTTTCCCCTTAGCAAAGCAAGCAGCTATCTTAAACGGAAAAATTCCGTAATCTTTTACGGAAGAGAGAGGGGATCTTATCTGTAGGCCTGAGAATCAGAAAAGACATTGCCTCTTGAACTATAATTGAGGCTAGGAGACTTGCTCATTTGAGTTAGAATTATTTGATTCAACAGTGCAATGCTAGTCTAGGAGGAAAAAAATGTTGCTGTGAACTTTCTTTCCTTAAAGATTTAATGCTACTTGATATGTTTGTGAGATGTGTTTGAAAACTCTGTCAGTCCCTTAAGTACCAGTTCTTCAAGTCACTATATTTAATGGATGATATTTTATTTTCTGAGATTCTATGATCAGTGCTTGGGGTCTATACATGACCTGGCTCCTTCACCTTGCAGTGCTCAGGCTGGGTAGGACCTGCAGCAGCAATGCCTGGTGGCTACCAGGGCTATGTGTGCAAGGGATCAAACTTGGGGCCTCATGCACACAATGCCTGCACTCTAGCCCTTATTTTGAGCTGTCTCTACCTCTAGCACATGACATTGTTTTTTAGAGACTAAGTTCTTCATATTTTTTAACTTAAAAGTTTTTTTTTTTTATTAAGGCACTCTGATGTCCAAAGCTTTCATAATAGGATTTTGGGCATCTGATGTCCCAACATAAACTTTAAAGTACCAGCGTCCATATCCCTCCACCAAATTATTTTCGTTGAGCATTGAAGATAATTTAGGTACATTTTGTATCTAGTTGCAGTCTATTTTTTATTGATGAAGCTTAGGAACCTTTGACTTCTAATTTCTTAGGTAGGTAAGCAAAATAAATTAATGCTCTTGAGATTTACAAAGAACTCAATATATGACTAGTTAGTAAATGTAAATTTCCTACAAAGACATTTATTGAGCATTTTTCTAAAAGCATTATATATTAAGTTTTACTACATGCTCATTGTATAGAGATTTTTTTTTAGAACTTTAGCTTGTCAAATACTGAATTTCATAGTCTAGTGGAATTCTTCCTTTATAATGGAATTACTCTCCTGCTAGGTCAGCAGCAAGATACTGTGTCAGGAACGATGATGCTATTAAAACAAAAAGGGACAGGGCTAAATGTGAACATAGTTTTTCTTGAGAAAAGTGTACACACACACACACACACACACACACACACACACACACACACACCCCTTTGTATTGCAAGTAAGAAAACTTAGGTATTGTAAAATGTCATTTATATCTTTTTATTATTTTACCTCATTATTCCACATGATCCCATGGAAATTTAACTCCGCAAAAGTGGAGTGTTCTGTTTCTCAGGGCCTGGGGTGCTGTTGCAGTAAGTTACTTACTAGCCTGGTTGGTGATCTGGGACTGCAGGACTGAGGGATACACTGGACTCCTCAGGAACGATTCCTTCAGCTCTGGCCTCTTAAAGTTCTTTAAAAGTGTCACATTCTTTCAGACCTCAGGGTATATCCCTCTGGCTCTTCTCTCTGCACTCCCTTTCCTGTCTGGTCTTAAATTATTAGTCATCCTTCCAACCTCTTTTCAGAGGAGGCTTTTTGAACATCTCAGGCCATCCTCCTCAGATCCTCTTATAGTTGTTGATGTCCATCTTTGCATTTTTATAATGAATTCTCTCATTGATTTTTTTTTTCCATAAAATCTCAGGATTTCATGTTCAGAAGGCCTCTAGCCTAAGGAATATACAACAGACGGTTCAATGAGAAGTGTCTCGCTGTACATATACACCTCAGAAACATCGCTTTCAAGATCATAAAAATATCCATCACACCCCAAAGTTCCATGTGCCTTTTGGCAATGCCTCCTCCTCCTCCTTCCTGTAGGGCGGTGATGGATATTTCATTGGAATTTGCATTTCCCTAACAATTCTTGATGTGTAGCATCTTGTCTTCCACTGACTTGCCATCTGTGGACCTTCTTTTTATAGATCCCACTCCCACAGTGCTCAGCCCAGCTCTCCACCTTCCTGAGGGTTTGGTGTTTGGACCTAGTGCTGCAGCGTTGCTTGGGTCTGATGGTGTCAGGCAGGACACCAGGACATCTTTGGCAGTGCTTGGGAGGCTATTTGGTGCTGAGAGCACAACTTGGATCTTTATGGATGGCACATGTTTGTCTTGTTGACTATACAAGCACTCCTCCCTGCCCCTGCTGATCTTTTGCGGGTGATTTTGTGTTCAAATCAGCCCATTTTAAAAGTGATTTCTCAATCTTGTTTTGTTTTCTTTTTTTCTTTTTTTTTTTTTACGAGTTCTTTTCATACTATTTTTATGTGCTAGTTTCTTAGACACCTTATTTGCAGATACTTTCTCACAGGCTGGTTCTTGTCTTTTCTTTTTAAGTTTGATGATGTCCATAATGCCTTATTCCCCTCTCCCCATCTTCATGGCACACATACATAATTTTTGGTGCTAAGACATTGTGTCTTAAACTAAAGATACTTTTTATTTTCCTAAAAGTTTTGTAGTTTTGAATTTTGCATTTAGGATTTTGGGATTAATTTGAGTTTATTTTTGCATTTAGTGGTGGGTAAGGACCTCAATTTATTTTTAGTTGTATAGATTCAAGGGTGTTCCAGGATGAAATACCTTCCCCTAATGTTCTTTTTTGACTAATTTCTGGTAGAGTCCTAAATAGTGTTTCTCTAAATGTGGTCTCAAACTGTCTCTACTGAGTATGCAAGCAGAATCTGTTAAAAATGGGTATTCTTGAGTCTCACCTCCAAATTTTCCTTTTTTCCCTTTTGCCAAGCTGACCTTTATTGTATTTTGTTTAATTTTATTATACAATATAGACTGTTCATGAGAAGCTAGGGAAAAGAAAACCCTTGAAAGGGCGGGTTTCTCCAGAAACAAGTTTCCAAGAAGTAAAGAACTTAAAACCCCCAGTTCAGGAAACAGGTGACTTCAGACTAGAATATGCCGACTTAAAATTCTTTGACTTTCTCCATGATAGCTTCCCATCTGATATACTTAGTCTAATTTGACTATTACTGGGCCTGCAGAATCTAGTCAAGTGTTACTGATTCAGCTCTTGTTCTATGACATTGCTGTGCCATCAGCTCTCAAGTGCAGGATCTTGGCAACACTGCTTTTCGGTCACTTGTGGCACCCCCTCACCCACCCCACCACCTTGGGAACCTCAGTTCTCTTGGCAGAGTCCAAGGGTTTGTGTTTATTGGACACTGTCCATTCCCTTGCTTTTTTTTATAAACCACATATGGGTGTGATTATCTGGCATTTGTTCTTCTGCCTCTGAGTCATTTTGCTTAACACGACATTCTCTGGTTCTAAGTTTTAGCCAAGGGTAAAGGGCAAGATTTCATATTTTCCTCATGCCTAGTAGTAGCCTTTTGTGTCTGTACATTGAGAGTTCTTTATCTACTCACTGTTTCTCAAATATTTCTGTTGCCAGATATTGGCTGTTGCAATTGGTGCTGCACTGAACATTGAAGTGCGTCTATCTTTTTGAATGAATGTTGTTGTGTCCTTGGACAAGATGGCCAAGAAGTGGTATCACTAGATGATACAGTTATTTTATTTTAAAATGTTTGGGGTGGGGCTGCTGAGCATGCTCATGGGGGCTGGAGGCCATTCCTGGTGATACTCAGTTAACATGCCCCATCGTTCATTATTGAAGTCAGCAATATGATGCTGCCTGAACTGAGATGTGCTGGGGCTACCACTTGGTACTCGGGGCCTTCAAAGTTAAACTAGGGAGCCAGGGGGTCCATGCTATGCTTGGAATCAAGTTAGGTTCTTGTACATGCAGTTCATTAACCCCATCCACTGAAATATCTTCCCAGTTTTTTATTTTTATTTTTTTGAGAAGTCTCCAGACTAGTTTTAGAAGAGGTCGAACCAGTTTATAATTCTACTAGCAATGAATAAGGGTTTCTTTTTTTGTTTTGTTTTGTTTTGGACCACACCCAGTGATGCTCAAGGGTTACTCCTGGCTAAGTGCTCAGAAATCGCTCCTGGCTTCCCAGGGGATGGAACTGAAGTTGGTCCTAGGCTAGCGCAGGCAAGGCAGATGCCTTACTGCTCTGTGCCACCACTTTGGTCCCAAGGGTTTCTTTTATCAGATCTCCTAGCATTGGTTGTTTCTGGATTTTTGATGTTGGCCATTCTCACTATGTGAGGTGATATCTTATTGCCATTTTGATTTGCATTTACCTGATTATCAGTGATGATGAACATGCTTTTTATATTCTTATTGGCCATCTGTATGGCTTCTTTGAGGAAGTATCTGTTAAGCTCTTCTCATTTTCTATGTCTGTTTTGTTGTTGTTGTTGTTGTTGAGTTCTGGGCTCTTAGTTCTATTCTAAATTTGGAATTTTAATACTACATTTTTGATATTACCATGCTTTATGGTATAAAAATAAGGGAACTAAAGCCTCCCATCATCTTTTTTTTATTATTGCTTTGACAATTCAGAGATTTATGATTCCATGCATATTTAATTGCATTTATTCAATGTTTTTGAGGAATGGATTGGAATTTTGATAGGAATTTCATTGAATTTGTATAGTTAGCTTTGGGTCAGATGGTTGTTTAAACAATGCTGATACTTCCATGAGATGGAATTTTAAAAATTTCATTTTGTCTTTTGTGGGTTTTTAAATTAATGATGGTTTTAAATGTATGTCTTTCATCTCCTTTAAATTGATTTCCTTTGGTCCTTGATGCTTTGTATACAGTTGTAAATGGACTTTAAAAACATTTCTTGGGGCTGGAGCGATAACGCAGTGGTAGGGCATTTGCCTTGCATGCGGCTGACTCAGAACAGACCTCGGTTCGATAACCAGCATCCCATATGGTCCCCTGAACCTGCCAAGAGTGATTTCTGAGCACATAGGCAGGAGTAACCTCTGATCGTCACTAGGTGTGGCCCAAAAACAAAAAAACAAAAAAACAACAAAAAAAGGAAAATCCCAAACCATTCTTGTTGACTGAAGATAAAAATGTAACACCATTTTTGTGCTGGTTTGGCTGTGCTACTTTACTGTACTGATTTATTGTTTCTAAAAGGTTTTTGGGTATAGTTTTTAAGGTAATAGAGAGACTAGAGATATGTATATTATCATGACATTTGTAAATAGTTATATTTTTATATTTTACCATTTGAATTTCTTAGTATCTTTCTTTTGCCTTATCTTTCTATTTCCTGTATATTGTCAGGTCTAGTACTGTGTTGAATGATAGCAGGAAAAGTGGACATATTTGTCTGTGCCTAACTTAGAGGAAAGGGTGTACATTTTTTGCTATTGAAAATGTTAGCTGTGGCATTGTTGTATGTAGTTGATTCCTTGATACATGTTTCTGGTTTTAGACACCCTGTGTTTAGGTTAGAAGTTTTTCTTTACATTTTCCTGTGATGCGCTTATGCAAACAGCCGCTCTTTTATTATTGACTAGTTTTTCCTTTAATAACTGTAGACAATATTGTTTGTTTACTAAAAACAAACAGGGGAATTGTTGTATATGTAAACATTTTATGGGATTATTATGTTACTGACCCTACCCAGATCAGTGATTGTGCCCTACCCTAGGGTGTGACCTGGCATTCTGCCCCCACCCTAGGGTGGTACCTGATTCTGCTTCCACCATTGGGTGGTATCTGATCCCATCATTGGGTGGTACCTGATTCTGGGGGATAAAAACAAGGGTCTGTGGAAGGGGAGGGGCTTTTTGCTGGAACAGAGGCTGAGACTTTGGACTTCAGTCTTGTCCACCAAATAAAGCTAATATTTCCACAAGCCTGACTGTCTGTGAGCTGTTTACCCGCCGTTTCACCTCAGAACCGTCGGCTGGACAAGGTGGCAGACACATGCTCCGAGCTGGAGGGGAAAGACCTCATCCTCCATCCCTCCATCAGTCAACCTCTTCACGGGCTGATTTGCAACACTTGTATTTGGGTTTTACTCTACTGCAGTAAATTCTATCTGTCCACATTTTGTTAAAAGTGTTTGTTTCAGGGGCCGGAGAGATAGCATGGAGGTAAGGCGTTTGCCTCTCATGCAAAAGGTCATCAGTTCGAATCCCGGCGTCCCATATGGTCCCCCGTGCTCGCCAGGAGCGACTTCTGAGCATGGAGCCAGGAGTAACTCCTGAGCACTGCCGGGTGAGACCCAAAAACCAAAAAAAAAAAAAAAAAAAAAAAAAAAAAAAAGTGTTTGTTTCAATCTTAATGAGTTTAAAATCTTGTCAGAATCTATCTCTGCATTTGTTGACACAATCGTATGACTTTTATCTTTTTGTTGATGTGGTCTATCACAATAACTCCCTGGTCTATTCTATGGTGATGCTGAAGAGATGGTATGTAGATGCTTGCCTTGTACTACATAAAGTTGTTCCTCAGCATCACTTGGAGTCCCTGAACACTACTAGGGGTGACCCATAGGCAAGAGCCATCAGTAACTTCTGAACACTGCTGAATGTGGCCCCCAAACAAGAAAGCCAAAAATACAAAGCAAGACAAAATATTGAGTCCATATTGAACCACCTTTGCATCCTTCATTATCCCACTTGATCATGGTATCTTAACCGTTTGATGCATTGTTGAATTTGGTCGTCTAACATTTTGGTTAATATCTTTGCATCTTTTGTTAATCAGATATTGGTCTGTAATTTTTTTTTTCTAGTAATAGCTCTGCTTTTTGCACTAAAGAATATTGGCCTCATAGAAACTGTTTGAAACAATCCTGCTGCTTTGATTTAAGTAGATTAGGTAATAGGTTTGAAGATTTGGTAGAACTTGTTAATTAATCTCTTCTGGATTTGGGATTTTTGTTTTAGGGAAGATTTTTAATTGCTGTTTAATTTTCTTCTAGAAATTTTTCCATTCAGGTTTTCTATATATTCCTGTTTCAGTGTTGGGAAGTTGTAGGTTCTGAAAAGTCTTTTTTTTTTTTTCCTAGCATACAGTCAAAGTTGTTTATAGAAATCACAAATTTTTTTTGTTTTGTTTTGTTTTTGGGCCACACCCGGCGATGCTCAGAGGTTACTCCTGGCTGTCTGCTCAGAAATAGCTCCTGGCAGGCACGGGGGACCATATGGGACACAGGGATTCGAACCAACCACCTTTGGTCCTGGATCAGCTGCTTGCAAGGCAAACGAACAAATTATTTTTTTATTTCTGGGGTATCTGTTGGAACTTTTCTTCTTTCATTTCTGATGTTTTGTTTTTTTTTTTTTCAAAAACATTGTTGGTTTCATTGACTTATGAATAGTTTTCTTTTTTCCTTTTCTTTTTCTTTTCTTTTTTTTTTTTTGGTTTTTGGGCCACATCCGTTTGACGCTCAGGGGTTACTCTTGGCTATGAGCTCAGATATCGCTCCTGGCTTGGGGGAACCATATGGGACGCCGGGGGATCGAACCAAGGTCTGTCCTACGCTAGCACTTACAAGGTAGACACCTTACCTAGTCTAGAGCCACCTTTCCGGCCCTGAATAGTTTTATTGAGTTCTATCATTTATCTGCTCTAATTTATTTTCCCTGCCTTCTACTTACTTTGAATTGGGTTCTATTTGTTTTATCTTTTTTAGTTTCTTAAAATGTGAGGTTATGTATTTGAGTATTTTCTTGTTTCCCATTGTAAACTTTTATTACTATGAGCTTCCTTCTTAAGGCTACTTTTGCTGTATTTCATAGATTTTGATAGATTGTGTCTTCATTCTTGTTCATTTTGAGGAATCCTTTTATTCTTTGATTTACTATTTGACACAATAAATACTCAATTGCATGTTGTTTGATCTCCAAATGTTTTTTTTTTTTTATTGCTGTATGTGTTGAGTGGGGGAGGTGTGCACACCCAATAGTGCTCAGAACTTGTTCTTTTCTTCCTTTTTTTTGGGGGGGGGGGAGGGGGCACACCTGGTGGTGCTCAGAATTTATTTCTGATTCTGTGCTAAGAAATCGCTCCTGGCAGGCTGGGGTTGGGGTTTGGGACACCATAGGGGATGCCAGGGATCAAGCCCAGGTCGTTCCCCTGTCATTCCCCGGTCAGCCACATGCAAGGCTACCCTACCTACTTTGCTACTGGTCTACCCTGGCCCCAGCTTAGTAATAACTCCTAGTAGTGCTTTTTGGTGCTGAGGATTAAACTGGGGTTGACTGAGTGCAAGGAAAGTGCTTTAAATCCTTTACTAGTTATCTGGTTTTTCTGATTTTCTTTTTTTATGGTTGATTTCTGCCTTCTTAGAATTGTAGTCTGAGGAAAGTCTTGTGTGATCTCTAGTTTTATGACTTTAGGATAAAATTGTTTTGTGTCCCTGCACGTGATTCTGTCCAGGTGTATTAGACTGTGGAAATAGGAAGTTGTGTATATATCTGTTGATAACAAGACTTTATTTTCTCATCTAGAACTGTTACTTTCTTATTGATTTTCTTCTGGTTGAGCTCTCTAATGAGGACAGAGTAGATGAAAGTCTTTTATCTCCTACTATGTGTTGCTGTTGGTGTATTTTCTTAGATAGATGCTTTCATATTGTTGCTTCATTGGGTGCATTTATAGTGGTGGATGAGAGTTAAGTCCTTTTGATGTAGTTGTCTCAGTTTCTCTACAATATCAATTCCTGTCTTACTTCTTTGTGTGGTTTGAGATTTACTTCATCTGATACAAATATGGTAGTTCCTTTTTTTTTTTTTTGAGGGATCACACTTGACACTATTCAAGTGTTAATCCTGGCTCTGCACCTAGGATTTACTCCAGGTAAGCTCAGGAAAACCTTCTGGGATACTGGAGATTGAACCTGGTTCAGTTGTGTGCAAGGCAAGTGCCTTATCTGATGTACTATCTTTCTAGTCCCTGTCCCTATTGTTTTGGGCTACCATTTGCCTCACTGTTTGATTTTTTTTTTTTTTTTTTTGGTTTTTGGGTCACACTCAGCAGTGCTCAGGGGTTACTGCTGGCTCTATGCTCAGAAATTGCTCCTGGCAGGCTTGGGGGACCATATGGGATGCTGGGATTCGAACCATCGACCTTCTGCATGTAAGGCAAATGTCCTACCTCCATGCTATCTCTCTGGCCCCATGTATTACTGTTTTCTAACCTTTTACTCTGTGCTTGTTTTATCATGAAAATTTAAGTGTATCTCTTATAAGAAGCATTGTTGGGTTATGGTTCCTGATCCTTCCAGACAGTATCTTTTGGTTAGGGAATTAATTCACATAGATTAGAGAAATTATTGATAAAAAGGAGTTTATTGGCATTTTTTAATGATAATTTAAGGTATCCATTGTGTTTTTATTTTCTAGAGCTTGTCCTTATTTTCTCTGCTTCCACTTTGATTTTAACTTTCCTATAATGTTTCCTATAATGATTCACTTTCATTTGCCTCTTCTTGTTCGTTTCTCTTAAGTACTTTTGCTTTGAGATTACCATGTAGTTTATAACCAAGTCTTTAGACTTATTTTTCCTGTTAAATTAGAGTTAGTTTCAAGTTCATTCTGGGAGACCCCTTTATTGGTTTTCTTTCCCCTGCTTATGTATTTTGTGTATCTCACTGCTTAGTTTTTTTGGCAGAGCTCCTATAGAAACTATGCATTCCTTTAGTTTTTGTTTATCACCATATATCATACCATTTCCTTCTGGTTTGTAGAATATCAGTTGAGAAAGCCAATGTGAGTCTTATGAAGGTTCTCTCTGTGTGTTTTGTTTTTCTCTTGCTGGTTTTGCCTTTCTGTTTTTGGACTACACCTAGCAGTGGTGGGACCTTCTTCCTGCCTCTTGGCTCAAGGGATCAGAATGTGATGTCAGGGATTAATCCCAGTTGAAATTATGTGTACTCTTTTGTATACATTGTTTGGATTTTATCTATTAAAATATTTTTAGATTATTGGTATATAAATATAAATATAAATTCATGGTCTGTATTTGTATTTCTTTTTTTTTTTTTGGTAATGTATTTGTTTGGTTTTAGAGTAAGGTAATTCTGAGATCTGAGGCTTTCCAGACTTTTCAGTTCTGTTTGCTATAAGAGTTTGTATAAGATCTCCAGTATTTCTTCCTGACATTTTGGGTAGAATTTATAAGTAAACATAAGTGAAGCTTGTGAATTCTCTTTAGCAGACCTGAAATCTTCTTTCAGTCCCAATTTGATTTATTTTACACACACACACACACACACACACACACACACACACACACACACACACACACACACTCACTCACTCACTCACTCACTTGGTTAACTTTATTTAATACACAAAGGGCTACATGACAAATTCATGAGATTATTGATCAGCATATAGATACTACTGGTAAATACCCTGTGCAGGTGGAAAGAATCTATGTTGTGCTGTTGATGGGAGAGTGAATTTCATTTCAATGAATTTCAGTTAAGCAAAGTTGATTGATAGCATTATCCAGTTTTCTAAAGCCTTTCATACTATTATTTTCTTTATTTTTACATTCTTGGAGATAATATTGAAATCTTCAGGTAAAATTTTCTATTTTTGCCTTATGTATTTTGAGGCTCATTATCGAAGGCATGAAATTTGATATCATCTTGATGAATTGTCATGAAATGACCGTGTATTGAGAGTTTTTATATAGTTTAGTCTTTGCACCTTTGTTTAAACTGTGTTGAAATACAATCCCCTTTTAATTTTGGTCGCACCCTGTGTTTTTTAGGGGCTACTTCCTGTGTTGCCCAGACTCAGGAGACCAATCATGCTGTTTTGGGGGTCAAACTGGGACTCTAGGGGCCGGAGAGATAGCATGGAGGTAAAGCGTTTGCCTTTCATGCAGGAGGTCATCAGTTCGAATCCCGGCGTCCCATATGGTCCCCCGTGCCTGCCAGGAGCAATTTCTGAGCCTGGAGCCAGGAATAACCCCTGAGCACTGCCTGGTGTGACCCCAAAAAAAAAACAAAAAAAAACAAAAAAAAAAAAAAAAAAAAAAAAAACTGGGACTCTACAAGCAGTGTAGTATGAGCCACTGTCCCACCCCAGAGCATCCCTTTCTTTTTTGATGACCAGTTAGTCTACTACCCTTGAAATTAGACAGTGAGATTTCTCTAATTTTATCTTGACTTTAGAAATTCATTTCATTATTCTAGTTCATTTGCTTTTCCACATACATTTTTTTCACATACAGTTTTATTCATTTCTTTAAATCCTACTGGGATTTCGATCGAGTGCGTTTTTGGCTCAAGATTGTATTGGGAAGAATCGGCATCTCAGTAATATTGGCTTCTTCAGTTTAATTCGATATTTGCTCCCCACCTTCCATTTATTCAGGTTTTCATTGATTTTTTTACATTAGTGTTTTGTGGTGACTAATTGTCTGATGTGTAACAAAATGTTTCCACTTAATGATGCTACAGTGTTTCTTTTCTTTTTCTTTCTTGGCCTCAGAAAAGGTGTGTGTGTGTGTGTGTGTGTGTGTGTGTGTGTGTGTGTGTGTGTGTTTCTACTAACCTGGGTCACCCCAACAGTGCTTGGTGACCTCCAGAGCCACATCCAGAAATATGGGGAACTATGAGCTACAGGAATTCAAGTGGTGTTGACCACATATCAGGCAAGTCAAGCTCTTAACCTCAGTGCTGTCTGTTCAGCTCCTTCTGTGTTTTAATAATTTCTATTCCAGTTCATTTTCATGATGTGGGAGACTGTTGATTTTTTTTTTTTTTGTACATTAACCTTGTATCTCGGTGTTGCTAAAAAACCCTTGGTTTCCTGTAGCTTTTATTTTTGTGGGTCCCTTGGGATTTCCTACACAGCTAATCTTGTTAACTGTGAATAGAGACAATTTTGCCTCTTTCTTTCCTGCTTTATGTCCTTTATTTTTCTTCTAGTTCTGCTGTGGTGGCTGGACCCCCCAGTCTCATGTAGATTCAGAGATTAAGGATTTGTTTGGGGACAAACAAAACAAATCAAACAAGGATAGGTGGAAAACATTGAGAATTACTGTCATGTTAATAGCAGGCCCTTTTTTTGTTGTTAATATCTTTTAGTAGTTGAAGGAAATTTTCCACTTTTCCTGATTTTAAGTATTCATCATGTACTGTTGATTTTGACCAAGTGTCCTGTATCTATTGAGATGGTCCTTTTATTTTTTCTTCAGTTTAGATCTTGGTGAAGTGAATTACATTGACTTTTGAGTATTTAATCAGTCTTTTCATGTACCTAGGATAACCCTACTTGGTCACAATATATTATTCTTTTATTTGATTTGCTTTGAGTATATATCTATATCTATATACTGAGGACTAGAATTTGATGTTCATGAGAGTTACCTGGATTTTAGTGTATTTGACTGTAATGCAGGCCTTGAAAAATAAGTTAAGAAGTTCTCATTTCTTAGTTTCCTAGAAGATTCTTTTAGAAGAATCTTTTAGAAGATTGATATTACCTTTTTATTATTTTTTAAATCTTTAAATTGGGCCTGTGATTTTTGGGAGGGAACGTCTACAACTGTGAATTCAATTTCTACAGTGGGTAGGACACTTGCCTTGCATGCTGCCACCCCAGATTTGATTCTTGACAGCCCAGATGGTCTCCCCAAGCTTGACCAGGTTTGACCCTTAAACAAAACAAAAACAAACAAAATAAAAAGTATGAGATATCTATTTAGTTGATCACTTGTTTGAATAAGTTAGTCAATTATAATTTTTATTTATACATTCAAGTTAGATTGTAATGGTACCATTTGGCCAATTTTAAAGTTTTTCTAAATTTATGGGCATAAAGTTCTTAATGTCCTTTATTCTTATAAAGTTTATGGACTCATTAGTGATATTTGTTCTTCCATTTCTAATGTTGACAGTTTACTTTTTCTTACTTAGTTTTATAGTTGTTTATGTTCATCTTTTCTAAAATAAGTGTTTAGTAATATCTTGGTATTCCCCCCAATTTTTGTTAATTTTAATTTCCATTCTTATTTAGTTTTTGAAATGAAATCTTGAGATTATTAAATTAAGATTTTTTTCTACATACTAAAACATTTTAAATTGTTTATGTTTTTTAATAAAAGCAACATAAAATACAGTATTCATCTACGGACTTATTATTTTGATATGCAGCATTATTATTTTTATTTCAGTACAATAAATTATTTTCTCTGGAATGATTCTCTTTGCGTTATATTGAACTATTGTGTTTAGTATCCAAATACTTTTCTGCGGTTTATTTTCAGGTCTGTTCCATTATGTTCAGAACATACTTTGTCTGAGTACAAATTTTTTTTCAGGCTTTTGAACTGCACCTGCCAGTGCTCAGAAGCTAATCCTGACTGCTCAGATTCTGCACTAGGCTGTGTGGAGAGGGTGGGAATGACTGGCTCCAGAGATCCAGCCCAGGACCTCCTGCAAGCAGAGCCTGTGCTCTTCAGCCAGCCTTTTGAACACTCTCTCTCTCTCTCTCTCTCTCTCTCTCTCTCTCTCTCTCTCTCTCTCTCTCTCTCTCTCTCTCTCTCTCTCTCTCTTTTCCTGGAGCAGCATCTGAGCTTCCAGTTTTTATGCTCTCCTTCTACCTTTCTTTTATGGTATATCTTGGAGAATATGGCATGAGACATTTAAAATAAACCATCTCTTGCCATTGAATGAAGTGTTACAGAAATGATTTTTTTTTTTAATCCATTTGGTGGTAGAATCCTTTTAGCTCTTCTGTTTCCCTCAATTCCCGTCTGTCCATATGTTCTGTTGGTTACCAAGCCGAGTGTCGAAATCTCCAACTGTAATTGTAGGCTTGTGGCTCCATCTTCTTTCACGTCTATTTGGCTGCTTGTATTTTGCAAAGTTTCGGGGAAAGGGGGGTATGTGTTAGAATTCCTGTGCCTTTTCGGTAAACTGAGCTATTTGTTATCATGTAATTTCCTCCTTTTCCTCTGGCCCTTGTGTGTGCTTTGAAAATTCTATTGTTTTCTGACACTGTTTGTTTGGCTACTATTGTGGCAACTACACTTAGCTGTACACTTACTGTATTTTCCGGCGTATAAGACGACTTTTGAAACAAAAAAAAGTCAACCGAAAATCGGGGGGCGTCTTATACACCGAGTATATCCCGAAAAATGTTTCAATATGCCGCTAAACGAAAATTGTCTAAATATTGCCACAAAACGAATTTTCCAATCGATCCTGAACCAATCACTGCAAGGCTGCTCGGACCGCCTCTCTGACTCAGCCAATCCAAGCAGGCTTTTGATGCATGCAAATTAGACAATGTTGGAGTCTAGTAGTATGGGGATTGGCAGGCCTCCACCATGCCGAAGGCCTTCTTAACCAGGCCTAGGGGGCGTGCGGGACTTGGGTAACCCCAGCACCCCTCTACCGCCTTGCTCCAGATCTCTAGGGCTTCCCCGGGCCACATGCCTGGGCAAGCCGGTGAGTTGGGCCCCTTGGCGGAGCTTGAAGGTACCCTAGGCTTTCCCCCATTATCCATTCAGCTCCTTAGGGAGGGTCTGGGTGGGGCTCCGAACTTCTGGCCTCCCAGCTTCTAGAGGCAGTCACTGGTAATCTCTTTCCAGTCTATATTTTCAAAATCGCGCGCACAAGATACATTAATAGTACTCACTATCATTGAATTATGTTTTTATGTATGCAGAATATCCATTTTGTACTCTGCCCTTTTGCACACCCCTACAAAAGATCATTTTTCTTTTTAACTTCCTTAACCCCTATCATCATTACTCCTCATTTACCCTTTCTAACTTAAGTACTGTAGAGTCCTAAGTCACAGACCAAAGTGGTGCCCTGGAGTTAACACCCACCCAACTATTTCAAAAGGCATAAAAAGGACATGTATGTCTTTTCAACATTTTATGGGTGTTTTCTTTGACGGCTATAACTTTTGCTGAATATTTTCTTATACAGTGATGACCCCCCCCTTTTTTTTTTATCTTCTCTTTGTGAACTGCTCAATATGGAATTTGGTGTGAAAGAATCCCTCAGTTTAATGCTTATGTTTGAACCCAGTCATGGGTATTGTTAGATGTGTTCTTACGTCCCCATATACTCAGATAACATCACGTGGCTTTATTTCTTGTTGCTTAGGCACACTAAAACGGGAAAATACTATACATACCAATAAGTTCTTATCTAATAGAGATGGGAACACACAAATCTTGTAGTGCAATGGGACCTTACACCCTGAACATTGACATAAAGACCTGGCACAGGCCTCAGAAGAATGGGCATTCTCCATTCACCCTGATCTAGAGAAGACATCTACAAAACATCCAAGGTTGTCTATAACATCACCTGGAGGCATTCCTCTACCAGGGAAGACCCTACAGCTGCCCTGACATCTGTCTACTCAAAAGAGACTTCCCTTAACACTGAGAAGACTTAACAAGAAAAATGACCTGCTTACTAGACAGGGCTTTCTGTATTGCCCCTTAATTGTGATGTGAAACTAGAGGATACTCCACATCAGCCTGACTTCAATGTAGGATGTGCAGATTTCAGGATCTTTAATACAGAAATCTGAGGCCAACAATAGGACTGCATGAAAAATAAAACTGTATTGGCACTACAGACAATGACTTGGATTGAATAAACTAGTTTGCCTGGAGCCTAGAGTTGGTCTTATGCCAGGAAACTTCAAGGATAGTGGTCTCCTTGTGTTTAGACCAAGGCTATTTCTTTCTATGACCCCCATATTTTGGTGGGCCTATGCAAACAATATTTGCCACTCTAACACCGTTTTTACTGTGCCCTTTTGACTAACCCTTAAAAAAAACCTCTTAAACTTTTGATGTTAACTTAAACTAATATGTATGTGCATGAATATATAAAAATACTATACCTTCAAAGTTAAGGAGTCACATAAATCTCATGGCTTTAGGTTGCTTTGTGTACTGCTAAGAAATGTTATAATGTACTACAATCTGGAGACTTGTGGACAAAGTAATTGTACATGGATTCTGCCTTATTTTTCTTAATGTTTTTTTGACTGTAAGTTCAATATTTAGGCGTCAGCAAGGGGATTTCTTCTGAGAACTCTGTTTATGGGCGATTGTTCTTTCACTGTAACTTTACCTTGTCCTCTTTGCATCATTGTTCTCATAATTAAAAATAAAAAATTAAAAAAAATTAGACAATGTTCTGGACCCGAATCTACACTGTAAAAAACTTGCTCAGATTGGCCAGAGTTAGAGAGGAAGTCTATTACAGTATAACCTTTGAACCTTTGCTTGTTGTGTTTGGCTCACTGTGGTACATACAGTTGCAGCACAGGAACATTCTGTCTGATACAGCGAATACAGGCCTAAACCTATGTTTTAACTGCAAAATGAGGAGGTTGTCTTATATGCCCAGTCATCTTATACGCCCAGTCATTTTATACGCCGGCAAATAGGTATTTGTGCTTAGCTCCAGGTGGTATTGGGTAGCACACCCAGGGCCTCACACATTGAGCTCCATCCGCACTACCGAAAGTCTTCCTGGCAGTTAATGACCATTCTGTCTTTTTTTTTTTCTTCTGGTTATTGTTTGCACAAAATCTGCTTTTAGACTTGGGATGTGTGTTTGTGTGTGTGTGTGTGTGTGTGTGTGTGTGTGTGTGTGTGTGTGTGTGAGAGAGAGAGAGAGAGAGAGAGATAGAGATAGAGAGAGAGAGTGTCAGTCCAGACTAATGTCACTGAAGTCTAATATTCTTGCCCCCTTTGCTTCTGTTGATTTGGTGTCTGTCTCACACATGCATACTTGGCTGGAGAACTTACACATGTGTTTATAGAATCCATTTTGGCTTGCAGACCAGGTTGTGAGGTTCAAACATCTTTTTAGTTGGGACCCGAGGGATCACTAGGGTTGGTAACTTTTTGGTGTACAATTGGCTACGGAGCTTTTGGGAGTTTCTGACAGCACCCATGAAACACAGGACACTGACTTGGCACATATGGGCAACATGAGGGATCAGGCTCTTGGCTTCATGCTGGCAAAGAGGACACCATAATCACTGAGCCAATGACCAGCTCTCTGATCTTTGACTTTTTATAAGTTTGCTGAGAGTTTGCGGTTAATGAGATTAAGTATTTTATAGCCATCTGTTTTAGTTTGCTATTGACCCTTTGGGTTTGTGTCTTATTATGCTATTGTTATTATGCTACTGTTATAGTAATTAGGCACATCTTATCTAGACTACAATGTTAAAATCATATTTATTTAGGTAGAATTAAGTTCAGAAACATATAGTATAGGCCCACTTACCTTCTCTACTGACCATTCCTCTAATTGCTATATAGATGCATGTCATAGCTGCATGTATGTAGTACTTTATCAGGTAAAGTGTAACTTTTACACCCAATGATTTTTTAACATTTTCTGAGATATTTTCTCTTTGTTTTGCTTTTGATTTATCTCTCAAAATAGAAATTTCCCTTCTGAATAATTTTCTTTTAGCCTTAACCCTTTCATTTGGATGATTACCAATATATTTTCATGGTCTACAATATTGGTATTTTATCTGCTTTACTTAGATATTCCTGAGGTGAAGAAGTTTAGTTTGACTTTTTGCCTGTGCACTCCTACACTGCTGAGTGCCATTACTGTTAGTGATGGCCACATACATGACAGTGACCCATGTCATCTAGCTGCTAGACCACTTAGGTTCTGTGCCATTTGCACAGTGACAATGTCCCCTACCAGCACAGTTGTGTGGATGTGTTCTAGTTGCTAAGCAGTGAGTGACTCTGATGTCACCTTACTTCAGCTGTTTGCAGAAAAAGTTTTTCCTTTGCATCTTTCATCTTCAGCAGTTCAGATTATGAGGAATATTTGGATGTTGCTTTCTTTGAGATGACCCTGATTACTGGACATCTTGAAATTATCAGTATCTTTCACCATTATGAATATTTTGAACAAATACTCCTTCAGATACTTTTATTAACCAAAGATTTTATTTCTTTGTGTTTCTAGGACTTTGTGACACCAATGTTAAGCCTTTTGCTTTAGCCATTCTTCTTTAATCTTGTTTCTGTCTTGAGAGTATGTAATTGCCAATGAGCCCTCATCAGCCTCCGTGGCTGTTGGCCTGTCATAGCCAAAGTCTTCCCAGTGGCTCCAGCTGGACTTTTACATGCCCTGTGGTCACCGTGTAGCTTCAGCCTCTCAGCTTTGCCCTCCTTTCTGCCTCCCTGGACATTGCTTTAGTTAAGTCTTGCTATTTTTTTTTTTCTTTCCTTTTTTTCTTGTCGGGCTTATTAGGATAACCCTCTCTGTTGTGGGCCATACCCAGAGGTGCTCAGGGCTTACATCTGGGTCTGCACTCAGGAATTGCTTTTGATGATGCTCCAGAAACCATATGGGATTGAACCTGGGTCTGTTTTTATCAAGTGGGTGAGTGCTTCACCTAGTGCACAATCCCTGCAGTCCCTCTCTGCTTCTCCTTTCCCCATTTCATCTTTTTGTTTTCTTTCCATTTTGGGCCACACCTGGTGATGCTCAGGGGTTACTCCTGGCTATTCGCTCAGAAATCACTCCTGCTTGGGGGACCATATGGGACGCCAGGAACTGAACCACTATCCATTCTGGATTGGCTGCGAGCAAGGCAAATTCCCTACCACTGTGCTATTGCTCCAGACCCCTCATCTATTTTCTATCAGCTTGAGTTTATTTTATAGAACACTAATTTGCTCAGGTTCCTGCTTGCTTCTAGGCAGTATCCCTGGCTTTCTTCCATTTTATTCCTCTTCCACTTTTATTTGTTTTGTTTGTTTGTTTGGTTGGTTTTGGAATTTGGGCCACACCTGGTGACACTCAGGGCTTACTTCTGGCTATGCGCTCAGAACTCGCTCCTGGCTTGGGGGACCATATGGGACCCCAGGAATTGAACCCAGGTTCGCCTGGGTCAGCCGCATGCAAGGCAAATGCCCTACTGCTGCACTATTGCTCCAGTGTTCCCCTTCCACTTTTAGAAATTTGATTATTAATATGCATTGATTATTAAAGATGCATATACTTGAGTGTAGAGTTTTTGAGCTCATCTTGGTCTTTGTTCAGTTCCTTGCACTGTATATGAAAATCATTGTAAGGACTTGCAGTTTTCTGATCTCATTTCTTCAGCTTTTCAGCAGCAGGCTCTTCTCTCCTGTGCTTCAGTGAGCCAGATATTAGATCTTTGTTATTGACTTTCGGGTCACAGAGGGTCTGTTCATTTCTTTCTTATTCAGATGGGATGACTTTTATTTATCTATTTCTGTCATTTCTCTGTCATCTTCATCTTCTTGTATCATATTGGGAATTTCTGTAAAATTTTAGTTTTTATTTGTTTTATCTTATTATTTTTTCCCCAGAGTGACTGGTGGTGCTCAAGATTTATTCCTGGTTTGGTGCTTAGAGGTCACTTATTGGGGGAGCACAGGTGACCAAATGTTGTACTGGGGTGCTGGTGATTGACTCAAGGTCAGCTTTGTCCGGGGAAGCACTCCACTCATTCTACTATATTTTTGGTCCTTAAAATTTTATTTATTATTTTTTATTTATTAAAAATTATTATTATTATTATTATTTTTGGGGGTCACATCCGGCAGCGCTCAGGGGTTACTCCTGGCTCCATGCTCAGAAAATCACCCTCGGCAGGCTCGGGGGACCATATGGGATGCCGGGATTTAAACCACCGTCCTTCTGCATGAAAGGCAAACGCCTTACCTCCATGCTATTTCTCTGGCCCCATTAAAAATTATTTATTATAAATTTAAAATATTTATTGAAACAAAAATAAATTTGTTAGGTTTTTGTGGAAATATATTTATATTTATTTTGCAAGCATCTACAGCTGCTTTATGGGCTGTTTTTCTTTTTTTTTTTTTATTTTTGGGCCACACCCAGTGATGCTAAGGGGTTACTCCTGGCTATGTGCTCAGAAATTTTTCCTGGCTTGGGGACCATATGGGATGCCTGGGGATCAAACGGCTGTCTGTCCTGGATCAGCCGCATGCACAGCAAACATCCCTTTACTGCACCATCACTTCAGCCCCGGGGCTGTTTTTCTGAGTATTTTTTCAAAGTACTAGAGCAAGAGATTTAGCATCTTTGTCATATTAGTGATAGTAATTAATTGTTGATTATTATTTATCAAAGAATTGAGATTTCTTGGCTTAGCATATAGATTTGGATAGAATCTCAAATGCTGACTGTTATGTATTAGCTAAACATTTACTAGGATTATTTTATTGTGTTTTCTTAGTTTATTCTTATAAAACGTTTAAGAAGGGGGCCGGGCGGTGGCGCTGGAGGTAAGGTGCCTGCCTTGCCTGCGCTAGCCTAGGATGGACCGCGGTTCGATCCCCCGGTGTCCCATATGGTCCCCCAAGAAGCCAGGAGCAACTTCTGAGCGCATAGCCAGGAGTAACCCCTGAGCGGCACAGGGTGTGGCCCAAAAAAACCAAAAAAAAAAAAAAAAAAAAAAAACGTTTAAGAAGGTTATAAAGAGGATAACTTTTATTCATCAGTTGCTCAAATCTTTATAAATCCATATAAATGAAGTATATATATTTATTTATACATGGCAGTGAAAAGTATCCACCATCTAAGGCTCTGTTTCCTTATTTATCTGTATTCTTATTTATATATCCTTGTTTATCTGATATCTCTTTATTGTCTTCCCTATTTTTAGAGCTATGTTGTTCAGTATGCAGTCAATAGCCAAATGTACTTTTTAAATTGATTAAAATTCCATCATAAATTCTCAATAGTTATATGTGTCTCAGCTGCCATATTGCAGAATAAATCTTTTGCATGTTTCTGTTGACCATAGCTGTTGGGAAGTTCTGCTCAGAAGAGCAGCTATTTTTTCAATTTTCACTTTTATTTGGAAAGCATTTTATTTATTTATTATTTAATTTCAATCATTTGGTTTACAAAGTAGTTCATAATACAGTTATTTTGGGCCTTCAATGTCTCAACACCAATCCAGCCACTAATGTCCTTCCCTCCACCAACATCCCCAGTTTCCCACCAACCCCAAGTCTGCTCCTTTGACAGGCACAACATAATTTATTTTCTATTGTTTGTTACAACTGAATTGGCCAATGGAATTATTGAGAAAAACTTTAGTAAAAGAAAAGTTGTGAAAATTGTTATATCTCGCCATGGAGTCATTAGAGTCATTGTCTATGGGTTTGCTAAGCTAAGCATGCTGTATTGTTGTTTCTGTTTATTGAGCTTAGTTGGCTTTTTTGCTACTTTTCCATCTAATTTACTATGCTCCTACTGGGCTGTGGGTATTGAGGGCATTGGAAGTGCTCCAGGAACTCCAGGATTGGTAGAACTGGGCTGCTGAGCTGAGCTGATTGGGCTATATGGCTATGGGCTGTGTGTATGTGTAGCTGCTGGGACTTCTGGAAGTATAGGAGTGCGGGGGCGTTGAGAGTAGGGGAAAGCTGTCCACCTCCTTTTTGAGGAGATTTCAGAGTTTTCAGCTCTCAAAGTGGTGTACCTGGAGTTTTTGTCAGTTTGGATTCTCTGCATAGATTAGTCATGAGGTAGCGAGGTTGGTCTCTAGGCATGGAGATGACTATGGTGTGTGTGGATACTGCATCCCTACTGTCAAGGGTGCCCCAAAGTTTTCAATGGGAATACTGGTGGTTCCTATGAATTTTAACAGCTTGGTTTGCATCTCTTCCAAGATGTGTTGTGAGTCTCCGAGCAGGGCTAATAGCTTGCAAGATGATGGCTGTGGGATGTGGGAGATTATTTGGAAAGCTTTGAAAAGATATAATTTGCTGCCATACATTTCACCCTAAAGTTAAAGCACAGAATTAATTGAATTTCTAAAAGTATGTAGAATTAAGCAATGTTAATCGTTTATTTAATTAATTTTTGGGTGGGGGACAGTACCCAGCAGTGCTCAGATCTCCTCCTGGCTAAGTGCTCAGGGATCACTCCTGGTGGTGCTCAGGGAACCTTGAGGTGCTTGGGATTGGAACAGGGTTTCCTGCTTAGTTTTACAATACTATGCATGTTTCAGGAGCAGGAATCACTTGGGTGTGTGGGTCTGTGTCTCATTGCACCTGCCACTGAGTTCTTTCACAATCTTTCCATTTCTTTCCCTCTGCCCTGGTCTCATCCACATTTCTTCAGCCTTATGAGTTTCTTTTGTTTTGTTTCGCTAGTTTGGGTTTTTATATTCTACATAAGGTATAATTGTCTTTCACTTCTAACTTTACTTACTATAATCATCTCCTTTGTTTTTCTTTTTTTTTTCACTATCATGAATGCTCTCTTTTCAATTCCAACCAAGGTGCAAATATCAGGAGTCTATCTTTTCCTAGAACTGAGTAATATTCCATTGCACACAGTGCAGTTCCTTTATGTGCTCTTCTTTTGTTTCTAGATCTGTTGCAAATTAAGTTCAGATTTCTGCAGTGTGCTTGCTTTGCCTTGAAATGAGTGATAGGAATTAGCATCTAAGTGTTTGACCTATTTATTAATTATTGTTTGAATCCTTGAAAGAATGATGTATGGAGATTTCAGTGTCTGATCCTTTGGTCCTTATTTTACATGCTGGGAAAAGTACCATACTTTAAATACCACTTGAGCCCGTGGAGAGGAACAGTGTACAATGGGCCATTTTGAATTTTTATTTTTGGGAGGCATGTTCTCCCCCAAAGTGCTCAGGGGCCTAAGGACCAATCATGCATTACGGCCATACTCTGCCAACAGGGCCAATGAATGAGTCAGTGTTTGGGCCCTAAGTAATGAGTAATGAGGTGCTCAACAGTGCTGTAGGAGTGATCCTTAGTTCCAGAGATTTGAGCCAGGGTCATAGCTGCCCCAGCACATGCAAAGCAAATGCCTTATCTCCTGTATTATCTCTCTGATCACTGCACCTCTCTTAAATGATTAACTGATGATGATTTAACCGGAAGATAAAGGGCTCATCTATTATTAAAAGTAGGTGAGTTTGAAGAGCATGCTTATCATGTGGAAGAGCCTGTGCAGCTATAAATTATTTGGGTTAGATAGTTATCTCAGTGACTTAAGGCAGTGTGAGTGAAAAATACATTAATAAATGGAACCCTCATATCTGTTGTTAGAAAGTTAGAGGTCAAGATCAGTTGAGAAGTAGGCATTGATGTGTAATAGGATCGAATTACTAAAATGTCAGCTTTCTAAAATATTGATAACAGAAAGATGACTTTGATGTATGGATGCCATGGGCCTTCTAATATTTCACTTCAAATTCAGTTTACCCACAGCAGTGGAAGGAAGCTCGTCTCTTCGGGACTGGGCTTTTGTCCTCTTTGGGACTGGCTCTTGGATTCCCAGACAGATACTAATCAGAAGCTGTCTCTACTCTCCACTGGAAGGATGGAGTGAGATTGGGAAAGGAGGCCAAATGTGGCACAATAATTCAAATTGGTCTCTTTGGAAATGTGATTAGTGGACAGCAGTTGTTCCATAAAGTCAGTGAAAAGAAAATCAGTATAGCTGAATCAGAACTATTCTAAACAGAGTGTCTTGCCTGGCAATTTATTCTCGGATCTGCAGCCTGTTTATTTGATGTGGAAATCAGCTTGACATCAGCCATATTTAATTTGGCCTAGATCTAGAAGAAAATGTTTAATTACAATATTGGCCCCACAGATACTAAAATATTTGAAGGAAAAGCTTTTCAGTATCCCAGATAGCTATTCTCAATTCCAGGGTGATTTATTCACAGCAAAGCATTGAGAGAAAATACATAAAGGGGTAAATGGTACAGCCTTTTGGATAATGGTTTTAATCTTTGTAATGGTTTTTCCGAAGGCAATTTTGTCTTGGCTACTATTTGAAGCCCTGTTGAAGATGAGATTGTGCAAGATTTGCAGTGGGAATTTTAGAATTTTGAAGATTCATAGAAAAATAGTCTCTTTATTTGAGGAGGAGAGGTGGTGATGGACTTACCAGTGACATTTTAGTAGATTAGTTTACTAGACATTTTACTAGTTCATTGTTTTTTACCACAGATCATGGGGAAGGAAGGTGTAGTATAAATCAATCCTCTCTGGGGAAATGGCTGGGTGAACACTGCTTGCTGTCACTGGGGCTGGTCTGTAGTCGGAGAAGTAACTGGTGCTGATGGACATTCTAACTCTAGTGCCATATAAAGTCAGTAGTAGTTCTGTGGCCAGAAAATGATTTGGCAAAATTAGCAATCTCCAGAGTGGGGTGATACTCAGGATAACTTGTGGGAAGAAAATGTTAGGATTTCTATTAACTTTAATTTAACTGTTACAGAGTGAGTGAATGGTTTTAACTTAAATAGGAAGCATATATTTTTATCTGCTATATATGTATATTTATATACATACATGCATTTTTTTTTTTTTTTACCAGTTAGGGAACTTGATACTTAAGACTTAGAGACTAGCTCTACAAGATGAACTTACCTACATTTCTATTAGGGATGAGATGAACAGATTATGTAGACTTGGGAGAAGAGGATGTTTGGTACCTTCTGAAAGAAATATTCAAATGTATGAACACAGAATTACTCATATTATTAAAGTTGATATGCCTTCAAAATATAGTTTTTGAAAAAAATTTTACTTTTATCAACTTATCACTTATTGTCTATGATCGACCAAATTTGTTCTTTATCAGCAACTTTGTAGTATTAAAGCCATTTATATTTAAACAAATTATTTATTTGTAATTTACAAAGTTATTCATAGTTAAGGTTGAGACATACAGTGTTTCAGCACCAATCAATCCCACCACCAGTCCCAACTTCCTTTCACCAATGTTCCCAGAGTCCATCCTATACCACTACTACCCCCACACTAGACTGTCATCATGACTAAGGCACCTTTTTAAGTTTGGTTGTTAAAATTTGGATCTCATGATTTCATTGTTGTTGAATCTGTGGCTTAGATATTTAGTTCTATATTTTTAATATTTTTTTCTCATCTTCTCAAAGGCTTTGTGTTCATAGTAGAGATGAAGAACAGCACTTCAGTTGGTTTAATTTAGAATCCTGTTCAGTGTTTGTGATGGTTTTCCTGCATTAGGTAGTGCCGGCACCTACCCATCAGCAGCCCCTCATGGTAACTGAGGCAGGGTTTTGCCCTGGGCAGTTTTGCTAGATGAGAAATTGGCTAAGCAGCTGGGCATGTGGCAGGCGTCTAGACAAGGATTGGCAAAACCTTTTCTGTAAAGGGCCAGATCAGAGATATTTTAGACTTTGTAAGCCAGATGGTCTTTGTTGTCACCACTCAACTCCATTCTTGTAGCGCACTAGCAATCTTAAATGATATGTAAACAGATGGGGATAGCCCGGCTCCAATAAAACTTCATTTATACAAAACAAGCAATACACTTGTCATTTATGGTCTACTACAGAGCAGCATGTAATTTTGTCCTTAGCTCAAGAACCAGGAGTGTCACAAAGCCTAATAAAGTTGATTGTTAGAAACTTGGAAAGTCCGGTGGAAACAGCAGTTAGAAATGATAGCCATGTCAGAAGCCAATTTTACACCTTGAGAAGGTGACTCCCCTGCCCCTGCTGGAGAGTGTCATGTAGTCAAAATATACATATATTTATTATTTGTGATTTGAGTTTGGTCTCTCTGAGTCAGATTTCAGGGTTTTAGGAAAGTTCTAGTTCCAACCTGCCAGACTGTCTTAGCTCAGGTGGCTCACAGAGATGTTTCCTGGAGTAGAAGACAGGAACAGGATAATGTGTTGTTATCATGATGTCATCGGCTGGATTGGGTGAAGAGAAGTCCTTGGTTCTTATACTTTATTATAAGGAATTGAAGATCTCTCTCTCTCTCTCTCTCTCTCTCTCTCTCTCTCTCTCTCACACACACACACACAACATACAACACATATGTTTAAACATAGAACACTCCCAAGAGAGTGGGGTTGGCTACTTGAATTGGAGTCCTAGGACCTTTGGTACTAATGTCACATTGGTGGTGAATATTGGTGGAACTGAGGAGATGATGGACAGTTTCTGGCTGTAGTCACTAGATTGATTTGGCTTTTGAAGACACAGGTGTATATATACAGGGCAGACCTACCCTGCCAATGATAATTTAACGAGGCAGCAGGACAGAGAGCAGGAGCCAGGACTGTTAGTGCATGTGTGTACAGGGGTCTGCAGTCCCTTGCCATTCTTTGTCCTCTTCTGCCAGTGGTTTCCCTGCCATCATTTTATGATTGCTGGACATACTGCCACCTCCTTTACCAGACTATGCCAGCTACTTCCCGCCTTCCTGTCTCAGAAATTTCCCTGGTGTGCAGGTGGCAGGCCCCTGCCTCTTGTGCTCCTGTCAATTGGCCAGGAGAAGGTTTTCCACCATGAACTTGGTTGGTGTTGAACTCCCTGTTTTGAGCTAAAATGGCAAAAAAAGCCTCTCTCCTCACATGTGGGGACAAAAGTGTGTGTGTGTGTGTGTGTGTGTGTGTGTGTGTGTGTGTGTGTGTGTGTGTGTGTGTGAAGGTAATTCAGAGACACTGGGCAGTTTTTTTTTTTGGCCATCTATGGCTATGCCCCAGAGCCAAAAAGGACCTAGCTGGTCATTTTCCTGGATGGGCATGACCATTGCTTCACTTCCCCGCTGGAACAGGTGGGTAAAAGTGTCAGGGGGCAGCTTCTGCAGTGCATGTTCCTTTGGGTGAGGAAGAAGAGGAAATGGGATGAGGAGGAGGGAGAGGTGCAAGATGGGGAGAAGGAGGGAGGGAGAGGAAAGGGGAGGAGGAGCTTCCAAACTTGGGGGATGAACTTCTGAAGCAGCCTCACACTGTGTCCTATGTAGTGGGAGGGAGGGAGTTTTGGAAATCAGTGGCTATGGGGAGACCTGGTGATTTGGAAGTGTCTTCCAAGTCTAGGATGGGGAGATGGGGCAGGGGATGGGGCGATGAAATTTGCAAGGCAAACCTGCTTGTTCTTAAATTTCCAGCTTTACTTTTTCCATTTTTTTTTTTTTTTTGCGCCACTCCCGGTGACACTCAGGGGTTACTCCTGGCTATGTGCTCAGAAATTGCTCCTGGCTTGGGGGACGCATTACATCCTAGGTCAACTACATGCAAGGCAAACGCACTACCACTGCACCATCGTTCCAGCCCCCCAGCTTTATTTTTTTTTAATAAATAGTGCTATTAGACAACATATTAAAGTGCATTCTCAATGTGTGATACTTTTATTCCTGTGTCCAAGAAGGAACTGAAGGGCCAGAGAGAGTACAGAGGTTAGACACATGCCTTGCATATGGTCTGCCCAGTGTGTCCTCAGGTACCTTATGGTTCCCCCAGCACTCTCAGGTGCAACCCTGGATGCTTCCCTTTCCCTCCAGCACTGCCGGGTGGCTGGATAATCCGGATACTACATGGCCTCAGTGTGCTACCTCTTAGGCAGCTTATGTACTGCACCAGGTTGGCCCTGAGAAAGAAAAGGCTGTGCAGAATCACAAACACATTAGAATTTTCTGTAAAATGCAATCTCTGAGGCTCTTGGCTCTATCACACAGGATTAATTGATATCTGATAACTTATATCATTAGATCCAACCCTGAGTTTGGAAAGTTTTTACAGTTCAAACAATAGTGCTGCTTTTATTGAACATTTTATTATAAAGCTTTGAGTTAGAAACTGGGAGGGAGGGAGGGTTAATTAATGGGCTGAGCTTGATTTAGATCCAGAGGAAAATTTTCTGCATGCTTTTCCTTTTATTGCCTTGTTTTTTTTTTTTTTTTTAAAGAATGGAAATGATTTGACTCTGAGATTGTGGTAATTAAATTTGTGACTCTCTATTGATATTCGCTCTTGGTTGAGACATCATGTTTCTAGTCTCCTTTAGCTCTTTTATCCATGTTTGCTTTAGTATTTTTGAGCTTGTTTAAAACAGTTGATCTAACATTTTTTTTTCCTACCAACTCCCATGTCTTTCTATCTTATTTCCCTAGAAAACTTTTCTCTTCTTTTCTCCTGTAAAAGTGTAATTTTTTTCTAGTTATACCTTTGTGTACTTTTAAGCATTTTTGTTGGTGAGTAAATATTTGATTATTATCATGTTCATATTATATTGTATATTAACATGATGATTGCCAGAATGAGATTCTTTCCCTTCTCAGGATTTGTTTTGGTTGTTTATGTGGTTGGGGTGGTGTATTTTGCTTAATGGTTTTTCTCAACTATTCCTTTAACAAGTGCATTCTTTATCGTATGTCATCTCTAATTTTCCTGGTCCTTTGGACTTTGTTCAGCTGGTGTTTTGACATAAATATTTCTTTGTGTGGATCCAAGGAAAACTAAAGGACTTTCCCAGTCTTTGTAGATTGACTTGGTTGGATATTTCTTTAGCACTTAGTCTACCAGAGCCTTTACTTCTTTTGTGGTTGAATTTAGGTAGCATGGAACGATTGGACGAATTCCTTGGTCTTGGCTTAGAAAATCCAGAGTAGCAAGCCATGTGTGTGGGGATGAGGGGGTGAGAGGGATAAAGAGATGAACTTGAAGTAACATCAGGACATTGACCCAGGGTGTTGGGCAATTGGGTGGTGAGCAGTTGCAGGAATTTTGTACATCAACAGCATCAAAGTTAATACTATTGTAACGATATTTCCTGAACATCAATTAAAAATGAATCATTAAAATAATATTTAGCAGGAGGTGAAAAACCTAGGTTTCCCAGGGCTTCTCTGAGCATGTGAGCTGCCCTGAGAATGCTCTGGACTTCCTGAATTCCCTTGTAAATTCTGCAGGCTGCTTTTTCAGGGCCCTAATCTGCAAAGATTCCTCTGGCCACTCAGATAATCCTCCCAGACTTTCTGTATATCTGTTGTTTGCTTCCTTCCTTCCTCTGCTCTCCTTCTCCCTTTTGGTTTTGCCTTAAACAAATTTCATGAGTGACTTGGGATCTTTTCAAACTCTACCAGCAAAAGATTTTGTGAATTTATGAAGAGAAATAGACGATCAAGATCAATGCTTCCTGAAATTAAAATTTTGGTGTCCTTTCTTCAACTGGCTTTACAGTGATTAAACCCACCTGCTCCAGTTTCATAATAGTTGCATCAGAATTACCTTGAATAGTTGTCTTCCCACATTATCTGTTGGTCCAGGGAATTGCATCCAGTCCTCAAATACCTTTCACAGTTTTACAGGCCTATGTCTCTACACATCTCTTTACATATCTTTAGAAAGGAAATCTACATTTTTATCTAAAGTGGCAAATTTACTGATAACGAAATCTATCTTGCTGTCTTATTCTTCCGGTGGCATTAGTAATCTGTTACCCTTTCTTTTCTGAAAAATTCTAGTTGATTTTTTTCTTTTGATCTGTTTTGCCTAAGAGCTTTAAAATTAATGGAAAATCCAACTTCAGTTATTTTAGTTTTCTTTACTATATGGTTATATTCTATTTCAGAGAATTCTGTTTTTTCTCTTCTAATACTTTCCTGTGGTTTAATTGACTGGTCTTTCATTTTCTTTGATTTTAATCTCTTTGACCTATAACAGAATTTATTTTTGTAGTCTTAACTACATATTCAGAGCTGTAAATTACTCTTTGAATACTGGTTTAGCTTCATCTAAGAAAAGTTGATTTGTTGTGCTTTAGCGTTACTCAAGATGTTTTCTAATTTTCCTTGAGACTTAGAATCTTGTGTAATTTCTAAATATTTGTGTTTTATTGCTCTTTTTCGGGGGTGTGGTCACTCTCTGGAATTTGGATCCATGATTCCTGTATCCAATGTTCATTGACTGGTTTTATTGATTCATTTCCAGTGTTTCTTGTGGCTGTAGTTTCAGACCTCATTTAAAGAGGGGAAAGATTTACTTTTCTGTCAGCCTGAGCTCCTGAAAGACATTTTAGGCCCAAAAGGTTAAAAAAAAAAGTCTGGAGGTTCAGGATTTTCAAGTTTGAGTACCCAGCTGCCACCCCCTGTTTTCTGGGATTCATTTCCTTGTTCAGACTCTATCTTTAGTGTGAAAGTGTTGCCAGGGTTGTGAGCTAAACTTTTTCTGTACTTTTCTTCCTCTCACAATCTGGCCTTCTTTTGCAGCTCTCTCTACCCTCTGACTCAGGCGTTCAGAGTTTCTTCTGGTGTTTGGGTCCCTGGGATTTGATTCTGTATCTGAAATTGGTGGTTGGTGAATTGAATGTTTGGGCATCTCTCCTGGGTTTTCTTGCTTCAGAGTTTCCCAGCTGTGTGTGGCTTCCTCAGTTACCAGAGATGGCTCACAAGTTCTGCCCAGGGCATCCTCTAGCAGTGGAACCCAGTGAAAGTCTTGGTGACTGTGATGCTATTCTGTGCCCGTGGCCTAATTTCCCACTTTGTTTTCTACCTTCACTGGGCCATCCTGCCTGTCAGGGTCCTTCTCCCTATCCCTCATCCTGAAGGTGTAGTCAGTATGGGTGCCCACCCAGCCAGCACCTGCCATAGATCCTGAGATAGGAACTTAGCATGCTGATCCTAAGGGGGATGTTGGTGAGATGCTGTGATCAAGGGAAAAGGAAAAATTAAGTGGTTTATTAGCAGTTCAGCTATCACCAATGGGTGACTGGAGCCAAATTCTACAGGGAAGAGGTTTTATTGGATGGGGATATATACTTTGTTATTATCCCAGGAAAGGGATATTTATACTCTTTGATCAAACCTTTCATTGACTAAGGACTGCCTCTTAGAAGAAGTTGATTCACTGGAACTTTAACCTATACTGTGCCCAGGAATAATGGGGTCCAGTCATCAGAGGGAAGCTTTTTTCCCTATGTTTAGGTCACATCCAGCAGCACTCAAGGGTCTCTCGTGGCTCTGCACTCAGAAATCACTGCTGGCAGCTCGGGGGACTATATGGAATGCTGGGGAACAAAGTTACGTTGGCCTCATGAAAGGCAAATGCCTTACTCGTTGTGCTATAGCTCTGGCCCTGGAGGGGAGCCCCTTTACCAGATCCTGTTCTGAAGAAGTGAGACTGGAGTGAGTGGAGATAGTCAGGGGCTCTGAGCGGGGCTGGGTGTGGCATCAGAGATGGTTTCCAGAGCACACATGTATGTTATGTCTGTTTCAGTGCTCAAAAAAATAAAATCATTTAGTTGATTTATTCCCATGAGAATATTTTGGTAATTTTAGATGTCATGAGGACGTTATAGGACGTCAATATGATTTTTTTCTGCATATCCTTGACTATTATTATTGGTTTGGGTCCAATGAGGAAAAAGAATTAAACATTAATTTCAATAAAAAAATACTGAATGTACCAGGGCTTGCAGTGATGAAAATTGGATGGGAAGAAGAGAAGTCCAAAGAATACAGTGGATATATGGCACTGCCCTTGCTCTCCTTAGAGCAGAGGGGAGGAACATTTAAGTGAGAGCCTTTGTACCCTGACTTGGGAGCAATATCTTGCTGGGTGTTTGGTGCCTTCTGCCTGGAAGACAGTTGCTGTAATGCTGTGTTGGGGGGAACCTGCTTTCTGAAACTTTTCATGATTGACTGACATTAAGAGGGAAGCTGTTTCGGGGTAGCCAGAGACTCGGGAGCAGTCAGTTGCCCGCAGTCAGTTGCCCGAGGGAAAGCTGTGTTGGTTGGGTGGGGATTACCAGTTTAGCCTGTTGGGGGTTCAGTGTCCTTGAAGCTCTCAGTTGTAGGGACTTGATCAGCAAGAACATTGGGACCCTGATGCAGAGCCCCCTATATCTCACCAGGGCTTTAGCACACTCTCCTTACAAAGCAGGTCAAATTAGCTCTGTGTCTTCTGGCAACGAGATGTTTTTCCAGGGCTCAGACTACTTCTACCGAGTGGGCAGGTGGTGCAGAGTTTGGGGTGAGAGGCAAGGGCAGCCTGACATGGCCTCATGGCATCACTCAGCTTCCTGTACATCCTTCTGTGCATCTCTGAAGGCTCCGCCAAGAGGGTAACTCTATTCGCCTCTGTTGTGGGGGGGCTTTTCTTTCTTGCCTTTGACCAAACACAGTTTCAAGAGAGTCACTGGTTATATTGTACTAATTACCCTTCATAGTCAGTGCTAGTCAAGCCTGAAAGTTCTATACTTTCAAGTCTACATTGTAAAGTTAACTAACAGCAACTTGTATGTTAAGTGAAAATGTGGAGAGCCCTATGCCAGTAACCTTAAATGGAGATTGTGTGTCTTATTTAGACAAATGGACTCTCTATGCTATTGTTCTTCTACTTCTCATTCCATATTTCCCATCTTCAGCTGAGTCTCTGCTCCTTGAACTTTTACTTGGTGCAATAACCTGAAACCAAGAGTTTGGTCCTGAATGTCCCTGTTTATAGTTTGGATTGTTTTAGGGATGTCGCCTACTTTCCTTCTCTTTTATCTGTGTTGTTCAACTTCTTAACTAAATTCTAAATATTGATTATTGTAATTTTCAGGATTTGAAGTTTCATGATTTCTCCCACCCAAGCAAGCACTGTTAAATTTTATAGGTTTTAACGAAATGCCAAAAACTTAAAATCTGTTGTTGCTGGAAAAATTGAGATAGTACTAATTTACATGATTTTACGTGGCTGTAATTTACATGACTGTAATTTAGATTCCATGTGACTGGAATTGACATGACTTGAATTTATTTGCATGATGATATTTTGTATTCCACACCTCTTTAGAGTAGTTTCCTCGCCATCCCACCACCAAAGCCGCCACAAAGCCCCTCTCTCCTGGCCCATGGGGCTGCCTATGAACTGTCCCCACCCTCCTGAAACTGCAGCTCTGTGGTCTGAGCCTGTGGTTGGTTTAGTCTGTTCCTGAGTCTAGTGTCTCTAGATCTTGTACGAGAAGTGAGATCATCCACTGCTTGTCTTCTCCTCTTGACTTCTTCCGCTTCACATGAGCTCCCTGCAGTTCCATCCATAAAATAACAAGGTTTTATATTTTGTTAGTGGCTGAGTCCATCATTTTTGGTAGTGGTGGGGTGGTCACACTGGTGCTCAGGGGTTACTCCGGACTTTGAGCTCAGGACTCACTCCTGGAGATGCGCAGGGGACCATATGGGATGCTGAGGATTCAATCCAGGTCAGCTGCATACAAGGCAAGCTACCACTGCACTGTTTCTTTTTTTTCTTTAATATTTATTTTGACCAAAGTGGATTACAAATCTTTCACAGTAATATTTTAGGTACATAGCGACATTGAATCAAGGGCATTCCCACCACCAGTGTCCTCCATCCACCCCTGTTCCCAGCATGCATCCCATGTCCCCATCCTTTGTCCCCTCCCCCCCCCCCCCCCCGGGGCTGCTAGTATAAGTGGACCCCTTTGTGTCTAGCTTGTTGTAGATTGGACATTGATTCTGTTATCATTGACTTTGAATTTGGTGTTTAAGTCTGATCTTTTTTTTTTTTTTATTTCTACTCAATGTTCACACAACTGTTTGGTCTTGGTACCATCCATTATTTTCCAACTCAATTTATGAGGCCAAACAAGATAGTTCAAGTTATATGGTTCTGTTTGAAGGAAAAAAAAAACACCAAAAAAAAAAGGCAAAACAACCAAACAAACAGAAAACCAGGAAGAGTCCAAGAGGTTATAAATATCAATTTAAGAGAAGAGAGGGAAAAAGGAAGAAAACATAAAAAAAAAAGACAAAAAAAAAAAAACCCAAGCAAGAAAACAAAACAAAACAAAAACCACAAAACCCTGAAAAGCACTACAGCAATAAAGACAACAACCAAATAATAACCACAAGCCCGAAATAAAAAGAAAAAATAGTTGTGCTTCTTTTTTTTTTTTTTTTTTTTTGCATAGGCACAGTAAATATTTGGGAGATTAGAAAGGGAATTCTTTTGGCCTAAGAGATACAGGGTTTCTTTGCCCTTGAAGCATACTGTCATGGGAATAACTACAGGCTCTATACACTCTCATTTTCATTCCCCTAGGTTGTTTTTTATGGTGCCAGGAAACTTTCCACTCAGCCATGGATGATAAAATCAGGCCTCTGTAACTAGAGATCTTGTTATTTGCATAGGTCATAGGATAAAACCGAGGATAGAGTCTTTCTTTATGGTTCTAGAAGTTCTGTTCCATCATTGTTGCTTTAATTAGTCTTCCGTAATTGGTGGTCTTGGTTTTTACACCGATTCTAGGATCCTAGGATGAAGCCTAGAATAGAGTCTTTCATTATGTTTCCAGAAGTTCTGCTCAGTTGCAGTTGTCTCAGCCAGATCTCTGGAATTAGAGATCTTGCTTGTTGTACAGATTGTAGGCCAAAGCCTAGGCTAGGGTTTTTCTTATTGGCCCCAGGATAAGTTCTGTCCAGTCATGGTTGTCACATGCGCCAGTTTTGATATGACATCCTGACAATGAGGAAATGGCAGGAACTTAATCTAAGAGCAGTTGTCTTATCTTATCTCCTAATGATAAGATGAAATCAAAAGACACGTCATTCTTTGATCTATGCAAAAACCCAAGATCTAACTAATTGGGACATCTTTATCTCTTATTTGTTGATTCTTTGGTGGATTCCTGTTTTGTTGTCTTGTGTCATTTTTTTTTTTTTTTTTTTTTTTGCTCAGTGGTTACTCCTGGCTCTGTGCCAGAAATCACTCCTGGCAGGCTCAGGAGGGACCATATGGGATGCAAGAATTGAACCTGGGTTCATCCGGGGTTGGCTGCCTGCAAGGCAAATACCCTACTATTGTGCTATCTCTCCAGCCCCTGTCTTGTGTCTTTTAATGCCTAATTGACTTCAGTCATTTTTATAATATTATTTGTTTTTTGTTTGTTTTTGAGCCACACCCAACAGTGCTCAAAAATTTATTCCTGACTCAGGGATCATTTTTTGTGGAACTTGGGTGACCCTGTGGGGTGCTGGGAACTGGCAAGTACCCTACCCACTGGACTATCTCTCTGACCCCTCTTATTTGAAAAACTATCAGTAGAAATAGTTACCCTCTACCTATTGATAACACTCTCTTTGTAGAGTATTTTTCTCTCTCTTATGAGGAACCTTAGCATACTATTCTGGTATCACCTTGAGTGCAGATAAGCCCTTTGGTTTTTAGCAACCCAGCCAAGGCGTTGCTAGGCTATAGTCCTTGTCAGGGCTAGTTTGCTCCTGGGGCATCCTTGCTCCAGCAGGACTGTGTCCCAATGTGAAGTGCCACATTATGTATTTAAGCCACTTAGCGTCCATGGGCCATTGCCGCCATCTTTTGTCCTCTCTACCATCTCTCCTTGAGGTTTGCTGAAAGGGCTGTAAGCCTTTTGTCAGCCTCTCCTCTGTAGATCTCTTCAGAGCAAAAGCACCCCTCTATGCCTGGCCCTGAGCTCAGTTACAGCTTCTCCAGCCTGACTCGGAAAATATTAATAATTTCATTACCTATAAGGTGCTCCTAAGCTTTTTGGTTTTGCTTTGCTTTCTGTTTTAGGCTATCCTGTTTTAATGAGTGTGTGTGTGTGTGTGTGTGTGTGTGTGTGTGTGTGTGTGTGTGTGTGTGTGTGTGTGTGTGTGTGTATGTGGTGTGACTCCTGATGATGCTTAAGGAACAGGTCATGCTAGGGTCTGGGCTTCTGGCATGCAAAGTATGTGCTCAGCCACTGAGAGATTGCAGATGCCATATTTTTTAAAATTGCAGTGACACTGCATTTGAACAGCACTTCAGATGTGGAGCACTGGAATTTTTCATGTGCATTTTACGTGAGGTCCAGCTCTGGGAGCCCCAGTTTGCCTTTACCATACTCATCCCCTTTGCCCAGGTTTACCTCTTCCCTTCTGATAACCACAGGTTGGCTTTATAGTCCAAAAGTGTACTTAGTTTCATGTAGTTCATCTGCTTATTTTCTCTGTATGCCCCATATGAATGAAATCATATGGTGTTTATCTTTCTCCATCTGGTTTATTTCACCAAGCATGTTCCTTAGTTGTTTAAATGGTCGGTAGTGAAGGGTTTGTCTAAGGTTCCTCATCTGGTATTCCTGGAAGGAAAGAACCTGAACAAATTCTGTGACCTGTTGTTTGAACTGTGCTTCATTTCTCTCATCTGTACTATGGGGTTACAATTGCCACTCCATAGGCTTTTTGAGCTTTTCAAATGAGGTGATACATTATGCACTTGTCACAGGACTTGACACAGGAAATACTCGATTTATTATTATATTAAATTGAGAACATTTGGAATTTGCTGCTATTCAGAGACTTTTCCAAGCGTGAATTAGCCTCTTTATTTCCAGAGTAATTTTCAGAGTATGAAAGACTGCTAAATAGTCATTCAAGCCAATCTTTCTGTCAGTAGAGATTTATTTAAGTGAAGCTGCCTTTTTCTTTTCTTTTTTTCTTTGTTTTTTCTTTTTTTGGATTTTGGGTCACACCTGGCGGTGCTCAAGGGTTACTTCTGGCTCTGCACTCAGAAATTGCTCTTGGCACTGGGGACCATATGGGATGCCAGGATTTGAACCAACATCCATCCTGGGTTGACTGTGTGCAAGGCAAATACCCTACTGCTGTGCTATCTCTCTGGCCCCCAAAGCTGCCTTTTTCTAATGTTTTAAAGATTGTACTATTATGTAAAAATGTCTAAAATTAAAAATTACCTTGATCTTTGTGTATATGTCTAAATGTGTAATATACAGATGAATATATATAATATATATAAATACATAAAGGATAAGTATTTGAGTACTTAAACTCTGGTCTTTCACATATAAAATAATTGTTCTGAAGCTTGGGAAAAAAACAGACTATAGAACTTAGATGTATTAATTAGTTTTACATTCTGAAAATTGAGTCTTACAATTATTTTTTCATATGTTTATAGACGAGGATAATTATAACACCTCTGGGTAGATTCTGTTTTTTTTTTTTTTTTTTTGAGGGGGGGCTACTCAGTGCTCAGGGGTTACTCCTGGCTCTGCACTCAGAATTCACTCCTGGCAGTCATGGGGGACCATATGGGATGCCTGGATTCAAATCACTGTCTGTCCTGGATCGGCTGCATGCAAGGCAAATGTCCTTCTGTTGTGCTATCTCTCCAGCCCCCTAGATTCTGTTTTTTAATAATGAATTGAATTGCTGGAGTAAGCATACATGAGAGAAAGTACAAACAAAAGCAAAGTCCTGTACCCTGTTTCTTTGATTTAACTTTTTTCATTTTCTTATATTATAGTATGCCTTAAAACTACTAGAAGGTAATTATTCTAATGATTGTGTTTTCCAGGTTAACAGAACCTTCTGGATATTTAACAGATGGTCCAATTAACTATAAATATAAAACTAAATGTACATGGCTGATTGAAGGCTAGTAAGTATGCCATTTGGATTGACTTTATTTATTTCATTTATTTTATTCTGAAATAAATTTATTCTGAAATGATCAAGTGTGTAGTATCAAGGTGAAAGCATTATAGTATGATATTTTGGTTATGTAATTTAAAAAATGACTGATACTTGGAAATAATTGACAATATTTTTATAGAATTTAGTTACAAAGATTGCTTTTATGGTCCTGTTTAACAAATTTTCATACTACTGGAGTGATTTGCATTTATTTTCAGTTATGTTACTGTGACATCACTTCAAGTAGGCCTTTTAGCTTGTTTTAAACATTTTATTGAACTTGAAGTCTCCATAGACATTATAAGTGTAATTCATACTATATAACAGTTCATGCTGAGAATTATATGAACCATATAATTCTAAAGAAGTTTTCTTTAAGAAAAGTGTATTATAATTTTTAGATATCTTTTTTGGTATTTAGGTCTTGATACAAAATTTGTCTAATTCAATGTTGTGAGTGAATCACAAATTAATTGATAGGGGCATTACTTTTTTATTGTTGTGCCAGAAATGGAACCCAGGTTTCTTGTAAGTAAGGCATACATTTTACTGTTGAGCTACATCTCAAGTGCAGATGAATTTATGTGAAATCTTTTAGAAGCTTGATTTTTTTTTTAAAACTAGGACCATATCAGGAAGTGCAGGAGAAGAGGGGCAGTTTATAGTATTGGGTATCAAACTCGGGTCCTTGCATATTGATCTATTGATTTATCCATTTGATCTGTCTCCTCAACCCTAATCTGTTCAATTTTTGAAATTAGTTAGAAAACAACTTTATTTTTTGGTTAGCTTAAAACAGTTTTTGTACAAAAAAAAATTTTCTGTAAAACAAAAGTTTCATTTTATTTGTTTATAATGCATCATAGACCTTTTAATTATAATCAAAACAACTTTATTTGTACTTCAAGTTAAGAGTTCTGTATAATAAAGAATAATTGGTTCTTCAGTTTTTAATTTTAACAATGTTCATTTGCATGCAATGAAATACCCACATTGAATGTATAAATTGAGTGAAGTTTAATGAGTACAGTCCATGTCATTTCTGCCTTAATCAACATTGCAAATATATCCTGTTATGTGATAGGTATGATACCTCTCTAGTAACAATATTGCAAACCACAGTGTCTAAAAGGAGAGAGAAAGAGAATTAAAGAGAGAAAGAGAGAAGAAAATTGTAGAGCTAGTCATAGGGGATGGCAGGAGGGAAACTGAGGACATTGATGGTGAGAAATGTGCCCTGGTGAAGGGTGTTAGACATTGTATGACTGAAATGTAATATTGAACAGCTTTGGAATTGTGTATATCATGGCACTTCAGTTAAAGAATTTATTTAAAAACAAGCCCTCCGGTTGACTGAATTTTAGGAAATGATTTTTTATTTGCAAGGTAAGTAGATTTTTAAGTTGCATGACATTTTAGCATATAAGTTGCATGTCAGTATTACATATGAAATGATTAGTCTTATCATTTTACCAATTAAAATGCCGAATCTTAAAACTAATCTTATTAGATATGCCTCTCAATCTTCTGGTGACTAAAGGTTTTATCGAAAAGTTATCTGTTTTGGAGTAAAAATACTTTGTTTAAGTCCTTTCAGACTGCATTGTATATCTGAATTAAAAATATTTTAATTTTCTTTTCAGTCCAAATGCAGTATTAAGATTAAGATTCAATCATTTTGCTACAGAATGTAGCTGGGATCATATGTATGTTTATGATGGAGATTCAATATATGCCCCTTTAATTGCTGTTCTTAGGTGAGTGCCTTAATCATTTACAGTCAATAGTAGTAAAGTCTATTTAACTTTCTAATCATATAACTTTAAGCTGATTTGTATCTAAAAATTAATTTTTGCATAGCTATGAACATGAAATCTCAGATACTATAATTCTGTGTCATGGACTCTGTCATTTCGGGTGGTTATGTGGTGATGTGTGTGGCTCTGAACATGGAACCAGTGAATTCACTGGCAGGTTCTTGGAAAGGACCAGTGAGGATGTGGGAGACTCACAGCGATTGAAGAGCACTAGCCAGGTGACCTGAGAGCCACCACACCCTCAGAGCGCTCTTTGTGGGAGAAGCACCTTCATCCCCTTATTTTACAGTTGAGAAAACTCACACTCACTCAGAGAAGTTGGGGAACCTTGCAAAGCTGAGAGAGCCCAATTGGGCATCTGAATTCAGAATCTCAGGTTTGGAGTGATAGCACAGCGTGTGGGGCATTTGCCTTGCATGTGGTTGACCTAGGTTTGATCCACAGCACCCCATATTGTCCCAAGAACCTCCCAGGGGTAATTTCTGAGCACAGAGCCAGAAGTAGCTCCTGAACACCATGGGTGTGGCCCCCAAAACAAAGAAACAGAAAAAGAATTCAGAATCCAAGTATTTGAATGACTGGCTTATCTGTATTTATTACTCAATAAATGTTCTATCACTTCAATTCCAGAGGGTCATCAATAACCAGGGGGGGGTGTTTTAAGGCCTAAGACACAGGCCTAGCTTTATCTTGGGCCCCAGATTCTTCCTGTACCATGCAAATGAAGGGTCTTCCTCCTGCAGGCTGCAGTCTCTTAGCAGAGCAGTTGCAAGTTCTGGGGAGCCCCTGGACTGAACCTGCACTGCTCCACCTAACTGGGTATGACTTCAGGGGTTCTCACTATTTGTAGATTGAATCATTTTTTGAAATGAGTTAGAAGATTCCAGAAGGGACACTTGTCAGGATTACGGTGTTATACTGAAGGCAAGTGGAGAGACACACAGGAATGGAAAGGCTCATGGAGCCCAGAGAGAGGTTGTGTCTCCTGGGCCTGTGTCCTCTTCCAGCATGTTGGTGTCTGTTTCCAGAACTGCAATCTGAACGCTGTTATGTGGCATTCTCAATGGCCTCATCGTTGGTGACTAGGTCAGCATCAGCGTCATTTCTACTCCTCCTTCTTCCTCTGGAGATCAGCTCTATTCCTTGGTCTCCAAACACTCAAACCCATGGCTGGAGTTTCTGACATGGCCAGTTTCCTATTCTGAGTCATTTTTTATTAGCTGCAGTGCTGGAGGGACCCACCATGAGTCACCTGGTTCCGGTGCACTCCCAGAACCTTCCATGGATAACAAAGACTTGCCAAGGTTTTGGAAAGTCCAAGGATTTGGGATCCTCACAGTACTCAGGCACTATCTATCCCATATAAACTTTATACAGCACAGAAGATGTTGTAGTCACATTATAAAAAGAATACATTAGGATTTTAGAAGAAGGAACTAATTATTCACAATAAAATCCATCTTGAGTAGAGGAATGATGGATAAAGTATGGCACCAGAGAGAACTTTCTTTTCTTTTCCTTTTGGATTCTGGGCCGCCACCTGCCAATGCTCAGGGATATTTCCTGGCTCTGCATTTAGGAACCACACTTCGCAGACATGGGGACCATATGGGATGTTGGGGATCGAACCCAGGTCAATAGCATGCAATTTGCTCCAATGACTTTCTTGGTAGAGAAAAATCCATGTATAAAGCCATAGACAGATTATGGGAAATTATATTTTGGAAAAATAGCAAGTCATTTTCCTCAACTTGATGATAGAAAATGCTTATTTTCTATAGGCAGTTAGGAGCCAGGTTACAATAAATGATAATCTGTAACCATTGACTGAATGCTTGTCATAACTTCTTTATATCTGCAAACTCATTTAGCAATCATGGTGATCCTTTAGTTATTGTTCTTACTATTTCAGAACTAAAGATTTCAGACACATAGAGGATTTGTGAGAGGCTCAGAATTGCTTACCTTGTAAGTGATTGTCATTTACGAATCCGGATTTTTAAAAATAATTCCTTGATCCCTTAATTAGTAATGTTTTCTTGAATACCACAGAGGAAATGAACTTTATTTGATCTATGAGAATGTGGTGTGTATTGTGGAATGGAGAGGATTACTTTTTTTACTGTGTTCTAGAGATTCATGTGTTTGTAAATCACCAACAGTAGTAACTGGAAATTTCTGCATCCTGCAGATTACGGGCACACTAACCATCCAGTCAGGTGAGGTCAAATCCTGTAACTGAAGTGATTCCAGGCTGTAATACAAATCTCTGGAGGTCTTTTACTGTTTGACTATTATCCGTAGACTTTGGGTTCTCAGGTCAACAGCCCTCTAGGTGCCACTTTTAGTTTTCCTGGTTGTGTAAAATAGCCCACTCTCTTCCCCTTTCAAACCTCACTTCAAACTCTGAAATTCATGTCATTGGCCCAGATACCTGGGCTCACCATATTACTGATTCTCGGGTTCCAGTAAGCCAATGTTTTTATTTTTTTTAATATCGTTTATCATTTTCTTTTCAAGTTGGCTTCAGCAGGAGGATTGTTTGGTCCAAATTGCCTGGTATATTATGCAAAAATGAGAAACCATCTCATTTATTGCTTTTAAAACACATTAGCCAGCAAACATCTTTTCATCTGTTTCAGAGAGATTGATTGTCTCTATCATTAAGACTTGGAAACATTCTGTGTAACCATCTATGTATTTTGCTATAACCTCATGAATGTGCAACTAAGACTGATGTGGCATTGAAATTCTACTGACATCTTTCTTTAGGTTTAGATTAATGGTTGTTGTAGCATTGGAGCACTGTTATAGTTGTGTTGCAGGGTCTTGCTTGATGTACTTGAAACCCTTGAAAAGGTTATTTCTGCAGCCGTATAACTAGCACTTGTCATTTAAGCATCAAAAAATTGATGATTTTTTTAAGTGTTTTAAGTGTTTTGAGTTTTAAGTGTGTTTGGAGGATTATTTGATTATAATACTATGGCCTTTTGTTTTGGCAATATGGTTCGAATGAGAGAATTGAGTTCTTAGTGGTACAAACTGAATGTAATTTTGACAGTATTTAAAGGAGCTGACTATTTTGAGATAACGGTCCCTGAAATATCATCATACTGTATTTACATGCTGAAATATATGTAATGTATTGTTAATACTCAAATATACTATGTAATAATCAAAATACTATGCAGCATTGGAGTATTAACACAGTCTAATAACACTCTAATGTTACATAGTATTTTGATTATGTAAGATATTATGTAGCATTTTGCTTATGTAAATGCTATGTAATATTTGGCTTATACTATGCTAATGATTTTTTTGCTAATGGTTTTATACCCTGTGATCACAGTATTTTGAGTACTATGCTTTGTGGTATAATGACATTATATTACAATGTATTATTTTGAGTGCTTTTCTTTGGCCAGATACCCTTTTTTTCCTTCCAGATTTTGTTTTCACAGATTAAATAAAGTAAGTCTAAGTGGATGAAAATAGTACTCCCCCCTCATGAAGAAGTATCTGTATCTAGCTTACTCTTGCTTTGTGTGTGTATTTTTTTTTTTTTTTTGGCTCCACAAAGTTAGTTTCTTTGAGTATTTATAGGGGTTAGATGAGTCATGCTATCTCTTGGGAGTCATCTTTTAGTAAAGTATCTAGGCAGGCCAAATTCTAAGTCACTAGAATCGTTTGCAGTTGGGGCGCTGAGAGAAGGCCAACGTGTGTGTTAGACGTGTGTGCTGGAATGATGGAGACAGAACTAGAATGTCACTGTGGCTGCATACATGGTTTGGAGGCTTCCCTATGGCTTTAGCGAAACTTAGAACATGCAGGGGTAAAGGGACTTTAACGGGGTAAGATGATTTGTTCAAGTCTTGGGGTTGTTGTAAGTGAAGCTTTGTAGATGAGCTGAATTAAAGACCACCCCATGCACTTTACAGACAGGAAGCGGCACAGGAGGGAGACCTGCAGGTGATTGCAGGAAAAGCCATGTGGTGTCCTGGTCAGTGCTGGTTGTGAGGGGAACAGAGAGAATTGAGGGAGAAATGCTAGGTAACTGATGCTGGCTCGATCCTTTCTAGTTGCCCAGTTTGAGACTTTCTTTGTGATTGCTAGTTCTTCCTGCCCGTGAATGTACCCAACCAGCTTGGCTTTGCTTTCTTCCAGTGGCCTGATTGTCCCTGAAACCCGAGGGAACGAAACTGTGCCCGAAGTTGTCACAACATCCGGCTATGCACTGTTACATTTTTTTAGTGATGCTGCATATAATCTAACTGGTTTCAACATTTTTTACTCGTAAGTATTTTCAAAAAATGTTCATAGTATTACTGATTCTTAAAATTGGTCTTCAGAGTTCATTTTAAAAATTAAGTGCCTTGGGCTGGAGAGATAGCATGGAGGCAAGGCGTTTGCCTTGCATGCAGAAGGTCAGTGATTTGAATCCCAGCATCCCATATGGTCCCCCTAGCCTGCCAGGAGCGATTTCTGAGCATATAGCCAGGAGTAACCCCTGAGCGCTGCCGGGTGTGACCCAAAAACCAAAAAAAAAGTGCCTTTTTTTTTTTAATGAGAAGCAAGCTAGTGAGTTAAACTTTAAAATAAGCTCTTGTCCTAAGTAACATAACATTTTAATAACATCCTGAGAATATGGTCCATATGTATTAGCCTAACTTGTAAGTCTGAGCATGTAGGTGACTAAGTTAGGCTTGGGTGAAAAATGATGCAAATTGTTTTGAATGGCCATAGACGTTTGAAGTGAGCTCAATTATTATAGTTTTTATGCCTCCAAGAAACTAGACTGGCTGCTTTATATTCATATCCTATTCTTTAATTCTCTTCACAACAACCCTGTTTAGTGGATATTCTCCCCCTCCCCCACCCCCCCCGCACATGTTACACATGAGGAAATTGAGACGTAAGAGATAAGGTAAGTAGTTATATCACTGTCTCTTGTGCAAGAAGAAAGCTTTTCATTGAGAATTTATGGCATGTCTGGCACTGTTTATTTCGGTCTGAGTGAAATGAAGACTTTGCTCTCACAGGGATGATACCAAGAAACTGGATGGATTCCCTTCCTTCTTTAAGGAAGGTTTCCAAAGATAGCCAGAGAATGTTCTGTCAGGTGTACAATATCCTAGCCTTGACTTGGTTGTAGAACTTATTTATCTCATTTGTTGACAAGAAAGAATAAATATAGAGTAGAATCTGTTATTACATGGGGCTTTTTTCTAGTTGTTTGTTTTTTTGTGCCACACCTGGTGTGATGTTCCAGGCTTACTCCTGGCTCTGCACTCAGGGATTATTCCTGGCTCTCTCAGAAGATCATAAGGAATGCTGTAGTTCAAAGCCGGGTTGGCCACATTCAAGGCAAATGCCTTATCCACAATTTGCTTCATGTTACAGGGCCTTTTATCTAGAAAAACTTGGTAAGTTTTGCTGTCTAGACACAGTGAGTTGGGGCAGGTAGAATCCTAGTTAGGCATTACATAATTAAGTCATATCTTTCATGTGGCTTCAGGTATTTGTGGGTTTGATTTTTTTTGTGTGTAAATTATATATTCAAATATTTGAATAATCAAATCTTTATACAACACAAGGCTTGGAACTGTGTAAATTCAGAAGCTATTATTGAGTTTCTAGTCCCTTTAAGTACAGAGAATTTGTTAGCAGAGTTAATTCATTAAATGAATAAGGCTAGTTACAAAGGAATAGAACAGAATTACATTAGGGATAAAAAGGTACCCAGAAAGGCTTCAAATCACACTGTGAAATTGCATTTAACACAACTCTAAGGTGTAACATAAAAACCAAAATTTATAACGTATCAACCAAAATGCTTTATTTTTTCCAATTATTTCAGTTTTGAAGAGATATGAATTATTTTTTTACAGAATTAATTCTTGTCCAAACAATTGCTCTGGCCATGGGAAGTGTACAACGAGTACCTCGGTTCCAAGTCAGGTATATTGTGAGTGCGACAAATACTGGAAGGGCGAAGCTTGTGATATCCCATACTGTAAAGCCAACTGCGGCAGCCCTGATCACGGCTACTGTGACCTCACCGGAGAAAAACTGTGTGTCTGCAATGACAGCTGGCAGGGTAAGCCTGGGAGGTGTCATAGCTTCTGGCAGTCGCAGGTTCTTAGACTCGTGTTTTATTGCAGTTTGCATGCTCAAAGCTCATGGACTAAATCTATTTGATTTTGCTGATGCACAGCTTAATGATCAACTGAGTAGTTTGTGTTTTCACAAATAGAATTGGCAAGACTTTTTGTCTAGGCAGTGTTGAGAACTAAGTGGAATGTTATGTGCAGATCTGTAAATTGTGTGACATTCTGACAATAGAAACATTTTTTTACCAATGATTTAAGGACTGATTTAGCGTGAGGCACATTCAAATTTGACTTCTAATTGATAACTTAAGCAGCATAAAATATACATGCTTCTCTTGCAAGTAGGTTAAACTTTTTTCTTAGGAAAAGACTGCCCTCTTGTGTTGGTTTTTTTTTTTGTTTTTTTTTTGTTTTTTTTTTGAGAAGAAGTTGTAGTATATGTAAAAGCATTTAAAACAATGTTTCAACTGCTTATTGCCTGAATAAGACTTTTGAAGAGGATTTTGTAAATAATTTTAATAAATTTCACTCAAGATTAATTATAGACTCCATTAAGATATTTTATATACTTGGTAAGAATAATATACTTTTATTTTTGTGGAATTAAAGAGATAAGACAAGCAACCTATATACTTAACCATCTAGAACTTTGTGCTAATTATATTTGCATATGGAGACTTTACTTTGTGCAAAACTACTAGAAGTTTTGCTGTAAGGGAACTTTGACTTAAGAAATACATTATGGGACTGGAGAGATAGCACAGCGGCATTTGCCTTGCAGGCAGCCGATGCAGGACCTAAGGTGGTTGGTTCGAATCCCGGTGTCCAATATGGTCCCCCGTACCTGCCAGGAGCTATTTCTGAGCAGATAGCCAGGAGTAACCCCAAAGCACCACCGGGTGTGGCCCAAAAAAACAAAAACAAACGAAAAAAATACATTATTTGTAGTTACATGGTAATGATTTATTTTCATACAATATAGTTCTATTGCTTGTCTAAAATCCAAAGCCAATGTGCTTTTTATATGATTGTATTCATTATTACTGTGGGACTTTAAAAAAGTGTTACTTAGGAATGCAAAGGGGCTATTGAGAGGGTTTATTTTAGGTTTTGTATACATTCTGTTCTTTTCACCTGCTTTGTTAGTCATTAAATACTTTGATTCTCCATTCCCATGAAATGTCAGTAATACTGTATTGAGTTTATATGGCTATGTGTTATCACTATAACAAATGCAAATTTTTAGCATTCTTTAATTATGGGGCTTACATTTAGTTAAGTGGCTATTTGTAATAATTTGTGATATTTTTTCTTTTAAAAAGTGTCATGAGATACTTTTTCTTGAATTCCAGCCTGGAATCTAATGTTTTTTTATCCCCTGTGGAGAGAATGGCACATTAAGAACACATTTAAATTAAGCCGTGAGAAATAGAAGTATATTATAACTGTTTTTTTTTTTTTTCTAGACTTGTCTTCAACTGATGTTAGTTTCATTCTCAAAGGTCTGGAGAGCCAAGAGTTGCATTTGTCTATCATTCTTGATAAATATTTCTTTCCTTTTTTGGAAGAAAATCTTTTTTTAGTACTTTGAAAGTTTGTTTTCTGGATTATTACAATATAGATGTCTCAAATGATATCTTTATTTGATATATACATGTGCATATATATTTTTAAAAAATTAGAATAATGGGGGAAACAATTTGTAAATTATGCAATTTACAGAACTAAGACGTTTTATACCAGGATTAACTCTGAATAATTAAAGAAACTGTTTCTGAATTGATGTGACTATTTTAAGGTTCGAATGTTTGGTGAGAGATTAATGTGCTTCTTTGAAGACAGTAGTTGTACAGCTTGTTTCTTTTTGCAGGTCACAACTGACTCCTAATTCTGTAGTTAAGGAGGTTATAGTTTGCGGAAGGAAGGTGGGAGGAAGCATTGAGGGAAAGCAGGGAGGAATAAGACGCGAGAATTTTTTCTAAGATTTTTTTCTAGGACGTCGGGAGAAATCATCAAAGAGCTAGAGGTACTTGAAAGTGAAAGCTGGGGAAACCACTTTATGAATTTCAAAGTCTGGCAGTTATTGCTCAGTGAATTATTTGGAACTGGATCCTTTAGCTTAAATACAACACATCTACAGATTGTTGTAACCTCCATATATATGGATGTTTCATGTTGCTTATTTTCTGCTGATAGGCTTTATGCTCATATGCCAAAAGGTATTATGCTTTTTCTTTTCTTTTTTTTTAAAGGCTAACTTTTAATTTTTTTGATTTCCATGTGACATTTCTTTAGAGCTAGTGGTCCTGTCTCGTTCTTCTACACTTGTTTTTCTCTGTTGTATCTCCTAAGACATATGCTCAGCTGACTCTGGACTCACTCCTCTCTCATAACTTTATCCACAAGGTCTGTCTTTTCTAACCAGCCGTTTTCACCTTTTTACTGCTTGAGGCATTTTTCCAAATTATGTGGAAATCTATTTTAAGGCAGTATGGCAAAGCACCATTAAAGTCACCTTTCCCCTTTGCCCATAGAAAGCACTGCTAAATCCAGAAACAGGCAGGGGAAATGGTTCCAATGACAAGAGTTTATGCTTAGTAAGTGGGAGGCTTGGGTTTGATCCCCCACATCTTATGGACCCCTGAGCACTACCAGGAGTGCTTCTGAGCACCAAAGCTGAGAGTAGTTCATCACCAGCACGAAGTGTGATCTTAGAACAAAACTAGAGTTCCTAGGGTAGAGTATTTGCCTTGCATATGCCCCATGCATATTCAGTCCCTGGCATTCCATATTATCTCTCGAGCACTACCAGGAATAATTACTGAATGCAAAGTTAGGAGAAACCTGTAAGCTCACTGGGTGTGCTTCAAATTCTCTTCTCTCCCTGCCCCCAAATCAACCAACCAACCAACAACAACAAAAAAAACCCTAAGATAAAGAATTCCCCCTACCCTAAAAAAATCCTTAAAAAGTTGAAATTCTAGACTATAGAAAGGGCTAGGTGCAACCTTGACAAGTACTTGAGAAATGTTCAGTTATGTGTCAGTGTATCAGTCAGAAATAATGGTCTGTGCATATTAAAAAATGACAAAATGGTGGGCCAGAGTGATAGCATAGCTGGTAGGGCATTCACCTTGCACGGGGCTGACCCAGGTTTGATATTTGGCATCCCATATTCCCCTCCTTCCTCCATGCCTGCCAGGAGTAATTTCTGAGTGCAGAGCCAGGAGTAATTCTTGAGTACAACTGGGTGAGGCTCCCAAATTAAAAAAAATAAGCAAAAAATAAAAAAGATCAAATGGCAGGGACCCATGTGGTCATCTTCTGTGACATTTTTCACTTATAAAACTTAGGCCGAATATATGGGGGAAAAGGCAGCTTTGAAAAACACAGTTTTTTTAAGATGGCTTCCAAATACTGGAATAGATGAAGACTTGTTTTGTTTTGAGGCCACACTCAGCAGTGCTCAGAACTTACTCATGATTGTGCTTAGGGATTGCTCCTGCTGGTACCCTGGGAACCTTAGGCAGTGTCAGGCTACATGCCTTAACCCCTGCATTATCACATGGGCTCAGAATTTTGTTTGGTTTTAGTTACTGGGCCATATCCGGTGATGTTTAGAGCTTACTCCTGACTCTACTCTTAGGGATTGTTCCTGGCAAGGCTCAGATGCTAGAATCAAACCTGGGTCAGCCACATGCAAGACAAGTACCTTAGCCCTTAGATATCTCATTGGACCAGAATTTCTGTTTGTTTGTTTGTTTGTTTGGGGTGTTACATTCCACTGCTCAGGGTTAACTCCTAGCTTAGGGTTCCTGTGCTTAGGGATCACTCCTGGTGGGCTTAAGGGACTTTGAGGATGCCCAGGATCATACTTAGGTTCACTGGCAAATGCCCCGTGCATTGTTCTACTGCTCTGACTCAAGATTATTTTTTTAAGTCATCAAAATCAAAGCACAACCCATTAAATTCATATTTCAATGTAAGAACTTCAGAAAAAGCTTGATTTTCAAAGCTGACTCCATGGTGTGATATACCCACTAATCAGATTGATATCAGATTTACCCATTTTCTGTAATTTCAGGATTGTTGGAGTCCAGCCTTAGGTGAAAAGTCTGAAGGAGGAGTGCCAAGGGGGATTAAGAAAACAAGACAGAAAAGCAAGGGGCCAGGGGGCTTCAAATTTAGTGTACTGGGAGTCCTGCCTATACTCTATGTAGGATATTTTTTTCCTCAGGAATAATCAACATGGGAAGAAAAGCAGATAACAGACAACTTTCTATCTAATGCTAACTAAGCCTAAGGGGTTTTACATTTTATAAGGGGAAGTTTGAGGAAAAAGGAAGAAAAGATCCAATCTCTGAAGACGGTTTTACTGGGGGGAGAGATGACAGATAAAAGACTGAATACAGGACTTCCATCCACAGGGCATTCCCCTTGTGTACTAGCATTCAAGTAATTTAGAAATTAAGAGCCCAGAACTTTATCTGCCTCATTTTTCGACTATCAATTCCAGCTAAGCTTGTTTATTTCCTGGGTGTCTTCATATCCAACATAGGATCATCATCAGAATCACTGGAAGACTGTGGTTGCCATTGCTAAGCAGTTCTGGCTTACTTGAGTAGAAAAGTGTAGCTGATGGAGAGGGAGTGTTAGCTCAATATTTATTTCTTCATGCTAGGAATAGGATTCACTGTCTTCAGCTCAGCCCATGACCAGCCTTCCTGGTAGCCATGCATGCAGCTGCCATGGCTCCTGTGTGAAGTTTGGGTGAGTGGATGAATGAAGGACATTGTGTAACGATCAGGTCATTAAAATGTTCCCCAATGGCTAGTAAACGATAGTAGCTAAAGTAACCAGTAACCCTTGTATGTTTGTCCAGAATGTTTAAGATAAAAATTATATTTAGCTTAAGATATTTATTTTGGTTCTTTAAATCTGTGCACTACTAATGTAAAAAGATACTGAATGACTTAAAAAATGATGGGAAAGCAGGGACCAGAGATGTAGTACAGGGGTTAAGGCACTTGCCTTGTTTGCAGCTGGCTTTGTTTATTCTCTGGTGCCATAAGCTCCTCTGAGCGTTATGTTTTAGGATGGTATCCTGGAGGCCACCTGTCACCTGTCACTTGCCACTTGGTGGCAAGTCCCAAAAATTGAGACTTCTTTGGAGCTGTGTGTTGACCTTGCAGCCCAGGTTGGCTGAGAATTGCTAGGGTGGGGGGTGTCATCCAGCCTCCCTGAGCACCACTTGGGAGGGCCCCCCATCAAAATTAATTGCAGAGAAAGGGGCAGGTCAGTGCAGGACTGATAGATAGGTTATTGTATATTTTGATTGCCAACTCTAAATTCTCTGAAGTGGAGTTGATTAGATTGTGGCCACCTTTGCGTCCTCAGCAGCCACTGTAATACCTGATTTGCAGTTGGGACTCTCATTTAAAACCCTTGAATGAATGAATGAATGAGGAGTGTCTTAGTTTGCTTGGATAGAGGGCATTCAAGTAGAGATGTTTTGGAAGGTTGCTAGTCCACTGGATTATGTAAATTATTTGAAACATTTAAAATATTTAAAAATAGAAAATCAATTGAACTTGACTACCTGCTGCTTCTTGGCTCCTACCTTCTCAGTGTTTTGATTTTCGATTTTAGCACTGGCCATTGGGTGGCAGTGTTGACTACCAGAAAACACTTAAAACTAGTGGCTTTAAGGTTGGAAAAACTTGATAATTTTGTTTGAGTTAGAAAAATATAATTAGTTCAAATGTAAACTCATACACACCCTATATTAAAAATATCTCGGGATATTAGTCATATGTAATTTCATGTAAAGAGTTTAATCTATACACAGGTTGTCTTGAACAAATTCACAGGAGACTTTAAGGTTTCTTTAAGAAATCTAATCATTGAAGGGTTGTTTAGAAGTGCTCAAACTGGGGCCTGCTGGGTCTGATCCATGAGGTGGTAAAATAATTTACTAATAGTATCCGGTCAGAACAATCGCACAGCAGGTAGGGCCATTTGCCTTGTATGTGGCCGACCTAGATTCTATCCCTGATATCCCATATGGTCCTTGACTTCCTGGAGAAATTTCTGAGCACAGAGCCAGGAGTAATCCTTGAATATTGCAGGGTATGGAGAAAGCAAAAACAATAAACAACAACAACAAAAATAAATTTATAAAGAGTGAGACAAATTTAGTAAGAGCAAAGGAAGTTTAATGAAGAAATAAAGCAGATAAAATGTTCTAAGCCAAAAAGACATCTTCAAAAAGACAAATACATAGAGTAATTTGGATCAACTATGAAATGCTCTGAATCAAATTACTGAAATATAATAAAACAGACATAAAGTAATTTAAACCTGTCCTGGATAGTTAATTGTGTGGCTAGTATTAGGAATTTGAGTGGCAAAGGCATAAAGTAGAGCTCCTCAAACTTTTTATTTTATTATTTTATTTTTTTGTTTTTTGGGCCACACCTGGTGACGCTCAGGGCTCCTGGCTATGAGCTCAGAAATCACTCCTGGCTTGGGGATCATGGGGATCCTGGCTGATGGGACGCTTGGGATCGAACAGAGGTCCTTCCTGGGTCAGCCGTGTGCAAGGCAAATGCCCTACTGCTGCACTATCTCTCCAGCCCACCTCAAACTTTTTTTTTTTTTTTTTTTGACCAAAGTGGATTACAAATCTTTCACAGAAATATTTTAGGTACATAGTGACATTGAATCAGGGACATTCCCACCACCAATGTTGTCCTCCCTCCACCCCTGTTCACTTCAAACTTTTTTTAAACAGGCACCAGTTCACTGTTGATCGTTGGAGAGCCAGACTATAGTAAAAACAAACAAACATACAAACAAACAACAAAAACAATTATGAACAAAGTTCTATGCACACTGCACATATCTTATTTTGAAGTAACAAAACTAAAACAGGAATAAATATGATATTTAAAGTGAAAAAAAAAAGTGAAATGAACAAACTTACCAAACTTAGCAAATTTACTTAACAAACTATGGTTCTGCTTTTGGTGGACTATAGTTTGAGGACCTTTGCCCGAGACTAGAGGAGGTGTCAGAGACAGGGAGGGGAGTCGAAGAGTCTTCACACATCCCTTACATGTGTACTGTGGGCTCGGGACCAGTTGGCCACTAAGCAGAACAGGCAGCTGCAGCAAAAACATCCAGCAGGCTGGATAAATGTCCTTAGCGGGTTGCATGTGGCTTGCCGGCCATAGTTTGAGGACCCGTGGCTTAAAGTGTTAGTCTTGCTCTGCAAGGGTGGGATGCCAAGGTCAGTTCGAGGAAGGACCTATACGGGGCAGAATGGAGCAGCAGCAGGGCCTAAAAAGCTCCTGCTACAAGTCCTTCTCTTAGCAAGGACTGTCCCAGCTTGCCAGGCCTTTGGAATGGGGTCTTGGTCTTATGCAGGGCATCTTTTCAGGGGAACTTTGCTAGACTGCTTCAATGATGATGAATACGAATCCTCTTTGTAATTTGATAGAGTGACAAGAGACAGTGATTTTTAATGATACAAGGTTAACTATTTCTCTTGCAGCTCAATCTTCCTATTTAGTAAAAAGACAGCAGATCATAGACCCATCATTTTGCAGGACCAAAAAGTGAAAATTTAAATTCTTGACCTACTTGAAAAGTTAATTGCTTAAATCTTTAAGTAGTATTGGCAATGTATATATGATAAACTTCTTAATTCGTTCTTTTTCATTTTTACCACTCCAGTGAATTTTCTTGCACCCTTGGCACAAAAGACCTCGTCTTGGTCCTTCAGATGTTTTGTAAATAACTGTGACAGCAGCACTTCATCATGTACTGTCACGGGGCTCAATTGTGAGAATCAAGCACCCTTGGAACAGAGCTGGGATAATGATCACTGTTCATACAGTCCTTTAGTCTATAAAATTAAAATATTGCTGATGTTTCAAATACACTGAAACTGATATCGGACCGTTGGAGATTGGTTTCAGGGGACTAGGAAATGTTAAGAGTACTGGAGCTGCTGAAACAAAATCCTATTTCTCTAATGATGTTAGATGTTATCTTGTTTTGTCTTTTACCAGAGAACTTCAGATTCCATGCACATGCTAAATCCTAAGATTTTTCCTGGAATGATGACAGTAAGCTGTGTGCACCTCGCTTTAAATCTGCTTGCTCAGCATATTTCCCTTTTCTATTAGCGATCCAATTTCTTTTTGGGAAATTGCCTTTCACTCATTGAAAGCAGGGTTGATGGGATGATAAATCAGATACCTGTCTATTCTAAGCTTGATTTTTCAACGTTTTAAGAATTTCTAAATTTACTGATATATTTCTTACAGTAAATGCCCACTTTCCTTTAAACTAGTCAAAATTAGTTTTTATGGCTAAAAGCCAAAAGAATGACAATTCTATACTACTCAAGAGGTATTCTTTGAAGATATTTATGTTTGTGTGTATATACACACGTATATATTTATACTTTTCTATTATCTATTTAAAACCTAACTCTTAAACTATTATTTAATACCTGTGTCCTTATAACTCATAACTGAATGTAGAGCTCACAAAAAGTTTGGTGGCAGTCAAGGCTTCTGACTGTGCAATCACTGAAATTTTAAAATAAATATGTGAGGGCCCGAGAGTTAGTAAGGGGGGGTTAAGGTACTCACCTTGCATGCAGCTGGCCCCGATTTGATCCCCACCACATATGGTTCTCTGAGCACTGCCGGGTGTGGTCCCCAAACTAAAAACTAGATCAAAACAAGACAAAACATAAGCATATGCGTAATGAATCTGAGGTGTTTATGGCAACACTCAGCCACACTATCTTGCATTTCTCAGGCAAAATATTTTGAATATAAAAAGTCAGGAAGCCCCGATTTAAAATACCAAAAGTGGTTATCTGAAGACTAGAGTTATTTATAGAAATGCAATCTCACAATCTGCATTTGAGATACATCAGCATTTGCAGTACTTAGTGCTTTTAAGAGATAATTGCAAGAAGAAAGTAAATAAATTTAGATTTTTTGGGGAATGTGCCAATAATGGTCTCACCAGACCCACGAGGCTGTCATCAAACTGCACCCATGTTTCACTTGTTCTGCTCCGCATGGAAACTGACCCCTGTTACCCAATTTCTCAGAAGATCTAGGGGAAACCAGATTGGAGCAAGGATTTGCTCTTTGCAGGACGGAAAGTCAGTTTTATCTGGGCTTTTCATTTCCCTCACAGAAAAGAACTTCAGGAGAAGATGAACACTGAGATAAGAAGAGTTTTATTCAAATATTATGAGGAAGGAAAGAGCAAAAATAATGTATTCAAGAGACAACATGGGCTTCTCCAGAAGGGGCAGCTCTGAATGGCTTTGAGAGAGAGGGGGAGAGAGAGAGAGAGAGAGAGAGAGAGAGAGAGAGAGAGAGAGAGAGAGAGAGAGAGAGAGAGAGAGAGAGAGAGAGAGAGAGAGAGAGAGAGAGAGAGGAGAGGGAGGAAGAGGGAGGGAGAGGGAGAGAGTGGGAGGGAGAGGGAGGGAGAGAGAGAGAGAGTATGTGTGTGTATGTATAATATATCAGTATTCTTCAAATTGCCTTGGCCCAGAGTTTTCTGTGGATATAAGGTTTAATCAGGGCATTTTTACATAGGAGCCTGAAGTTTCTGGTGGGCTTTCTTGACCTTTTCACAACTTTTTATTTCTGCTGAAGTTCCCCATCTCCTGCATTGACTTCTGAGTCACTGTTTGCACCAGTTGGAAATGTCTTAATTGAGTCTCAGTGTCCTTGTTCATTGAGTGAGTGAATCCAGACATAGTGCTTTCGGTTACACTAAGCTGGTTTCATTGCTTCCCGAGAACTGATGGCCAACCTTTCCCTCACTTCCTGCTCCTCATATGCCTACCTGCTTAAAAGGTGAAAAGCGAATATCTCAGGTATAGAGGAATGAACACAACTCAACTAAGGTCCAGTTAGCTCATCTGTAGAACTGAAATGCAGATCGAAATGACAGTCAGCCACCACCTACCAGTGGGAAAGGAGCCTCATTGTTCAGTAAGTGGCAGTGGAAACTGGTTCAACCTCACTCAAAGACTGAAGATTTCCTAGGGTTTTCCTTTTGAATGTGTTATGTCTGAGTGAAGGTGATTAGGCATCTAGGGGAAATATCATGGAGGTAGTTTCTTCTTTAGTTTAGGAGTGATGGTGGGACAGGAAACATCATTTGGTCATGTGACAGTATTCTGATTCTCTATCTGACCACTGAAGAACCTTCTCCCCTGTTCTCAACAATCTGCCTCTGAGGCCTCCAGTTCCATTATTTGAAGAATTCATTTATGCTTTTTGTATTGTTAAACTCCACGTAAACAGTGGGAATGGGGAACAGATTAAATCTTTCAGAAAACCCTTTGGAAGTACTTTGGAAGTAGTTTATTGTAGCCATTTCAAGATGGCTGAGATTGGTTCCCTCAAGGACAGGGGTCTCAAACTCAATTTACCTGGGGGCTGCAGGAGGCAAAGTTGGGGTGAGGCAGGGCCGCATAAGGGATTTCACAAAAAAAAGTCCTCAAAGGTCATTATTAACAGTTTTAATTATTTCTTCTGAACACGAATAGAACATTGAGTGAAGATACGAACAGTTCTTCTGAACATGGCATCTTTGCCTATTCCTTGCTGCCAGAGACTTGACATCGCTTCTCACAAATCTGAACCACATTTGGCTTTAGAGAGTAAGCAGTTGAGACCCTCAGTATAGCTTGAAGATGATCATCATTAAGTCTAGACCTGTACTTTGACTTATTGAAGTTCAATATGGAGAATAACTTTTCACACAAATATGTGCTCCCAAAAAGGCACATGGTGTGCTTGAACATTCGGGAAAGCTCAGGGAAGCTGGGGGTGGGGGGCAATTCTCTCCAAAATTGTCCATGTATGTCTGCTTTTCCACTAATCTCCCTGAACTTGGCTTTGAGATCAGAGTTACATTGTAGGTCAATGAGCTCCATTTGAAGCACAGGAGGGCCATCTTGCACATCAAAGGAAAAGGGGTCCACAAAAATTTGGAAAGTGGCTCTGTGCTTTTTGAAGTCTGTAAATCTGTGATCAAATTCCTTCTCTAGCTTAAAAATAGCATGAACATATTTCTCACCACTGAATGGTATGCCTTCATCCACAAGTTCCTTGCATGCTGGGAAATGGCAAAGGTTTGTCTGAGAGAGCTGGGATTTCCATAATACAAGTTTTGTGGAGAATGCTCTCACGTTGTCATAGGCAGCAGTGTAAGCTGCCCCGGGCCTTGTAACATCTTGTTTAGTACATTCAGCTTATGTGTGATGTCAACAAGAAAAGCTGAGTCCATGAGCCATTTGTGATCACTCAACTCAGAAACAGTATTCCCATCCTTTTCCACGAAGGCTTTCACTACTTCTCTCAACTCAAAAAATCTTTTCAGGACATTTCCCCTGCTGAGCCAAAGTATCTCAGTGAAATAGAGCACATCTCCATATTCTGACTCCATTTCCTCTAAAAAAAGCACAGAACCTCCTGTGCTTTAGCCCCTGGATCTGATTTGGTTGATACATTTTACAACAACAGACATCACATTGTCACATGGCAGACATTTACTGCAAAGGGCCTGCTGATGGATATAATGCAGTGAAGAATAATGGCCTTCTCTACACCCTCCTCTTCAAGTTTTTTTTGAACAAGTGCCACCAGTCTATTTTTCCTCCCTGTCATCAATGGCGCTCCATTGGTTATTATTCCAACAAACCTCTTCCATGGCAAACCTGCATTCTCAATGACATCACACAGATGCTGAAATATCTCATTAGTGGTGGTCTGGCCATGCATTGGAATTATTGTGAGCAGCTCCTCTGTTGATTCAAAATTGCAATCAACACCACGGACATAAATTGTGAGCTGTGCAGTGTCTGTTATATCTGTACCCTCGTCAAGAGCAACTGAGTAATGCATCAAAACATTTGGCTTTCTCACACTGTTGATAAATGTCACTTGACATGTCAGAAATGCACTCTGCCACAGTGTTGGCAGAAAGGCTGATTATGCTAAACTGACCTTTCTTTTCCGGACAGATAATACTTGAAGCCTGTAACATGCATTTTTTTTTAACAAACTCTCCTTCTGTGAATGGTTTCCCTGCCTTAGCAAGCATCTCACTAACCATGTAACTAGCTTTGACTGATGCAACATTCTCTTTGGTTGCTTTCTTGAAGAAATCTTTTTGCCTCATTAGACATGCTTTAAGACTGGCAACCCGCTTGGCTCTCTCATTTCCTTGATATTTTGCACATTCCTCAGCATGTGTAGTTGAATAATAGCGTTTCAAGTTGTATTCTTTGTGCACTGCAACTTTCTCTGAGCAAATAAGATATGTGGGGATGCCCCTGTGCTCAACAAAGAAATACTGCGTCTCCCACTTTTCCTGAAATTGTCTGTGCTCGTCATCAATCTTTCTCTTCACTGCAGGCTTTGATGAAGTCATGATGAAGGTATGACAAAATCTAATTCTGTAATAAACTTCTCTCTCTTCTCTCCCTTAGGCCTCCGATAATGCAAGGGACAGCTGACAGGCGCAGCGGAAATGACGTCTGCGCTAGGCACAAAGTATTCGTGATTATTCGCTTACCGAATATTCACAATAAAAATTGCATTAGTAAGAACAAAAATCGCAAAAAATTGCATTAAACATTTGCATACCCCTAACGGAACTGCTTGGGGTATGCGAATGTTTAATGCGATTTTTTTCTTACTAATGTGATTTTTATTGCAATTATTTGGTAAGCGAATAATCGCGAATACTGCGATATTTGAAGGCCAGCCGCGGGCCACAAAATGTTGTATGGAGGGCCGCAAACGGCCTGCGGGCCGTGAGTTTGATACCTCTGCTCTAGAGGCTCCAGGCAGACCGACGTCTTTATTTTTGTCTTCCAGTCATTGGAGCTGTGCGCTAGAAACCCTGACTTGGTTTTTCCTTCTTCTTTGCAGCTGGCAGCATGGCTTTTGCTTCTGTGGTGAAACTGTTCTCTGCTTCTGCAGTCAGATCTCCTCTTATAAAGACTCAGGAGAAACTTACCTTCATATCTGCACACCCCTTTTGCCAGATAGCATTTAGCTGTGTTCCACTCATTTACATCTGGGGTTTTGGGGGCCTTAATTCATTCAACCTCAAACTTGCTCTGAAATATTTTGCTTTAAGTGTAGAAATTATAACTATGCTATGAATTTACATATAGCCCTCACTATAGATCCTGCTGTTATATTTTGTCAAAATTCTTTACCATGTGATGCTTAGAGAGTCAATGATTGCTTTGAACTCAGAATCTAAAGATAGTAAACTTTTAAACAAAAAATAGCTTTATATTTATTAAAATGTTTCAATTATATCTGCACAGATTATGCAAATATTCTTTACCCTGAATCACCTATAGTTAACATTTTATCCTACTTTATATACTACATGAATTCTAACTTAAATGATTGTGCATAAATCTTTATTTCTTTTAGTAAGGAAATTTTTTTCAAAATATAGATAGATTACTTTTATGTAATATCCATTTGATCTTGTTTCTCTTCAATTAGAGACTTGCAGACATCTCTGTAAAGGCCTATAATTGTGGTAAATATTTTGGATCTTGCAGGCCTACTAGCTTCTGTTGAAACTACTCATGTGTACCATTGTATTGTCAAAGCAGTCAGAAACAGTACTTTAAAAGAAGGAGCTATTTTCTCTTGGATTTGACCAACTTGAGTTAAATGATGTAGAATTAGACATAAATTTTTCTTGGGGCAGTATGTTCTTTAAGTTTTTTAATTATCAATAAGTATCAGAGGTTTTTTTATGCACAAAGAATAAAGCTTGATCTCTTTAAAAGAGCAAGTCATATGAAAGAGATAATGGTGGTGGGAAGGGTTATTGGCATTTTGGTGGTGGGTGTGAGACTGTGTACCATTAAAGCTTATAAACACTGATTTAACCTTTTTGGAAAGCAATGTGGACATTCACAAAAATGTAGGAATTAAACTTCTATATGCCTCAGCAGTTCCACTCTAGATATCTCTCCCAAGAGACCAAAAACTCAATTCTGAAAAAAATATTGGCAACTCCTATGTTCTTTGCAGTACTAGTCACAGTAGCCCAATTCTGAAAACAACCCAAGTGTCCAAGATTACATGACTGAATAAAGAAATTGTGGTACCTCTATGATAGAATGCTATTGGGCTATAAGAAAAAAAAATCAAAGGAGCAAATTGGCTGCTTCATGTATGAGTTGGAGGGGATTATACTGAGTGGAGTTAGTCAGGAGGGGAATACACACAGGACAATCTCTCATATGTGGAATATGAAGAAGCAGAAAAGAGGAATAACAAAGTCCCCAAAGCAACACAAACTGAAAACTTAATTTTGGTTGCAGACTTACCATGGGGGTGGGTATGGGTGAGGGACCCTGGGACAATATAGAGCATGTAATACCAGAATAGTTCCAGTATAGAATTTCTCTAATAGTTTGTAAGCCAAGGTGCTTCCCCCAATACCAATCAACACTTATTCTCTTGTAAACTAATTTTAGTTCAATTAGTTTACAAATTGAAAAAACAAAGAAGCTTGCTATTTAGTCTGTGCCTGATAAATGCAGATTCATTGGATTGAAAAGAACTTAGAAAGTAGATGAAGAACTTTGAAAGTGGGTAAGAAAGTCAACAATAAACACACAAAATGGAATAGGACAATGGTTTTAAAATATAGCCCTGTTTGGAAGTTGTAAAATTTGTGATTCAGTGATAGTTCAATAAAAAAATGTTTGATGTAAGCACATTTGAGAACAGCTGATTAAACTCTCATGATAGAGTAAAAATGTACCTTTTTTGCCATGCCAGGGCTTGTTTTGACTGTTGATCTGGTTTCTGTTAAAGTTTACTGATGCTTTTATGACAAGTAAAGGTCAGATGATAGGGGATGTCATATAAATTAGAATTTTGTACTAGTTGGAAGAAAGAAAAGTGGTGACTAGAATTATATAGTCAGTTTTGAACTAATAGTTTGTTTGAACAAAATAATGTTATCCTTCAGACTAAGAAACATTCACTTTAGTGGTTTCATATGTTTTGTTCAAATACATTTATTTGGTTAATATTTATAAAAACTTAAAATAGTGAGTTTATGTCTAGTTTGTGTGTCAGGATATTTTAACTTCATCAGAATAGAAGTAATTTGAGAATATTAAATGAGATGAAAAATGGTTTCTGTCAGGAGTATTTATTTCATTATTTACAGTTTAAGAACACTGCTCTAAGCTCATGACCTACCTTTAACAAATGAATAAATTAAGACCCTTGAAAAGGCAGCATTTTCACCTATGGTGTCTGGGTTATTTCTGTACAAGATCCTAGTTTCAATTTTATTTTTAAGAATAATAATTTTTCCTCCTGATGGCAACTATATTGCCTTTTGTTTTGTTTTGTTTATTGGGCACAGCCGGTGGCAGCGCTCACGGGTTATTCCTGGCTCTGTGCTCAGAAATCGCTCCTGGCAGGCTTGAGGGACCATATGGGATGCCAGGCATCAAACCCGTGTTCTTCCCAGGTTGGCTGCATATGAGGCAAATGCTGTACTATTGCTATTGCTCCAGCCCCCCTACTATGTTGCTTTTTAAAAGAAGGATAGGGACTGGAGCGATGGCACAGCGTTAGGGCATTTGCCTTGCATGCTGCTGACCCAGAACAGACCGTGGTTTGATCCCCCGGCGACCCAGGTGGTCCCTGAGCCAGGAGCGATTTCTGAGTGCATAGCCTGATCCTGAGTGTCACCGGGTGTGGCCCCCAAAAATATAAAAAAAGAAGGATAGTTCTAAAAATATAATTTAGATTCTTGTATTTGATAGTTTACAATTTTACAAATGCTCCTACCTCCACTCTTTTCAAAACAATTAAATGTTTTCTTTTTCTTTTTTTAAATTTTTTTTTGGTTTTTGGGCCACACTCAGCGTTGCTCGGGGGTTACTCCTGGCTGTCTGCTCAGAAATAGCTCCTGGCAGGCACGGGGGACCATATGGGACACCAGGATTCGAACCAACCACCTTTGGTCCTGGATCGGCTGCTTGCAAGGCAAACGCTGCTGTGCTATCTCTCCGGGCCCTTATTTTTCATTTTTTGTTACACCTGGTGGTGCTCAGGGGTTACTCAGAAATTGCTCCTGGCAGGCTCAGAAGATCATATGGGATGCCAGGATTTGAACCACCTTCTATCCTGGGTGGGCTGTGTGCAAGGCAAACACCCTACCACTGTGCTATCTCTCTGGCTCCACAATTAAATGTTTTTAAGAAATTACCTAGGGTAGCCTGTCATTTCCATTTTTATAAATAAAGTCTTGTTTATCCTAGAGGTAAATATTGCTACTCAGGGTTTTTCTTCTGGAGACAACATCAGGATTTAAGTGCAAGGTTATTTATTCCAGTATTCTAACAGTGGACTAAACTAATTTTGAATTAAGTGTGTATATTTTTCCAGTAAATCTGACTGTTATTATTAGGCTTGTCCTCTATAGATTAAGTACTTTAATTATGTACATTGCATTGATTAATATGTTGGACATCCATATATAAATCTATTTTACTTCTATAATCTCTAGCTTGTTTAATGGTACATTGTTGGATTCTTTTTAAAACTAGGTCCTGATTGCTCTTTGAATGTTCCTTCTACCGAGTCTTACTGGATTCTGCCAAATGTCAAACCCTTCAGTCCTTCTGTAGGCCGGGCTTCCCATAAAGCAGTTTTACATGGGAAATTTATGTGGGTGATTGGTGGATACACCTTTAACTACAGTTCTTTTCAAATGGTCCTGAAGTAAGTATTTTTTTTTCTTATAACCTTTTCTTAACTTGGCTTATTTTGATAATAAGATGGTCCTTTCTTATCTTCTTGCTGTCCAATTTTATGAGTTGCGATATTGCGATATATCTGTTTGCTGTGTGAGACTCATTTGGGAATATCTTTGTGCAACACATGCAGTAATTAATTATATGGCATTGTACATAAGTTTCCTTTTTGTAGGAATTTAATTATCTGTTTAGATTGTTTTTAATAAATATGGAGCAAGGAAATAATAAATTCAAATGCAGACAGGCCATGCTTGTTTTGGGGGAATCTTAATGAATTCTGCCTTTTTTTTGTTTGCTTTGATTTCTTCAGTAGGGAGTTTAATTGCCAATGTAATTTTCAGTTCTGTAACTTTAAATGTACCTGAACTTTGACTTTACATTTCCTTGACAACTATTTTTGGAAGAACTGATCACTCATTTCTCCTTTGACTGTAGGTTTGGTAGTTTGTTCCCTGGATAAATATGTGACAAGGGGATCCCTTGTTACATGACAGACAGCTTCAACTGAGCAATTTTCCAAGTGCTGTATTTTTTTTCTTATTTTCTTTTTTTTTTGGGGGGGGGGGTCACACCTGGCAGCGCTCAGGGGTTATTCTTGGCTCTATGCTCAGAAATCGCTACTGGCAGGCTCAGGGGACCATATGGGATGCCGGGATTCGAACCACCACCCTTCTGCATGCAAGGCAAATGCCTTACCTCCATGCTATCTCTCCGGCCCCCAAGTGCTGTATTTTATAAACTGTTTGGTAAAGGAGAAGAGGAAAACAGAAAGAATCCATCAATTATCGATATTTTTTTTTTTTTTTTTTTTTTTGGTTTTTGGGTCACACCCAGTGGTGCTCAGGGGTTACTCCTGGCTGTCTGCTCAGAAATAGCTCCTGGCAGTTACGGGGGACCATATGGGACACCGGGATTCGAACCAACCACCTTTGGTCCTGGATCGGCTGCTTGCAAGGCAAATGCCGCTGTGCTATCTCTCCGGGCCCAATTATCGATATTTTCAGGATAACATAAATATCAGTACATCATAACTATCAGCTTAATGCATGCCACAGTCAGAAGGGACCCAGGATCATGTCCTTGAAAGGCACGAGATGATCAGGACTCTGAGATTCAACAGAGAAAGTGCACAAAACAATATATATATATATATATATATATATATATATATATATATATATATATATATATATATATATATATATATATATGTATATATATATTTTTTTTTTTTAGAAAAGTAGACACCAGGAAGAATTTGTTCCACACCTACCATGGTTCATACTAAAACAAACTTTTTTTTTGAAATTTAGATTTAACTGGGCATCCTGTATTTTATATGGTAACCTTACTACTGAAATAGATTAGTCCATTTAAGTGGGAAATTTTAAGAGATTTTGCTATGCAAAATGATTATTATTTTTTTGAAACTGAACCAAAGAGCAGTGGAATTATCCAATAAATTCTGAAGAGAAGGGAGAACTAGTTTCAAGTTAATTTTTAAGTGAACTATTAGAATTCTGTAAAAGAGTATACAGACTAGAGGAGGGAGTATAAAAATTGGAAGAGCAAAGTAAAAATTAAAATAAATTGTTTAGTGAAAGGAATATGCAAAAACAAGAGATTTGCGTGTGGAAATGAAAAGGAAAATAACTACAGCTAATGAAAATGAAAAGCCTGTGAAAATAAAGTAGTGCTTTGAACTAAGTTGTGATCTTTGCGGAGCAGAGTTGAGAAGATAAAGAGTATCACTGTCAGGGAAACACATAAATCTCAGAGGTCCAAGCCTATGTACATAAAAAGAAATTACATGAGAGTCAGTGGTGGATTTGGTTTTCCTAAACATGAAATTTCCATTCGCATCATAGGTCTAGCACAGTGGTGTTGGAAACTACCTGGATTGCACTGAGGAGTGCTCTGGAGACTTTGAGGTGCCAGAGGTCAAACGCAGGGGGCCTTGTGCATGCCAGACAAGTGCTCCAGCTCTTTGAGCTATTGCCTCAGCTTTTTACCTGGATTTTTGTTTGCAACTTGGTTCCCTTAAAAAAATGTATTCATTTTGTGCCGCAGATGGTACTTAGGAGGTCACTCTTGATATGGTGCTTGGGGCTTGCTTTTTGGGTGCTTGGGCGAGGGGGTCAAAGCCAAGGCTCCTGCATGCAAAGCGTGCACTCCAGGGCCTACTGCTACCTCCTCAAATCTCATCTTGGACAACAGTGTTTTGATTAGATCCCTGGAACATTGGGGTAATGCTGTGACTGTTTTCACAGGTTAGAGACTTTTTTCTCTCACTGCTCTGAATGTGGTCCACTTGTTTCTAAGAATATTTAAAGAACTCTAGGAAGACACATATAGCTTATCAATTTTGGTGAGGTCTGGGCAAGGAAGATAATTCAGGATTTAGGAACATATTTGGGTAAATCCAAGGCCCTTGTAGGTCTCTGAAACCACTGTGCTGCTCTGAGTCTCACCCGGTAGAACTCTGGAGACCCTGAACATCACCTGTGTGGCCCTACACAAACAGCCTTACAAACTGAGCCCCAAGCACTGAACCCTATTCCCAGTTTTCCAGATATCACTGAGTGAGACTTCAAGGCCTCCTGAGCTCTGCTCGGGAGATCCTCCCATGTTTTAAAATGGAGGTGCAGATGTTACCCCTTAAGGTAGATGTCACTAGTAAAATAATAAAAGGATTGCATATAGTACCTACAAAATTAGAAAATAATTTGCAGAACATATAGAAAGAGACTAAAAATTAACCTTATGGTCATAATGTAGTTGAGATCCATCAGTAAACAGGATGTCCCTGTCTTTGTGCAGTGAGAAAGGATAGATAGTGAAAAACTTGAATTATTAAAAAGAGCAGATTCTTAGCACTTGCATGTGTAGACATGAATAGATGGTTGCAGAGTAGAGGCAGATAGCAGCAGTGAACAAATCGGGGGCCAGATCGTCAAAGGGAGCTTCTCCGAGCAACATGATAACTGCCTGGAGGGTTTGAGACCTTGGCAGTGTAGTTATCTGGAGTCAGAGAAAAGAGGCAAACCCTGAAGTTAGACGCTGCTTGGAGAGTTCAAGAAGCAACTAGGAGACCCATGGGTCTTGCTCGATGTTGGTGAGAGGAATCCTGCAGCAAGAGGTGGAGTGGGGCAGAAGGCAAGTCACACCGGCTGTGGTATATGGGCTGGAGCTTTGGAAAAGTCTGAATAGGCTTTTGGTTTAGGTTTTGAAAGCAGGACTGTACAGAGTTATTGAGAATGTACAGAGTTGTTTGGGCTTAGGAGGAAGAGTAGACACAGGCATGACCTTGGATTGAGTCTAAGAAAATTATCTAGATGAATTATAGGTAGAGGAGGGACCAAGAACTGAATCTGGGCACATTGTCACTAGGAAGCTAGAGAATAGTGGGGAGACTGAGGCAGCACCCAGGAGACGGGAAAGCCCAATGAGGTATCTTTAAAGTTGAGGAAGGAGAGTGTGTGAGAAAGTGGACGTTCAGGAAGACAGTTTGACTGAAGCCTTAAGGCTAAAGCCTGGCCATGGAGATTCCGAGAGAATATGGGAAGGCCCCTGGAGTAAAGAATTGAGGCCATTAGGGCCAGTGCTATAGTACATCAGATAGGGCATCTACCTTGTATGTGGCTGAGCTGGGTTCAATTTCCAGTCTCCCAAGCCTGCCAGGTGAGGTCCCTGAGTGCAGAGCCAGGAGGAAGCCCTGAACACAGCCAACTGGGCCCAGAAACAAAAATGAAGGAGTGAGGCAGTAGAGAATGGGAGTGGTAGCTGAAAGGGAAGTGAGCTGGAGAGAATTTGACTTTCCTTTTTTGTAAGTGGCAAAAGAACATTCTGCTTCCATGTTGATGGGAATGACACAGGGAGACCAGAGGATGGGGTTGTAGGAAAAAGGGAGATGGGAAATGGGACCTAGAGCCTCAACTGTAGAGGAGGGGCCAGGTCTAGGGGCTCAGAATGGCTCTGTCTGTTTTGTCATTGTTAATAGGCTGTTTAATAAACCAGCCAACCATCCCAAAGAAGCATGTGGTGAGATTTGTGTGGTCCATGTGGCAAAAGATAATGACCTGGTCTCTTTTCCTGGAAGAAGTTTTTATGCTGGCAGTTGGGTGTCTGTTGTGGAAGTCTGTGGTTATGCTCAGAAGTTTTCCTTCTACTTCATTTGTGTTTTAGAGCTTCAGGGTAGAAATTTAAGATCAGTAGTGCTGGGCACCATTTTGGGTGGTTTAAAAATGACCTTCCTTGCTTGTCCTGATGAATCTGAGCATGTTTGTTTTTGGCTGACATTAGAGGTGCTATGGACTGATGCTGACTGGGTGTTTGTTCCCTGGCTTTGAATCCTGGGCACCTGACCTTAGTGAGCTGCTCAAACAAGGGTCTTGTAATTTCTAAGCCTGGGGTTTTCTTTTGTATGTTGTTTGGATTTTGGGCTATACTTAGGGGTTACTTCTGGCTCTGTGCTCAAAATTTTTCCTGGCAGTGCTTAGGGGATCATGTGGGGTTCCAGAGATACTTGCAAGATAAATGCCCTATCTATTCTTGGCCCCATATATCATATGTTTGGATGGATGATGGTGACAGTTTTTAGGGTCCATATTCTTGAACTTGTTTCACACATGCATTTTTTAGATACATGGAATAAACAATTTTCTTTCTGTATTGTGTTATCTTATTTTTAACAGAAGTTTCTATCCTAGTGTTTTTTTTTTTTTTTTTCATCTCTCAGACCAGTAAGTAAGCTATATTTGTACTTAGGAAATAGATGCCTTTTGGTTAATTATAATGCTAAGCCAAGTGTATGCATATAAAGATTATAAAAATGAAACCATATAACAAGTGGGTAATTTGACCGTGTATAGAAGTTTCATCAATATCTAAAGGAAAAAACTGGCATTTTTGTAAGATGCAGAATAGCTTGCTATTGTTTAGGTTAATCTATTGGTTGAGATTATTAAAGACAATTGAACAAATTAATTCCAGTAATAAATAGCCTTAGTCAAGTTAATGTGAATTATCCATTTAGGCGATTGAATTTTAATTTAGAGTAGACATATCTTGAATGCATCTTTATTAAAAAATTCCTAATATACTACATGAAATTATGAGTTTATTAGATATAATTGTTTTTGAATCTAATGAATACTTGAGTACCATACTTGAGAAAAGGCATATGCAAATTGAAAAACTGAAAACAAATTTTTGCTTATGAAATTATTTTCTTGCTTTTAGTTACAATTTAGAGAGCAGTATATGGAATGCAGGAACTCTATTAAGGGGACCTCTCCAGAGATACGGACACTCTCTTGCTTTATATCAGGTATGGATCCTGCTTTTTAAGTTGCAGTCTTTTTCTTTGTTATCTCTTAGAATTTATCTTAGGGGAAAAATAGCTCACAGCTCAACTTTATTTCAAACAACGAGAGCTGTAGATTTTCTGGAACACCATGGCTTGAGTTGGCACAAACTCATTCAACAAAGGAAATGAATTGATTTTATGCCTAATCACTAGAGCAATCACTTCTATAGAAAACTGGTAAAATAATCCTAAGATTTAGCATTTTAACTATTTTTAAGTGTTGAGTTCTCTGGAGTGAAGGTGTACACTAAATTGTATACCTATTAGAACTTTGCCTATGTGTGTGTGTGTGTGTATATATATATATATATATATATTTTTTTTTTTTTTTTGGTTTTTGGGCCACACCCAGCGGTGCTTAGGGGTTACTCCTGGCTGTCTGCTCAGAAATAGCTCCTGGCAGGCACGGGGGACCATATGGGACACCGGGATTCAAACCAACCACCTTTGGTCCTGGATCGGCTGCTTGCAAGGCAAACACCGCTGTGCTATCTCTCCGGGCCCATATTTTTTAATCTCAAAAACTCAAAACCCTTTCCATGTAATAATATTTTCATGTAAGAATAGGGCTCTAAAACCCTAATAGGATTCATGTATTTCCATAAAATAATAGAATTCTGATATGAATGAGCTGGAAACTTATTATAAACTAGAACCCTACTGACTTTGTAAGATTTCATGCATCTTGTAGTTTCCTAGAATTCAGGGCACCTGACCTCTACCCAGAACATTCACCTAACACTTCGACCTGGGTCGGAGCTGCAGCCCTAGAAATAAGGAAGATGAGGAGTAATCTATTTGCACTAGTGCACAACCAAAAAACTCCCGAAAAGATCCCAAATACAGATTTTTCTCACATTCTGGATAATGATTTCAAGTCAGAGTGATTGGGCTTTTTCTACTCAAACTTGCAGCATGATGTCGCTTTCTTTTTGTTTTCTCACTCCTCGCTTGTATGAAGTGGTATCTCAAGATCTTTAAATTCACATTTCCCTATTGACTAATTTTGAGGATCTTTTCTTTTTCTTTTTTTAAATCAGCTTCATTTATTTATTTATTTATTTTGGTTTTTGGGTCACACCTGATGGCGCTCAGGTGTTACTCTGGCTCTGTGTTCAGAAGTCGCTCCTGGCAGGCTCAGAGGACCATATGGGATGCTGGGATTCAAATCACTGTCCATCCCGGGTCGGCTGCGTGTTCTACTACTGTGCTATTTCTCCAGCCCCTGAGGATCTTTTCATCTACTTATTGGCTAGTTGCAGTTTTTTTTTTTTTTTTTGAGAAATAGACATTCAAGTCTTTTACCCATTTTAGAACTTGATTAGTATTTGATATTTGAGTTCTTTATACTAAATACTTATCAAATATGTGCTTTGAAAAAAAATTTTCCCATTCTACGAATTTTCTCTTCATTGATGCTATCTTTGGAAGCAAAAAAAGCCTTAAACTTTTTATTCTGAGGGGCCAAAGTTATAGCACAAGTAGGGCATTTGCCTTGCATGCAGTCAATCTGGGTTTGATCTCCGGCATCCCTTATGGTTACTTGAGCCTGAATAATTTCTGAGCACAGAGCCAGGAGTGCCTCCAGGTGTGGCCCCAAATTTTAAAAACGTTTATTCAGAGAAAATCTAATTGATAATTTTCCCCCTTTAGTTTATGTGATTTTGGTGTTATATGGGAGAACCCATTTTTAAATCCATGTTATTCATATATGTTTTTTCCCTCAGAATTTTATACTCTAGATCTTTGATTTGCTCTAAGTTTTGCTTTTGGGGTACAGTAAAGGTTCAACTTAATTTTGTTAAATGACTTTGCAGTATTCTTCTTGCTGGAAAAGCCTTTTCTTCCCCATTGGATAGTCTTGGAGTTCTTGTTGAATAGTAAGCACAGATATCTGAATTTAAGTCTGATTTCAGGTTTGTGGATCCCTAGTTCTCTATGCTGGCACCATACTGTTTTGGGTTCCTCCTGGGTTCCATTTGTCTTACAGAGAAGTACCTTTTCTTTTTCATGTTGTTACTAAATTTGAATGTACACATTTTTATTTAGAAAATGTATGTTCCGAGATCATTATTTAATTTATGAATATATGCTTTTAATTTATAGGAGGACATCTTTATGTATGGAGGCAGAATCGAGACCAGTGATGGCAATGTCACAGATGAATTGTGGATTTTTAACATACACCGCCAGGCTTGGAGCACAAAAACTCCGACTGTTCTTGGACATGGTCAGCAGTATGCCGTGGAGGGTCATTCCGCTCATATTATGGAACTGGACAGTAGAGATGTTGTCATGATCATCATATTTGGATACTCTTCAATCTATGGTTATACAAGCAGCATTCAAGAGTATCATATCTGTGAGTTACTTTGAAAAACTGTGACTATCGGCTTTATTTATTTATTTATTTATTTTTTTGAGTGGGAGCATTTTAATTTTTAATAAACTCCTCATGAGGGCCGGAGTGATAGTACAGCAGTAGAGCGTTTGCCTTATGTGCGGCTGATCCAGGACGGACCTTGGTTCTATCCCTGGTGTCCCATATGGTCCCCCAAGCCAGGAGAGATTTCTGAGAGCATAGCCAGGAGTAATCCCTGAGCGTCACCAGGTGTGACTCCAAAGCAAAATAAACAAAAAGGTAAAATAAACTCATGATTTCAGTAAAAATGGTGAATTACTTAAACTGAGACCTAAGGAAGAAAATACTTTAACCTTGTTTTGATTTTATATTGTGTTTTATTCCTTAATGTTTATATTTAAAGTTTGAGCCCAAGCAAGGAATGTGAGTAGAAAATACATTTTCTAAGCATTGAAGCTACCTGAAAATATGCGAATGTCCAATAGGTGGTGCTATTGCTTTAGATTTCCTTAGGAACCCTGAACTAAAACCTGTGTTATGTTCTCCATGATTTCAGGATTTATCACTTTTCAGGGTTCTGTTATCAATCATCCTGTAGGGTCTCTCTGCATAAATCACTCTTTATAGGTCAGCTTTCACAAAATGGTCTGTTGGCTTCTAGAAAGGATTTCTGTTTGATGTGCCAGAGTGACTAGGTCAAATCTCTGTACAATTGCCCATGCAGTCAAGGACTTCTTAAGAAATTGAATTGGGGAAGAGGAGGATGCTCTTACATCAGGTAAGGCACTTGTATGCACTTGACCATCCAGGTTTTATCCTGACATCTTACATAGTCCCCTGAGCACTGCCAGGAGTGATTCCTAAATGCAGATCTAGGAGTAACCTCTGAACATTGCTGGATGTGGACCCCTCATTTTTTAATGACATTTTAAAGCAGTGTAGGTTTTCATCTTTAAAATTATCCCCGAGCTGTTTGTCACTTCTACTGTTTCTCATTTATTCATCTTCAGTTCATTATTATTGTTCTCTTTTTCCAGCTCTCCAAGATGACTGTTCTATACATTTCCTTCTTTCAAATTTTGAACGCTTCCCTCTGTAGTATTATTACTCTTAGCACATAAGCTTCCACACTTCCAGGGAAATAAAGGAAAACAGTTTGGTGTATTGTAGTTAATAGGCATTGACATATTGAATACGTTTTCCTTTCCTTAAGTTTCCACCCTACTGAATATAGTTCAGGGTGAACAGAATATATTTCACTTTGATTTTCATTTCCTTGATTGAAAGATATTCTCTGTAAGCCCTGAGATATGCTGGTAGTTGTATTAGACAAGGATGGTTAGGAAAGTATACCATATTAATTTGAATTTTTTATGAATGCTAAACATTGAAAAGGTTCCTAATTGAAGAATACGTTAGTTGATAGGTTTTTGTTTCTGTTGGTAATAATTGATTCTAGAATATCAGTTGTAGTTTTGATAAATATTAAAGTTTTAAAAAGTATTTAGGGTATTTAAAGTAATTAAAAAGAATTTATTTTGTTGAACTAAAAATATAAGCATACGGGGCCGGAGAGATAGCATGGAGGTAAGGCATTTGCCTTTCATGCGAAGGACGGTGGTTCGAATCCGGGCATCCCATATGGTCCCCTGTGCCTGCCAGGGGTGATTTCTGTGCATAGAGCCAGGAGTAACCCCTGAGCACTGCCAGGTGTGACCCCCAACCAATATATATGTATATATATATGTATATATATACATATATATATGCATACATTGGGAGATTTTGTGTTTTACAGGAACACATCTTTGTACAGCTTGTTCAAGACCTTTGCAATGATTCATATACATTAGTGAATTAATAGCGCTTTAACATTTTTCCTCACTTTATAGCACTTTAGGCAAACCATAAATAGTAAATGTCAGAGATATGAATATCATATAGTGTTAAATCATATAGGACTATATAGGATGCCGGGGATTGAACTTGGGTTGGTTGCGTACAGGCAAACACCCTAAATGCTGTGCTATCGCTCCAGCCCCTAAAGATAGTTTTTTTCTTTTGGTTTCATTAAAAATGTTTTCTAACAAATATATAAGAGAAATGAAATTTGTGTATAATAAAAATTAATCACAATAATTCAGAGGGATTAAAAATAAAAGCAGTCTCATAAATCCTTTTTCCTCTGGCAAAGTTTTTTTTTAAATAGAAACCTAATGCCTGGTACAGTTTAGAAGTGTTTACATATTGCTGATGATTTCCCTGGAGTGTATAGATTCAACATTTTTTTCCTAGGAGGAATTTAGGATTAAAATTTACTTTATTTAATTTTCTGTTGGTGTTTATTTTTTGGTCACACCCGGCAGCGCTCAGGGCTTACTCCTGGCTCTACACTCAGAAATTGCTCCTGGCAGGCTCGAGGGATCATGTGGGATGCTGGGATTTGAACTACCATCCTTCTGCATGCAAGGCAAACACCCGGCCGCCATGCTATCTCTCTGGCCCATTTTATTTAATTTTTTAAATGGGAAAGTATACAAAGTGATTTTATACTGTAATTTCTTAACTGTATATATTCAATTGATGTAACAATTATGTGGAGACATAATTCTGTATAGTTGTCAAGGTGTACATCATTAAATCAACATGTGAGAAGTGGGCATTCTGGTGGAGGGTTTGTGATGGAATTATTATTATTATTATTATTATTTTTTTTTTTTTGGTTTTTGGGCCATACCAGATGACACTCAGGGGTTACTCCCAGCTATGCACTCAGAAATTGCTCCTGGCTTGGGGAACCATATGGGATGCCTTTCATGCTGTGCCACTGCTCCAGCCCCTATGATGGAATTTTTATGTATGAAATCATACCAGTAACAGTTTTGTAAACCATACTGCTTAAAATAAAAAAAAAATTAACATGATTGTATACTATCTTAAGTTCACCTTGAAAGTAATTTTTTACTTTTCTTTCTTTCTTTCTTTCTTTCTTTCTTTCTTTCTTTCTTTCTTTCTTTCTTTCTTTCTTTCTTTCTTTCTTTCTTTCTTTCTTTCTTTCTTTCTTTCTTTCTTTCTTTCTTTCTTTCTTTCTTTCTTTCTTTCTTTCTTTCTTTCTTTCTTTCTTTCTTTCTTTCTTTCTTTCTTTCTTTCTTTCTTTCTTTCTTTCTTTCTTTCTTTCTTTCTTTCTTTCTTTCTTTCTTTCTTTCTTTCTTTCTTTTTTTTCTTTTTTTTTTAATTTTTTTTTTATTTAAACACCTTGATTACATACATGATTGTGTTTGGGTTTCAGTCATAAAAGGAACACCACCCATCACCAGTGCAACATTCCCATCACCCAAGTCCCAAATCTCCCTCCTCCCCCCCCAACCCCCGCCTGTACCCTAAACAGGCTCTACATTTCCCTCATACATTCTCAATATTAGGACAGTTCAAAATGTAGCTATTTCTCTAACTAAACTCATCACTCTTTGTGGTGAGCTTCCTGAGGTGAGCTGGAACTTCCAGCTCTTTTATCTTTTGTGTCTGAAAATTATTATTACAAGGGTGTCTTTCATTTTTCTTAAAACCCATAGATGAGTGAGACCATTCTGCGTTTTTCTCTCTCTCTCTGACTTATTTCACTCAGCATAATAGATTCCATGTACATCCATGTATAGGAAAATTTCATGACTTCATCTCTCCTGACAGCTGCATAATATTCCATTGTGTATATGTACCACAGTTTCTTTAGCCATTCGTCTGTTGAAGGGCATCTTGGTTGTTTCCAGAGTCTTGCTATGGTAAATAGAGCTGCAATGAATATAGGTGTAAGGAAGGGGTTTTTGTATTGTATTTTTGTGTTCCTAGGGTATATTCCTAGGAGTGGTATAGCTGGATCGTATGGGAGCTCGATTTCCAGTTTTTGGAGGAATCTCCATATCGCTTTCCATAAAGGTTGAACTAGACAGCATTCCCACCAGCAGTGGATAAGAGTTCCTTTCTCTCCACATCCCCGCCAACACTGTTTATTCTCATTCTTTGTGATGTGTGCCATTCTCTGGGGTGTGAGGTGGTATCTCATCGTTGTTTTGATTTGCATCTCCCTGATGATTAGTGATGTGGAACATTTTTTCATGTGTCTTTTGGCCATGCGTATTTCTTCTTTGTCAAAGTGTCTGTTCATTTCTTCTCCCCATTTTTTGATAGGGTTAGATGTTTTTTTCTTGTAAAGTTCTGTCAGTGCCTTGTATATTTTGGAGATTAGCCCCTTATCTGATGGGTATTGGGTGAATAGTTTCTCCCACTCAGTGAGTGGCTCTTGTATCCTGGGCACTATTTCCTTTGAGGTGCAGAAGCTTCTCAGCTTAATATATTCCCATCTGTTAATCTCTGCTTTCACTTGCTTGGAGAGTACAGTTTCCTCCTTGAAGATGCCTGTAATGTCCTGGAGTGTTTTGCCTATGTGCTGTTCTATATATCTTATGGTTTTGGGGCTGATATCGAGGTCTTTAATCCATTTGGATTTTACCTTTGTACATGATGTTAGCTGGGGGTCTAAGTTTAATTTTTTGCAAGTGGCTATCCAATTGTGCCAACACCACTTGTTGAAGAGGCTTTCCCTGCTCCATTTAGGATTTCCTGCTCCTTTATCAAAAATTAGATGGTTGTATCTCTGGGGAACATTTTCTGAGTATTCAAGCCTATTCCACTGATCTGAGGACCTATCCTTATTCCAATACCATGCTGTTTTGATAATTGTTGCTTTGTAGTACAGTTTAAAGTTGGGAAAAGTAATTCCTCCCATATTCTTTTTCCCAATGATTGCTTTAGCTATTCGAGGGTGTTTATTGTTCCAAATGAATTTCAAAAGTGTCTGATCCACTTCTTTGAAGAATGTCATGGGTATCTTTAGAGGGATGGCATTAAATCTGTATAATGCCTTGGGGAGTATTGACATTTTGATGATGTTAATCCTGCCAATCCATGAGCAGGGTATGTGTTTCCATTTCCGTGTGTCCTCTCTTATTTCTTGGAGCAGAGTTTTATAGTTTTCTTTGTATAGGTCCTTCACATATTTAGTCAAGTTGATTCCAAGATATTTGAGTTTGTGTGGTACTATTGTGAATGGGGTTGTTTTCTTAATGTCCATTTCATCCTTATTACTATTGGTATATAGAAAGGCCATTGATTTTTGTGTGTTAATTTTGTAGCCTGCCACCTTGCTATATGAGTCTATTGTTTCTAGAAGCTTTTTGATAGAGTCTTTAGGGTTTTCTAAGTAGAGTATCATGTCATCTGCAAACAGTGAGAGCTTGACTTCTTCCTTTCCTATCTGGATTCCCTTGATATCCTTTTCTTGCCTAATCGCTATAGCAAGTACTTCCAGTGCTATGTTGAATAGGAGTGGTGAGAGAGGACAGCCTTGTCTTGTGCCAGAATTTAGAGGGAAGGCTTTCAGTTTTTCTTCATTGAGGATAATATTTGCCACTGGCTTGTGGTAGATGGCCTTCACTATATTGAGAAAGGTTCCCTCCATTCCCATCTTGCTGAGAGTTTTGATCAAGAATGGGTGTTGGACCTTATCAAATGCTTTCTCTGCATCTATTGATATGATCATGTGGTTTTTATTTTTCTTGTTATTGATGTTGTGTATTATGTTGATAGATTTACGGATGTTAAACCAGCCTTGCATTCCTGGGATGAAACCTACTTGATCGTAGTGGATGATCTTCTTAACGAGGCATTGAATCCTATTTGCCAGGATTTTGTTGAGGATCTTTGCATCTGCATTCATCAGTGATATTGGTCTGTAATTTTCTTTTTTGGTAGCGTCTCTGTCTGGTTTAGGTATCAAGGTGATGTTGGCTTCATAAAAGCTATTTGGAAGTGTTTCTGTTTGTTCAATTTCATGAAAGAGTCTTGCCAAGATTGGCAGTAGTTCCTCTTGGAAAGTTTGATAGAATTCATTAGTGAATCCATCTGGACCTGGGCTTTTGTTTTTCGGCAGACATTTGATTACTGTTTTAATTTCATCAATGGTGATGGGGGTGTTTAGATATGCTACATCCTCTTCCTTCAACCGTGGAAGATTATAAGAGTCCAAGAATTTATCCATTTCTTCCAGGTTCTCATTTTTAGTGGCGTAGAGTTTTTCAAAGTAGTTTCTGATTACCCTTTGAATCTCTGTCATATCAGTAGTGATCTCTCCTTTTTCATTCCTGATACGAGTTATCAAGTTTCTCTCTCTCTCTTTCTTTGTTAGGTTTGCCAGTGGTCTATCAATCTTGTTTATTTTTTCAAAGAACCAACTTCTGCTTTCATTGATCTTTCGGATTGTTTTTTGAGTTTCCACTTCGTTGATTTCTGCTCTCAGCTTTGTTATTTCCTTCTGTCTTCCTATTCTTGGGTCCTTTTGTTGAGCATTTTCTAGTTCTATTAGCTGTGTCATTAAGCTACTCAGGTAAGCTCCTTCTTCCTTCCTGATGTGTGCTTGCAAAGCTATAAATTTTCCTCTCAGTACTGCTTTTGCTGTGTCCCATAAGTTCTGAGAGTTTGTGTCTTTATTGTCATTTGTTTCCAGGAACCTTTTGATTTCCTCCTTGATTTCATCTCGGACCCACTGGTTATTGAGCATGAGGCTGTTTAACTTCCAGGTGTTAAAGTGTTTCTTCTGAGTCCCTTTGGAGTTCACAAATAATTTCAGAGCCTTGTGGTCAGCGAAGGTAGCCTGCAAAATTTCTATCCTCTTGATCTTATGGAGGTATGTTTTATGTGCCAGCATGTAGTCTATCCTGGAGAATGTCCCATGTACATTGGAGAAGAATGTGTATCCAGGTTTCTGGGGATGGAGTGTCCTATATATATCCACTAGGCCTCTTTCTTCCATTTCTCTCCTCAGGTCTAGTATATTCTTGTTGGGTTTCAGTCTGGTTGACCTGTCCAGTGTTGACAAAGCCGTGTTAAGGTCCCCCACAATTATTGTGTTGTTGTTGATATTATTTTTCAGATTTGTCAACAGTTGTATTAAATATTTTGCTGGCCCCTCATTCGGTGCATATATGTTTAGGAGAGTGAATTCTTCCTGCTCTACGTACCCCTTGATTAATATAAAATGTCCGTCTTTGTCCCTTACAACCTTCCTGAGTATAAAGTTTGCATTATCTGATATTAGTATGGCCACTCCAGCTTTTTTATGGGTGTTGTTTGCTTGGATAACTTTTCTCCAGCCTTTTATTTTGAGTCTATGTTTGTTCTGACTATTCAGGTGCGTTTCTTGTAGGCAGCAGAAGGTTGGATTGAGTTTTTTGATCCATTTAGCCACTCTGTGTCTCTTAACTGGTGCATTTAGTCCATTGACGTTGAGAGAAAGAATTGTCCTGGGATTTAACGCCATCTTTATTTCAAAATTTGGTGTGTCTTTTGGGTAGTCTTGTCTTAGATTAGGTCTTTCAGTTTTTCTCTTAAGACTGGTTTTGTGTCTGTGAAGTTTCTGAGCTGTTTTTTGTCTGTGAAACCATGTATTCTTCCATCAAACCGGAAAGTGAGTTTTGCTGGGTATAGTATTCTGGGTGAAGCATTCATTTCATTCAGTCTTGTCACAATATCCCACCACTGCTTTCTGGCATTGAGCGTTTCTGGTGACAGGTCTGCTGTAAATCTCAGGGAAGCTTGCTTGAACATGATTTCCCCTTTTGATCTTGCTGTTTTCAGAATTCTGTCTCTATCTGTGGGATTTGTCATTGTGACTAGGATGTGTCTTGGGGTGGTTTTTCTGGGGTCTCTTTTGGTTGGTATTCTTCGGGCATGCAGGATTTGATCACATATATTCTTTAGCTCTGGAAGTTTCTCTTTAATGATGTTCTTGACCATTGATTCTTCCTGGAAATTTTCTTCCTGGGTCTCTGGGACTCCAATGATTCTTAAGTTGTTTCTGTTGATCTTATCATAGACTTCTATTTTCGTCTGTTCCCATTCTTTGACTAATTTTTCCATTGTCTGCTCATTTGCTTTAAGTTTTTTGTCCAATCTCTCCTGCTGTATGGAATTGTTATGTATCTCATCTTCCACAGCACCAAGTCTATTCTCAGCTTCTGATACCCTGTCCCAGAGCTTATCCATTTTTTCATTCACTTCGTTTACTGACTTTTTCAGTCCTGTTAGTTGACATGTTATTTCAGTTTGGAGTTTTGTCATTTCTGCCTTCATATTTTCTTGGTTCTTATTAGTGTTCTGTTCAACTCGATCCATGGTTTCTTGGAGTCTGTTGAGCACCTTCCATATTGCTAGTCTAAAGTCCTTATCTGAGAGATTGATTAGTTGTTCAGTCATTATCTGGTCCTCAGAATTGTCATCTTCATTCTCTATGTCTGATGCTGGCCTGCGTTGTTTCCCCATTGTCACACTTGTATTGTGGGTTTTTCTACGTGTTGTAGTGGTATTCATTGTCTATATGATGTAGGCAGCACACTCCTCTGGCTCCTCCCTTTCTGGATGGGCTGACTTGCCTCTAAGGGAGGGGAGTCCTCCGTGGATGAAGCCTCACACTGGGTCAAATCTTAGGCCCGAGCATGCAACAGAGAAGACAGTCCAGAGAGAAATGTTTGCTTCTGTGATATAGCGCCGTTCTTAGTGTGATTTTTCCTTCTTGTTGCAATGGAGTTCTTTCCTTAGAAAGAGTGCACGGCCGCGTAGCGAAGCGGAGCGGCCGTGCTCCTCTGAGCCTCTTTTTGCCCCACTCGCAAGAGTTTCATGCAAGAGGACAGTAGACAGACATAGACAGGTCACACTCACAGTCTTTCACAGCTGAGCCCCACTGGGCCGGTGTACTTTTGCGGATTTTCCCCGCCTGGTGTCACACACAGGGAGCCAGCTTTTGCAAAGGTAGCCGGTTTTTATGCTCTGAAGTCCCTCCCTGAAAATGGCGTCTGGGCGAGCGAGGTTTCTGGAGGCTCTTTTTGCCCCACTCGCAAGAGTTTCACGCAAGAGGACAGTAGACAGACATAGACAGGTCACACTCACAGTCTTTCACAGCTGAGCCCCACTGGGCCGGTGTACTTTTGCGGATTTTCCCCGCCTGGTGTCACACACAGGGAGCCAGCTTTTGCAAAGGTAGCCGGTTTTTATGCTCTGAAGTCCCTCCCTGAAAATGGCGTCTGGGCGAGCGAGGTTTCTGGAGGCTCTTTTTGCCCCACTCGCAAGAGTTTCACGCAAGAGGACAGTAGACAGACATAGACAGGTCACACTCACAGTCTTTCACAGCTGAGCCCCACTGGGCCCGTGTACTTTCGCGGATTTTTCCCGCCTGGTGTCACACACAGGGAGCCAGCTTTTGCAAAGGTAGCCGGTTTTTATGCTCTGAAGTCCCTCCCTGAAAATGGCGTCTGGGCGAGCGAGGTTTCTGGAGGCTCTTTTTGCCCCACTCGCAAGAGTTTCACGCAAGAGGACAGTAGACAGACATAGACAGGTCACACTCACCTCTTTCTTTCTTTCTTTCTTTCTTTCTTTCTTTCTTTCTTTCTTTCTTTCTTTCTTTCTTTCTTTCTTTCTTTCTTTCTTTCTTTCTTTCTTTCTTTCTTTCTTTCTTTCTTTCTTTCTTTCTTTCTCTCTCTCTCTCTCTTTCTTTCTTTCTTTCTTTCTTTCTTTCTTTCTTTCTTTCTTTCTTTCTTTCTTTCTTTCTTTCTTTCTTTCTTTCTTTCTTTCTTTCTTTTTTTTTTTTTTTTTGGTTTTTGGGCCACACCTGGCATTGCTCAGGGGTTACTCCTGGCTGTCTGCTCAGAAATAGCTCCTGGCAGGCACGGGAGACCATATGGGACACCAGGATTCGAACCAACCACCTTTGGTCCTCGATCAGCTGCTTGCAAGGCAAACGCCGCTGTGCTATCTCTCCGGGCCCTCCTAATTTTTTACTTTTCATGATTTATTTATTTCCTTTGTCCCATTTATCTAATCTTCTCTTTCTTCCTGTCTGGTAACCACTATTTTTGTAGATCAAAATATTGCATTTATTTTTAGTTCATTTTTTGTTCTCTTTATCTACTGGATATAAATGAAATCATATGATCGTCTTTTTCTCCCTCCATCTTCTGTGTTTTGCTAAGTTTCCAACCTGATATGGCATGTGGCAGGATTTTCTCTAGAAGATAAGATGTTTTAAACAAATGGAGCTAGTTAAGGAGTTTAGGAACACTGAGATTGAGAAGAGGTAGCATTTTAAATTAGGAAAGCTAGATTATGCTTTAATAAGATGATTTCTAAGGAGAGAATGAAAGAAATTGAAGGAGTTTTCTCACTAGATAGGTGGAAGAAGTGGGAATAGTTAGACAAGAAAGGAGCATGCAGAACACGTCCTGGGATCAATAGAGTCTAGAGGATGGAGAATGAAAATGAACAGACGGAGTTCAAGAATAATAAGGTCAGGATTCTAGGCAGTCTGGCTTTTTTTTTTTTAAATGAGTTAAATGGAGTCAATGCAAGCAATTATCAGAGCAATGACAAAATTAAAATCAGTCATTTTAATGTGTCAAAAATAGCTGGGAAGAGAACAGAAGCAAAGAGACTAGTTATATTTAGTTTGTTGTTTTTATGATATAAGCCCTAGGGATGGTTCAGATAGGGTTGTATTTCAGAAACCACTGGAATAAGCTATCAGTTAATTAAGTATTTAGGTCTCTCATGTGTTCAGGCACCCCTTCTGGCTATTCTGGACTAACTGAGCCAGTGGTCAGTGCTGGAGCCCTTGGAAGAGCTGCTGCTCTGGATTCTACCATGCCAAGGATTAATTAGGTCCCCTCTGTGGTACACAGGCGACCTTCAAGGTTATTCCTGGTAGCACTTACAGATTATATTGTGCTGGGAATCAGACTGATGTTGGCCACATGGAAAACGTACATCTTAACTCTTGTAATATCTCTTCAGCTTCTCTTAAATATATTTCTAAGGTAGTAGGGTCAATAGTATTTGCTGAGCATTTGAATGTGGAGGTTAAAGTAAAAGAGGAGTCTAGGAAGATTCCAAAGTTTCTGATAGAAAAACCTAGGAAGACAAAGTTGCTATAATCTAAGATACTGAATCAGCTTTGAGGGAGGAATGTAGTTTGACAGTCAGGACTTCATTTCAGACATAAAATATGAGATGTCTATTTTATTTTAACATAAATTGAAAATTTTATTTTATTTTATTTATCTATTTTTTTAAAGTGAAAATTTTAATTAGGCAACTTGAGTATTAGAGAGGGTTTGAAATGCAGATGAGGGAATTGTTTGGAAGACAGGTAGCATCTAATGGCTTCAGTCTAGATCAGATCACTAAGAAAATGAGTATTGATAAAAGAAGAAAAGGATTGGTTTAGGATAGTCTACTAATAAGAGTGCAGAGAACTAGAAGCAAACGAAGAGAGATTATTAAACAAGAGTCAACAGTGGAGAGGTCAAGTGAATTGTTTCAAGAATTAACCCTAGAATTTGGTACTGGGCAGACTGCTGGATTATCTAGTGGTTTGGCTAAAATTTGAAATGATGGAAATACTCAACTGTGGCATGAAAATCTGCTTGCAAAGGGGAATAAAGAAATTAGCTGCTGGCAGGAACTATAATTTCATTAAAATTTGATTTTCTCAAAGTAGACATGGAATAGAGGTTCAAATGAAAGGATTTTATGTGGGAATAAAATTGAGGGTTTATTTTTTGGGGGGGAATAACATAATAAAACAGTTAGGGGACTGAAGAAGTCAAGGAGGCATGAGGCGGCATCTGAAGATCTATTATGAGAATCAGGAGCCCATTGACGGTGATGTTGCTTAAATACCAAGGCTTCTGGTCAACACAACCTTCCAGATTCTTTCTTTCATGGCTAAACTTCTAAGATGTCAATGAGCCCTTTGGGCAGTGTCTGAAAAATTACCTCTTCACTTCAGCTGAAGATTTATTGTACTCACAGAAATCATTATGGGTTTTGATTCCTGTCAAAAATGTATTTAGGTGTTTAACAACAAAATAGTTAAGAAAATAACTTAGTGGCCCAGACACCAATAGATCTGATATGGACATTTCTTTGTGAGGATTCACTAGCTTTCAACAGCTAAATGTTACATTGGGCTATTTTTCAGCGTTAAAGATTTATTTGTTTCAATATTTCAAGTGAGTTGAGTATGTTCTAGGGTACTGATTGTGTTTTAGGTTTCCTGATAGAAGACAATAATTGATTTCCCCCAAATGGAAAAATGGCAGTTAAGTGCTCCAAATATTAAAGCTTTTCTATTTGGTGAAATGGAAGTGCAAGCATAAATTACAACAGAGCTGGAAAATAATGACCGGTCAAAACAATGCATACAAAAATATAAGAAATATGTTTAAAAAAGATGTCAGGAATATTGAGTACACTAAGAAGGCATATTAATACAAATCAAAATAAATTGTATCCTCAATTCAAAAGCAAAGAAAACATATACTCCTTAAAAAGTTCCAGAAAAGAATGAATAACGTAAGTGAAATGTGATATAAAGATATAAAACTAGTAAGTCAGTTGAATAAGTCACAATATAGTTGCAGGATGGTAGCTCATTTCATAAAGAAACAAGAGAGGTGGCACAAATATGCAAAATAAATCATGACAAGGGGACAATAATAGTGACCAGAAACTTAAAAAACATATTACTTGTTTTAAAAATATGCTAGGGACTGGAATGATAGCACAGTGGTAGGACATTTGCCTTGCATGCAGCTGACCCAGGACAGACACGGGTTCCATCTCCAGCATCCCAGATGGTTCCGAGCAGGAGCATTTTCTGAGTGCAGAGCCAGGAGTAACCCCTGAGAACTGCCGGGTGTGGTCCCAAAAACCAGAAACAACAAAAACAAAAAATATATTAATAAATTAGAAAATTTAGATGGCATAAATAATCTCTTAGAAAATTCCAGTGCAGCAATAGAATCCAGTAGAGTTAGAAAGTATATTCAGAGCAATTTCCCAAGGAAAAAATAGAGAAAATATTGATAATATTTTAAGGCAAGTTTAGCAAAGTGTTAATAAGAAGGTGGTCTAATGCTAAAATAAGAAAAAAGGAAGGAAAACATTCTTTTTTCAAAAAGCAAATACAATGTTACCATTTAAAATGGATACCATTATCCTTGAAATAGAAAATTATAGACCTATATGCTTGAAATGAAAATGAAAAAGAATCGAATACTTAAATCCCAAAACTCCCCAAAAGAATATCACACTCCAACAATAAGATTATACCAACATCAAGTTGAAGTGTTAGATAGGAACCAAGATACTTCATTATGAGGAAATGGAAGAAATGCTCTAATAAAATCTTTGTCAAGAGAGAAATAATGCTGATTTTTATTGTGCTTGAAAACTAGTAAAGCTAATAAAAAATTGAACAGCAAGAAATAAGAACAAAATGACTGTTATTCTCTGAGCACAATAATATAAATCTTACTTTCAGAGCCATTATTTTATATGGGCAAAACATCGTTTCTATTAAGGTCAGGTCAAAGTAAGGATATTCATTATCTCCGCAACTACTTAAAATTCTTCTGAATATGAGTGGAGAAAAATGAAAAGAGTTGGGTAAAGAGAAATTAAACTTCAAAGGAAACAATGAATTTCCTGGAAAACCTTATATAATCTATGATAGTTATAACTAAAAATAATTCAGGAAGGTATAATAGGTTATATAATTGATATGCAAAATTAGTATCCTTTGTGTATTCAATAAAAAGATATGAAAGAAGAGAACATCACATTTAGAATAACTGCAGTGAATCTAAATTACTTAGGTGCACTTCTAAAAAGAAATAGTAAGAAAAAGTTTTCTGAAAGTCACAAATGTAGGCTTTAACAAATAACAGGTGCTGTACATTGTGTGACTGAAATCAATCATGATCATTCTGTAACTGATAAAAAAAACCAATTGCATTATGAACAACCACGGTGTTTAAATAATTAAAAAAAAGCATTTCTTGCTCTTGGGCCGTACACCTGAATACCAACCAATTGCATTCTCCCCCACATTGATTTCTAAATTTAGGGCATCACAATAAAAATAAGACTAGATCTGATGGTAGATAGAACATATGTTTTGTGTTTATGACCCTTGATTTTCTTTTTTTTTTGTTTTGTTTTTGGGCTACACCCAGCGGTGCTCAGGGGTTACTCCTGGCTGTCTGCTCAGAAATAGCTCCTGGCAGGCACGGGGGACCATATGGGACACCGGGATTCGAACCAACCACCTTTGGTCCTGGATCGGCTTGCTTGCAAGGCAAACGCCGCTGTGCTATCTCTCCGGGCCCATGACCCTTGTATTTCAACTCTGAGTACTGCTAGGTGGAGATCTTGGTGACTTGGCCACATCTTGGCATAGCATCCAATGATGATGGCCCCACACCCTGGACTATTCAGCACCTGCTGTATAACGGTATCATGCCTGTGTTTATAAGCATGGCTCATTTATCTCTGTTCTCTATTCACCTTATTTGGTTAAAAGTTGGGGTAACTGGAATGACAGGGAGTAGAATTATCTATTGGCTTTTCACTGATACATATAACTGTACCTCACTTGAGATGAATGCAGAGTAAACTCCTGGTGACTGTTGTGGGAAGTAACTGTGTAGTCTGCCTGTAGTTTGAACTTCTCAGAGCCTGGTTTTAAAACTCATTATCCCAAAATTAAGTATTCAAAGCAAAACTGAAAACAGTCAGGCAGAACTGCATAACTTTTATGACCTACCTTTGAAGTCACTCAGCATTGCATTTGCAACAATCAAAGGAAAAACTGATTTGGGAGAGAATTGTTAAGGGACATTAAACTCAGGGGTGTGGGGATGAATTTTTGATGTATGTTATTTAAGTATCTTCGGCACCATTGTTTATAGGGAGTGTGGGGGAAAGCAGAAACTGTATAACTCTAATATCACTACCTTATACGGTAAACAAAATTAACATGGCAAACCACTGAAATTGGTTTTTGTGTGCTTCTGGATTGATAGGACTAAAATCTATGTTACTTATTGCAAGAATGGATTAACTTTTCTGCAGAGGGGCACATGGTAAATACTACAGGCTTTGGAGGAATCCTATAGTCTCTGTTTCATCTACTCAATTCTTCTACTGAAGTTTGAAAGCAAGACCCAGATAATATGTAGTTGACTATACCTGCATGCTAACTAATAACTTATGAAAGCAAATGGCCATCTAGGTTTCTTGTATAGGACATAGGTTGCCTAGCATGACTTGTAGCATTCTGTCTAATTTTCAGACCATAATCTAATCAGGAAAGAATATCATTCAGATTTCAATCCAAATAATTTTATTTAAAAAGTGGAGAGCTTTATCCTTTCAAAATTTCAGTGACATGAGAAACAAAAGACAGATAAATGATTACTTATTCAAAGAGGCAAAAGAAGCAGGAAAGCTGATGGCTGGGACTGGACCTTGGACACTCTGAAAGACGATCACTTGCACAATTGACAAAGAAACACACACAGATGTATTAAAGTATAAGTGTTAAGTTTCCTAAAATTGATAACTACAATATACTATGTGAAAAGAAGTCCTTATTAATAAATACACAAAAATATTCAGGGTTAATAGGGAGGACTTATAATCTGGAGATAGAGAAAGTGTGTGTGTAAGAGAAGGAGACAAGGAGGTGGGAGAGAAAGCTAGGAAGTGGGAACATCATGCTAACATATTAACCAGGTAAGGAATACTGCAGGTAGGATATTTGCCTTGCACGCAGCCAACCTGGGTTGGCTGGTTCCCAGCACCACAAGTGGTCCCCTGAGCCCAGCAGGAATGATTACTACTGAGTGCAGAGTGAGGAGTAAGTCTTGAGCACTTACTGTGTGGGTATTGCTCCAACACAAACAAACAAAAACTGTGATCCTGAAAGATAGTAGTGGGGTTAAGTACCTTGCATATGGCAGACCCTGAGCATAGAGCCAAAACAAAAGCCAAAAAAAGTTAGCAATTAGTATTTCTGAATAATGGGTATATGAAAATTATTTGACTATTCTTGCCACTTTTGTATTGTTGAAATTGTTTGTAAATAAAATGCTAAAGTAGATAAAACTAGATGTGTATCTATCACATTTCACTACATAGATCCTATGTATTCACTATGCATTATCTGATATAATTGTGTATCTATATATCCACTATATATGTCTTATATACATATTATGTCTCTATATTCACTCTGTATATCTAATATATATTCACTAAGTATATATCTGATATATATATATTTGAACCAAAGATTATAAGAAATTTTGAATTGCTCTGGCAGTAAAGGAAACATCAGTTTGTCCTTTTTGCTTTACTTAGAATTATAGCTTTTAGGAAATCTATAAATCTCAGAAGGGAATTATGTGGATACTTTCACTAACTTGGACCATAAAGCTCTTCTGGGTTAGTCCTGAGGGAAATTTATTTCACCTTAGCTTAGCAATACCTCATAAACTTTTAAGAATCTCAATGTGAGTCTCAAGGTTAGTATAATATTAATGTTTTGCCTTATTATTTTCATGCCGTTAGAATTTGGGCCGTGTAGTTGGGAAGCCATTAGTAATGACATTTTATGTTCACTTTTTTCTTTTGATTTAAAAGCCGCTATGATTTTTGAAGATAAGTAATTTTTTTCTTTCTCCAAAATTTAGTGATATTTTGTCATTTTCCCTTTTCTTGAACATATCACATGTTCTTAACAATCTGGTGATTTTGAAGTACAGCTAGGACATTGCCTTTCAGTTAGCTGGTCTATTAAAATGTGATTAGGAATTTCTAATAGAAGATATTTCCCCTTTTAAAATAATCCAATCATTCATTTCTTCTCCCCATTTTTTGATGGGATTAGATGTTTTTTTCTTGTAAAGTTCTGTCAGTGCCTTGTATATTTTGGAGATTAGCCCCTTATCTGATGGGTATTGGGTGAATAGTTTCTCCCACTCAGTGGGTGGCTCTTGTATCTTGGGCACTATTTCCTTTGAGGTGCAGAAGCTTCTCAGCTTAATATATTCCCATCTGTTAATTTCTGCTTTCACTTGCTTGGAGAGTGCAGTTTCTTCCTTGAAGATGCCTTTAGCCTCAATGTCCTGGAGTGTTTTACCTACGTATTGTTCTATATATCTTATGGTTTTGGGGCTGATATCAAGGTCTTTAATCCATTTGGATTTTACCTTCGTACATGATGTTAGCTGGATGTCTAAGTTCAATTTTTTGCAAGTGGCTACCCAGTTGTGCCAACACCACTTGTTGAAGAGGCTTTCTTTGTTCCATTTAGGATTTTTTGCTCCTTTATCAAAAATTAGGTGATTGTATGTCTGGGGAACATTTTCTGAGTATTCAAGCTTATTCCACTGATCTGAGGGCCTGTCCTTATTCCAATACCATGCTGTTTTGATAACTATTGCTTTGTAGTAAAGTTTAAAGTTGGGGAAAGTAATTCCTCCCATATTCTTTTTCCCAATGATTGCTTTAGCTATTCGAGGGTGTTTATTGTTCCAAATAAATTTCAAAAGTGCCTGGTCCACTTCTTTGAAGAATGTCATGGGTATCTTTAGGGGGATCGCATTAAATCTGTACAGTGCTTTGGGGAGTATTGCCATTTTAATGATGTTAATCCTGCCAATCCATGAGCAGGGTATGTGCTTCCATTTCTGCGTGTCCTCTCTTATTTCTTGGAGCAGAGTTTTATAGTTTTCCTTGTATAGGTCCTTCACATTTTTAGTCAAGTTGATTCCAAGATATTTGAGTTTGTGTGACACTATAGTGAATGGAGTTGTTTTCTTAATGTCCATTTCTTCCTTATTAGTATTGGTGTATAGAAAGGCCATTGATTTTTGTGTGTTAATTTTGTAGCCTGCCACCTTGCTATATGAGTCTATTGTTTCTAGAAGTTTTTTGGTAGAGTCTTTGGGGTTTTCTAAGTAGAGTATCATGTCATCTGCAAACAGTGAGAGCTTGACTTCTTCCTTTCCTATCTGGATTCCCTTGATATCCTTTTCTTGCCTAATCGCTATAGCGAGTACTTCCAGTGCTATGTTGAATAGGAGTGGTGAGAGAGGACAGCCTTGTCTTGTGCCAGAATTTAGAGGAAAGGCTTTCAGTTTTTCTCCATTGAGGACAATATTTGCCTCTGGCTTGTGGTAGATGGCCTTAACTATATTGAGAAAGGTTCCTTCCATTCCCATCTTGCTGAGAGTTTTGATCAAGAATGGGTGTTGGACCTTGTCAAATGCTTTCTCTGCGTCGATTGATATGATCATGTGATTTTTATTTTTCTTGCTGTTGATGTTGTGTATTATGTTGATAGATTTACGGATGTTAAACCATCCTTGCATTCCTGGAATGAAACCTACTTGATCGTAGTGGATGATCTTCTTAATGAGGCATTGAATCCTATTTGCCAGGATTTTGTTGAAGATCTTTGCATCTGCATTCATCAGCGATATTGGTCTGTAATTTTCTTTTTTCGTAGCATCTCTGTCTGGTTTAGGTATCAAGGTAATGTTGGCTTCATAAAAGCTATTTGGAAGTTTTCCTGTTTTTTCAATTTCATGAAAGAGTCTTGCCAGGATTGGTAGTAGTTCCTCTTGAAAGGTTTGAAAGAATTCATTAGTAAATCCATCTGGGCCTGGGCTTTTGTTTTTGGGCAGACATTTGATTACTTTCTTAATTTCCTCAATAGTAATGGGTGTGTTTAGATATGCTACATCCTCTTCATTCAATCGTGGAAGATTATAAGATTCCAAAAATTTATCCATTTCTTCCAGGTTTTCATTTTTAGTGGCATAGAGTTTCTCAAAGTAGTTTCTGATTACCCTTTGAATCTCTACCATATCAGTAGTGATCTCTCCTTTTTCATTCCTAATGCGAGTTATCAAGTTTCTCTCTCTTTCTTTCTTTGTTAGTTTTGCCAGTGGTCTATCAATCTTGTTTATTTTTTCAAAGAACCAACTTCTGCTTTCGTTGATCTTTTGGATGGTTTTTCTGGTTTCCACTTCATTGATTTCTGCTCTCAGCTTTGTTATTTCCTTCTGCCTCCCTATTTTTGGATCCTTTTGTTGAGCACTTTCTAATTCTATGAGCTGCGTCATTAAGCTATTCAGGTATGCCCCTTCTTCTTTCCTGATGCGTGCTTGCAAAGCTATAAATTTTCCTCTCAGTACTGCTTTTTTGACAAAGAAGAAATACAGATGGCCAAAAGACACATGAAAAAGTGCTCCACATCACTAATCATCAGGGAGATGCAAATCAAAACAACGATGAGATACCACCTCACACCCCAGAGAATGGCACACATCACAAAGAATGAGAATAAACAGTGTTGGCGGGGATGTGGGGAGAAAGGAAACTTTTATCCACTGCTGGTGGGAATGCCGTCTAGTTCAACCTTTATGGAAAGCAATATGGAGATTCCTCCAAAAACTGGAAATCGAGCTCCCATACGATCCAGCTATACCACTCCTAGGAATATACCCTAGGAACACAAAAATACAATACAAAACCCCCTTCCTTACACCTATATTCATTGCAGCTCTATTTACCATAGCAAGACTCTGGAAACAACCAAGATGCCCTTCAACAGACGAATGGCTAAAGAAACTGTGGTACATATACACAATGGAATATTATGCAGCTGTCAGGAGAGATGAAGTCATGAAATTTTCCTATACATGGATGTACATGGAATCTATTATGCTGAGTGAAATAAGTCAGAGAGAGAAAGAAAAACGCAGATTGGTCTCACACATTTGTGGGTTTTAAGAAAAATGAAAGACATTCTTGCAATAATAACTTTCAGACACAAAAGAGAAAAGAGCTGGAAGTTCCAACTCACCTCAGGAAGCTCATCACAAAGAGTGATGAGTTTAGTTGGATAAATAACTACATTTTGAACTGTCCTAATAATGAGAATGTATGAGGGAAATTGAGAACCTGTTTAGAGTACAGGCGGGGGTCGGGTGGGGAGGAGGGAGACTTGGGACATTGGTGATGGGAATGTTGCACTGGTAAAAAAAAAAAAAAAAAGAAAGAAAAATAAATAGAAGATAAAAATACTCACCAGAAAGAAATGACAAAAAAAAAAAAGTGTCTATTATCTCCTCCAGGCATTGTTCTCCATTGTACCTGAAAGCAGAGTCTTTTGTTTCATGTAGTTTATATTCTGTTTGGGTGAATGAAAAAAAAAAGGCAAAACTTAAGTAAAATAAGACTTCTTCGTTGAGTTTTGGGGGCCACACTTATCTATTCTATGAGTCCTCTGCACTCAGAGATCAGTACTGTCAGACTCTAGGGACTATAGGGATGCTGGTGACAAAACCCTGATTGACTGCCAGCAAGGCAAAAAAAAAAAAAAATAAATAAAATAATCCAATCATGAGCATAACAGAGCAAAATTTAGGCTTGGCATTTTGCTGTAGAGTTACATTTGTGTACCTCATTTTGGGATATATTACGCAGGAGGAAACAGTTGCACTGTGATGCATCACATAACATTTCAGTGCTTTGTGTGTGACAAAGTTTGCTGTCACATATTCGTTTTATTTATGAAGTGATTCACCAGATAATTACAATTGAAATATTTCAATTTTTGAAGTATTTGCTAAGTGAAAAATGAAGTTTTGCTAAGTAAAATTATAAACCATGTGCTTCCAAAACAGTAAGTCAACTGTGCACATAGTCCCCCTTACCTACAGGGGATCCTCTTCCCAAATCCCCAATGGATGCTTGAACTACCCCCAGTATAAACCCTACATCATTGTAATGTAACATTTGTTGTAATAAAAGTGAGTGTGGTCTTAAAAATACCTTAGTGCATGATTTCATTGTTCCTTACAGCTGTATGGTATCGCATTGCGTATATGTATCACATCTTCATAATCCATTCATCTCTGATTGGACGCCTTGGTGACCCCATGTCTTAGTTATTGTACTAAGTGCAGCAATAAATAATGGGAAGGTAGGGGCTGATGGAGTCTGGGAACACTGGTGCTGGGAGTTGACACTGGTGGTGGGGTTGGTGTTGGAATATTATATGTCTATAACTCAATTATTTGTAAATCATTGTTCTTTAAATAAATTTTTTTTTAAATACCTCAATGCAAACGTTCTCAAACCCTGGTTGATCACTGACAGACTGTGGCATATCTTTCAGTTTCAGTAGAGATATCTTCATAAGGGTTCATGAAATCGTGATCTTTCTGTTTTGCTTTCATACTCTTCTGCTGATGTAGTTACCAGTCCTTTCAAAAGCAGCCCATTTTATTTTATTTATTTTTATTTTTATTTATTTTTTGGGGGGCCATACTTGGTGGCACTCAGGGATTACTCCTGGCTATGCACTCAGAAATCACTCCTGGCTTGGGGAACCATATGGGATGCCAGGGAATCAAACCACAGTCCGTCCTAGGCTAGTGCACACAAAGCAGATGCCTACTGCTTGCACCACCACTCAGGACTCTTATTTTATTTTTTAATAATTGAAGAAATATGCACTTTGTGTTATTTTTTAAATCTTTTTATGACATACAAGTTTATCTAATTCACATATTCTTTAGCCCACATGTATTTAGTTAACACAAACTAAATCTACAGTGTATTTTGATATATAACTTACAATGTTTTCTTGTTAGCTTTTCTGATTCCTTCAGTTTTCATTAGCAAAGTTTCCATTCATAACATTTTGGTAATTGCCATATTTATTCAACACAGATGCTCAAAGATTTACACATTGTATTTTAATAATAATAATAATACTAGTATTATAATATATATTACATAACAATACTATTATTATTATTATTAAAGCCAACTAATATGTACTGAGGTCATACTTTCTTTGGGGTGTGTTGTAAACACTTCGCACAACATATTTTTTGAGTGGGGGAAGTGGCTTTCAAGCAGTGTTTAGGGGTTGGCTGCTGATCTTGGAGCTACTTGGTCTTCTGTGTCTGTACTTCTCAGACAGTTGAAAGCTCATTCTGATGCTGCAGTGTTGCTTGTTTCAGGGGTCTTCTGGCCACAAGAGCCATAACTAGTGAAACTCAGGGGCATATAATGGGGGACCCAATTAGAGACCTCGAGCATGCCAGGCATGCAATCCAACCCTTTGAACCATCTCCTTGTGCCCATTAATAAATTAATTCATTTATTTGCAAAAGCAAACAGGTAAACATGCTATTTCTATCTCATTTTATAAATAAGAGAACTGAAGCATAGCAGTCTCACATAGTCTAATGATTGTCCAACTAGGAAACAGCAAAATCAGGATTATAGAAGTGTAAGATGTTTATTATGTTCATTGGCCATTTATCATCACTTTCACTCTCTGTACAAACTATACTTTATGTTGACCAAGTCAGACATCACTGAATCTTAACAATAAAGTAAGTTCATTACTTTTCCTGGCCCTCTTATGATATTTTATGGATATTTTTATGTAACATAGACTTCTATTATATGTTAATATTATTTTGATCAGTAGTTGCCCCATAGATAACAAAACTTTTCACTTAGCTCATTGATTTTCAAATATAATTTTTGTGAAATAGGCAGACTTTGTCTTGTACCTGTCTACTAAATATTGGAACCTCAGGCAACATTGGATAATAGTATCAATACATGATAGCAAAACATTAATAGTTTTGTTGCAAAATCTGATGGAACTGAAATAGAGAACAGATTATGCATAATCAGAGTGAAGTTTTTCTATGCTTGTCTTTCTAAGAAAGTAACTATCCACAATAAGCAATACAGTGACTATCAACTATTATATTTATGCATGTTTTGTTACTGGGTTATTAACATGGTTAGAATTATGAGATCCCCATAATTTTGCTTCTTTATTTTATTTCCATTTGTTCTCCTTTTCCCTTTTCTCTAAATAGCTTCCTATATCATTTCCTTAGAAAGGTCTTTATTCTCTTGGCTTTTCTGCATCTGAGGATTTCATATTCATCCTTGAAAGGCCTTTTTTGAAAGAGCAGAATTCTGTGTTGTAATTAATTTTAGAACTTTACAAAGAATTATGCCACTTTCTCCTGGACTCTATCGCTTCAGAATTTTTTTGACCACACTGGTGATGCTCAGGGGCTACTTTGGGTATGTTTTTTAGGATTTTTCCCACACAATGCTTGTGGGGAGCATATGCAGAGACAGGAATGGAACCAGGGTTGACTGCATGCAAGGCCAGTACTTCAGTCTCTGTCCTATCTTCATGAATCTTCTCCATGATTTCTGATAATAAAATTATTGTCATCTGAACTGTTGCTTTCTTCTAGGAAATTTATCATTTAGCTTCTTTTGAGTCTTTTTTTTTTTCACTGTTAGTTTTGAGCAACTTGAGTGTAATGTGTTTGACTGTGGATTTCCTTGAGTTTGTTGTTTGTTGTTCATTCAGATTGTCAAGGCTGTTGAACTGTTCACTTATCAGCTAAATTCTTCCTATGGCAACCGTTCTTGAACTTGCAACATGCATTTTAAGCGTGTCAATTTTAACTTTAACTAATCTTCTATCATCAGTTCACATGTAGCATCAAAACTTAGAACAGTAAGACCAGTACAATACTTGTCTCAAATATAGGCAGGGGGTGTGGGAGGAGGAGGAGAAAGATGGGGGCATTGGTGGTGGGAATGTTTCACAGGTGAAGGAGCCTGTTCTTTTTATGACTGAACTCTAACTGCAAACATGTTTATAATTTTGCAATTATTTTTAATTTTAATAATAAAACAAATAGAAAAGTAAGAGTAGGAGCCAGAGTGATAGCACAGCAGTAGGGCATTAGCCTTACATGTAGTCAACCAGGGACAGACCTGGGTTCAACCCTCAGCATCCCATATTGTCCCCCGAGTCTCCCAGGAGCAATTTTTGACCATAAATCCAAGAGTAACTTCTGATTACCCTTTGAATCTCTGCCATATCAGTAGCGATCACTCCTTTTTCATTCCTAATACGAGTTATCAAGTTTCTCTGTCTCTCTTTCTTTGTTAGTTTTGCCAGTGGTTTATCAATCTTGTTTATTTTTTCAAAGAACCAACTTCTGCTTTCGTTGATCTTTCAGATTGTTTTTTTGGGTTTCCACTTCATTGATTTCTGCTCTTAGCTTTGTTATTTCTTTTTGTCTCCCTATTTTTGGTCCAACTACTTTGAGAAACTCTATGCCACTAACAATGAGAACCTGGAGGAAATGGATAAATTCTTGGACTCTTATAATCTCCCACAGTTGAATGAAGTGGATGTAGCATATCTAAACACCCCCATCACTATTGATTAAATTCAAACGGTAATCAAATGTCTGCCCCAAAACAAAAGCCCAGACCTAGATGGATTCACTAATAAATTCTTTAACATTTTCCAAGAGGAACTACTACCAATCCTGGCAAGACTCTTTCATGAAATCGAAAAAAACGGGAACACTTCCAAATAGCTTTTATGAAGCCAACATCACCTGAATACCTATACCAGACAGAGATGCTACCAAAAAAGAAAACTACAGACCAATATCACTGATGAATGCAGATACAAAGATTCTCAACAAAAACCTGGCAAATAAGATTCAATGCCTCATTAAGAAGATTATCACTACGATCAAGTAGGTTTCATCCCAGGAATGCAAGGATGGTTTAACATCCATAAATCTATGAACATAATGCATAACATCAACAACAAGAAAAATTAAAATCACATGATCATATTAATAGATGCAGAGAAAGCACTTGATAAGGTCCAACACCCATTCTTGATCAAAACTCTCAGCAAGATGGGAATGAAAGGAACCTTTCTGAATATAGTTAAGGCCATCTACCACAAGTCAGTGGCAAATATTATCCTCAATGGAGAAAAACTAAAAGCCTTCCCTCTAAATTCTGGCACAAGACAAGTCTGTCCTCTCTCACCACTCCTATTTAACATAGCACTGGAAGTACTCACTATAGAAATTAGGTAGAAAAAGATATCAAGGGAATCCAGATAGGAAAGGAAGAAGTCAAGCTCTCACTGTTTGCAGATGACATGATACTCTACTTAGAAAATCCTAAAGACTCTACCAAAAAACTTCTAGAAACAATAGATTCAATAGAAAGGTGACAGGCTACAAAATTAACACACAAAAATCAATGGCCTTTCTATACACCAATAGTAATAAGGAAGAAATGGACATTAAGAAAACAACCCCATTCACAATAGTGCCACACAAACTCAAATATCTTGGAATCATCTTGACTAAAAAGTGAAGGACCTATACAAAGAAAACTTTAAAACTTTGCTCCAAGAAATAAGAGAGGACACGTGGAAACGGAAACACACACCCCGCTCATGGATTGGCAGGATTAACATTATCAAAATGGCAATACTCCCTAAAGCATTGTACAGATTTAATGTGATCCCGCTAAAGATACCCACGATATTCTTCAAAGAAGTGGATCAGGCACTTTTGAAATTCATTTGGAACAATAAGAATATGGGAGGAATTACTTTCCCCAACTTTAAACTTTACTACAAAGCAATAGTTATCAAAACAGCATGGTATTGGGATAAAGACAGGCCCTCAGATCAGTGGAATAGGCTTGAATACTCAGAGAAAGTTCCCCACACATACAATCACCTAATTTTGATAAAGGGGCAAGAAATCCTAAATGGAGCAAAGAAAGCCTCTTCAACAAGTGGTGTTGGCACAATTGGATAGCCACTTGCAAAAAATTGAACTTAGACCCCCAGTTAACATCATGTACGAAGTTAAAATCCAAATGGATTAAAGACCTCGATATCAGATCTGAACCCATACAATATATAGAACAACACGTAGGCCAAACACTCCAGGACATTGAGACTACAGGCATCTTCAAGGAGGAAACTGCACTCTCCAAGCAAGTAAAAGCAGAGATTAACAGATGGGAATAGATTAAGTTGAGAAGCTTCTACACCTCAAATGAAATAGCACCCAGGATACAAGAGCCCCCAATGAGTGGGAGAAACTATTCATCCAATACCCATCAGATAAGGGGATAATCTCCAAAATATACAAGGCACTGACAGAATTTTACAAGAAAAAAAATCTAATCCCATCAAAAAATGGGGAGAAGAGATGGACAGACACTTTGACAAAGAAGAAATACAAATGGCCAAAAGACACATGAAAAAATGCTCCACATCACTAATCATGAGGGAGATGCAAATCAAAACAACCTTAGACCACAGAGACTGGCACACATCACAAGGAATGAGAACAAACAGTGTTGGCGGGGATGTGGTGAGAAAGGAACTCTTATCCACTGCTGGTGGGAATGCCGTCTAGTTCAACCTGTGGAAAGTGATATGAAGATTCCTCCAAAAACTGGAAATCGAGCTCCCATATGATCCAGTTCTATCACTCCTAGGAATATACCCTAGAAAAACAAAAATACAGTACAAAAATCTCTTCCTTACACCTATATTCATTGCAGCACTATTTACCATAGCAGGACTCTGGAAACAACCAAGATGCCCTTCAACAGTTGAATGCCTAAAGAAACAGTGGTACATATACACAATGGAATATTATGCAGCTATCAGGAGAGATGAAGTCATGAAATTTTCCTGTACATGGATGTACATGGAATCTATTATGCCGAGTTAAATAAGTCAGAGAGAGAGAGAGAGAGAAAGAGAGAGAGAAAATGCAGAATGATCTCACTCATCTATGGGTTTTAAGAAAAATGAAAGACATTCTTGCATTAATTATTTTCAAACACAAAATAGAGAAGGGCTGGAAGTTACAGCTCACCTCATGAAGCTCACCACAAACAGGGATGAGTTTAGTTAGATAATAACTACATTTTGAACTATCCTAATAATCAGAATGTATGAGGGAAATAGAAAGCCTGTCTAGAGTAAAGACGGGGGTTGGGTGGGGAGGTGGGAGTTTTGGGACATTGGTGATGGGAATGTTGCACTGGTGATGGGTGGTGTTCTTTACATGACTGAAACCCAAACACAATCATGTATGTAATCAAGGTGTTTAAATAATATATAACAGCTAAATTCCATGGGATTGAAGATACACAAGTGAAATAACTATGTTGTCGGTCATTTGAGTTTAAATTTTGTTTTAAATTTAACTTGTTTAAAATAAACAATGAAGTACAGACTATAAACCATCTGTACTATGTAAAATGACCTAGAACTATGGTTTCTAAGTACTTTGGATATCTAAATTCTGAGAAGAACCTCTTGGTTATGCTGGAGTTTAGAAAGTTGCATTTGACACTGTTTCTTGCTTCAGTATTCTATGGTAAAGTTTATGCTTAATTTTTATAAAAATGACTATATGAAAAACTTTTAGTTGTTCTATTGTGCCTGACTATTGATAATTGGATTGAGCAGATCCCATCAGTTTGGGGCCTCTGCAGCAGTGCTTGTGGTCCAGTGGCTTTTCCCAGTGATCCTCTGGCTCTATTCAGTGCTCAGGCTTAGGGATGTTGTGCTGGTGCAACTGTCTGGTAGATGCTCAGGTTAACTAGTGTTGCTAGAGGAAGAGAGAGAAGACAAAGACAGAGAGACAAGGAGAGAGGCAGAGAGAGGAGAACAGAGAGAAGAGAAGAGAAAAAGAAGAAAAGAGAAGAGAAAAGAAAAGAGAGGATAAAGAGGGGAGAATGTGTTGAGAGACAGAGAGAGAGAGGAGAGAAGACAAAGAGAGAAAGAATGAGAGTGAGATGGGAGAATGAATGTGTCCATCATTTCTTCCTTAACCTTCTACTTTCCAGGATTCCCTAGAACCCAGCCAGAATATCAAGGAAATTCATATTTTAGGGTATTATTTTTGGAAGTTTTGATAGGAGATGCAAAGAACTCTGGAAAGCAAAGCCAGGTTCTAACCAAGAGGTCAGGAATCAGGGCACTGCTGAAACTGGAGCGGGTACGTCTAAGATATTTTGTCTGTGATTTCAATGACTCACTGCCTCTGAGCAAAGTTGATCCTCTTGAAACATTTATTGATGAAATTTTATTTTTTTGGTTGAATCACCGTGAGATTCAGTTACAAAGTTGAGTTGAGTTTCTGTCATACACTGTTCCAATACCAATCCCTTATTTAGTGCATACTGCCTGCTGCTAATGTCCCCAGATTCTCTCTCTCTCTCTCTCTCTCTCTCTCTCTCTCTCTCTCTCTTTCTCTTTCTCTCTCTCTCTCTCTCCCCTCTCCCTTTCCTTCTGCCTTCCCTATTAGCTAGCCACTTGCAATACTGTTACAGAAGGGGTATCATGCATATCACTTTATTTCCTTTCAGCACCCAGTTCTTGTTCAGACAGATCATTTCCAACTATCACTATCATAATGGCCCCTTCTCTCTCCTCACTGCACCCTCCCACCTCTTCGTGGCCAACTTCTTAGCAGTGCCCAGTCTTCCTGGCCCTCATTTGTGTTGTCTTCCTCATAGAATACTATGTTCTCTTTTTCAGAGACATTTACAGATAAAGGCCTATATATGAACAATAAAGTTTTCCTTTCGCTCTTGGACACATTGGCACACTGTTTTTGAGGGGTGCATTTGGGTCACAACCCATGGTACTCAGAGGTTGTTCCTGACTCTGTGCTTAGAAATTACTCCTGGCAGGCTTGGGAACCTTATGGGATACCAGGGATTGAACCTGGGCTGGTCATGTGTAAGGCAAATATCCTTCCCACTGTGCTATCACTTCAGCCCCCCAAATTGACATTATTGCAATTGAAAAGTTTAATTTATGGAAAGATCAAATCTTGCTCAACTTCAGCCATCACATCTAACATAGTGAAGCTAGCCCACAACTCAGAATTTATTTCTTATTAAGTGAGCACTAGTTATACTTCATTTGCTAATAAGATTGTGGTATTCTGTTCATTATGGTATTTGTAACTTAGTTTTCAACAGTACTTGCAATTATTATTTCTCTTTTTCTCACAGCATCAAACACGTGGCTTGTTCCAGAAACCAAAGGAGCTATTGTTCAAGGCGGCTATGGCCATACCAGTGTGTATGATGAGATAACCAAGTCTATATATGTTCATGGAGGCTATAAGGCATTACCAGGCAATAAATATGGATTGGTAGATGACCTTTATAAGTACGAAGTTAATACTAAGACTTGGTGAGTAGAACGGTGAAAAGTATGACAAGAACATTTGTCATTTATAGTTTCTATTTTTAAAATAATTTTTGGTATTGAATATTCAAGGAAGCAAACTTGAGTTTTTCAGTTTTCTTTTAATTCGTGATTTTCTGTTACGTTATTTCACAAATGCACAAAATGATAGTTTTATCTATATACTATAGTACATTACCTGTATAGTAGAAATGATTGACTTTGAAATGGTAGATTGTTTGTGTAAACTCACTGTAGCCATTACTTAGAAGTGCTGAGAAATAAGTGTTCATTTCAGATGAGCAGTTTGTTTACCACTAGAATTTGGAGCTTTGCTGTTATCTGTCCTGATATTTGTTCTTTGCACTCAAGTTGTTACTGTAAATTGCAAAAAGCTTGTGTTTTTTTTAAATTTGCCAAGTTTCATTATCTTATTTCCTGTGAGATACAAAGCTTATGACTTTATGTAGACTTCTTTTTTTGTGGTTGTTGTTACACACAGGCTTACATTACACCTCTTGTATTAGCTTTGTTATGCAAGTGTTACTGAAATTGCTGTGTTTGTGGATGTTCCTCTATTCAGCCTTATTTCACTTTGCCTAATTCCTCTTCAAATCATGCTGTATCTGCCCACTAAGGAGGTCTGACTGTCCCCAATCTTCATAATCCAGCTCTTGGTTAATTAAGGATGAATTCCTTGTGCCTGTGCATAGATGTGAGTGGTATCTTATTAATATTTTAACTCCAATACCCTGATTACTATTGTGAATAGGCATCTCTGTGTTTGTTTGCGCTTGTTTTTCCAATTTAGCAGATTCCCTAGGTATAAACATGTTCTCTGTATGTTCGATATACTGTTCATTAATTTTTCATATATTGATTCCTGGATATATACATTTTAAAATACAATTTTTGCTATACTCATTTCCCTTTGTAAATGTGGAAATGACTTTGTTGCTTTAAGTCACTGCATATTCTTTTAACTTCTTTTATGGAGATATTCTATGTGTCTAAATAAAATAATGTTCTACCATATGATTTACTCTTCCCCTTTTCATCAGATACATATTGTTTTAAAGAAATATGGAATTTAAAAAAAGGACCATGTGTGTGTGGGCAAAACTAAAACCAACCAAACAGAAAACAAGACCTTTTCTGTATAGCTTTTTATTTTTACTCATTTTAGTTAAATATAACTCAGATAAATTGCCTTTATATTTTGTAAATACTAAATGGATTAAATAACTTCCTTTTATATAATATATTCAATTATATTTTACATATTTAATTGCAATTTATTACCTATTTTAATATTAATAATGATTTCTTGCTTTGCTATAATTATAAGAATAATTGTGGTGTCATGAGATTATGCTATAATTAATCTAATTGAAGCAACCCTTTTTATTTTTGTGTATATTAAAGCTATTAATTACCCCCTCAAAGGATGGGACTGGAGAGATCTTATCAGGACTAAGGTGTTAACCTTGCATACAACATACCAAATTCAAATCCTGGTACCACATTTACTTCCTTGAGCACAGCCAAGAATAACCCCTGAACACAGCTGGATGCAGTTTGACCTCTCTTTATTTGCTGCACCCCCAAAAGAGCAATGATACATTTGCATGATAGGAACAGCATGGTTTTCAGTAATAATAGTGGATATTAGAATGCTCATCTCAAGATGTTAATAGGAATGAGTGGATTTTAAAAAGTCATGGTGTTTTTTGAATAAAGTCAGATGAGAGAATTAGTTTTTGTTTATTGCTTGAGATGTTGGGTGTTTCCTTCCCTGCCTAAAAATTTTGTACCCCATATACCATCAACCTTGCCGATTTTGTAAATGCACAGATACTTTGGAACTTTGCAACTATTAACATAAAGTGCTTTGTAGACTATTTTGAATGTTTCATTAGAAAGATATTTATTACAGATAAGTCTAACATCTTGATATTTTAGCAGGTCTTTCTTTAAAAAATCAGGAAAATTATCAAGTGAACAATAAAATTATATTCTTAAAGTTTGTAGTATTCTTGAAGACTCTGATAAAATTATAAGCCAAAAGTAATCATTATCAGTTTTTCAAGTTTGTAATTACATATGGATTGAGCCAGGTTTATTAAATACCCAATGTAATTTAATGTTAAAATGTTGCTATTCTATGTTGTTTCATACTAGATTACTTTCTTCAAAGCAGTTTTAAGGAAATTGAACAGAATCCCCAACTACACATATTGCCACTCCAAATTCCTTTATTTTTATAATATTTTATTAGTATGTTACATTTATTAGTATAGTACATGGTGATTACTGCTGAATCAATATTAATGCATTGTTATTCACTAAAATCCATAGTTTATATTAGGATTCATTTTTGTGCTATAGATTCTGTGGATTTTCCCAACTGCATACTGACAGGTTCTACTTTTGCTACATTTCACTGCCCTAAAAATCAACTTTCCTTCCCCTATTCATCCTTCCCTCCCTCTAAACTCTTGGAAACCACTGATATACTTTTACTATCTCTTTTATTTCACCTCTAATTGGAAGACATTTCCTAGAATGTCTGATCATTAGAATCAAATAGTATGTGCTCTCTTTAGATTGGTTTCATTCACTTGGCAATCGGCATGGTTCCCTTCCTGTCTTTTCATGACTCAATAGCCCATTTCTTTTGTTGCTGAATAATATTCCACAATGTGGATGTGCTGCAGTTTATCCATTTCCCTATTGGGGAACATTTTAGTAGCTTCCAAGTTTTGACAATCACGAATAAAGCTGCTATAAATATCCGTGCGCAGGTGTTTATGTGGGAGAAGTTTTTAATTCTTTTGGTGAAACACCAGGGAGTGCAAACTAGATCATATGGTAAGAGACTGTTTAGCCTCTAAGTAACTACACAGTTGTCTTCTGAACAGTGTTGTAATACTTTTTCATTCCCACCAGGGATGAAAGAGAATTTGTGTTGCCAGCATTTGTTTCAGTATTTTGAATTTTAGCCTTCCTAATAAGTTGTGCAGTTATTATTTCATTATTATTTTTACTTGATGTTTCTGATGATATAAGTTTCTCTGAACATGTTTTTATTTGCTTATTTGATGGGAAGGTATCTTCAGACCTTTGCATATACATCAAAAACAACTTTTGTTTTCCTTAGCTTTTGTGGATATCACATCCTGTGGGCTCTAGTGCCAGGCCCAATTACAACCTTTTGGTGTAATATGCTTCTATCAAACAATTTTCAAGTGTTTAATCAACCTGAGATACCTAGCTATATCCCATCCACTCAGTTATTAGACTTAAACTATTTGTAGCTTACATTTCTCCCTACTGGGGCTATTTCCCCTTTGATTCATATCATTTATTTATAAAATGAAAGTAATCTAGTGATATTAAAGGAAAACAGACAAATAGGACTTAAAAATGGGTGATGTTTTTATTTTAAAATGCATAATTAAATTATCTCCCATGTTTGGTGGGGGATATGGTGACATGATATGTGCGAAAGGTGTTATACATTGTATGTACATGACTGAAGCTCCAGTTATGAACAATTTTGTCACTGTGAACAAAACCCAACTGTATTTTGAATAACCTTGTAATCTCGGTGTTTAAATAAAGTAATGAAAAAAATCTCCCATGTTTGACTGTGTTATAATTTATTATATATTTTGTCTTATATTTTCTTGAGGGGTGGCACACCTAATGATGTGTAGTGGTTGCTCCCTGGCAGTGCTCAGGGGAGTACATAGGAAGCTGGGGATCGAACCCAGATAGGCTGCATGTAAAGCCAAGTATTTTTTGTGCTGTGATATCTCATCTGGCCCTTGTTTCATGGTTTTTGTATCAGCTCTGAAAAACTAGTCAGAATATTTATTTCTGCAACTCTTGCACTTAGTTTTTTTTATTTGAGTTAAGGTTTTTGTATACATTATAAAGGATGATACAAATTACTCTTCCTTTTGCATGTAAAAGTCCAGTTTATGGGAAGTTCTGTTAAAAAGTGCAATCTTTCCTTTATTGACTATACATGTGCTTTGCATTTCTACATGAAGTTTTAGAATCTTTTAATATTTTGGAAATAAAGGTTAAATGGGATATTTAGCAAGGAATTCAATTCATATAACAATTTGATGTGAAAGGTCATCTTAGCAATATTTAGTTTCTAATCCATGAGAATCATAAAATCTTCTAATTTTTAAGATCTATTTTCTATTTCCATAATCTCTTATCCAATAGTTTTATTGGGTTAGTGATTTATTTTACTTTTTGTGGATTCATCTTCAGTGGGACTTGGAGGACCATACAGTGGGCAGACTGAATTTGAAGCCTCTGTGGGAAAGACACATGCTCCACTCCTTGAAGCTATGTCCTTTGCCCTTCACTTTCTCATTTTTTGTAGAATAAGTTTCACACTTGCTTCCTAAGTATTTCTGTTTTTTTTTTGTGCATACTATTCTAAATAAAAGAAATTATTTTTACCCTAAGGATATTTTTTATTGGTATTCTATAGAAAGAGCAATTGAATTTTGTTTTTCTTTCACTCTCCAAATTCGCTGAAGTCATTTAGTTCTAATAGTGTTTTAGGAATTCATTAGAATTTCTATATGCAAGTAGCAGTTGTTCTACTTTTTTTTTTCCAGTTCCTATGTGGATATCCTTATTTTGTTTCCTTGCCTATTTCTCTGCCTATAGCCTCAAATACAATTTTGAATAGAGATGACATCTTTGTTTTGTTCTTGACCTAAGGGAAAATTTCATTTTTCACCATTAAATGTGATGTCATCTGCAGTTTCCTTGTGGATGTGCCTTGTATTAGTTTTTCTGAGACTTCTGAGACAAATGACCTCAAGCTGGGTAGCTTCAAACAAGAAAAGTGTGTTTTTCTTACAGGTCTGAAGGCCAGAAGTCCAAGATTCAAGTGTGAAACAGGGCAAAGTTCTATAAAGAGTTTCTAGGAGAAATTCTATTCCTTACCTCTTGGACCCATTGATGACTGTAGCATCCTAGGTTTGTGGTTGAATTACTCCAATGTCTACTTCCATGGTTATATTTCTCCTTTGTTTCTCTGTGTTTCTTGAGGATTCACTCACATTTCAGTCTGTGAGATGTAATACTTTCATTTTATGGAACATTCTTCATCTTGGGAATTTGCTTATATTTCAATTTGAGATATGCAATTCTTTTTCCATTTATAATGTATTCTCTTTCTTGGACAATGCTGGTATCTCAACCTTGGCTATGTAGTTTCCTTATTTTACATTATGGCACGTTCTTCACCAGCCTGAGAGGTGTACTCTTGCCTTACTTCTCTAAAGAAGTCTAAGTTCTCTCTCAAATATCTCTCTCTTTTATTCCTACACACATAATTAAAATTATTTTACTTTTAAAAGGAGGCTACTTGGAGCCAGAGCAATAGCACAGCAAGTAGGGCGCTTGCCTTGCAGGTGGTCAACCTGGGTTTGATCCCCGGCATTCCATTTAATCCCCAGAGCATGCCAGGAGTGATTTCTGAGTGCAGAGCCTGTAGTAACCCCTAAGCACTGTCCGGTATGGCCCCCAAAACCTCCCCTAAATAAAGAGACAACTTGTCATTGGTTTATCTACTAGATAAAATAGGGTAGTTTTCTCATTTTGAGAGCCTTAATTTAATTATATCTGCGAGAAAACAAGAAAAAAAAAGGGATGGGGAGGCTACCTCTACATATGGACACAAACATTAAGAGTTAAAACTATTAAGGAAGTGTGTCTACAGAAACATACAAAGAAAATATTAATATCCCTATTAAGTCTTTTGAGATAGTCTGAGGAGGTGGAGGAAATAAGATCCAGGGCACATTTTCATCTTGTAGACTCTAAGAAATGGTTTGCAGCAGTCAGGTATAAGGTAGTGTCCTTAAGCTGGGGTCTTGGTAGCAAGCAACAGTCCACAATAAAGGGAGGTGGGAGAAAGAGGGCCTCATAGAATGAGTCAGTAGGAGTGGTGGCTACAGTGGTGGCTACAGCTTCTTGCTTGTAGATGGGGGACTGAGAGAGTGTCTTTTTGCTTTGGGAGCCAGGTGGCAGCTTGCTTGGGCTGGGAGAAGGTCCTAGTTCCTGAGGAATTAAGAACTGAGGGTAAAGAGGTTATGTACAATACCGATTAAACAAACATGGAGGAGTCCACCATATACACACTTACACTCGCTTATAGACAGACATTGGAGGTCTATTCTTAGGTTGTAGTTGGAGGCCTGACCTTTATGGGCTGGGTCAGAGTATTTTAAAAAATTGGGGCTGACATGGTGGTGAGGGGAAGGTTTTCCAATTCTAGGTTTTCCAAATTCACCATTTCATCAATGATGGGGGTAAACTTTGCTAAATAAAGCTTTCAGGTTAGATTGTGTACAGAGCATTTTAGGATAAACATAATTTTCACATCTAGAGTACTTAGCAATATAGTAGTGAGCACTATAAGAGGAGTCTATCTCATGTAGTATTGTGTATTGTGCCTTGTGTATCAGGTTCCTCTCTGAAAGGAAACTGACAGTGTGGGCATTATGATATAATAGTAACATAGCTTGAATTGAAAAAAGAAGATAATAGTAATTTGCAAACACATACTCAGTAAATGGAGCCCATAACAAAAGTATATGTTGTGCATTGTCTATTTCCGTGGTCTCTATGGACATAAGCTTTAGATCATAGTAGCAGACATAATTGAAAGGAAATGGATAAATTGGAGTATTTTGTCGTCACTGTCATAAAGAGCATTGTATTTGAAGTGTAATATGATAAAACACTGACATGCAAAATTAGGGCATCCAACCTCTATCTCCAAGAACCACTGTGGACAAAGAAATCGAAGAATTATTTTATACTTAATAATACACTAAAACATACTGATACAGAGCACCTCAGTAGAAGTCTCTGGCTTCCAATCAAATTCTGTTCCTGTTTCTGTGGATAAAAACGTTAGAACATTATTATAGGCCTCTGTAGTGAGAGGTTGATTGAACATTTGTTTAATCTAAATAGCTGTTTTAGTTGTTGCATGTTTCTTTGTAATATAAAAGAAAGTAAAGGCTTTGTGTTTGTGTTTCTCCTCTTCCACTTGATTTGTGTCCTTCTCGCTATACCCTGGCACCTATGGTGTTTGGAATATCTACCAGTTAGGCCATTGTGTTTCTTCATGGAGTTATTCTAAATACCACATATATTGATATCATTGTGTCTTTATCCTTCTGGCTTACTTCATTTAACATAATATCTTCTAGTTCCATCCATGTTGCTACAATTTTTGCATAATTGTATTATTTCTTACTGCTATGTAGTATTATGTATATAATTATGTATATTATTATATATATAATACATATATATTATGTTATATACCAAATCTTCATGATCCATTCATCTGTTGTTGGACATCTAGGTTGATTCCAAGTCTTAGCTATTGTACTGAGTATAATGAGTAGTGAATTTTGGATGAATATCTTTATTTATTTTATTTTTTAAATAATTTTTATTGTGACCAATGTGAATTACAAGTCTTTCACAATTATATTTAAGGTACATAGTGACAGTGAATTAGAAACTTTCCCACCACCACCAATATTGTCTTTCCTCTACCCCTAATCCCAGCATGCTTCCCATACCTCCCTCCTTTGCCCCCTAGACTGCTAGTGAACAGGTTCCCTTTGTGTAAAGCTTGTTGTAGATTGATTGGGTATCTTGATTTTGTTGTCATTAACTTTGGGTTTGGTGTTTAGGTCTGATCGTTTTTTATTTCCACTCAATGTTCATGCGACTGTTTGCTCCTGGTACCATCCACATTGTTTTTCTTTCCTCAATTTATGAGGCAGATCAAGATGATTCAAGTTTTTCTGTTGGAAAAAAACCCGAAAGCTGGGAGGAGTTCATCTAGAAGCTATAAGTATCAATTTAAAAGAATAAAAACTCAAACCAAACAAGCAGTGACAAAAACCACAACAGCAACAAAAACCAACTACAAAACAACAACAAGAAAAAAAAGGAAGGAGGGCTGGTGTGGCAAGGTTGTGTGTGTGTGTGTGTGTGTGTGTGTGTGTGTGTATGTGTGTGTATCTTGCATAAGCACAGTAATTATTGGGGAAATTTGAAAGGGAATTCCCTTGGCCCAAGAGATACAGGGTTTCTCTGCCCTTGAAACATTGTGTTATGGGAACAACTACAGGCTCTGGATACATTCCTTATATAATCCTATGGTGTGAGGCAACGTTCTGCTCAGTTGTGGTTGACAAAATCAGTCTTCTCTAATAAGAGATCTTGGTATTTGCACAGGTCATAGAATGAAGTCTAGGATAGAGTTTTTCTTTGTGGTTCTAGAAGTTCTGTTCCATCATGGTTGTTGTAGTCAGTCTTCTGTAATTAGTGATCTTGGTTTTTGAACAGATCCTAAGACAAAGCTAGGGTAGAATTTTCCTTATGGTTCCAAAAGTTCTGCTCAGTCTCAGTTAGCAAAGTCAGACCTCTAGGGATCTTTTGTACAAGTCTTAAGCCAAAGTCTAGTTTAGGGTTTTTTTATTGGCCCTAGGAAAAGTTCTGCTTAGTTGCAGTTGTCAAAGTCAGTCTTTTATAAGTAGTGATCTTGGTTTCTGCACAGATTGAAAGATGGAGTGTCTTCTGTTTTCATCTTACTGTTAGGTGATGAGGCAAGGCAACCTGCTCTTACTTAGATCAAGTTGTTGCTGTTTCCTTGTCAGGATGTCCTATCAATCTTGCACAAGTTGATGCCAGTGCAATATTAAGAACTCCCTTGAGGAAGTTTGATTCCTGGTGCTGCTGCAGGGAACCTTGTGGGTTCTACAGTTGGGATCTGGGGTTTAGGGTTTGACGGTCAATCACATGGGGTCTAATGTCTTTCAATCCTGAGGAATAGATACCCAAGAGAGGGATTTCTGGGTCATATGGTAGCTCAATTTTGAGTTTATTGAGAACCCTCCCTACTGTTTTCCACAGGGGTTGGACTTGGCAGCATTCCCACCAGTAGTGGATGAGAATTCCTTTCTTACCGCATCCCCGCCAACAGAGATTGGTCCTATTATTCTTGATATGTGTCATCTTCACTGATGTAAGAGTATTGTCACTCATTGTTTTCTTGATTTAGATTTCCTTAATGATGAGTGATGATGAACATGTTATCACGTGTTGGTCTTCCTCAGAGAAGTGTCTGTTCATTACTTCTCATTTTTTTTAGGTTTTGTGGAGCTAACCTTAAAGTACTTTGTATATCCTAGATATTAAACCTTTATCTGATGTGTTGAGTGCAAAATTTTTTCCCATTTAGTTAGCTGTCTTCTAATTTTAGTCTGTGTTTCTTTTGCCATACAGAAGCTTTTTAGTTTGATGTAGTTCCATTTATTTAGGTTTGATGCTATACCTCTTGCCAATGGTATCCTATCATTGAAGTCATTTTTGAGGAACACACTTTATATTTTGACAAACTTTACAGTGAGCTGAAGAAATATTAGAAATATGCCTCTATTCCACCTTTCTTATGATATTATATAGTGACACCTGTATATGTTACTGACTCAACAATTTATTGTTAGACTTGTTATTTCATATCTGGAAGTTAACTTCATGTTCTTGGAGAATTAATTGACATTGAAATTCAATCTTATATGATATCTTATTGTGCTAAATACATTATTGTACTATACCTTCTCTATGTATTTCCTGATTTCACCAAAGCAAGGTTTTATTTATAGTATTTATGAAATATAGATATGATATAGGATATTATATGTCTTTACTACTTACCATTTCATTCAGGTGAAATGATTATAAGAATACATTTATAGTCATGTTTCTCAGAGTTTTACTTCTAAATCATACCAATATTTTAATGCTTCTGAAAAATTTATTATGCTTCCCAGATATATAATACACTATATTGTAGAAATGATCTTGAGCAAAAGATTGTACAGACAAATGAAAATGATTTGAATCTATGTGTAAAGAGAATGACATAAATATTTGCTGTTAGAATGAAAATAATGATAATACTAGTTTGAAAAGTAAGTCCAGATACTTATCTTGTAAAAATATATCATGTCTTAAATTTACTGTATGATATTTTATGTTATTATTTTATATAAATGGTTAAAAGTATATTAAGGGATACATGTAAATTCTGTATTTTAAACTGAATGCAATTCCAAGTAAATTTATTATATTTAACTTTTATTCACTTTTGTTAATTGTCATGGTGTTTAGTTTTAAGGAAACCATTTCCTTTATATAAATGAAAAATATTTAAAATATAAATTATAAGAGATCATCATATTTACTACTGAGTTTTCCTAAAGCATTTGTAGTAATACAAATATCGGGTATTTAAAAATATTGTTAATAAATAAGTCGTTATTTTTGCCATTTTAGAGAAAATTCTGTATGTGAATTAGACCCTGTATATGCTACATATAAAGTCGTGGAGGTATTTTTATCCTTTGTAATGAATTTTTAAATTTTATTCTGTAGGACTATTTTGAAAGAAAGTGGGTTTGCCAGATATCTTCATTCTGCTGTTCTTATCAATGGAGCTATGCTGATTTTTGGAGGAAATACTCATAATGATACTTCCTTGAGTAACGGGGCAAAATGTTTTTCTGCTGATTTCCTGGCATATGACATAGGTATGTATTGGTTAGGATTTAACAAAGTAGATATGCCATAATTTTCATGCAGAAGTTCTCAAATGCTTTACTTGACAGAGTGTTTAAGAGAGAAATTGAAAATATAATTTATGAGATAAATTCTGTGACAGATTATGAGTGGAATTTTTTGAATTTTAGCATTATAGAAGTGAAGGACAAGATAACAGTATACTCTTTTTTATTTTTTATATATATCTTTATTTAAGCACCATGATTACAAGCATATTTGTAGTTTGGTTTCAGTCATAAACAGAATACCCCTCTTCACCAGTGCAACATTCCCACCACCAATACCTCCTTTCTCCTCCAGTATACTCTTGACTGAGTTAGCAGTAGAGATTAATTGAGACGGAGACAAGGGAAGTTAGAAATCTGGGTTTGATTGTCCTTTTTGAAGCCTTTTTTCTATATTGTATCAGCCTATAGGATCTATTGACTTCAGCAGTTTTGATCATTGATATATTTGAAATATGATCAAATTGTGTAAATTTAAAGTAGTAGTTGTATAATAAAATAATAAAGAGGCTCTTTGGATGGAGCTGGATGGTGATGGGATGAATTGGAGGGGCCTTTTTCTGCCGTCCCAGCACCACGTGTCTCCAACCCCCACCAGCTGGCAGGTCTACCGGTTCAGGGTGGTGATGAGGAGAAATTCCACTCACAGGCAGGCTTCTTTAGGAGATAACATCTTTATTTGCCCTGTGTGGCCTATATCATAACCATTTATGCTGGATTCCTATTCAGCCCTGCATTCTAACTTGTCTTTCAGCTATTTCTTCTCCTGCCTCCTTTTCCATACTTCATCCATGCAAATTCCTTTTTGCCCCTGAGGCCAAACCTTTTGTAACCTCCCCAAGACCCCTTCCAGAAATGGGAGGGTCTTTCTTGTAGGTAAGGTTACACGAAGAATGCAGGGTGGGGTTACAGTAGTGATACAAGCATTTTATATTTAGTTTGAATGAACAAAGATACATTTGAATTGATACACTGATGCTGGAGCTGCAATTTGTGTTAAACAACATCCTAGGTTTAACCATCCTAGCCACTGGTGGTACACATTGGCATCATCATATTTAAGCACACCATTAGATAGCCTTGGTATGGGAAGTTGCTAGAACTAGAGAAACAAATATAGGAATGATAGAGTTAAATAGATTTGGGGGAAGAATGGAACTCCCAGAATATCTAGGGGTAAAAAATAACTCAGTGAGATTCTTTTCCCAATAATCAGATGCATATTTATATAATTTTAATTTTAATTAAGTTACATAATCCTAATTATGTTATCTACTGTCCTAGCAATTACTGGATATTTAAGTAAATGTAACTTTTGAAATACTTAATTTAAGTACCACATGGATAATTATAGTTAAAATATTTCCTCTTTATCCTAATATAAATTAAATGTAGCTGATATTTAAGAAGTACTTTAGAGTACCTTATATCGATGGTTAAAATAATATAACAACTTTAAGTTATCAGGAAGCAGCTTGATAAAAATAGATCAAAGATTATATAGCTCTCTTAAAATATGTAAGAAGTCTACTTTTGCTCTTAAATATCATTAAGGCCATCATCTAACAGAGAATTATTTCAAGTAGCAGCAATTATGATTATTGCTAAGCACTTGGATCTCTATATTATTACAAGTGTATTTTGAAGGGGATTCTTAGTAAAACAATATAGTGTAAAGGGACTAGAATGATGGTACAGAGATTCAGGTACATATGTTGAATAGAACCGACCTTTGTTTCATCCCTGACACCAGATGGTTACCAGAGTATCCATAGACCTCTGAGCTCCTGCTGGCTGTAGTCCTGCAGGCCTAGGAGGCCCTTGCATGCTGCTGGTACTGTTTGGTGATTCCAGGGCTCACACAGTGCATTGAACGACCAGCTGGTTGGCTGAGAGACCCCAAGGAGGGCCCCTGGGTACCCTGAGAACCTCACAACCTCCTCAAATAACTTAATTTTGAGTTCCGAGTATGAATTTGTGATTTAGTCATTCAAACAAAGCTTCCCTCGCTAGCATTTTTAGATCTAAGTAATTGGATCTTTACTTTTCTGAAATAAGCATTTGGGGTGTGATAGTTGTTGATGATACTGAGATGGTTTCAGTTCTAGCCGGGCTATGAATGAGTATCCAGGGTCTTGAAATAGGAGTTCAATGAGGTACTGACTTGAAGTTGCATTAATAAGAACCGAGACTGTGTGATTGGTAGTGCTGATGTACTTTTTTTTTCCTCTGGTAAGCTTATTTTCTGAAAAACATTGTTTTTCTTTGGGAATTCAAATTCTAGGACAATTGTCATTTTCTAGGTAAGTCCATGAGGTAAGATCTTGAGCTTTTCCAGAAGTTTTTTTAAGGAGCTTTCACTTAGAGCCTGTCATTTTTATTCCAGCGAGATTACTGGTGAGATTTTTCTTTTTGTAGCTCACATATTAGGAATTTATTTTTATTTCTCCTTTATTGTTCAAGGTCATAATATTTTAGGTTTTTTGTGTCAAATAATTGCAGAGGTGCAAAAATAGTGGAGGAACTACTTTCCCAGAGAGAGAGAGAGGGAGGGTCAGTTTGGATTCCCATCAGTATCTTGTAAGAGTGAGCTGTTGCGCTAAGGGCTTTATGCAGAATAATTGTAATTTGAATAAGATATTACACACACTTTCAGAAAATTAAGCAAACCAACGATAAAAGGAATCCCTAAAGCCCTTTCACATAGTAAGTGGTAAATCCAACTTTTTTAGCTTCTAAAGCATCCAGTGTCTTACCTTTTGGGTGAACATGCAGTTTTCTTGGGGGAATTATTTATACTTGATTTTGATAGCTACCAGATTCATTTTTCAGGCAAACTTAAAATTGAGGGAAGATTAATATATTTAACAACCTCAACAACTCCTTTTTCTTCTCTTCCTCTGCCTCTTCCCCATCCACCTGCATCTCTTCCTCCCCCTTTTCTTCCTCCTCTTTCATTTTCTCTTTTTCTCCTCCTCTTTCTTCTTTTCCTCTTTCTCTTTCTCCTCTTTTCTTCGTCTCCTCATCTTCCTCCTCTTTCTCATTTTATTTTGTTCTCCTCCTCCCCCCCTTCCTCCTCTCCCTTCTGGTCCTCTTCTTATGTGAAAACTAGGATCAGAAACATAAAAGTAACAATATAGTCCACCACAGAATAATTTTTTTGCTTTATTTGATTATATCTATATAATCTGCAATAGAAACCTTTGTGAATCTATTTTCTTGAGCTCACTGCACCAAGTATTTGGATATTTTCCTGCAAAAAAGTGTTTTTTGTTTTTTTTTTTTGTTTTTTTTTTACATTTCAGAAAATGACTTCCAAAATAACTGTTGTTTTCATTACAGAATATATCCTTGTAGCAATAATCTGGCCTTATAAGCTAGAAAACAGGTTTTGTAGAGGGTTCTGTTAATTTTCTTTGGTGCAGTAATGCAGTACTTTAACTGGCATATTTAAGTGGAAATGCCGGAAGACTTAACTTACTGCTTGTGTTACATTATGTTTAAACAAATAGGAATATTTATGCCAGTGTGAATTTCCCATTGTTCCAAAATGTACTGTCACAACATGACTGCCACAGTAAATTTTAGTAGTGGCTCTCGTCAGTCTTGGAAGATGTAACCTTGCTTCCACAGCTCTCAGTGCGCTGTCCACCTACACATGATAGATAGACACTCACCATGGTGATCCTCAAATATGGCTGTCCCTGGGCATCTCATTTGAAGGTTATAGGGAAAATGTCAGGCCTATTAATCAGTTAGTCTTAGGTTTGTCACTGGGCATCTTATAATTAGAATCGCGCTGGTGAATAAGATTGAGTCGACTTTAATAGGTATCACGATATATTATTTAATATTCTAGTTGGTAAATAAAGCTTGAGGCAAGAGTTTAGAATCTAAACAAAATCATATTCGTTTTTGTGATTGTTCATGCTGTTACTGCTTTCAGAATGCCAGACTCATAGCACATTACTCATGACCGAAATAATCTTTGTGACAAAAGATTGACTAACTGCAATAGAAAAATATGCCTCTCTTAGTTGATCTCCTGTTTACTATGTGCTTTAAAGCTGTTTGGCTATGGGAAGTAACTATTATCATGAAAAAGCAGGTGGCGAAGGAGAATCAGGTCACTTACTCTGTATTTTTACATGTCTCAAGGTTCTGTCAATGGATCAACTGAGGTTTCACATTTTGGAAATGAGAACTTTTCATGAATTGAGTTGTGCTTTAATATGAAAGTGAGTTCTGATATACAATTCAGCATTGTATAATCAACTGTGATTATAAATTTTTCATTGGGCCCAGCATATCATTATGATACTTATCATTACAAATGGTAGGAGTTGAGAGAATGTCTAGAATACTGAAGGGAGATGAAAGACAACTGGTATACAGGCTCCTTATTTCTTTTCTTGAAAAAGATAGTATAAAACTAACAGTGTGATTTTCCAAGTTAAGAGTCCTTCAGAAATGGGGTAGGATGAGTAGGATTTATGTGAGAATAGCTGAAGTTTAAAATCAGATAAAAAATAATAATAAAGTTTTAAAAAACGAATTACCTGAACATGTCAACCTTACTTATGAATATCCTGGTAGAACATTACTTACAAACCAACTCTGCAAACAAAACTGAAAACAGTTCCATGCTTAAGGAAATATTTTAATATGTAATTTATAATATATGATTAGTTACCCAATTTATAATATAGTGGAGTTGTAGCACTCTAAATCAATGAACTCTCTTGTGAGATATTGCATACATGTTTGTCCAACTGTAGAGTGGATATATGTACTCATGTATACTTGATCATTTTATAAGGCAAGTTCAAATTAAAATGTATACTGTTTAATTGGTTTTGGTACATACATAGTGTGCTCAGTGGTTACACAGGCTCAGGGATCACTCCTGGCGGTGCTCTGGTATTATAAGGGTGATTGAATGTGGGTTGACCACATGCTAGGCAGGCACTTTACTACTGTATTGTCTCTCTGACCTATGTTTAATATTTTTTAACACATAAAATTTATATAAATTCTAACTTTTTTTTTGAGGGGAAGATGTGCTTACCCAGTGGTTCTCATGGCTTATGCCTGGCTCTGTGCTCAGGGATCACTCCTAGAAAGGCTGAGGGGACCATATGTGAGAGATTGAACCAGTGTTGATTATATATGGCAGGGCAAGAGCTCTGCCTATTGGATTATCTCTTCGACTCTGTTCTTATTTATAATTGTTTATTTCCTAGTGGTAATTTTATTACTTTCACTTCTTTCCAGTTAGTACTGCTCTCTTCTATTTCTCAGGTTGTTTTCGTTTTCCCTCTTGAAAGTACTATACATGACTGGTCTGGCCGCTGGAAAGGACAAGATTGGTTTTTGTTGTTGTTTTTCTTCAGGGAAATCCTGAAAACCAGTCACATTTTTTTTCTTTCAGTGTAGCTAATTGTTGAGTTTTGAGCTTTACTGAAGGTCTTCTTTTAGGTTTCTAATACATCATTTATTTATAATATATGGTAATTTTTTACACATTAGTAGAAAAAATATAATCCACTTTTTCCAGAAAGAGGGTCCTCAGTAAAGGAACAAATGAACTTTTTATACAAATGATTTTTATAAGTGTGAGGTTCTTCGTACACTGTTGGTACTTTACATTGTATGATTCTCTGAACATCTGTGTTCTGTATACTATTGCTTTATTTAGAGGGACAGCAATTTTAATTTTGTTTACTTAAGTTTTTTTTAAATAATGTCATTATTTAAAGACCGTGATTATAGTTGGGTTTCAGTCATAAAAAGAACAACCCCTTCACCAGTGCAACATTCCATCACCAATGTCTCTTCTCTCCCCCACCCCCGGCCTGTATTTGAGACAGGTTTTCTACTTTCCTTACTCATTGACATTGTTATGCTAGTTCTCAGTGTAGTTATTTTTCGAACTGCACTCACCACTCTTTGTGCTGAGCTTCATATTGTGAATCGGTCCTTCTGGCCCTTATCTCTGGGAATTCTTTCAATAATGTCTTTTATTTTTCTTAAAACATATAGATGAGTGAGACTATTCTATGTCTCTTTCTCTCCCTCTGACTTATTTCACTCAGGTTAATAGATTTCATGTACATCCATGTAGAGGAAAATTTTATGACTTCATCTCTCCTGACGGCTGCATAATATTCCATTGCACAGGGGCTGGAGTGGTGGTGCAGAAGTAGAGTGTTTGCCTTGGATGTGGCTGACCCAGAATGGACAGAGGTTCCATACCAGCATCCCATTGGTCCCCCAAGCCAGAAGCGATTTCTGAGCACATAAGTAACCCCTGAGCCTCACAGGGTGTGGCCCAAAAACGAGAAAAAAAATTCCATTGTGTATATGTACCACAGTAAGTTTTAACCTCTTCCCAAGTGTTTGTAGCTCAATGGATTCAGGGGACATGCCCAATGATTCTCAGTTAACCAGGATGCAGTTCAGCTAAGGGCCCGAATATAATGCTAGGTCTCCGCAGGCTGCTCTTCTTATCGACTTAAGAGGACTGTGTGGTGTGAGGGCATGAACAGAGACTGGCTGCATGCAAATCCTGGGCTCTTGGCTCCAGTACTGCCTTTCTGTAGCCTGAACTCGTAATTTTAACATGATTCCTCGTCAAGTCTTGTAGGTTCAGCTGCTATTTATTTATTTATTAGTTTGGGGGCCACATCCATATTCCTAATGCTGAGGGCTTGCACACTTCTACCTATAAGTTAAGGGACCCCCTATAGATGGGTCTAAGGGGGTTTTCTGAGGTGTCAGGGATCAAACCAATTCGGTGTCATGCAAAGCATAGCCCTACTTGCTGACTATAGCTTTGTCCTTAGGTCCTGGGCTTTTAAATTTTGAGTTGTGACCCTCATTTAGTTTATGTAATGGAAAGTGAAAGTTTTAAAATAATTTATGATTTTATTATCAAAAATGTTTGACTTATGTCAATTTTATATACGTGGGTTATGTAGACATTTATTGGGTGAAAAGGGTCACTAGTGAAAAGGGTTTACTAAGCTCTGGCATGGGTTATAAGATACTGTGGTAAAAATTTGAGCCCATACCATTGCCACTAAAGCTGCAGTTGATGTTAAATGAAACTGTACTTCTGTGTGAGTAACTTGTGGAATGTGCCAGCACTTGCCTTTTAAAATTCTTTTCATTGTAACTCTTTTTACTATGAGGTGTTGCTTATTATCCCATCCCCTGATTTTGTAGAAAAATTTTTGAATGACCTTTAATTAGAAATAAGGGCATATAGTATTTATAACCAGATATGAAAATTAGTTTTGCCATTAACCAGGCATGCAACTTAGTTTTATCATTAAATTGGAGTGGATCAATTTTTTAAGAATTGATTTTTGTTGTACCTGTTCTCTTCCAACAAATTAATCTCAAAGTAGTTACCTCAAGACAGCAAATTAGAGACAGAATATGAACAATGAATCTCTCAATTGAACAAAAAATTTCTTAATATACCTTTAAGATTTTAGATATTGAAAAAATTACTAAATTAAAATCCTTGAAATAAAGTACACGCTGAGAAAAAAAAAAGCTTTGCAATGTCTTAACAAAACTCGGGAAGAGATTGGGGAGAACAGTGATGAATATTGAACCCAAATTCAAGATAAAACATCAGAGAATAGAATTTCAGAATGTTCCTTAGCTATAATAAACTATGACCAAGTAGGATTTATTCTAGGAATTCAAGTGTTACAGGGAATCTGTAATTATGATTTATTTATTTTGGTTCTTGGGAGGATCACACCTGCCAATGCTCAGAATTTAACTCCTGTCTCTGTGTTAAAAGACCACTCCTGGTAAGGTTTAGGGGACCAGATGTGAACCTGGGTCAACCACATGCAAAGCTAGCACCTTACCTGCTGTACTAGATCTTTAGACTATACAGAGCACCTGCTGCATCAAGACTATTTCCGCAAGTGAACAGGGAATAATATAGTGTGTTAAAAACACTATACAATTATTCCAAGTAAGATTGAGAGTCAAGGGTCAGAGAGATAGCTCAAAGGGCTAATGTGTTTGATTTGTCTACAGGAACCATGGGTTTGAGCCCCTGCAGCTCATGGTCTTCTGGGCACCTCCAAGAACTATCCTTGACCATCACCAATTGTGTCCCCCAGTTCAAAAAAAAAGTGAGAGTCAACAGTGACACCTACTTGTCTGGCTGAGTAAGATGAATTAAGTAGTGAGTACATACCAGGGAAAAAAGTTTAGAGAGAAGCTTTGGGTGTGTGAGAGATAATGGAAAAAACATGAGTTTCTTAAGAGCTTAAAAAATGTTTTGACCTGAGAAATAGGGTGCAACCCACTGATACTCTATCCAGTTCTTTACCATAGGTGTCAAGGGAAAAATTTTTGGATGCATCTAGAAATTTTCTATTGTGAAAGTATCCAAATGACTAATAGAAGTATCCCCCCACCTAGTTTTGAGTTCATTTATTTTTTATAATCTACTTGTCCTTTTTAGCCTATTTCATTTAAGTATTTAATTAATTAGTTAATTATAGTATAAGTAATAGCATAACAGTATAATTAATTATACTATTTCATTCAAGTATATAATTAAAAATGTCCTGGCATTTCAAGCAACATATTAGCATGATTTGAGAAATATGTTCTTAAAGTATCATAGGCACATTTGTTTTTTATCTGTGACAAAATGAATATGGTTTGTAAAAAAGTTAGCTAATGATGTCCACTTTCCATTCATACTGTTTTATTCATAACAGATACAATAAAACAGTCTTTGAATTTTATTCTAGGTTCTTAATGTAATTGGAGGTCCCTCATAGGTAAATAGTTCTAACAGTATAATATTCAGTTGCTCAAATTTAAATTTAGGAGAATAGTAACTTCTCACTTATGTGTATTGAGAGTACAGTTTGTAAATTAATATACACTTCCTTGTAGACAGCATTTAAAGAAGAATCTGTTTCCAGAGACCAAATATAAAAACCTCTGCAGATTTTCTATTGGTATGAAATGGCATTTCTGTCAATTTTTACGATGTCAATAACTGTAGAATTTGCTTTACTATGTCTAGACTTGAACTGTTTATAAAGTGATAATGACCTGAGTGCTTTAGAAATAAATTTTCTTCTTGGCAAGAAATGTAATTATAGATTTCAGCCAGACAGATGGATAATGTGGGGGGACTTTCTGCTGTAAGAATGGGAATAAACACATGTAAATAAATGACATTAGCTTTATATTGTAGTTTAAGTTATTTGAAATCCTCTATATCTTACAGGAAAACTAATCTGTTTAATAGAGAATTCAGATAAAAAATGTAAGAACTTGGCAACAAAATTTATCTAGTGTGACTTTTGGATTAGTTTTGGGAAAACCTGGAAGGGACAAGTGGAAAACTTATTTCTACTAACTGCTCCTTTCTTTATCTTCTCTGCTGGTAGATAGATGGGCAGGTAGCAGTAAATGTGCCATGCTACATCTATGCTTGCAGAAAGTTACCTAATCAAGTGGCCTTTCATTCTTTAGAAGCTTAAATTTTATTTTTATTAAAATAGTTTTATGGGAGCCAGAGAAATAGCATGGAGGTAAGGCGTTTGCTTTGCATGTAGAAGGACTGTGGTTCAAATCCCGGCATTTCATATGGTCCCTCGAGCTTGCCAGGAGTGATTTCTGAGTGTAGAGCCAGGAGGAACCCCTGAGTGCTGCTGGGTGTGACCCAAACTCATAAATAAATAAATAAATAGTTTTATGAGGGAAACCTATTTCCAGCGATTATTAAGAAACTAGAAAGGAATTAATTTATTGACCCAGACAGTACAGGATATGGACAACCAATGGCCCTTTGTGTCAACCAATGGCCCTTTCACAGTTGAAAAGATTCTCTGAACAGAAAATTCTAAGACAGGGGCTGGTGTTCAGGGTATTTTTAGGGTCTTGGAATGAACTTATGAAAGAAAGAGGTACAAAGAAAGATTGGGCCTAGGGAAAGGTCAAGCAGTTTGAACGGCCTCTGCCACATCTAGGGAACAGTGTAAGTGGAATCTCTGTATGAGCTGTCACTCGTTACATGGGTCATTGTATGTAGCTCAAGCCTAGGAATCCCTGGTAAGAAGGTTTTTGTAGTTAAAGCAATTTTCTGGGGCAGGTAGCAGGAAGATCTTCCTTGAGAGTGATCTCTGCAGCAAGAGTAAAAAGTCCTCCTGTGAGCATTTTTCTGTGCTGATCCCAGATCATTTCTTTGAATCTCTCAGTCTACTTCAGATACATTAATTGAGCAGTTCTTCCAGGATGCCTGGGGCTCTCTTATTGGGGAGATGTCAATTACTGCTGGTCTCAGAGTTGTAATTGACTTTTATCATTTCCTTCATCCTTTATTCTTTCTAAATACTTTTTTCAGCTGACATCTCTTTTTGTTCTTTGTATTCCTTTTTTTATTTTCTTTTTTGAGAGGGGACCCATACCCAGTGCTACTTAGGGCTTACCCCTGACTCTGTGCTCTGGTATTATTTCTGTTAGATTTAGAAAATGATATAAGGTACTGGGGATCTAACCCATGTTGTCTGTGTGCAAAGCAAATGTTGTATCTCCTATACTATCTCTTCGCCAGTCCCTACATTTTAGAACAAAAGTTTTAAAAGTTCCATATCTCCAGTTTAAGAATCTGACATCTATGGAATTACTAATTTTCATTAGCTTTGAAAGATAAATACCACATAGCATTGATAAGAAACTGACATTTTTAAATAACTTTTATAATAACTAAAAGGTCATGGCCACTTTTGTTATAAAACAACCCATTTAAAACTCTATAGGGCTTGAGAGATAGTACAGTAGGCAGGATGCTTGCCTTGCATGCAACCAACTGGATTCCATCCCCAGTACCACATGACCCTGAGCAATCTCTTACCACAGAGTCAAGAGTAAAGCTTGATCAGTACTCAGTGTGCCCCTCCTAAAGATTGTATGAATCATTCCCTTAGTTTTATATGATATTACAATATTTTATTACAACATTTTTTGACTGATAGACGCAACGTTGTGCCTTTCTGCTGGGGCTTCCAGAGCACTGGTCCCTTGAGCTCGTCTCTTCCACTTGCTACTCCTCCAGGCTAGAGCTCTATATTATTCAGCTTAATATCCATCATGTCACTGTGCTATTGGATATTCATTTCATCTAAGTTGAACTACTTAAATATTGATCATTTTACATGTCTTACCTAAATCCTGTTAACATAATTTCATGTTTTTCTTCTACTGTTAGGTCCAGTTAATGAATTCTCAGTCTTCTTTCCTTTAGATTAAAAAATCCTAGTTAATCTTTTACTCTTGTTTTCATTTTTCAAGATGTAATGTTATGAAAAAAAATCTAGCTTTGCGAGAAGTCAGAAGGTATTTGATATGGTTACTAAACTCTGAGTTTCAGCTTTAAAATATTTAATCAAATACCTTCTTACTTAGGAAAAAAAGCTCATTAAAATCAACAGAATCTTAGAAGTCACATGCTTTTGAATTTTGAGCTTTTGAATTTTTATTTTAATTTTTAATAAAAATAAAAATATTTTATTTAAAAATTTGCTTTATTTTTGGTTTTGGGGGAGCTATACGGATCAGTCCTTAGGGGATACTCCTGGCTCTGTGGTTGGGTGTTGTTCCTCACAGTACTCAGAGGACCATGTGGTATTGGGGATTGAATTCAAGCCTTCTGCATGCAAAGCATTTACTCCAGACCATTGAACTCTCTTTTTGGCCCCAAACCTTGCTCAGTTTATATCACTATGTGATATGATGAGTGGTCTGGCAAGTTAAATCTCACTGTTTAATAATCTTGGACAAGTAAGAAGATCTCTTTCCATTTAGGTGTTGGATTCTAGCTTTTTATCATCGCTGGTACTTTTATATTGGAATTTTAAGGTTTTATTTGAAAATTAGTCCCAAAGCAGAAATTATGATCTTTGTAGTTTTAATTTCAAAAAGCTCAGTTTTTATTTCTTGAATGACATTTTTGGGGAAGAGGGGCTACATAACCACTCCTGACTGTGTGCTCATGGGTCACTCCAGGCAGGCTTGAGGGGCCATATGAGGTGCTGAGGATTGAGCTTGTGTTGGCCATATGCAAAGAAAAATGCCCTGCCCTCTGGTAATGTCTCTCTGGTCCCAGTAATTATTTTTACTTTTCCTCTTGGTTTGTAAGCCACAAGCTACTTGCTTAGAGATTACTTCTGGCTCTGTGCTCAGGGCTCAATTCTGGTGTTTTTGTTTGGGAGGTGCATATGGATGTCTGGGCTTGAACGTTGGACAGCTGAATACAAGACAAAGGCCCTATCCATATACTATTACTCTAAACTCCTGGCTGTTACATGATTTGATTCTCTTTTTCAATTTGTGCAAATTAATGTCTGTTCTCCTCATACTCTGTTGTAAGGTAAAAGTTTAATCTTTGTAGATATTGATCCAGGTAATTTATGCTTCATTTTACCAGAGCATTGTTGAAAATGTAGGTATGAATCTAGAACTTGTTTCAGAATGAAACCTCTAGTTCATTTCTTCCACTTAAGTCCAGTATACTGCTAACTAGTTTAATAGTTTCTGGTAAGGAGCATGAAGTATCTTTCTTCAGAATTCTGGCCAGCCTGAGAGAAAGCATGTTCAAAATCTGACATTTGGAAATTTCAAGTGCCTGATGAGAATCCCAACAGCTAACGTATCTTGCCCAAACACAAAGTTTTTTTTTTTTTTTTTTTTTACTAGTTTTGTTATACTGATATGCATTTAGAATAAGGAGGTCTGGGTTTAGAGACCATATATGGCAGTGCTCAGGGATTACTCTTGGTTTGTGCTCAGGGATCACTTCTAGGGGGTTCAGGGGACCTTATGAGGTGCTAAGGAATGAAACAGTATCAACTGTTAGGCAAGTGCACTATCCACTGCACTTTCGTTCTGGTCTCCAGAAACAGTCATTGTAGTTGTTTATTTAGAATTAAAAGTGATCTTATCTGTGTTATGGAATAGGCATTGGAAAGTTAGGTAACAAGACGTTTTTGTTATAAACCTCCTGGGATTGATTATTTGACTTTTTGACTTTGTTTATATGTATTCATATATGTATATGTATATACATTTAGTTAAGAAATAGTAAAATGAAATTAAACCACAGTAGTACTATAACTAAGTAAGACACAAAAATTAAATTAGTGGGTCAGGGGTAAGTGCTCAAAATGGTTCTGAGAAAATTAGATTATATAAACTTACCAAGAAATACATGGGATATATAGTACATAGGAAATTAAATTCAGTCCTTAAAATATGTGCAACAATTACTTTTATATGGATGCAGGATCAGATTAGTAGAAACTAAATTGTATGCCCTAAGAAGAAAGTTAGAGATTATTTTTAAAATCTGAATTTAAGAACAAAGGTCACAAATTTTAAGGAAAACACATTTAATGAAATTAACATTCCCAAGTTTTTGTATTACAGGACTCCATAAAAAGAAAAGTGACAGCCATGACTAAGATACTATAACGTAAATAACCTGCAAAGGATTTGTAGCCAACACATTGAATTAATAATCCTTAAATCTAGTTTTAAAAAAATCAATGGAAAGATGATGAGCAGTAATTTTTCAGGAGAATAAAAACAAATGGCTCTTAAACTTGAAAAGATGCATAATCTCACTAGTAGAAATTAACAAATGCAGAAGAGCTTCATGATGTAGAAAATGTGAAATAAAAACTGAGGCAGCAGGTATGAGTTTAAGCCAGTGTAATTACTTTGAGAAACACATTTGAAAAATCCAGTGATAGAAATGGTATATTTAAATTGGCAATTTTCTAAGAAATCTACTTAGTAAAACTCTCCCAATTATGTGCCAGAGTTGTGCAAAAAGGTGAACATAACAGCATGACTTATGTTAGAAAAAATTCTCTACAAAAGGCTCAATGACATTAGATGTGAATTCTAGTGCCTACAGATGCTGGGCTGTTACACTGTATATTTGAAACCTGTGCAGAACAATAAACTAATGTTCCCTTAATATTACATTAAAAAGAGGCATTCTGACACAGGCTGTAACATCAGTGAACCCTGAAGACTTGTTGAGGGAAATAAGCCAATGATAGAAGGACAAGTATGTATGAGTTTATCTCTGTGTATTACTCATAGCAGCCAGATTTATAATAATGAAAGAACAGGTTGTCAGGGTCAGGAGGCGAGGACAACTGAAAGTTTCTGTGTATGGTACAGCATTTCAGTTGTGCATGATGAAAATAGCTTTGAGGCTGGGTTGCAGCCTTAGGTGCACAAGAGCGTGTATTTGTACTGGGATTGTGCATTTAAAATAGTTAAAGTGGTAGAGCCAGTGCAGTGGCGCAAACGGTAAGGCGTCTGCTTTGCACAATCTAGCCTAGGACAGACTGTGGTTTGATCTCCTGGTGTCCCATATGGTCCCCCAGGCCAGGAACGATTTCTGAGCGCATAGCCAGGAGTAACCCCTGAGCATCACCTGGTGTGGCCCAAGGGAAAAAAAAAAGTTAAAGTGGTAACAGATACTCAATGGATTGAACAGAATAAGAAGTTGCAGGACTCCTGTAGTTTGATGGTATTTCTATTAGTATATTTTATAACATACAAAACTCATAAAGCTGGAAACACTCATTAGGGTTTGTGGTTGTGTCTGAAGAAGGAAAACATAAGAGAAAGTTAATTATGGGAGGGAGCGTGGGGTCACTTTCTAAGTATAATGTTTTTCGTCTTTAAGATGTTTGTCTGTGGGGCCTGAGAGATAGCATGGAGGTAGGGTGTTTGACTTGCATGCAGAAGGACGGTGATTTAAATCCCGGCATCCCATATGGCCCCCTGAGTCTGCCAGGAGCATAGAGCCAGGAGGAGTCCCTGAGCACTGCTGGGTGTGACTCAAAAACAAAAACAAATAAACAAACAAAAAAAGATATCTGTCTGTAATAAACAGGATGTAGTACTGGATTTAAAAAGTCTGCACAGTGGTGTAGAATTATTTGTAATGGCATTCTTTTAGATTATTCTGTGTTGCTGAAAATCTTTATCTTCTCCCCCAAAGAGGTGTTGAGTTAAAAAGAAATCTTTTGAAAGCTCGATTCAGACTTAATGGTTTTCTTGACTCTCTGCTCTTTTCTGACTCACTGCATGTTGAATTTTCTTCCTTCTCTAAAATTTAGACCTTGAAGCTCTCCCCTCATTCTGCTTGCTCTGTTTTGGAGACTGGGCATGATTTCTCTCTCTTTAATCCCTGGTAGGGTGAAATCATGGGTGTTACTTTATTATCTGCACTCCAGACTTCCCAAAATGACCAGGAGGATCATGTCATCTTTGAAAAATGTTCAAAAACACTGATTTCTGAATGTCTGTTCTTTTACCTCTGATCTCTTCCATTGCTTTAAAATCAATTTGAAATTCATGTTCTGTTGTTGGATTATGATAGCCAAACCACATTTCTTTTGCTTGATCTGTTTTTGGCCTCCCAGACATTGCTCCTTAAGATGTATGGTTTTAGTCAGGCCTTGTAGAGTTGGGGTTCACTAGGGCCCTGCTAGTCATGCTTATAGCCTCCAGGGCTATATACCTTTGCTATTTGGGTAGCCTTGTGGTTGATTGAGGTATTTAACGTGGTTGGGGTAATTCCTTTACTATCTCTGACCACTCAATACACAGGCCACAAATTAGTGTCTATATGGGATATATGTGTGTGGAGAGATATTGGATGTAATGATTGAAAGCTATGTGCCTTAACTCATTAGCTATCTCAATATTTCCAGCTCTTTCTTTATTAAAGCCTGTGCTTCCTTTCTCCCTAAATGGGAATACTCTTTTAAATGATTTCAATCTTTTTTTTTAATACACATTCATAAGCTTGACTTATAGAAAAATAAAGGTGAGCCCAATAGGCCTCAACAAATTGCTCCAATTCTTCACTTCTCACATAAGGGACACTGGATTCTTTTGAAGACCGTGTTAGGTAGAAATAAGCAATTCAGAAGTATTACTTATTATGCACATAAAATGACTCTCAAATCAATTTTAACACGTGAAATTGGCAGAATGATTTTATGCATTGACTTGGATACAATTATTTCTTAAAATGTGATCTTCAGAGTTTTGACTTTAAATTCTCATTTATATAAAGTTTACTTGAACACTTTTTAGTTTTTGGGTCACACCCACAGTGGTCAGGGGTTTGTGCTCCTGGATCTATGTCCAGAAATTACTCTCAGCAGACTCAAGGGTCTTACATGGAATGTTGGGGAATAAACTTGGGTTGACCACATGCAGTGCAGTAACCTCCCAGCTGTGCTTTCATGCCGACCTCTGACTTCAATACTTCATACATTATTTTGAGAGTATATAATATGCATTTTATTTTGTGAACTGAAGAGAGATTGCAACTAGGTGGGAAGATTTGTGTTCCTTTTAATATATATGTAATCTTTTTGTTCCTATATTAGTTCCTGGCTCAGGCATGATCCCTGATGGCACTCAGGGCATCATAAGCAGTGCTCCAATGCATCATATGCAGGTGATCAAATGGGGGTCAGTTGCATTCAAGGAAAATACTGTATCTCCTGTACTATCTATCCAACTTTCTGGTAATATATTTTAGGAAATGCAGCTAAAGATATATTTTATTGTTATCTGTCTTCCAGTTTCATTTTAAAGCCTTGTTTTTGAATTTTATAATCTCTATGATTTTTCACTACTAAAGGTAATTAAGACCAAGTTTATTCTATTGCTAACACTATAGTTATCATTACTTAAATAGAAAGCAATCATTATTGTCGTTGATAGCAACTATTTTAGATTATTATTCAATTCTGGAAAAAACCTTTAAGCTCCCTAAAGCCAAAATAAATGGACTTCATAAATCTTGTTCTGGTATGATTTTATTATACCTTCCTTTAGGTATGACATGGTTAAGAACATGAAGTCTAAGCAGTGGGGGGAAAAGTAGCTGAGTTAAGGTGCCTGCATGCACGTGCCTCTCCTGGTGTCTATCCCCAGCATCATGTGGTTTCCTGAGCAACTCTGGGTATGGTCTAGATGCGACCTTGGTCATTCCTGGCAACTGACTCCCCCCACTCTGAACTAATGTTTTGAAAATGTCTTTGTCACTAAATGCTGAATCATGTGACACCTACCAATCAGTTAGTGTGTCAATGTTAAGTTATATAGAAAGGAATACACTTTTCTTTAACCATTTCTCCTGTGTTCTTTAGATAGATCATGAATTAGCGAGGTATTTTTCATTTTAAAAGTTTTTCTTTTGTAGCTAAAGTTACTCTGCTTTACATAGAACTTCAACTATTTGAAATATCACTGAAGTAATATAAATTTTATTTCGAAGACTTTTATGTGTTCTTTCACAGAATATCATAAATTACATTTAATTTTGAATTCATGCATGTACAATTTGATCTAGTATATTAACTTCCAAATTTATTGCATATTATTGACATTCCTAAAGTTTACTCTATGAATCTTGCTTCAGTAATGATATGTCATTGAAATTATCTTTTACTATGAAGCACATTTAATATATTTCATTTTCTGTATTCTCAGATAATTAAAATTATTTGTTGGGACTCAGGTTGATGCGATTTTTAACTAGGGACTAATGCCAGTTGAGTTATGATGCAAAATTTTAGGTTGAGGAAGATTAATGGAAGACTTCTTTAATTATTTTTGGTCATTGATTGTGTTATAGTATGCTATAATTTATTTTAATTCTTTTGCTGTTTTATTTTTTTAGCTTGTGATGAATGGAAAATATTACCCAAACCAAATCTTCATAGAGATGTCAACAGATTTGGACACTCTGCAGTTGTCATTAATGGGTAAAAGAAATTGATATATCAGTCACATGACTTTCATACTTGCTTGTTCTTTTGCAAAACTAATATTTGCACATGATGACATTGAACTTAAATCTTCTTCATATTTTCCCAAGGAAGTCATTGGGTTTATCATCATATCTTTTCTTCTCTTTGGCTCCAAACATATTTAAGGGTCATGGGAATAGTCACAGGAAAGAAAATGAGATTGAAACTTCAGTTAACTCATCTTCCTTTTTTTCATCTGAGACCAGATCATGAAATAGATTTCTTTAATGACAGGAAATAGCTGCCTCTATATTTATCAAAGAGATAAAGTGAGAAGAATAAGAATAAGAATCTCATTTACATTGTCATTAACTTCGGTACATGACATTGATGAATCTTACCCTCTCTGAGCATTAATATTTGTATATTCTTTGGAGTCACCAATTTGAACTGGCTACCATCAAGTTATTTTTCTTTGTTTCCTAGTTGTATGGATTATGGCAACCACTTGCTAATATGGACCAAGTAACAGGAAGCAAATGCATATTTACTCATTAGTTTAAAATTGGTAATTCATAGTGACAGTTTGGTGAATTTAGTATATTACCACCGCATTGCCTCTATGTAAAAATTCCCTAGTATTACCCTAACAGCAGGTGATGTCATCTGCAATGCAACTGTGTAACACATAACAGTTTCAAAATTATGATAAATTAAATTCAGCATGGAGCCATAAAGACTAGGGCCTTTGCTCAATACTGGTTTATTTTTATTTTTTAAACAATAAGCTTTATTTCTTAAGCATTTTCTGATAGATCTCTTATCATTAATGGTATTGTAGATCATAGCACCTCAATAAAAATGGAAAAAAAACTTTGAAAAGAATAGGCTAAGGAAATAAAAATCATGCTTTCTTGTGGGCATGTCAGACTCTTCCTCTGGTATTCATTCAAAAATTGTTTTGTTTAAAACTATTTAAAAAGTATTTTACTTTTACTATTTTATTTTATAAGAGGACAATAAGACACTATAGAAACTAATTTTGCACTCAGTGTTTTATTACTATTATTATTTGGGAATCATATTTTGAGTCCAGAAGTTATTTCAGAAATTAGAATTTTACTGGTATTTTTAAGTTTTAGCTTGTTATCATGTATAGTGGCTATCACTTTCTCTTTATTATTTTCCGACCTTGATAAAATGGCATTTTTTTCTCTAGCAAAGGAATGCGATGTAAAATCATTATTCCTTCTTTCTTGAATTAGCTGCAGACATGCTTGGAAGACAATGTTTTAATGCTTTTATATGTATGATCTATTTCATATTTTATCTTATTTAGATATTCAGATTTTAACTAGCTTATCTCATGGTTTCATACATAGAGTATTTAAACATATTATATAGAATAGTGCACATATTTTAAAATAATGTAAATTTATTTATTTTTATAATATATTTTATAATACAGAGAAACTTGGTAGTGTTTCTTTAAGACTCTTCTCTTTCTTCTAATAGGTCCATGTATATATTTGGAGGATTTTCTAGTGTGCTCCTTAGTGATATTCTTGTATATAAGCCCCCAAACTGCAAAGCTTTCAAAGATGAAGACCTTTGTAAAAATGCTGGTCCAGGGATAAAATGTATTTGGAATAAAAACCACTGTGAGTCTTGGGAATCGGGGAATTCTAATAATATTATTAGAGCCAAGTGCCCTTCTAAAACAGGTAAGTTGTTTTCCTACACCTACCTTACTGCATAACCCTTTATTTGGCTAGAAATAGAAATGCATTATACTATAAAAATCAACGTAGGAGCTTTTGGAAATTAAAAATTCATAAGTCTCTAATTAGGAATTCGAATGTTTGAATTGAGCAGTTCTTAATGATATATCTTTATTAGTTATTTTTATTTTTCTTTAAAAATTCTGTAGTTATCAATATTTTATTTGTAACATGGTCATATATATGAATTGTTTTGCTACTTAAATAAAAATGCTTTCATACACGTACTTTCTAAGAAATACTGTGTGTGCTTCAAAGAAATAAAATGAAGTAATTTATTCTGCATTTGGTGTTGTTTTCTGAATTATTGCCAAGCTGGACCATAAAGTTAAAATATTTTCTAGAATTTTGAAGAGTAATGTCCTCTTTTAACTTTTCTTATAAAGTATTGAATAAATAAATTAATCTTATGGAAAAATACTAGTAAATATTAATGAATGAATTGCATTTGTTTAATTTTATTTAAATGGGTTGGACTATATACATTATTGATACTACAGTTATTGTATATATTTAAGTTTAGATAATCTATACCAGATATTTCTAAATCATTTTGAATATAATAAAAATATTTTTTTTTTTTTGTGATTTTTTTGGGTCACACCCGGCAGTGCTCAGGGGTTACTACTGGCTCCATGCTCAGAAATTGCTCCTGGCAGGCACGGGGGACCATATGGGACGCCGGGATTCGAACCGATGACCTTCTGCATGAAAGGCAAACGCCTTACCTCCATGCTATCTCTCCGGCCCCAATAAAAATATTTTTAGGGGTTGGAGAGATAGCATAGCAGGTAGGGCATTTGCATTGCATGAAGCCAACCTGGGTTTGATCCTAGTATCTCATATGACTCCTTAAGCATCTCCAAGAATAAGTCCTGAGCCAGGAGTAACTCCTGAGCACCACTGGGAATAGCCCCAAAACTAAATATATATATATTTATTTTGTTTTGCTTTATTTTAGATGCACGGTAACATTTTATTCAGCAAAATACTTAGATCTTTTTAATTCTGTTTATAATGTGTAAATTGAAGATAGTAGATTTAATATTAAGTATTGATTAACAAGGGAGTAGCAGATTTTTAAAACCTAAAGATAATCACTGTTTAAACAGTTGACTTCATTCTAAAGAGTATACTTTGATATTGTTGGTCACATGTATTGTTTAAAGATGACCTAGTGATTCTTAGGATAGATGTGAAATTGTGTGAGTTCAGATTGCGCTATTCTCGTTGCTACCCTGATTCTATCTCCCATCTCTATTGCAGTTGCTTCTGATGACAGATGTTACAGGTATGCAGACTGTGCCAGCTGTACTGCCAACACAAATGGGTGCCAATGGTGTGATGACAAGAAATGCATCTCAGCAAGTAGTAACTGTAGTATGGTTAGTATTTGTGGGCCGAGGGTGGGATAGTTCATATTGCCACCTTAGCATCATTCACTTCTTCCCATTAAATATCATTGTACAAAATAGCATTTTGTGCTCAGGACAGCTTGTGAGTTTATTGTAAACTTATTCTGTAACATGACATTCAGATTTGTTTGTTTAAAGTAGATTTTCTTTTGCTTGAGGGCCACACACTATGGGGCCATGCAGTATGGGGGCATTGAACCTGGGCTTCCTACATGCAGAGCTTATACTAAAATTTATTGAGTTTTTTTCTGGCCTTAGATTTTACTTTCGGATGCAGTAACTTTTATTTGCTTTCATTGAAGACAAAAAAATTTGTTCAAAAATCATGTGTAAAAAAGGTAGTAATGGCAGTAAATGGTGCCTTCTATGCTGTTGGAGATAGGATTATTTAGGTAAGAACTGAAATTCTTTCCATTCCATATATTAACAGTGACCAGGGCTAAAGCTTCTTTATATGCTTTATACATTTGTAAATATGTAGTTTAACCTGATGGTGATGGTGGAAGTTTTCATTCTATCTGTTTGTCATTAGATTGAAGGTACTCAGGCTGTAGGAATATTTTTGCCTCAAGGAATATTTGGGAATGAGCTTAGACATTTCTGATTGTCACACAGTGAGGCCACTATTGACATCTCTAGTAGGTACTCGTCCATGATGCTGCTAAGCATCCTGTAATTCCACTCCACCCCCAAAATCATCAAGACCGAAGAGATAATACAGTGGTTAGGGCATTTGCTTTGCACATGACTAATCCAGATTCAATCCGTACCATCCCAATTGGGTTTCCCCAATCCATCAGGTCCAGAGAAGGGGAAGTAAGATACTTACCTTGTATGTGACTTAAGTTACGACCCTAGTTAGACTTTCTAGCATTACTTATGGTTCCTTGATCATTTCAAGGGGTAACTCCTGAGTAAAGAGGCAGAAATAGTCCCCGAGATCATTGGGTACGATCCCCAAATCTAAATAATTATAGCAAAAGAAATCAGTTCCTCAAAATCTCAATAGTGAGATTTTGAAACCCTATGGACAATTGAAAAGCTTACAAAATGAATACTTATGATAACAGAATAGATTAAGAGCAGCAGAAATTTACCTTTTATATATTTACCCATAATAATGTTCCATGCTTTAGAAGGAATAATACAGAGAGATAATATAGGGCTCTTGCCTTGCATCTGACTGATATATATTTTGGTTTTTGGGTCACACCCTGCAGCACTCAGAGGTTACTCCTGGCTCTTTGTTCAGAAATCGCTCCTGGCAGGCTCAGGGGACCATATGCGATGCCGGGATTCGAACCACTGTCCTTCTGCATGCAAGGCAAATGCCCTACTGCCATGCTATCTCTCTGGCCCCCTGACTGATCATTTTAATCCCTGGCATGGCATATTGTCACCTGAGGATTGCAGGACAGAAATCCAGACTTAAGAATAAGCCCTACTTATCTCTGGCTGTGCACTTTTCAAAACAATAGTTCCATGTTTTAAAAATTGTCATTTAGAGGCTGGAGCAATAGCACAGTAAGTAGGGCATTTGTCCTGGAAGCAGCAGAACCAGGTTCAAGCCCTGGCATCTTACATAGTCCCCCGAGCCCACCAGGAGTGATTTTTGAGCACAGAATGAAATGCTGGGTGTGGCTCCCAAACAAAAAATGTTATCACTCAATAATTAATTAAAATAATTAATGAGTTAATTTAAATTATAAGCTCAAATGATGTATATACTGATTTTTTATTAAATACATGATATTTAATTTTTTTAAAGTTCTTTTTATTATTTAAAGTATTCACTTACTTTGAGAGCTCAGAAAATCCATAAAGGGAATTTGAAAAATAAATTGAAAATTGTTGCTGCCTGTGACATGGTTAAGGCACAAGCCTTGCATGTGGCTGGGCCTGGTTCTATCCCTGGTATCACATTGTTCCCTGGGCATCTCTGCATGCAGCCCCAGAGGCCCACGTGTACCATGTCTTCTTCCCAGTACTTCTCTCTGTGTTGTCTGATTTTTGTTTAGGATTACCTTGACTGCTTGAGGTCTTTTGTGTTTCTTGCTTATTTTAGGGCTTTCTTGTTCTATTCCTGTGAAGAATACCATTGGAATTCTGATCTGGGTTATGCTAAATCTGTAATTTGCATTAGGTAGAGCAGCCCATTTTTACATTGTTATTTCTTTCTGAACCATGACCATAAATTGTCTTTCATTTTTGTACCTTCAGTTTCTTTCAACAATATATTTTGTCATATATTTAGTTCTTATGTAAAGGTCCTTTTTCTCATTGACTAAATTTAATTTTAGTTTTTTTTATTCTTTTTCTCTGTAGTTATAAGTGATATCTTCAAAATTTTTTTGTAATTTTAGGCATGAATTTACAATTCTATTAATGATAGCTTTCTATGCAGAAAATGTTCCAATACCACACCCTCCACCAGACTGTCTGTTTCTCTCCACCATTGTCCAGTGGCTTTTAATTTTTTTCTGATAGCTGTTTATATCAAAACATAATAGGTTTTGTATTTTTATTTTATGTTGTCAACAACTTTACTGTATTATTTATTCTACTAGATCTTTTGTGTGCTATGTTTGATTGTATGTTGTCTGTAAATTGTGAGCTTTACTTCTTTTCTACTTTTAATACTTTGACTTGTTCTTTTTCTTGCCTAATTGTTTTATCTTGGACCTACAAAACTATTTTGATTAACAGTGAACATCTTTGACTTATTGATGGTTTTAACAGAACAGTATTCAATGTTTTTTCGCTGTTTACTATGATGTAGGCCAAGATATGGAAATGTCCTAAATTCCCTTTGATAGATGAGTAGAGAAAAATGTGGTTAATGTATGCAATAGAATACTCTGCAGATAAAATAATGAAATCCTGCCATTTGTAACAACACAGCTATACCTGGAGGGAATCACATTGAGTGAGATAAGTCAGGTGGAAAAGAAAAATATGATTTCACTTAACATGTAAGAGAAAGAAACAGAAGAAATAAAAGAAGGTAAACTTAAGTTTATGAAGGGGAAGAGTAAATGATAGTTGTGTATTGTTGGATGAAAGCTAGATTTTTGGCGGAAAACATAACATGATGTATAAACTGACACAAATAAGACTGCATACTTGAAAAGTGATAAAGCATAATCTTCTCAATAAAAACAAATTGCAAATAGATTTTTATTTAAAATGTTAGATGGCTCTGTTAATTTGCGTTTAGGTACTTAAATTAGTTGAAGACATGCAGAACTGAATAATTGTTTAGATACATTTTCATCAAGTAGTCTTATACACTTTTCTATATACACTATTCTTGAAAATGCTATGTTAATAGTATCCACTGTATGTTAGATTTTGAGATACTCTATCACTTAAAGAGTTTTGTCAGAATGTCTGGTAAACTAAACTAAAATGCACATAGATGTCCACAAGTCTGAGATTTTAGTGTAAATAATATCCTATGCTGTCCTATTTCAATGTTTCATCCTATTTACTGCAGGTTATATGTTTTAGGTGCTTCTAGCTCAAATAAACTGTTTGTTTAACCTTAAAATATATATGTGTATATCTGAGAATGCCTATCAATTTAGTTACCTTTTACAGTTTACTAATACTATGTTTGATTAGGCTGAAAAATGCTAGCCATGTTTAAGAATAACAGCTTTCTTGATTACATTTGCCCTGTGTGTGGCTGAAATTAATTTAATCTATTAGACTTGTTCAATATCAGTAAATAACCCTGCTCATCTTAATTAGCAAGCAGCGAGTTATTTGACTTATGACTCTAATATTATCCTGGTCAGTCTTAAGACCAACATTAAGCTGTTATTATTTCTCTTTTTCTCATGTGCTCTTTAGCCATTCCCTTGCCATTTTTATGGGCTTGGCTTAACAGGAGAGTCAAAGAAATGTATTTCCTTTTAGTATTTACACATTAGGTGTAAATATTTGGAAATATACTTTAATCATCATATACACTACTGGCTTTATATACTGATAAAATGGAAAGTTATGAATTGGAAAAGTATTTGTGTATCCTATCTCTTTTGCTTTTGGTTTTGTATTACACCCTTTGGTGCTCAGGGGTTTCTCCTGGTTCTACACTCAGGAATCATTCCACTTCTTGCAGGCTCAGGGGACCTTATGGGATGCCTGAGCTTGCACCCAGGTTGGCTTTGTGCAACCTCTGTACTATTGTTCCAGCCCCAATTTTTGTATTGTTTTTGGTTTTTGGACCATACCTGGTCATGCTCAGGGGTTACTCCTGGATATGCATTCAGAAATCACTCCTGGCTTGGGTGACCATATGGGATGCCCGGGGATCAAACCATGGTCTGTCCTAGGTCAGCTTTATGCAAGGCAAACACCCTACCACTATGCCACTGCTCTGGTTCCTAATTTCTGTATTTTTAATGCAATTTGACTTGAAAATGCTAAAGAAATTTCTGATTTATAAAAATGTATTTGGGCCAGAGTGGACATATGGTCCCCCAAGCCAGGAGTGATTTCTGAGCACATAGCCAGGAGTAAACCCTGAGCATCACCAGGTATGGCCCATAAAGAAAAAAAAAAAGAAAAATGTATTTAACTTTTTTTTCTAAAATTAATAAACAGAATTCTTAGAGATTCTAAACAGGTAAGGTATTTGTTTGCTTTGCATATGGCTGAACTTGGTTTGTTTCCTGAGTCCTTCCAGAAGTGAACCTTGACCACAGAGCCAAGAGTAAGCCTTGAGTAAAGCCAGGTGTGGCCCAAGAAACAAAAGGATGAAAGGAAAAAAACTGATAAACAACACTCTCATTGTATTTTTATCCATTATCTTATATTTACATTTTTTAAAGAAGTTAAAGTTCTTGGAATGGAGAGAGCTGCAAGTATCCCATAAAGAAGATCTAGAAATTAACCAAAAATACTGTGTGAGAAATTTAAAGTAGCAAAGAGCATAATAACTGCTTTACTATTTTTAATCATACAATAATTTAATTATAACAACTAGCTTTTTTGACAATAAAAGAAATGTGTTTTTTTAATAAAGAGATAAATAGTCATGTATACATATAGAAAAATTGATGGAACAAGTTGGAGCTTGGAGTGTGCCATTAGTTATTATAATTATGATTATGATTATGATTAATTGGTTTTGGGGTCACACCCGGCAGTGCTCAGGGGTTACTCAAGGCTCTACGCTCAGAAATCGCTCCCGGCAGGGTCGGGAGACCATATGGGATGCCAGAATTCGAACCACCATCCTTCTGCATGAAAGGCAAATGCCTTATCTCCATGCTATCTCTTTGGCCCAATTATTATTATTTTCTTAAGTTTCTTAAGACAATCATGGAAGAATCAGAATTAACTTTTAGGACTTTGGTTTGGTCGCAGATTCTGATAAAAATTCTGTGAAGTATCAAATCTTGCTTCATGTTGGGGACTGTATGCCAGATCTCCTATGTTGCCTGGTTTTCATTTTTTGGGGGGGGCACACCTGGTGATGCTCAGGGATTACTCCTGGCTATGCACTCAGAAATCGCTCCTGGCTTGGAGGACCATAGGAAGTCGGGGGATCGAGCGGCCATCAGTCCTAGGTCAGCCGCGAGCAAGGCAAAGACCCGACCACTTGCGCGTCCCTGTTTTTTATTTTTTAAATCTTTAATGTCTAGTCTCTTAGTGATGGAATTAGTTGAATTTTAATGCTGTTGAATGATAAGATTGATCAGAATTTAACATCTGCAGTTTTTTTTTGAAGCCTTGATGCAGATAATGTGACAAATTTATACAGGGAAAAGTACCAGTTAACACAAAGGCAGTGTGCATAGTCCATGAAAGTCAAATCAATTTGAGCTGCGGAGAGAAAAATGTTTCTTTATTGATTGTATTGCATTTTGATTAAGCATCACTTTAATTTATGCCACTGATCTCTTCTTCATTTTCAGAGATATTGCAGAGTATTTTTGTTAACTAGAATTCTTTCATGTACTCTATATGAGAAATGACTATTTCTTGAAGCAGAAACTTGTTATCAGATGCAGTCAAAAAGGTTATTTAGTGTCATTTTGTAATTTGTTCTTTTTTTGCCCCCAGTAGGCACACTTTCCAGTCCCAAGAACTGTAGTTTAAAGAAATGAATGAGAGAACTTCTGATTTAGTAGGACTGAATTGAGGGTTAGGAATAGTTCTTTCAAATCGCTCCAGGTAATTTATGTGGTGAAGTTGAAGACACATTGCTTTCCAAGAGTGAAAAATAATACGCCTTCTCTTCATTTTCTAGTCTGTGAAAAACTACACCAAATGTCATGTGAGAAATGAGCAGATCTGTAACAAACTCACCAGCTGTAAAAGTTGTTCATTGAACTTGAACTGCCAGTGGGATCAGAGACAGCAAGAATGCCAGGCGTTACCAGGTAACGTTTCAATTTGGCAACTGAGATTTAGAACCAGACGAGCATCATTATGGTAAACTGTATTTAGAGCATTGAGAACAGTGCATTTGTCATTACGGTAAGCTGGATATAGAACATTGAGAACAGTGCATTTTATAACATTCAACCAGTAGCAAGTACACAATAATATTGTAATAATAGTACTGATGTTTCTGTAAGAAAAGTCTTTCCAATACAGAGGCATCTCATAAAATTAAAAATATGATCCATCAGTCCCCCTTATTGGTATCAATCCCATGAACACCAAAGCACAAATTAAAAAAAAAAAATCCGGGCCCGGAGAGATAGCACAGCGGTGTTTGCCTTGCAAACAGCCGATCCAGGACCAAAGGTGGTTGGTTCAAATCCCGGTGTCCCATATGGTCCCCCGTGCCTGCCAGGAGCTATTTCTGAGCAGACAGCCAGGAGTAACCCCTGAGCACTGCCGGGTGTGGCCCAAAAACCAAAAAAAAAAAAAAAAATCCCTGCACACCTGAATGTTTCTTGCAGGACTATTTATAACAATGAAGATCTGGAGACAATTCAGGTGCTTATCAGAAAAGTGGAGAAAATCAATGGTAGTATAGACACTACCATATATGACTCAGCTATTAGGAAAGAGGAAATGTTATATTTTGAATAAATATAGATTAGAGTCAGAGAGTATGATTTTACATTACATCAATCAGAAGGAGAAAGAAAAATACCTATGATGTATTACAGAAGACACAAAGCAAGATTATCTGCACTGACTGATGAAAACAGCCCTTTTTATTCTAAATGTAGAGCTGAAGTTACTGTGGGTTTGGGGAGGGTAGGGAGACAAAAAAGATATTTGGGACAGTAGGGTGGTGGATGTGGTTTGATGCAATATTGGATCCCAAAGACTTAGAAATGTTTTCACTCTTGTAGACTGTTGTTAAAATAAACAGAGAAACAGAAGTATCCACAGAGTTTTTGTTTTGTTTTGTTTTGTTTTGTTTTTCGGGCCACAACCGTTTGATGCTCAGAGTTTACTCTTGGCTAAGGGCTCAGAAATCGCCCCTGGTTTGGGGAGACCATATGGGACACTGGGGGATCCAACTGCGGTCCTTCCTTGGCTAGCGCTTGCAAGGCAGACACCTTACCTCTAGTGCCACCTTGCTGGCCTCAGAATTTTTTTGTTGTTGTTGTTTTTTTTAAGAAGGTATATTTTTCTTTTAATTTTTAAACATGTTCAAGGTGTTTTGGCTTTGAAATAAATGTTGGCTTTTTTCTTGGCTTTAGATGTAATATTGGCTTAATCAAATTCTTTGAATTAAAAACAATTCTCTCTTAAAAACAGAAAAATAGCAAGCACTCATTAATTCTAAGAATTTATAAATGTTAACATTTTTACATTTTTGCTTTGTTTTTTTTTCCAGCCCCCATTTGTTTTTTAAACTCCGAAATGTGTTTTGCTGGCTTTATTAGAAATTGGAACATGTATAATAAAGATCATGTGGCTTTATGGGAACTAACATGAAAAATAAGACAAAAACTCATTTTAAAAAGTAATTTTAATTAATTTTTATAATTAATATTTTAATAGAGTCTATGTACTCTGTGTTTTCAATACAAAGGAAATCAGAAAATGAAAATGTAATGTACCATTCATCTCCTTTCATTTTTCTTGTTATGCGGATCAACTGAGGCACACTGGTTTAGTGACTTCACCAAAACTATGTCGCTTTTTAAAAAAACTATGTCACTTGTAAATAACAGATAGAATATTAATTTGGTGTCTTTCTTTGTTCTGCATTTTGCCTTTTTATGTACCATGAGATTTTTTGTTTTTTAATTATTTTTATAGAAAAGTTTCTGAGCCCTCAGTAATTCTAAAACATTTTAGAAAATTGCATCATGGGATTTATATGCTTATTACAAGTACATGTAATAAAGTAAAAATTGGATTGCCTTTGTGGTTTTATAATGTTCTAAGATTAAATCTTTTGAATATGTATTTTAAAGCATTTAAATCGTGATAGCATACATGTGTGTTTACTTCTTGAAAATTAAAGACTGCTAATTTGTAGGCAAGGGTTTAAGAAACAGTCTTAAGATGAAACTACTTTTAGAAGAGTCCTCATTTCTAAGACTCAACTTAGAAAATAACCAGGGGCTCAATAAAAATACTTAAAAAGCTGTTTTAGAAAATGTACATTTTGAATAAAAATAAGATTTAACAAATATATATATTTGCAGGAAAATTATTTCAGTAAGAAGGGCACTTAGTTAATTAGAGATGGTTTGGGAAATAATGGTGATATAAATAAAATAATGTTTACTATGAAGTGATGTGTACTGAATGTAGTATAACTTTATATTAGTGTTCTGATGAAACATTGTTAATGAATATAGCAGGCAACCTTTTAATTATTTATAAATACACATTAGAATATTTTAATTATAATTTGGACTCCTTTGAATAAACCACTTTTACCAGACATTATGTCTACATTATTAGGATGACCTGAATAATTAAGTCAAAACCAGCATTAGAAAGCAGTGGTTTTATCTTTTTTACTAAGCCTAAGTGAAATGGAACCTCTCTCCACAGGTAGAATGAAATCCTCAAAAATATTTATTACAGGGACCAGAGAGATAGCATGGAGGTAAACCTTTTGCCTTGCATGCAGAAGGACGGTGGTTCAAACCCTGGCATCCCATACGGTCCCCCGAGCCTGCCAGGAGCGATTTCTGAGGGTAGAGCCAGGAGTAACCCCTGAGTACTATGGGTGTGACCCAAAAACAAACCAAAAAAATTAATTGCACCAGTAGTACACCTGGGTTTCCAAAGATAGACATGGAGGATAAGTAACATAATACTTAATGGAATAGTTTTTATTCTTACTTTTATTTTATTTTTTGAGTGGGATTATGGACCCAGCGGTACTCAAAAATTACTCCTGGCTCTGCACTTGGAAATCACTCCTGGCAGGCTCAGGGGACAATATGAGATGCCGGGGATTGAACCCATTTCAGTCCTGAGTTGGCTTGTGTGCAAGCTGAATGCCCTAACACTGTTTCATTACTCTGGTCCCTGGAATAGTTTTAAATGGATTTTGTTATGTGTTGCAAGTCAGCCCCTGAAGAGGTTGACTGATGGAGGGATGGAGGATGAGGCCTTTCTCTTCCAGCTCGGAGCACGCGTCTGCCACCCTGTCTAGCCGATGGTTCTGAGGTGAAACAGCGGGTAAACAGCTTGCAGACAGTCAGGCTCGTGGAAATATTAGCTTTATTCGGTGGACAAGACTCAGCTTCAGTTCCAGCAAAAAAGCTCCGGCCTTCCACAGACCCTTGTTTTTATCCCCCAGAGTCAGGTACCACCCAATGGTGGGATCAGATACCAACCAATGGTGGAAGCAGAATCAGGTACTACCCTAGGGTGGGGGCAGAATGCCAGGTCACACCCTAGGGTAGGGCACAATCACCAATCAGTTTAGGGTGAGTAACATAGTAATCCCCCAAAATATTTACATACACAACAGTTATGCACTATTTTTTATTGAAATTTCTTATATTACGTAAATTGGAGCTTAAGAGATAAATACCGCAGTGATTTGTTTAGATAGCCAATGCCAGTACACTTAGTTGACAATAAAACCTAGCAAAATTTGCTGCCAGAAATCAACACATTTTAAGAGTATTAATAGTTACTGAGCTATGGCTTATTTTATGCTTAAGAATTATATAAGAAGGATCAGGAAGATATTGATGTGTGTGCATTGCTTGAGGAAAGTGCTGTTCAATCCCTGACACCACCTGGTTTCCCCAGTATCACCTAAATGGTTCCTGAGCACTGTGCCAAGATTTGTCTCCAAGCATTGCTCGAAATTACTCTGCCACCAGTAATTCTAGAATAAAAACTGTGATCTTTTGATGTTATTCTCAAAATTATAGAGGCTTTATTTGTAGTGTGATTAAAATATTTAAGATTTTATTGTTGAACTTCACACAAATATAGAAGTCGTATTTATAATTTAAAATAAAAATTGAAAGAAAAAAAACCGAAATAGGGAAACTCATTTTGGGGCGGAGAGATAGCACAGCGGCGTTTGCCTTGCAAGCTGCTGATCCAGGACCTAAGGTGGTTGGTTCAAATCCTGGCGTCCCATATGGTCCCCTGTGCCTGCCAGGAGCTATTTCTGAGCAGATAGCCAGAAGTAACCCCTGAGCACTATCGGGTGTGGCCCAAAAAACTCCCAAAATAGATAAATATTGAATTACAAAGGACTTGCTTTTTAGTCATTGAAAGTAACTTGTGTCTGTTTCTTTTGAACAGCTCATCTTTGTGGAGAAGGTTGGAATCATATTGGTGATGCATGTCTTAGACTCAATTCCAGTAGGGAGAGCTATGATAATGCCAAACTTTATTGCTATAATCTTAGTGGGAATCTTGCTTCATTAACGACTCCCAAAGAAGTAGAATTTGTTCTGGATGAAATACAGAAGTATACGCAACAGGTAACAGCTATGTTTATTCATATTTTGGGAATGTGTTAGTACTTTCATGATTATTGGTAATAATAAATTATTTTTTAAGGGGCCTGAGCGGTGGTGCTAGAGGTCAGGCATTTGCCTTGAAAGCACTAGCCTAGGACAGACTGTGATTTGACCCCCTGGCGCCCCATATGGTTTCCCCCTCCCCCAAGTCAGGAACGATTTCTGAGTGCATAGCCAGGAGTAACCTGAGTGTCAAATGGGTGTGGCCCCCAAAACCAAAACAAACAAAAATTATTTTTTAAAAAAATACATTAATATATACAATTGGAACTTATTTAGAAAAACTTATAAAGCAGAAACAAGACAAGTAACGATACTGGTGTTTATAATCTAGTAAAGACAGTAGCTTGGATCAAGGTATATCATTTTCATACCATTTGTTGAATTTTACATAGATAAAATTTTAAATTCAAATAAAATATGTATAAATAAATAGAGAATATTTTAAGTTTAAAGCATGTCATATTTTATCATATAAAATAATCTCTTTATACATGAAAATGGGCATCATTACAGTACTAGAATTAGTGTACAAGTCCTAGTTTGCCATAAGTTTAAATTTGAAGAGACATAACAGCTAGTTCTGATATGAACTTTTTAAATATCTTCTCTCGGTCTTTGTATATTTGCTGTTGATTTTGTCTTTTACTCTATCACATTGCATATTATGGCAATCTATCTTTTGATGTCTTAATTTTTTTAATTTGTTTTTGGGCTACACTCAGTGATGCTTAGGGTTTATTTCTGCTTCTGCATTCAGAGACCACTCTTGGTAGGATGGGTTGCTGGGGTTTGAACCCTGGTCAGCTGTGTGCACAAGTGCCCTATCTATGCTATTATCTCTCCAGACCTTGATGTTTTTTTTTAATTTTTTATTTTTAATTATGAGAACAAAGATGCAAAAAAAGAGGACAAGGTAAAATTACAGTGTAAGGACAATCACCCATAAACAGAATTCTCAGTAGTCCCATTGCTGATATCTTAACTTTGAACTTTCAGCCAAAGAACATTAAGAAAAATAAAACAGAACCCATGTACAATTACTTTGTCCCTCAAGTCCCCAGAGTGTAGTACATAATATTTCTTAGCAGCACACAAAGCAATCTAAAACCATAAAACTTATGTAACTCCTTAAACATTGAGGGCAAAGTACTTTTTTACATTTCCATGCACATGCATATTAGTTTAAGTTAACCTCAAAAGTTTAAGTGGGTTGTTTTTCTTAAGGATTAGAGTCAAAGGAGCACAGTAAAAAATGGTGTTAGAGTGGCAATTATTGTTTGCATAGGCCCACCAAAATATGAGGGACATGGAAAGGAAAAGCCTTGGCCTAAATACAAGGAGACCCTACCCCTAATGTTTCCTGGCATAAGACCAACTCTAGGCTTCAGGCAAACTAGTTTGTCCAATCCAGGTCATTGTTTGTAGTGCCAATACACTTCTATTTTTCACACAGTCTCTGTTGTTGGTATCATGTTTCTGTATTAAAGATTCTGGAATCTGCATATCCAACACTGCAGTCAGGATGGTGCAGAGCGTCCTCTTGTTTCACCTTACAATTAAAAGGCAATGCATAGAACCCTGTCCTGTAAGCAGCAGACCTTGATGTTTTTAGAAACATTTTAATAGATGACCTTGCTTCTCATGACTGTATGTTGTAGGGCAACAATTTCATGCCTTTTCAAACTTTCAAAGCATGTGACAGTGCTCAGGGATTACTTCTGGCTCTGTGCTCAGGGTTCCCTCCTAATGGTGCCTTAGAAGGCATATAGGGTAATGGGGATTGAACCTGGATCAACTAGGTGCAAGGCATGTAACCTACCCTCTATGCTACTTACCCACCAACCTCCTCCTCTATATTGTTGAAAAAACACACTATTTTTTCTTGTAACTGACAATTACTCTATTATGTTTGGTTTCCACATTTTCTTTTTTGTTGTTGTTGTACACTTGTATATTTTCTGTTTCTTCACTTGTCAACAGAGCTCCAATAGGAGCTCATTGTAGGAGTGAGTGAAGATATCCTTTGAGACATGTCTTCATGTTATTTGGACTCTTAACTGCATACCTGATTTGATTATAACAAGAGACCAGAGTAGCAGTAACAGTCATGTGTGAAGATTTTTAATCTTGTCTTGTGAGGAAGATACTTACGTCAACATTTATATTGTTATTCTACAGAGAATACAGAGGTCCACAAGGCTGAATAACTCGCTTAACTCATTTAGTTAAATATGTATTCTACATTTGGACCATTATGCTTTTATTTATAAATGTAATGCAAATTCTTCAAAGAAAATTCAAAAATGGTATTGGCAAAGCATAAACAAAACATCCAAAAATGAACTTTCCATTTAAGAAAGTCTGGACAGATGGTTACAACCCAGCTTTTCTGTATTTGTTGTCAATCTTCTTGGTGCAACTATTTTTTTCTCTCTAGCTCCTAAATGTATTTGGATGTATTATTCAGATGTATTATGAATCACTATTTAAAATAGCTATTTTGCCTGTCTGTGACAACCATGATTGAGGAGAACTTTTCCTAGGACTCTGAAGAAAGACTTTGGGGGGCCGGAGAGATAGCATGGAGGTAAGGCGTTTGCCTTTCATGCAGGAGGTCATCGGTTCGAATCCCGGCACCCCATATGGTCCCCCGTGCCTGCCAGGAGCAATTTCTGAGCCTGGAGCCAGGAATAACCCCTGAGCACTGCCGGGTGTGACCCAAAAACCACAAAAAAGAAAAAAAAGAAAGACTTTGGGGTTAATATTCGCAGAGCCTGTAGTTGGTCTTATGGCAGGATGCTTCATGGATAGGGACACCCTGGTTTTAGGCCCAAACTATTTCCTTTCTATTTTCCCCAGCTTTTGCTGTGCCTGTGCAAAACACTGCCACCACCTTTTTATGTTTTATATAGAGGTTCCCACTTTTTTCATAAAATCTTGGGTTCTGAATTACCTTTTTTTACCTCATATTTCTGCATTTTTTCCTATAAAATTAAAAAGGGGAAAAAAGGAATGGAAACGAAGGGCCAAGTGATCTCAGATACATTGCTGGAGATAAAAAAGGGCAGAAATAAATATACAATCCAAATTTAACAACAATAGAATCAAGAGACCCAATCTATAAAAGTCTAAAATTAAACTGGACCTCAGGCCAGAAGGCAAAGGGTGTTGGCATGGGATGCACTCTGGGAACATTGATGGAGAGAGGTTGACACTGGTGGTGGGATTGGCCCTGATTCTCTGTATGTCTGAAATCCAGCTATGAAGGACTTTGTAAATCACATTGGTTTAAATAAAATAAAATTAAAAAATAACTTTCTCCTTCACAATACCCCCAAAGCATGCTGGGATTGTTATTAACTGCTATCAGAAATCATTAGAATGGGATGTTCAATGTTAGTCCTCAAAGGCCATTATTTGGGAAGTTGTGGTGAAGGAGTGCATTGTGCTTGCTTGACACCTGCCTTTTCTGAGCAGCTCCTATTGCTGTCATCTGCAGAAAGTCTCGCCATGGGTAGGTCTGCGCAAGATCAACATCTCTTACTGGGGCTGGGAGGACATGTCCCCGTTCACCAACACCACACTGCAATGGCTTCCAGGGGAGCCCAATGACTCAGGGTTCTGTGCCTATCTGGAAAGGGCTGCTGTGGCAGGGCTGAAAGCAAATCCTTGCACATCAATGGCAGATGGCCTCGTCTGTGAAAAGCCTGTGGGTAAGTGGTCCAGTCATTGAGGTGATCTTGGAGAATGTAACTTATATGATTTTTTTGCCACACCCAGTGGTACTCAGAGCATACCCGGTTCTGTCCTCTGGGATCACTCCTGATGAGCTTGGGTGATAAAATAGAGTACTGGGGATCAAACTCAGATCAGCCACATACAAAGCAAACACCCTATACACTTTAATGTTGCTCCAGTCCCAGAATATGTACCATTTCTAATCCCTCTTCCCCCACGCCTATTTTGGGAAGGGGGGTTAGCTTATTGTCTGTATCCATGAGGTGATTTTCACCATCTATTGGGATGCTAAATTTTGTGGCAAATAGTGTTCTAATATATCTGAAAGATAGTGTTTTATGTAAAGGTCTTGTAAATTTTTGTTTCTGTCAGAGACATGCTTGCTGATACAATTGATTCAATAATGTACTATATGTTTCTGGACAGAATTGTAGTTGGGGCAGCAAATAATAAGTTTGATCCTTATATTTTATCAACAAATAGATTAATCAATTTTACATTAACTTTTATTTTATAACCTCCTTTTTTCGGGTGTGGGGAATGAAACCCTAGGCCTCCTTCATGTGAAGCATGTCTTCTCCACCCTGAACCCCATTCCCAGCTCCAATAATCATTTAAATGTGACACCTTGCTGTGCTTTATTCCCAATGACCACTTCAAATCAGTGACAGATTGAAGTGTTGACAAGTGCCCTTAATTTTCCTTGGCCTCGTACCTGATGCTGTCATTTTCTTTTGGATAGATTATGTCAAAGATTATGATGCCATTACTATGCTGTCATCGTGCCTGTATTATGCCCATTATTGATTCTGCCACCCTGGGCTTAGTGGGGAAGTCCCTAAAGAGCAAACCAAATGGGATGGGTTGGTTTGTGGTGATTTGCCTTCCATGCACCATCCACAGAGGAGTGACTGGTGGGTGCTGGTGTCTTGCTTTCTCTAGTGAGCCCGAATCAGAACGCGCGACCTTGCAAGAAGCCATGCTCACTGCGGACGTCATGCTCCAACTGCACAAGCCATGGCATGGAGTGCATGTGGTGCAGCAGCACCCGGCGCTGTGTCGACTCCAATGCTTACATCATCTCCTTCCCCTATGGGCAGTGTCTGGAGTGGCAGACGGCCACCTGCTCACGTAAGTGCTTGGGCCCTGCTTCTTTCTGTCCCTTGGTTTGTGCCGAAAGGAATCAAATATGGGAAGAGTCACCCTCTTTTGTGGATCAGAGATCCCAACTGTGGCAAAACATATGATCCCCAAAGCATTGGGCTAACCTCAGCACTGCCAGGTGAGGCCCCCAAACCATGACATAAAAATAGGGTAACAACTGTTTTCTCGAGCTTATTTTAAAGCCCCAATTAATCCTGTCCTATAAGTTTGAATTCACTAAGCATGTTGCCACACATGTTAACATTTTCCCTCCTCTGTGTCTTACCTCAAAATTACGTGTAAAGGTTGCCAACAGCATAAACTTTCTACATGTGGGTTTTCAGAATTACTTAGGGTTAGGGTTAAATTTAAGTTCATCCAGAATACTGTATTTGAGCCAAGCAAAATATCCATTTATCTGCTCAATCCTGAGAAGGACAGATAAAAATGAGAATAATATTTTGTACTTTTTAAAAAAATTCCCCACTCCCTAATTCCTGGCTGGCTAGTAAATTTACCAGTCCTTAATTAACAGGCATTCTTTGCTTTTGGTCTGTTTTTTTCCTTCCCAACAATTTTACCTGCACACACAGGATTTGCAGCAAGTGGGTCTAATTAGCATGTGCCAGTGTTTAAGGAGCAGCAGTTACAGAGCAGTCAGATGAGACAAATTAGTAGGCATTTGAATTTAGTAGGGATTAAATTGAAAGGTGTTTAATGATTAGGGAAGAGACTCTGAAATGCCCTCAGCATTCCCTTTCCTCCCAATTCTAGTCTCTTTCTCCTTATAGCTGCTCTAATTTCTATATCCCAACTGTGGCAACTCTTGTAGGTCTATTCATTTTGTGCTTTTACCAACTAGATTGCCTCTCTTACAGCCCCTTCTAGAAGCCAAGTGCAAGTTTTCTAGGCTTGTGGGCCATGATTAGACTGTTTCTGTAATTTTCTTCATTATTTTCTGGGCTTACATTTCGACACATGGTCTTCCTTACCCAGGACTAGCCACTGACAGGATTGCATAGTGAAGTGTAGGTCACTGGAACCATTTGAGGTCCTTCACCACTCTTCCTCTTTTCTCAGTAGGTTTTTTTTTTTAACCTTTTTCAATCTAGGTTGTTTTTATGCAGACAGCAATTTCTGATTCAGATAGATTTGATCCATTTTTCTCTCTGAAGACTTGTCTGGAGAATTGCTTCTGGGATCCATCCTGCGGACCTCAGCCAAACTCTTTATTTAGTCAATTCTATGTTGCTTTTGTTCCATTTTGGCTTTGGGGACCATATAGAATGCTGGGGATTGAACCTGGGTCAACTGCTTGCAAAGCGAATTCCCTATCCACTGTGCTAACACTCTGGCCCTTGTTAAGTTTCTGAATCTTTAATACCCACACTATTTTTATATTTTCACTTGGATAATAAAATTGCTGCATTTGAAATTCAAAGTAATTATTTCTGCAGAGTTTTTAGTCTTTGTGTTAATAATTCTTATGCCAATCTAATTTTTTCCCCTTGTAGGAATTCTTTCCCTCTCCTTTATTTTAGTTTTTCCCCCCAAATATTTTTCTCTTTAACCATGTTACTCACATTTTTACCATTTATTTCAGTTCAATGTTCCAGTAATTAGTTTAGATTTTTTACAATAAATTCTTATTGACTTTTTCAATCTGGAGTATTTTCTTCAAAATGCTCATTAATGTCTTAGATTGTTTTCTTTCATTTATTCCCCTTTCAAAATATTAAAATGGTTGTTTGGAATTTCTATATGTAGCTCATTATTTTTTAATTTTATTTGTACTTTCAATGTCTTTTTTGTGTGTTAAGATTCAGATATGTACTTATGGTTTTTATTTGTGGCTTTTTTTAATCTACTTAAGCTGAACACTGTTATACACACAGATATGAATTGCATTTTTACCACTAGTGAACTAAGAATAATGACAGATGAAGCATCAGCGAGGCAGGCTTTGGTTAGTTCTTTTGTTCTCTGTGTATGCCTCTTGTTCATGATCTGTTTCTTCTTTTGTTTTCTTGATTGTGGCCAGCATTTTATTTTTCTGCTCCTACAGTTTGTCCCATGTACAATGAGGTTAGTCCCTTAGACTTTTCCATATTCTTTTCATCTGTTGTTCTCTCTACTGTCAGTCTCTGCCTTTGTCAAGAGCCCCTTTGTGCTGATGACATAGATAACAGTTATTTTGTTCTCTAGCTTTTAAAATATATGCCCTGTGCTGCATCTTCATGGGCAGGAAGATTGTGGAACTTTGTTGCAGGAAGATTTTTCTGGAAGGAGAGACAGAGAGATAGCACAGCAGTAGGGCATTTACCTTGCATTCAGCCAATCTAGGCTGAATGGTGGTTCAAATCCCAGAATCCCATATGGTCCCCAGAGCCTGCCAGGAGTAAACCCTGAGCGTTGTCGGGTGTGACCCAAAAACCAAAAAACAAACAAACAAACAAACAAAAAAGATTTTTCTGGAAGGAGAACATACCTTACTGTGATAGGCTTTTTGTGAAAAAGAGGTCCTTCCTCTTATGTCTATTCTTCTTCATGTTTTAATCAACAAACATTTTTTGGGGCCAGAGAGATAGCATGGAGGTAAGGCGTTTGTCTTGCATGCAGAAGGATAGTGGTTTGAATCCCAGCATCCCATATGGTGCCCCGAGCCTGCCAGGAGTGATTTCTGAGCGTAGATCCAGGAGTGACCCCTGAGCACAGCCGGGTGTAACCCAAAAACTAAATAAAAAACAAAAACAAAAAAACAAAAAAAAACCCCAAATATTTATTGAGCAATAAGCAGAGGCTGAAACAGGGACTGGTATAAAGTTGACACTGTCGTACAAATTTTAAGGTACTTACAAGCCTCAGTTATTGTTTAAAGGTGCCAATTTCTGAGCATTAAACTTGTCATACCCTTGATTTGGACATTGCATCTCTCTGTGATTTATATGTGAATTATATGTGTGATTTATACTGTGAACTATATGCGGCAGATTAACATGATAACTACGTACTACAAATGACTAAATCTTTAACAGTATCCAGTCTTAAAGCATTGCTGTAGGTTTTATAAAGGCCTGCATTTTATGTTGATTTTAGAACGTTTTATTAGTGATCATTAGAGGTTTTCTAATAAACAGAGCTTCAAGGAAACATTCTTTGCAAATGATAAACAAATAGAGGTTTATAAAAGTATTTTCCAGTAGCAATATTCTTATACTAACATTTAAAATTTACAATCGAAAAGAGAGATTTTTAAGACAAATTGTGCCAGGTGGTTATTACTGAGAAAGCTTTGTTAATAACTGGAAAAATTAATAATTTATATACCTTAAGTAGTTGGATAGTCTACTTGTAAAAATGAATTTCAAGGGTATTATTTAAAGCAATAACAAATGATTTAGCTTTTAATATTTGAAAATTTGAAAAGAATGCAATTAAAGCAACATGGAATGGAATGAGGGGCCAGAGCGATAGTAGGAAGTTTGCCTTGCATGCAGCAGATTCAGGTTGGACCTTGGTTCGATTTCCGGTGTCCCATATGGTCCCCAGAGCCAGGAGCGATTTCTGAGCACATAGCCAAGCATGTGACCCCTGAGCATCACTAGTTGTAACCCAAAAAGAAAAAAAAAAGTAAGAATAGAATGATGCTCACAAATCTATATTTCTTTCATATTTTTTAGACTCATGTGCCTGCTCAAATTAAATGTTTGTTTGGGAAGGCAATCATTTTTAATTGGCTGAATTTTAAGTTTTAGGTTTGATTTTGGTTCATAGTAACATGAAGAATATGGTACAAAGATTTTTTACCTACTCTCTGCCTGGTGCATACAAGTACAACATCTCACTCGGCACAAAGTGATATATTTATTACAAGTGGTGACCCTGTGTTGACACAGTATTTTTCCTAACCCAACAACAGGGTTCAGTGTGGTACATTTATCAGGGCAGGATGACATTTTCTTATTGCACTTTCATACACTGTAGTTCCGTGACCCTAAAATTCCTGTGTGAGGTTGGAGCTGGAGAGATAGTTCAGTTAGTGGGGCACTTGACTTGTACTTGTGGCCAGCCCAGGTTGATCCCTAAAGGTCCTCTAAGTCCCATTAGCAGTGATATCTGAATGTAGAACAAAGAGCAAGCCTTGAGTATTGCCGGGTATGAACCCCCAAATCAAACCAAACCAAAACCCAAAGTAGTTCCTGTCTGTTGTGTCATTTTATTACTTCTCTCCTCCCCAATGTCTGGGAACCACTATCTTGTCACTGTCTCCTTAGTGTTTCCTTTCTGGAATGTCATGCTGGATCATACTGGCTTCTCTCTTTCTGTAATAAGGATTAAGTTTTCTTCAGATCTTTTAATGGCTTGATTATTTATGTTTAGAAATAAAGTTGTCTGGATGTACCACAGTTTAGCTACACATGTAACCTGTTACAGGATATTTGGTTGTGTCTGAGGTTTAGCAATTATGAATAAAGTGGCTCTAAACAATCATGTGTAGCTTTTTGCTATAATACCAAGGAGAGTATTGGCTGCAGCTTATCTCAGGATAATAGAAATAGAGAACTATGAGAATTTTTCACTTCAGTGAGTTATTTATAGTGTCAGACTCATTCACATGATTTCAGTGCCTCAGAGTTTCTCTAACTTTAAAATTATTTTACTAAGGTTTGGGTAATGGAATTCCTTTCCTATCTTCATACACCCACTCTGAAATTCTCAGTACTCAAAATATTTACAACAATATTATTTTGGGAAGTGAATTCTTTAGTCCAATCTTCTTTTATCCCAGCAAAAGTCACTATATAAAGTTTCTGATAGTCATTGAGAAGCTTGTGCCTTTCTGATTTTCAGCAATCTGAGGAACATTTTCTATTTTCAGTTACATGAAAACAGTCAGTAACAGTTTCATTAATGCCTTTACAGTAACTAAGTTATTCTGATGGAAGTCTAGTAATTTTTCCACCTCTTCGGTTTTTCTAACATGTGTCTGGAAGACTTGATACCAGACACCTCTTACTATTGTTGAACAATTTCCCTGACAGAGAAAGAACAACTTTTTTTTAAGCACAGTTCTATGTTAAATCAGTTAGAAAAAGTTTCTGGGGCCAGAGCGATAACACAGCAGTAAGGCATTTGTTTGCACGTGGCCAACACAGGACAAACCTAGTTCTGAATCCTGGCATCCCATATGGTCCCCCAGCCTATCAGGAGCGACTTTCTGAGCACATAGTCAGGAGTAACTCGTGAGTGCTGCCGGGTGTGACCCAAAAATCAAAAAAAAAAAGTTTCTGCACAATATAGGGTACTCTTTGCATGGAAAAGTAAAAATATCATAGCGTGGCAGAGACAGCTTCCAGTCCAGGTGATCCCATTCAGATGGTCTCTATGGATGGAACTGAATGTACTTATTTTACTTATTTACTTATTCACAACTCTAGAGTAGTAATATTCTGGACCATTGGGGAATGACTCTTGTCAGACCAACCAGATGTGCCTCATCAGGTGATGAGACCTGTTTATAAGCTCATGCAGAGGTTTTCGTTCAAGGATCCCACCTTGCAGAATAACAGCTAAGAGGTTCAACACCACAGATAATAGCCAATATGGTCTCTCACCTCAGAGATTCTAATGCTAGCAGAGTTCTTATGGATCTTTAAACTTGAAGTACTTTTTTTTCCTCCTTTTAGTTATTACACTTTTTTTTTTTTTTTTTTTGGCTGGAGGAAGAGCTCCTACATGGCAATGTTCAGAGGTTGCTCCTGGCTTTGCAGTTAGGAATTACTCCTCAAGTTGCTCAGGGGACTATATGGGATGCTGGGGATCAAACTCAGGTTGGCCAAATTTAGGACAAATGCCTTGAACACTGTACTATTATTCCTGACTTCATGTCTTTTTTTGTTGTTGTTGTTTCAAACCCTTGTCAGTCCATTTATCCCCTCTTTGTCACTGATGTTTTATTTTAAGTAATTGCTGTGTCACAGGATATTGTTAAATGTTCATAGTAACTAATATGACTTGACAGCCTTGTCAGTTCATATTTCTTTACCATTAATTTACAATTGTTTGTTAATATCAAATCACAGTAGATTATATGTTCCTATTCTCGTCATCTAGCTCAAAATTGTTCTGGATTGAGAACCTGTGGACAATGTTTGGAGCAGCCTGGATGCGGCTGGTGCAATGACCCTAGTAATACAGGAAGAGGACACTGTGTGGAAGGGTCTTCACGAGGACCCATGAAGCTTGTCGGGATGCACAACAGCGAGATGGTTCTTGACACCAGTCTTTGTCCGAAGGAGAAGAACTACGAGTGGTCCTTTATCCAGTGTCCAGGTAATGCAAATGTGATGAACAGTTTCATTGAAGGCTTGAGAAAGAGTTCTTTATTAGAACAGTGATCTAGGGAAAGTTTTTCAACAAAAAATAGACTCCCATTTTATAGTTAAATTCAGTTGGATGGGAAGTAAAGTGGGTAGGGCACTTAGCTTCCATGCAGCCTATTCAGGTTTGAGTTCTGGCACCACGTAGGATCACTTGAGCAACACTGGGAATAATCCCTGAACACAGAGTCATGAGTAAGTCTTGAGTATAGACAGGTGTGAACCACTCACATCCAAAAAACAATATTCCTTACCTATCTCTACTGTGTAGATGATAATTCTGTTTGGTATCATTAAATAGGTAACCAAATGAATGGCATGGACTTTTTTCTTTATGTTTCTTGTGAATTGTTGAGAGGAAAAAAATATTGCCTTTGTACCAGTTTTCTACTATATAATCTTTTGTTTGTAATATTATTACATTTAAAAATTCTCAAGTTCCTAGTTGGAGGATTTATTCATATTTAATGCAAAGTATGGGCTGTGTTCTGTGTCATCTTTTATGGCTCAATCAGACTTACTTTGAAAACTATAATTATTATTCACTGTCACTTAATTATGAAAGTCATTACGCTTTTAAGAGGATTTAAAAATAGGAACCCTATATATATTTTATATATAATTTTTATTTATTTATTAATTTATTTTTAATTTATTATATAAATTTTTTTTTTTTTTTGGTGTTTGGACTTCACCCAGCAGTGCTTACGGGTTCCTGACTCTGCTCACACATCATTCCTGATGGAGTTGGAGGACCATATGGGATGCTGTGGATCAATGGGTTGCCATGTGCAAGGCAAATGCCCTACTGCTGTACTATTGCTCTGGACCCTAAATTTATATGACCTTAGATAATGGCCATTTGGGATGATGAAGTCAGAAACAGTGGAAAGCCTATTCTTAATACTGAATAAAATTAACCTTAAAATATCAGTTTGGTCGGTATAATGCTATTGAATCTCTCCTTGATACTCCTGGGTATTTTAGATGATAGAGATACAGCAATTTAAACATTAGATTGAAGTAGCTTGCTTTCATTGAGTAATTTTTAGTAGAAATTAATAAGATTAACTGTACACTCAAAAAGTTAGATTTGATAAGTGCTGTGAAGTACTGTAAGGGATATAAGGCTTATCATAGGGTGGAAGTAATAAAAGACCTCTCTCAGAAGTAATAGCAACACTGTTAAGATGAGGGAGTGAATGATAGGGCTTGGGTATCTGGGAAGGGGGAGGTGTCAAGGACAATGGATTTGAGTGAGCTAAATACTTTGGGTGGTGAATTTGTGAAGCACAATTGAGGGAATGGATAGTTTCAAACCCAACAGTGTTTACATACCATACTAGTTAAATACTACCTTGGGAATTAGGGTTCAATGAAGGACTCTGAGTACTGGCAGGCTGGGATCTTTATCTGCTGCTAATTATTTCTGTGCAGTGTTGGCTGAGGAATGCCTAGGGGCTGAGAGCAGTTTTTGTACCTCCTAGAGGAGCCAGTATATCCACAAAATGGTTTGTCCTAATTCTTGTGAGCATCTGAGTAGAAGGGGAAAGAAAGATCAGAGAAGAAGCCCAAGATGAAATAGGATGTTGTTCTGCTCTGGACCCTGGAGCTGTAGAAAAGGCTCAGGAGGCCATTGTACCTGCCACAGAATTCCAGGGCCAGGTCTTTCCCATTTCTGGTTCACACACATATGGGACAATAGTCATGGGAATGACCTGAAGCTTAATTCAGAATATTTTGCTTCATATATCTCAAAGTATATTGTGGGCAATATTTTTTTCATAAATGTATCCCTTTTATCCTATTGATTGTGCTTAACATTCAAGGCAAATGCCCTACCTGCTGTGCTATTGCTCCATGTTCCTGCCATAAAATTTTTTGTGTTTAAATTGATGAGAATATTGGTTTGTAATTTTTTTTTTTACCATAAGATCTGTTGTTAACCAATGTTATGTTAACCTTAAAAATGAGCAATATTTTTTATTCTTGTATTTTCTGGAAAAGTTTGTGAAGAATTGGCATTATTTCTTTCTCAGATATTTGGTAAATCTGGGTGTGGAAATTTCTTTGGGAGGGGAATTTTAACCATAAATTTAATTAATTTTAGTAGATAATGAAGGTTAATCAGCCTCACTGAATTTCTTGTGTGAGCTTAGTAGACTGTTTCATTAAAAATTTTGCTTAAGATGGTGTTGATAGAAAGGTATTTATAATATTAATATTATTTTCTTTGATAGGACTTTTATATAATATCAATCTTTAATTCTAAGCATTAATAATGTATATCTTGATTTATCTTGTTAGGAATTTGTCAGGTTTCAGTGATTCTCTTACATATTTCTGTTATATTTTTTTTCTTTTTTCTGTTTGCTTCTAGTTGAATTTGCTTCTTTAGTTACCCAGAAGGAAACTCAAATAATTGAGCTAAAATTTTATTTTTACAACTAATATTATAATTTTCTTCTAGGAATTTCTTTTGATAAGGGTCTTTATATTGCTACTTTTATGATTTTACTTTAAACTGTATTATATTTAGAGTTTTTTATTGGCAACACAATACTTGGGGACACTGATGAATCTAACTGGATAGTATCTGGCATAAATTTTTCTTTTCTTCTTTTTTGGGCCACATCCAGCAGCACCCAGGGGTTTACTCCTGGCTCTGCACTCAGAAATTACTCCAGGCAGGCTCAAGGGTTCATATGGCATGTCAAGGATCAAACCTGGTCAACCACATTCAAGGCAAATGCCCTACCTGCTGTGCTATTGCTCCATGTTTCTGCCATAAAATTTTTATTGAATACACTTGTTAGTATGGTTTGGTTTAAATTACCATGTGGTTATTATCTGTTTTCTCCATTTGTTCTTTATTTCAGTTACCTCTTCCCTGTGTGATATTAAGTTAACTCACTATTTTTGTGTGTCATTTTTTATTTATTGGTTTATGGGCCTTTTTTTGGGAGTGCCTGCTCCAGGTTTACATTCATTTTTAACTTTCCATAATCTATATTTAAATGCTACTATACTTCAGCCTCCAAATAGACCTAGTGTAGAATTCTGCCAGTTTTGCTTTCAATCACCTTTGAAGTATATTTAAAAAATGAAAAAAGAAGGGCTGGGGAGATAGCATCTCCAAAGGGCGTTTGCCATGCATGCAGAAGGACGGTGTTTTGAATCCTGGCATCTCATATGGTCCCCCGAGTCTGCCAGGAGTGATTTCTGAGAGTAGAGCCAGGAGTAACTCCTGAGTGCTGCCGGATGTGACCTCAAAACAAACAAACAAACAATAAACAAAAAAATAAAAAAAGGAACTTTATCATCAAGCCAAAATGGAAGTGCATAGGATGGATGAGAAACAGCTCTGTAGAGTTCAGGGCTGAAGGGTTTTCTAGGATATGAATAAAAGCAGGATTGTCCTGTGCATACTTGGATGGCTGATTCCACATCCAAGTGGCTCATCCAAGTACTTCGGTTAACTTCCTCCACCTGAAACAATGAAGAACTGAACAGAAGAGAAGAAGCACAATTTTGTTATTTTCTTTTGGACTACAGAGAGGGTTTATTCCAGGCTCTGCACTCAGGGATAATCCTGAGGCCAGGCCCAGGTTTAAACACAGTTGGCCTTGTGCAAGGCAAGTGCCCTAGCTATTTTCCTCTCCCTTTGGCCCGAGAAGAAGCACAGTTCTTAAGATGTTTATGGTCAGGCAATGGTGACTCCTTTGATTCAGGAAACAAAGTGAGTCCTTTGTTGGTGTGCTTAGTTGGTAACCAGCATACGTGTGGGAGACAGTGTGTTAGGTGGAAGATTTTGCTGATTCCCCTGTTGATCTGAATTGAACATCTGGAAGAGTTTGGGGCAGTCTCATTTCCTGGGAAAAGGCTAAGGAAGAGAATCCTGCAGGCAGAGGATTCTGGAGAACTATAGAGAAAATGGAACACTTGGTGTATATCATTGAATATATTTGGTTAAATAAAATAATCAAACATTATTTGAATATTATATAGTACCGAGGTAAGGTCCTTGCCTTGCTTGCACTGATTCATGTTCTATCCCCAATACCACATATTGTCCTCTGAACACCGCCAGGAGTGACGCCTGCGCACAGCACCAGGATTAGGCCCTCATTTATAATCATAAAAATTACTTGTGTCAGCACGATCAATCACTTAGAAACTCCAAACATCCAGAACCAGGGCAGCTCCTGTTCTTTGGTAGCAGATAAAAGATTCAGAAGGACTTTTGTTTCACTTATTTATGTGATAGAATTAGCACTCGATTCAATATTGTAATGATCCTATTCAGGATCAAACTGTTTTCAATTAACTTAGCCAAACTCCAGAACAAAGCTGAAAAAGTGTTTATAGTATTTATAATATCGAGCATCCAGAATGTAGTTTCAAATTCACAGTGTTGGGCATCCAGGAAAAATTAGTATGAATACAAAAGCACCAGAAAGATATGGCCCATAATTGGAAGGAAAAAAAATCAATAAATTGAAAGCAACCTAGAACTGAAATAGATATTAAAAGTAGACAAGGATTTTTTTTGCAGTTATTAAAAGTATAGTTCATTTACTAAAAAAAACCTACATGAACTTATGAACATGTTAAATAGAATTATAGAGAAATACTAAGAATGCCCAAGTAGGGGCCAGAGCAGTAGCACAGCAGTAGGGTGTTTGCCTTGCACGCGGCTGATCCAGCACAGACTTTGGTTCAATTCCCAGCATCCCATATGGTCCCCCAAGGCAGAAGAAATTTCTGAGCGCATAGCCAGGAGTAACCTCTGAGTGTCACCTCCAAAAAATGAATGCCCAAGTAAAACTTAGAGAGATAAATATTATCCTGAAAGAGTGAATAAAATGAATTCAATATGAGGATGAGACATTGTAAAAATCAAGATTGCTTAACTTTAAACAAGCAATAAATCATACTCAAGTGAAGCAGATGAAGAAAAACTGAAATAACTGAACAGAGTATCAATAAATGGTGGACACATAGTTATAATTTGATGCTCAAAAGTAGGTAGAAGAAAAAGAGCTTAATGAAAATAGAGAAATTGATAAAAATTGATAAAAAATAACCCTAAACAAATAGAGGCAAGAGTGTCAATGAAAAATGAAGAAACAGACAAATACCCACCTACAACTCAGATTGCTTAAATCAGTGACAGAGTTATCAAAGCAGAGGAAAGGCTCCATTTGGAGAGAAACAAAGGTAAGTCTTTAATCAAATTTGTCATTGGAAAATAATCTAGTCAGAAGACAGTGAAGCAGCATCTCTAAAATAGCAAAAATAGGGCTGGAAGATCTTAAGCAGGCAAATCTTTGCCTTGCACTCGGCCAAGCTCGGTTCCATCCCTGACATCCCATTTAGTGCCCACCAGGAGTGATCTTTGAATGTACAGTCAGGAATAAGCCCTAAGTAGCACTGGATGTAGCTCCCATATCAAAAACCAAATAGCAAAAGAATGAAAATTAATTCTTAGTCAGTAGTGTTGTTTTCTTACAACAAGAAATACCAAACTTTAAGGCTTATGAAATAGTACGAATTCATTACGAGTGGACCAAATGCTGAATCATGAATTCAACAGATGGAAAATAATTCCAGTTAGGAATCTGACAGAGAAAAATACCCAGAAAATAATTACACTGTGGATACAGACTTTTGCTTCGTGTTTACAGATGGGAAAATATAGTAGTTAGGGTGGGGAGTTCCAAGGGGGGGGGGACAATGTATGCACGTTATGTGCAAAGGTCCTGTGTTTCACCCCTGGCACCAAATGGCCTCTGCTCACTGGACTAACTCTCCTCCACATACTTTCTAGTATGGATCAGGTGACTATAAGAATTACCTGGAACAATTTAGTCTTTAAGTACAGTCAGGAATGGCTAAATTAGCAAAAGCTAATAAAAAGAAAGTAGGGCCAGAGTGATTGATTAGTAGGTAGGGTGCTTGCCTTGATGTAACAGAACTGGACTTGATCTGTGGTATTCCATAAGGTCCCAGAGCACCACTAGAAGTAATTCCTGATTGTAAAGTAAGGAGTAACTCCTACACATTCCTCACTGTGTCTCCAAAACAAAGAAACAATAATAAGAGCAAATGAATGAAAGAATAAAAAAAAAAAAAAAGAAAATGGCAATTGGTTGTTTAAAGCAGAAGTGACAACAGAATTACATGGATTAATTTGTAGCTCAGAATTCACAGTGAAAACTGGACAAAAATTTAGTTTTCTCTCTTTTCTTCTCTCTCTCTCTTTCACACACACACACATACACACACACACACACACACACACACACACACTCTCTCTGGGAACCTTTTTTTTTTTTTAACCAGTTTAGGGTACAGTAAAGTATTTCAGAAAGTGGTGTATGAGGGGTAGTATATGTCCAGTTTTATGTCACCTATGATTAGGGTTAAATAATTTCCTCTTAAGTATTTAGCAATTTTTTAAGGAAAGATCTTGCCCATATTTCAAATGAAAGTCAGTTGTGAGGTAGAAGAACACACAGTGAACAGAAACAGTCACATTGCTTCTATAGAAAATGGCAGAGAAAAGCTAAGCAATAGTACAGCGGGGAGGGCACTTGTTTTGTACCTGGCTTGCCCAGGTTTGATTTCTTGCATTCCATAAAATCACTTAAACCTCACCAGGAATGCAGATCTAGGAATAACCCTGAGCACTGCTGAGTGGGACTCCTGTTACGCCCCAACCCCAAGAAATAAATAAAAATTAAAAATGGCAAAGAAATGTCAGTGGAGGCACATTTTCACTGAAGCAGTATAGAGATAGTGGGAGATAGTGTTCTTGTTGGTCAGGCAGATTCCACAGCTCACTGGATGGTCCTCCCAACAGCCCCCCCCCCCACTTAGTGGTGTGACACCTCATCAGTGTTTGTTTAATTATAGCCAAAGGTAAAAGTTTATAAGAAACTGTTGCCACGGGGCCGGGCGGTGGCGCTAAAGGTAAGGTGCCTGCCTTGCCTGCGCTAGCCTTGGACGGACCGCGGTTCGATCCCCCGGTGTCCCATATGGTCCCCAAGCCAGGAGCAACTTCTGAGCGCGTAGCCAGGAGTAACCCCTGAGCGTTACTGGGTGTGGCCCAAAAACCAAAAAAAAAAAAAAAAAAAAAAAAAAAAGAAACTGTTGCCACATTGTCCAAACTGTATGCCCTCAACACTTTGCTTTTTGCTTCCTTTATTGTAGATTATATCTCAGTTTTGACAGAAAAGAGAAAAGGATCTTAGAGTGGCACAAACTTTTTATTATTTGATTGTATTTTGTGCATAGAAGTGAACTGGATGGCTATATTAGCTCCAAGACAAAGGGAAGAAAAATGGAAGAAAATGGGTGTGGGTGGTTGCAAGATCTTTATAGAATATGTGGGAGTGTTATTTCCTTTGAAGTTCCACTGTGATAATTTGTAGGAAGGTGAAATAACTACAAACAAAAGAAAGCAGAATAAAAGATAAGCAGAAATATGCAATGGATGAGACAATTAAGTGTTAAAGTGATCAAGAGATAAGTAGAAACCTACAGCAGATTGAGCCATTGTTAAAATAGCAATAATTAAATGTAAATGAGTTAATCTCCCCACTAAAAGAAACATTTTCATATTGGTTAAAGAACAGATTTTCATATTGGATAAAAAAAAATAAAATCCTTGGACCAGCAAATAATTCAAAGGTCTGGAAATTTGTTTGTGGGTTTGATCTTCAGCACCACGTGGTCCACTGAGCTTGACCAGGAATCCAGAGGACTCCTATGCACTTTTAGGTGTGGTCCCCAAACAAAGTGGAAATAAAACCAATTAGGTTCCATCAAGGTATAGAGAATGCTATTCTGTTTTCTCCTAGGTTTTTAAGAAGCTGAATAATTAATAAAATAAACAACAAATGAATTGATGAGTGGTAAAAATGACATTTAATATCATGCTTACCTTTGGTATACTTTGGGAGACCCAGAAAGACAACCATTCACTAGGTTTTTGCAAAGGTTGGACATTTGGATGAACAAAGGGGAACTTTGGAGATAAATGTCATTTTCACAAGCCTTTCCCCACCCAGCCATTGAAGCCCTTTCAAGAGATAAATTCTTTGCCAAAAGGACATATTTTGAGGTGGCAGATTTGTTTTTGCTTCCTTAAATTTACCTTAGAAAATTGAAGAAAGAAAAATAGAAAAACTTATGAAAATATAAATACATAAATATTTTAAGAGTACAACATTGGAAACAGACAGTGCTAATACAGAACAAGAGAAAATGGAATCGGCTAGTTTAATATCAGCAAATAGATTTTAGAACAACAAATATTATCTTTAATAATAAAGGTCATTACAGAAAAACAAATGTGTGAATTCATGAAGACAATCCTCTATATTTGTCATTAAATGCTGCTAATCATTTTCACCTAATAACAGATTTTCAAAAGTGCATGAATATTTTTTAACTGTTTCCAAAGATATGGTTGCCACTTTATATGTTCCTTTGTGAAGTTGGTGCCGACCTGGCTCATTTGTTTCTCTTGGGGCTTAATTTGGGAAAGAGCCCTCCTCTCTGTTATAGCACAACAATGTCTATCCACTCAGCGGCTTCAGCAATGCTTATGCTTAATGTGCACCAGTGGGTACAGGCCAGCTATCAGATGTGGAAGCAAAGCTTGGGTTCCAGTCTCACAGGCAGAAATCTCAGGTGTTTTTCTTGGGGAGCTCTGAAGGTTTCTCGTCCTTACTTATTCATTTTCATGGCAGCATTCTCTTCCTTGCAGCTAGCAACTGATTAAGAGGATGCCCACATGCCTTATCTTTTCCTCTTACAATGTGACATTCAGCAAACTTAAGCTCAAATGGAATCACTCATTTTGTAAATCTGCTTTGAGTGGAGAAAAGTTCTGCCATGTGAGCATCTGATGGGTCAGTTCAACTCAGATGGATGCCCTGTCTGGAAAGTTAATTTTGTTAGGAACAGAACTCTGAGCACCATTCCTGCCTGTGTAGGACTTCACCAAATGCACGAGGCATTGATGAGTATGAATTAAATAATGTCTTATATGGCATCAGCATTCACTGTCCTGCCATACAGTTTACTCATTTCAGTTGTCTTAATTCATGGCTCTTAATATAGTCATAGGGTTGGGAGTCCATCACTACAATGCATGAAAGTATTTTTTTCAAAGATCATTTCATAAGGGCACCTTATGCTTCACAAGGTGAAGTCGTTGCCTATTTAACCTTAACACCTTAACTACCTTCATTAATCTTGGGCAGCCACTAATCTCATACTCGATGGATTAGTTCTTGTGGACAGTGTATATAAGTTAAAACATGAAAAAGATATTGAATGACTTGTGATTGACCTTTTTACACAGTACATACTATTCTCAAGGATTATTCATATACTGGCACGTGGCAATATTTCTTATTATTGCTAAGTAACAGTCCTTTATCCAGAGTGATCACATTTGTTTATATATATGCATGATCTTCCTTTGTGGCTAAGTTGTTGAGAATCATAAAGAGGGCTAATTGGTCACTTGTTTTCTTTACAGAAATTTCTATGATACCCTTTGTCATTGCTTAAGGTATTTGTCTTTCATTATTAACTATTAATCTTCTTTATATATTCTGAATATGTCCCTTATCAGCTATTGGTTTGCAAATATTTTTTCTGTTATTATTATTTCACTTTCTTGAGATTGCCCTTTAAAGTGCAACATTTTCAATTTTGATGACATTCTATTGATTCCCCCAATTGTTTACTGTGCTTTTGGTGTCATAGCTGTGAAATTATTCACACTCTAAGATCACAAAGACTGGCACTTATATTTTCTTCTAAGAATTTATTCATTTGAATGCTTACAGGCAGGTTTTTAATCCTTTTTGAACTCAATTTTGTGGAGGTGTGAGATAGTGCTAACAAATCTTTTATATATAGCTGTCTAGGTGGCCCAGCATCATTTTGTTAAAAAGATAATTATTATTTTATTTTTCTTCTTTAGCTACTATTATATTTTCATTATTTCTCCTTCTTAGATTCATCTTTTACTCTTCTCTTGAGCAGGTATCATTCTTTAATATTTGCTTTAGAAATCCTTTATTAACTCCATATCATGCCTTTTTTTTTAGGGATGTCTATTGATATATGCTTTTTGGGGACTTACAACATATTTTTTTGTCTTTAGTGGTATCCTGAACAATGTGAGTTTTTATAGTTTATATCTCATGAATTGGATTTTATTCAGGCAGGTAGATTATGTTACTTGGGACCTGTTTAATGATTTCACAAGCATAAAATTTTTAAGTTTGTTAGGGCTTGTATATATCATTGGTAAGTCCAATGCTAAATTGTTTCACCACTAAGATCTAGTCTTTCTATGGTCTACATATACTGTCTTTGGCTAATGAGCTCTTTCTACCTGACTAGTGAGAAAGCCAACTATACCCAATCCTCACTGTTTGCCTTGGTTCTCGCTTCATCTTCCTGAAAATTCATCCTGTGTATTAATCAATTATGCACCCACTGCAGATCATGGTGGGCAGTTCTCTTGGAGTTGTTTCCTGTATTTTTATTCTTTTCCTTCTTGTTTACACCTGGAAGTCAATTCTCAGAGTGATTCCTCCTTGTGGGGAGACATGGAAGTCTATCTTTGTGTTTTTATTTACAATGAATCTCTAAACAGCATAGAATTCTTTTTGTTGTTGTTTGTTTTGAAATCTAGTTAATCTGGTTTTTTTCAATCTTTAGTCTACTTAGACTTAGTGCAATACAGATACTCCTCGCTTAACGACCTACCAGTTTAGCGACCACTCATACTTAATGACCATTTCTTCACCGTTATTTTATTTTATTTTATTTTAAATATCCTTTTTTCATCTTGTACACCCTACAGTACAGTACTGTGGTTTTTGGTGCTTTAATGTACCTACTTTACTAGCTTTATGTTCTGTAATACATTGCAGTACTGTGTTTAAATTACACAACCCATGCAAATTAAAACAAGTGGAAGTTTTCAGTTTGATCTTTCTCGTTATTTTACTTATTCAGAACACTGTATTGTCAAGGGCTATGCATATTCTGTACTACTGTATACAGTACATGCAGTTCCTCACTTAACGACCAATTCACTTAATGACCAAGTCTTTGAAACGAAACTTGGTCGTTAAGCGAGGAGTATCTGTAATGTCATTATTAAGTTTAAGTCTACCTACCATCATGACATCTGTTTTTAAATTTTATTTTATTTTTTTCCCACTGTTTGCTCCTTATTTGGCCTTTTTTTGGGATAAGTTGAGTGTTTTAAGTCCATTTTTATCACTTTTATTGGATTTTTAGCTATACTTCTTTTGTGTTTTTTTTAGTGACCGCAGTAGTGATTGTAATTGTCATCTTTATCTTATCACAGTCTACCTTGAATCACTATTAAACTACCTCATGTATAAGGTAAGAATATCACAATAGTGTAATTTATTTTACTTCTTCCTAGTCCTTTGTGTAATTATTACCATACATTTTACTTCTGCATGTAATTGTCCGTATAATTAATTATTTTTGCTTTTTAAATGATTTTAATAATATAGCAAGGAGAAAGGTTTTATTTTTCTAATGTATTGATCATTTTATATGACTTTATTTTTTCTATATGGAGCTGAATTTTTAATATAATATTTCATTAACTTGATGAATTTTAATATTTTAAAATGCTGTATTTCTTAGGGTTTTTTTCTTGGTTCTGAAGAAAGGTTTTTTATTGTGTTTAGTTTTTGCTTTCAGAGGGTATTTTTTACTGAAAATGCATTCTAAATTGGCAGATATTTACTTTGAATAATTTAAATATGTAACCTCATTTTCTCTTGGTTCTTATTATTTCCCTATGAATTTTATTATTTTTTTAGGAAGATAATTTTTCTCCCTCTATTTAGATTTTTTTCTTAGTTTTTGAATGTCAACAGTTTTAATAATACACTGTAGCCACATATTAGTTTCTATTTTTTGTAACTGATTTATATGATTATTTACAGTGCAAATTTTACACTCTACCTTGATGTTTCCATTGTTTTGTAAACTTTTGCAATTATCTCTTTCATATTTTTTCTGTCACATTTCTAGGCTTCTACTCCATTTAAAGGCTTTCTTTTTCCACTTTGTCCCTATTTTTTCTTACTTTGTCCCTTTTTACAGTCTCTATATTTAACTCATGCACTCATATCTATCTTATTTGATCTGTTACTTAACTCATGAATTCTTTTTTCCCTTCTGGAGATTCTCCCAAGTGGTACTTAGGAGACTCAGGGGCCTCTTACAGAGATTATTGTGATGCCTGGGGGCCTATGAGATGCTGGGGCTTGACACAAGCTCTTGCATATGAAGGTGCTTTACCTTTCCTTAGCTGTTTATTTCTTTAGGTATTTCTAAGTTGCTCAAAATTTATATTTTAGTTACTCTGTACTCTTAAGCATTAAACCCCAGTCTTACTCAATTAAAGTAGTTTTATTCACGATTCTATATTTTTTGCTTAATTTAGCTAGTCAGTTCTTCTGCCAAGTCCTTCTGCTCTTTTTGTTTGTACTTTTATTATTTTTTTTTCCAAGATGACATTATCTGGAATTATCTGGAAGCCTGATTTTGTTTTGACTTGTTTTAGAATTCTTCACTCACGTGGCTGGTGGTTTTGAAATCAGTGGCTGACCATCAGTTGGTCCTTAGTTGGCAGTTATATTTGCTTTTCTTGGTTTGTCTTTGTCTAACAGCACTGGGTGGCTTTCTGTGTAGTGGTGGTACTTAGGGCAGAACTCCAGGAATAGGAAAATAGAATCTGGATGCCTATTGAAGTTATGTTTTCTGCATGGTTTTGCTCTTTTGGGAAGTCTTTGGTGAGAAAAATACCCACCCACCCACCCACCCCCGCATATTTTTGTATAACTTTACAAATACAGCACATACTGAATGGAAAAGTTGTGTCCACTCTCAAACTCATCTAATTAGTCTAGCTATTTTGTATATTGACATAAATGCCTTAATACACACTATTTTAAAGTCTAGTTCAGCGATTCTTGGTATAATCAGTAGGTGTGTAACTATTATAAACAGTCTATAGCTAGAATATTTCAGGGTTTGTTTTTGTTTTTGTTTTTTTTTTGTTTTGGTTTTTGGGTCACACCCAGTGATGCTCAGGGGTTACTCCTGGGTATGGGCTCAGGAATCTCTCCTGGCTTGGGAGAGTTTATGGGATGCTGGGGAATCGAACCGTAGTCCGTACTAGACTAGTGCAGGCAAAGCAGACGCCTTACCTCTAGTGCCACCAATCCAGCTCCAAGAATATTTCAATATTTTATCTCGAAATTCTGTAACAACTTGGGGCCGGAGTGGTGGTGCAAGTGGTAGGGTATTTGCCTTGCACACGCTGACCTAGGACAGACTGCAGTTCCATCCCCCGGTGTCCCATATGGTCCCACAACCCAGGAGCGATTTCTGGGGGCATAGCCAGTAGTAATCCCTGAGCATCACCAGGTGTGGCCCAAACAAACAAACAAACAAAAAATTCTATAACAACTTAATTAGCCCCTAACAAAAACCTATTCCTCAACGGTGACTCCTTATTCTTTTCCTCGAGTGTAGTTTAATTTCTCATTCATTTATTTGTTCTGGATATTTCATTGAAATGTAGCCTTGTATGTTTGACTTATTCACTGAGTATAATTGTTTTCAGGCCATAGATATTGTAAGGTGTTTGCATTGTGAGAATTCAACCCGGGTTTGCTTCCCTGACACCACATATTGGTCCCTAATCCCTTCCAGGAGGGATCCCTGAGAGCAAAGCCAGGAGTAAGCCCTGAGCATCACTGGTTAAGGTCCCAAATCAAAACAAAACAATGTCAAGAACTAAAAAATTCCATTAACCCAGGAATCACTTGTGCCAGGACTTAGGGAACCATGTTCAGTGCAAATCCAGATCAGCTGTGTACAAGACAAATGCACCCTATGCTTTCTATTCTTAGTGTTTTAGGAAGTCTCTACTCATTTTCCAAAGAAACTGATCTAAACACCAGATGTACCAGCAGTGAATAAGAGTTTTTTTTCACACATCTATCTTAGCATTTACTGCTTCTTGACTTTTTGCTATGAACCTTCTTGTTTGTGTGGGTGATACCTCATTGTCATTTTGATTTGTCTTTCCCTAATAGGAAGTGATGAGTATATTTATAATATACCTGTTGTCCATTGAAAATGTTTTTACCTCCTTTCAGTGGTTTGTAAACTAACAAATCTGGTTCACTGTATTTTGAAGGATGGAGGTTTAATGAAATATACAGCTTTGCTCAATTGTTTGTGTTTCATTGCTTTTGCAGTACAATGGCAGAGATGAGTAATTGTGACAGGGTTTATAAGATCAATAAAGACAGAACACTTAATATTTATTTGACCCTTTACAGAAAGTTTCCCCAATCTCTGTTCTCTTTGTTTTATGGGGAATTTGTGAGAGTTGAGGTGGATAGTATTTTAAGGATCTGTTTACACCTACTTTGCAACAAGTGTTGAAGAGTTTCTTGCTTACAGATAGATTTTACGTTAATGTTTGCTGATGAGCTTTTCTTTGCCATATGGAAAATGTGTATTTTCAACCGAACACATAGATAATCCTGGCTTAGACTTTTAATTCTTGCCAAGTGGCTTTTCCTTCCTATGTATCTAGTAGATTTCAGTTTCCTTTTCACTTCTTTTGACTTGTGATGTGTTTTAGCATAAAAATATAGATTACAACTTCAATAAAAAGGCTTTCAAACATTATGAATATGGTTTGGGTTAGCTGTCTTCTTTGAGGACTCTTGCAATATTATGTCCCAATCTGGATGGGTTTTGAAATTCACGCTAAGTTTGGGTCTCTCCCAGATGCAGCAAAATTCTGTCACTTGCTCAAACTTTATTTTTACCATTATTCTTTGAATTCCTGCTTTATTTCTAAGCTTCTAATTCCTTTTGCTTGTTAAGGTGGGCAGTGTGTAGATGAATGTAACATAAAATTTAGCTATGATTTCCTGACTACATATCTTGAATTTTATGGAGAGCATCAAGCAGTACTTTTAAATGCCTAAGTCTATTTTATAGGACATGCATTTTTCAAAGCTAGGTATTGGCATATGAAATATTGAGTTTTTATTAGGTTTTCTTTATCTCTATAAGAAGAGTATCTGGACTGGTTTTAAAGTGTAGACCAAACAGTACAAATGGCTTCTCTTTAGTTTTATTTGTATTCCACAGCAAAGTTATTATTATAATATTTAGGGTGTAATTATGTTCCCCGTAAGAGTTACTAGACCTGTTGATTTGACATGGCAGTGCAGAGAAGCACAGTCAGGGCTTACTTGTCAGTGTTTGATAGAGCTGTGATACCGTGTTTCTATATCCTGAAACTTGCTCTCTCCTTGGCCATGGCTGACATTCAAGCTGGAAGCTCCAACAGTGACTTTTCTTGTTGCATGTGTGGAAAATTTGCCAGCAGTTAGGTTCAAAGATATACCAATTATTTTCTGTTATATTTTGGCATGAACATCAGATTGCTTTGCATTACACTTCCTAGCAACTGAGGCAATACTAGTGAGAGATTTAAAAAATTCTTTTTAATTGAATCACGAGATACAGAGTTAAAAGTTGTTGAGGGACCAGAACAGTGGTGCAAGCGGTAGGGCATCTGCCTTGCACACACTAACCTAGGACAGACCTCTGTTCGATTCCCCGGATCCCCATATGGTTCCCCAAATCAGGAGCGATTCCCGAGTGCATAATGTGACCAGGTGTGGCCCAAAAACCGAAAAAAAAAAGTTGTTGATGGTTGAATCATACAGTCATACAGTTACCCACATCCTTCCCTTCACCTGTGTTCCTTGCCCACCACCAATTTCTAGACTTCTTGTTTGTCTAAGAACTGCCTTTATAAAGTTTCACTTACAGGGATGAATGTTTAAGTGGAGTATCACAGGGTGTTGTATCAGAACAGTAGTATGTCCCAAAGGTCATTTATTTATTTGCTAATTACTGCCATTCTACCCAAATTCCTGTTGTTGTTTGGATTGTTTTTTAAATACTTTAGTGGTAGTCTGTGGGGAGGGTGTTAAATATGGTTGTTAAGAAACATTTTATTCAAAAGATATAGTCTGTGTTTTTTGTTTTGTTTTGTTTTGTTTTGTTTTGGTCTTCGGGCCACATCTGGTGATACTCAGGGGTTATCCCTGGCTATGTTCTCAGAAATCGCTCCTGGCTTGGGGGACCATATGGGACGTCGGGCAATCGAACTGCGTCTGTCCTAGGCTAACATGGGCAAAGCAGACGCTTTACCGCTTTCGCCACCACTCTGATCCCTCGTCTGTGTTTTAGATGAAAATTTGTAGCCAGGCATATATAAAATACTTATAGTAACTCTTTCAATTTTGACCTTTTCAGGTATATTTGTCATCTACATAAATATAGTGAGGGTTTAATAATTTTTATCTGAGTGAATTAATTAGTGGTAGAAGAATACATTTTCATAAAACAATAATAAATGTTGTTAGGCAAATGCTAAAATTCATAACATTATTATAGAAGTAATATGAATCTTTTGTAGAAAAGTGGTGACACAAAATAATTTTAATAATAAGTTAATTAAAATTATTAAACCATCACTAACTTTTCTTAGCCATATTTATATACAAATATAATTGTGATTGGGAATGGAGTGGTAGTACAATAGTTACGGCCTTGCACATGTCCAACCCGGGTTTGACCTCAGTGCCCAATATAGTTTCCCAAGAACTGCCAGGAATAATTACTGAGTACAGAGTAAACCCTGAGCATTATTGGGTGTGGCCCCAAAACAAACAAATAAAAATAAGAACCCAAAAAACCAAAATTGCGATTATTTTAATTAAGCTTGTCTACTATTTCACTTTCTTTAACTTGAATATTTTCCCTTTTGATTACCTTTTCTCCTGGTTATTTTCTAATAAAAGGTGAAATTTATAAAAAGTCCTTAAATTTCCTGATAATAATTAGATGATTATATTTATTGAACTTTTTCCTGAACTTATGTTATTTCCTTTCTTTATAATATTAGAATTCTGCCTTCGAACAATTTTCCATTAGTTGTTATCTGAGTCTTACCCATTATCTGATATCTCTTCATACTTTAATGTTAACTTCAGGTCATGAACTTATATCAGTTTGTGGGATTTTACTTGCACTGAAACTTCTTCCATATAGTATCTGGTTTGTTGATTTATATTTCCTAGTTATGTATTTTATTATGCAAATTTGCATGGTTGCCTAATTAGGCTTACTAATTTTAGGACATGAATATTCTATAAAGAACTGTTGTGAAAATTAAATGATAAAAATCACATGTACTACCTGCTACGCTATCTGGCAGTGGCTGATAATTACATTATTTTAAAACTTTTTCCATAAGTATTCTAAATTATCAGAGTAGGTATTAGCCATATACGTATTTCGAATTTACCAAGCATTAAATTCACTCACCAGTGTGTGTTAATTTAATTTTGAGTTTGTTGTACTAAATCAAAATGACTGAAGATTATAATTATAATGACACTTTTGGACATGAAGTTCTCAAATTAAGTCATTATTATGAATCAGGTAGTAAAGCCATGTACTTTATCTTTTAGCTGAAATGTGCAGATTATGCTGAAATATTAATACCAAAAATACTCATGTTATGAAGGCATAAATAAATCATGCCTTAAATTAGTCTGTTTTGTTTACTTAGAATTTCAATTGTCTTGAACTTTTTCTTTTCCAAAGAAGATAAACATTTATAAAATTAATTTAAATATTTTTTGTTCATATCCAGATAATTTTTAATACTTAATTCTTTGTTGTTATGCATAAATATAATGAAAGTTACATATTAACATTTCTTATCAGAGCTGTATTATTTAGATGGCTATTTACATAACACAATAGACTTAATATTCACATGAGTCTTTTAGAATAATGTTATAAATATCCTTTTCTTAGCTTTAACATTCCTGACTCTCCTTAGCTCTCATTCCCCATTTTATAACGAGCAAAAGGAAAAATTTTAATATGGAAGTTATTATATAGATTGGTAAGTGTCCTTGGACTTTGATATCGGTTGAATAGCATTGACATGGCTACATTGAAATTTATTATGTTTTCTTTTTTTCCAGCTTGCCAGTGCAATGGACATAGCACCTGCATCAATAATAATGTGTGTGAACAGTGTAAAAACCTCACCACAGGGAAGCAGTGTCAAGACTGCATGCCAGGCTATTATGGTGACCCAACCAATGGAGGCCAGTGTACAGGTCAGTATCCTTTCTAAAGTGTGTTTTAGTGTGTGTGTGTGTGCGCGCGCGCGCGCGCGTGCGCTATAAATAAACACCTGGGAATGAGACAGTGCTTGTGAAAAATCTATTTTACTAAAGGAAAGATTTCTATGGTCTTGATTTGGGGAAAGTGATATATATTTTTGGGGGACTAACAATTCTCTAAGAGACTTACTCTAAAAATATTAACTCTGCTCCCCAGAATTAATGCAGAGATTACATTAAAAATAATAACTCTGCTCCCCAGAATTAATACAGAGGTTAAAGCACTTGCCTTGCATGTAGCCAACCTCATTTTAATCCGTGACATGACATTCCATTTCCTGAACACTGCCAGGAATGATCCCTGAACTCTGAAACAAGAGTGAGCCCTAAATACTGCTTAGTAGGGCCCAACCCCCCAATTTTCCCCCCCAAACCCCATTTTTCCCAATAATTAATGCATATTTTATTATAGGTAGTTTGTAAAATTCAGAAAAGTAAAATGCTTTATATTTATTTTCAAAATTGTTCTTTGCATAATGCTTTTTGGAATTAAAACCATTACCATTACCTTTAGAAATAATAAAATGCTTTTGTGCCTTATAGTAAGCAAGTTTATCTGTTGATGGCAGTGGTGTAACATAGTGTTTAAGAGAATGGACTTGGAATCAATCCTGGGCTGGACTTAGAAGTCGGCCTTTTTTAAATGGAATACCTTGGCTAATTGCTGTACCCTGCTAGGACCTCATTTTCCTCCTGTGTAAAGGGAATGATCATATATCCTTCTATTGGGTCTCGTAAAGATGAAGCCAGATGCTATGTCAGAGAATAGTAGGTGATGGCAGATGAAGTATATTAGAAGGGCATTATAAATGCTTGACATTATAATCACATTTTTCATTACTCTAGTTCTACATTTCTGTTTTCCTCTTCTGTTCCATTCCCTCCCCCAGCTAATTTAATCTCAATGATTTTCCTTTTACTGAAGTAGAGTCAATAGAGTATTGACTAGACAAATACACAACTCCCATAGATTCTAGTAATATCCACATGACTGTAAAACACCATGTTCCTTAAATTCAGGAATCTCTCTGTATGCACATCTTAAATAATTGCCTTGCCTAGATCTATTATAATCACAATTAGTGTTAAATATATCAATCATAACTTAATCTGAAAGTTTTATGATTTTTTTACATTTAAATGTGTTTTATATTTAAAGTTTTTGTTTGTTTTTTGTTTTTTGTATTTGGGCCACACTTGATGATGCTTAGGGATTACTTCTGGCTCAGGAATTCTCATGGCAGGATCAGGGGGCATTATGAGATGGCAGGGATTGAACCCAGATTGGGTGCATGAAGACAAGCACCTGACTTGCTGTTATTTCTTTGACATTTACATTTATTTTACATTTAAAGTTAAAGGATTAAACATCATAGAAAGCCTGTCTAGAGTACAGGCGGGGATGGGGTTGGGAGGAAGGAGATTTGGAACATTGGTGATGGGAATGTTGCACTGGTGAAGGGGATGTTCTTTACATGACTGAAACCTAACCACAATTATGTTTGTATTCAAGGTGTTTAAATAAAGGTATTAATTAAAATATAGTAAAAATAAAGTTAATGAAAAGCAAAAAAATTCTTTTTATCATTTAAATTTAAATATTACAACATTTTGTTGTTTCTTTAAGCAATCTTTTCTGGGTCATAGTGGTAGCACAGTGGTAGGGCATTTGCATCTGACCCAGGATGGAAGTGGACTTAATCCCCAGTATCCCTTTTGTTCCCTGAGCCAGGAGTGATTTCTGAGTTCAGGGCCATTAACCTTCATTCTTTCCTTCCATTTCACAATAGGCTGTAACACTTCCAGTTTTATATAGATTGTAAATTTATAAAGAAATAATAAATTGCATATTTGTTTATAATTGTATATTTCGAATAAGAAAAAGAGAGAAAACAACTTGCTTTTAGGTCTTAGTCTTAATCCTTATTCACTTAATTATTAGTTCCTAATTTTATTATTTATATTTTTATAACATTGTGATTTACCAAATTGTTAATAATTCAGTCAATTCTGGCATTAAATGTTCAAACACCAACCAGTGTGACCTTCCCTCGACCTGTCTCCAATTTCCTACTTGCCATCCTAGTCTGCCCCTTTGTAGGCACAAACAAATTGACTTCATATTGTTTAAGTACATATTGTCTTTTTTTTCTTTTATTACAACACAAAGGCAATTGCAATTATCAAAGCTTAGATTAACCAGGGCCAGTCAAGTGTCTCAAGATATACTGGGCTGTGGTTGGTGCTAGAGCCTTCTGCATTAACTGTTTAGGTTTGTTGAGCTTGGTGGATTTCTGTGTAGCTTTCCTATCACATTGCTTGTGATACTACTAACCTAACTACTATAACTTGTCATGCAGCCACTGTTCATGGTCTGTATCTAGATCTGAAACAAATTTGGTGACTGGCAGTTTGATAAGGTTATGTTGAGGAAGAGCTGGACCTTTTCTGTTAGATGGAGTTGAGTATGGTACTGGGCTACCTTAGCTCAGGCAGAAAGGGGAATCTTCTCCACTCATTCTGAGAAGGCCCTAAACTTTTCAGCCTGGACCAGCCTACCTAGGAAGAGGTGATGGTTATCATTTTTTTAAATGGAATTTAGTTAGACCTTATGCAACATGTATGACAAATTATAGATAGGGAAGACCTGATAGTCCATAGTCAAAACTCAGCTTTAGTTCAGTGTCTAGTGGAATACAAAAGATGGCACTGAGATGAGCGCATGGGAATCCATACAGTTTAGCCTTTAGTTTTAAAGTTACAATGTTTTTAATCTTTTGTTTATTGAAAATAAAGGTCATAGTTTTGAATGATTTTTGTTTTCTAAATCATTTTTACTAAAGAACAGTTAATAATTTAATTGGACAAAGTATTTTTTATCAATGTAATATTTTCAGTTTTTATAAACCTTGACTTTTTCTATCATATATTTTTATAACTTTTTGTGATTTGTAATTTGATGTTTTATTTTACATATGATTTTTTGCAACATCTTCTAATGCCTGTATATAAGAATCCTTCATGTTTTTGTAAGATCATTTACCATATGTATGTATGTTGAATACATGTTTTATATATACATATAAAACTCCTAATCATGCCCAGTTTAGAGCATTTTAAATATTATGATAAAATCTACATAAGAAAAATTGATCTATCTTATATATTTATTTTGTCTAGTCAGTTTAAGTCCCCTATAATATTTTGTAACTATCATCTATATCTAGTTCTAAAATATTTTCATTTTCCCAATGAGAATTTGATATGTATTTAAAAATCATCCTATATTGGTAGCTGTCAATCTTTCTATAGTCTTTATGGATTTATTAACTCTAGTTAAGTCATACATGGTTTTATACCATATAGAATCTCTTGTTACTGGCATATACTATTTAGTGTAATATTTCATATTCATTCTATTGTAACATGTATCAGGATTTTATTCCTTTATGTAGTTGTGTATTCCATTGTATGAATGTACCATATTTTTTTTTGTTTTGTTTTATTTTGTTTTTTTGGCCACATCCAGTGATGCTCAGGGGTTACTCCTGGCTATGTGCTCAGAAATTGCTCCTGGCTTGGGGGAACATATGGGACACCGGGGGATTGAGCCGTGGTCCATCCTAGTCTAGCATGTGCAATGCCTTACCTCTTGTGCCACCACTCTGGCCCCTGAATGTACCATATTTCTAAATTTATTCTTCTCATTAATAAACTTTCGCTGTCTCTCACTCTGTCATGCATGCTACCATGCACATACTGCACAAGTCCTTAAATATCTATTTTTTAGCTCTTTTGTTTATAAAACCAGTAGAATAGCTGGCCATATTGTAATCATATATTTACCTTTTTGAGAAGCTGTCCAATTGTCCTAATTGTCTTTTATAGTGATTACAAAATTTGGCTCTCATCAACTTTTATAGCATACCAAAACTAATTTTTCATTACTTATTTAGCTATTCTTTTGAGTATGAAATAATAATTCATTGAGATTGTGATTTGAATTTCTGTTTTCTTTAGTGATCTGAACAGTTTTTTTTCTCATTTTCTTTGGCCATTCTATATTGTTTTTGAAGTGTCTATTCAAGCAATTTTCCATTTTATTTTTTTTAGCATTTTAAAATTGTGGTAAAATATACATATAATTAGAATTTTGTCCATTTAAAAATGCTGCAATCTGGTTAAATTTAAATACAATCATATTGTTATGTATATGTAAGTATCTTTCATTTTCAACACTATTTTTATCTTACAAATCTGTATTTCTTTAGATTCAGTACATAGCAAATTCCCATATCCCTGATTATATACATCCTTAGAACCTGGCAAATACCATAATGCTTTCTGTATCTCTGAGTTTGACTAGACAAAGTACCTCATTTAGATGGAGTCTTGTAGTATTTGCCTTTTATGCATTGGTTTAATTCATTTAGCATAATACCTTCAAAGCACTATTGTATTTGTGAGGGGTATGTGTGTGTGCGTGTGTGTGTGTGAAAGAGAGAAATTCTTTCTTGCAATTATCCTCTGTCAGTATACCACATTTTGTTTATCCTTTTATCTATTGAACTGACTCCACCTTTTGACTGTTGGAATGATATCATCAAACTGCATACAAAGACATTGGCTTAAGTATTTATGTTTGATTAATATTTGTATCTACTCTATGCAGAGATGTTTATTGATACCTTTGCTTATTATATATTTATTTATTAATATTTTATATGGACTTGGGCATTGAAAGAAGGGCCTCCCAAAGATAAGGCATGTCTTTGATCACAAACTGCACTCCTGATTTCTGTCTGCTTTTATTTATTTATTGTTTGTATTTTGGGGTCACACCTGGCAGTGCTCAGGGGTTACTCCTAACTCTATGCTTAGAAATTGCTCCTGGTAGGCTCAGGGGACCATATGGGATGCCAGGATTTGAACCACTGTCCTTTTGCATGCAAGACAAACACCTTACCTCCATGCTATCTTTGGCCCCTTCTGTCTGCTTTTAAATTGGGTTGGTTTTGTTGTTTTTGAATTCTAAACATTCTTTAGCATACTCATTTTTACCATTCTTTCTATTAGTTTATTTTTTGATTTTTTCAGTTCTTTTAGAAATGCAAAGATTTTTAATTTTAATGGTTTATTAATTTTTTATGATATTTTTATTTCACATAAATAATGTTGTATTTGAATACAGACATGCTCATTCATTGATCGTCACTTGCAACTGCTTTGTACTATATCAACAGCTAAATAGACCATATAAACACAAAACTTATTTTGAATTTATTTTTTGTTTTAGGGTGTGTGCTCAGGGCTTACTCCTGGCTCTGCACTCAGGTATCACTACTGGTGGGATTTGAGGGGGACTATATGGGATACCATAGATTGAAATTAGATCACCTCAGTGCAAGGCAAGAGTTTTACCTACTATATTATCTATTAGGACCCTCTGAATTTAATTTATGCTAATATATGCAAAGGAATATTTGGATATAAATGTATTAGCTAGAAGAGATTTTTAGATTAGAATGCTAATTTTTGTCAATTCAACAGCTATATGCTTTTTAAAATATATTATTATCTTTTGAGCATGATAATTTTCTGATGGGCTTAAAATGAGTTCAGCTAAATCATATTTTTGTTACTGAAATCACACAATAAAATGGAATAAAATATAAATGTTTATCGTTTTTAGTGGCTGGAAAGTTTGAGCTACAACTGTTGGTATAGCTCAGAGCTTATTCTCCTGTCTCTGTGCAGGAGAGTATACTATGTGGTGCCATAAACCAAAACCACATGCAAGGAAAACATCTTAACTTGACCCTCATATTATCTCCCCAACCACTTAACTGACTATGTCATTCACTGTTACATATACTCTAATATCTTGTGAAATGCCAAATAATTCATTATAGTTTCCTTGATTTCTTAAGTTTTCAAGATAATAGTTTTCCAGTTATTTGTTTGACTTCTCTATGATGATACACAAAAGTAATTTTTATTTCTTTTTTTATTATAATTTTTATTGTGAACAAATTGGATCCCAAATCTTTCACTGTAATATTTTAGGTACATAGCATCATTGAACCCAGGGCATTCTCACTACCAGTGTTGTCCTCCCTCCAACCCTGTTCCCAGCATGTATCCCATATCCCCCTCCTTTGTTCCTGGACTGCTAATATATGTGATTTCCTTTGTGTCTAGTTTGTTGTAGAATGAGTATAGATTCTTTTGTCATTGGCTTTGGATTTGGTATTAAGACAAATCTTTTTTTTTTCTACTCAATGTTCATACAACTGTTCGGTCTTGGTACCATCCATTTTTTTACCCTCAATTTATGAATCAGAACAAGATGATTCAAGTTATGTGGTTCTTTTTGAAAGAAAAGAAAAAGAAAAACAAAAACAAAAAACTATAGATTCATATAGCAAGGTGGATGGCTACAAAATAACATGCAAGAATCAATGGCCTTTTTATACACCAATAATAATAGGGAAGAAATGGACATTAAGAAAACAACCCCATTCACATTAGTGCTACACAAACTCAAATATCTTGGAGTCAACCTGACTAAAGATGTGAAGGACCTATACAAAGAAAACTATGAAACCTTGCTCCAAGAAATAAGAGAGGACACATGGAAATGGAAACACATACCTGCTCATGGATTGGCAGGATTAATATCATTAAAATGACAATACTTCCCAAAGCATTGTACAGATTTAATGCGATCCCTCTAAAGATACCCATGACATTCTTCAAAGAAGTGGGTCAAACCCTTCTGAAATTCATTTGAAACAATAAACACCCTCAAATATATAAAGCACTCCTTGGAAAAGAAATATGGGAGGCATCACTTTCCCTAACTTTAAACTATATTGCAAAGCAATAGTTATCAAAACAGCATGGTATTGGAATAAAGACAGACTCTTAGATCAATGGAATAGGCTTGAGTACTCAGAGAATGTTCACTAGACATACAATCACCTAATTTTTGATAAAGGAGCAAGACATTCTAAATGAAACAGGGAAAGCCTCTTCAACAAGTGGTGTTGGCACAACTGGTTAGCCACTTGCAAAAAAGCGAACTTAGTCCCCCAGCTAACATCATGTATGAAGGTAAATTCCAAATGGATTAAAGAACTTGATATCAGACCTGAAACCATAAGGTATACAGAATAACATGTAGGTAAAACACTTCATAACATTATGACTAAAGGCATTTTCAAGGAGGAAACAACACTCCCCAAACAAGTGGAAGCAGAGATAAACAGATGGGAATATATTAAGATGAGAAGCTTCTGCACCTCAAAGGAAATAGTGCCCAGGATACAAGAGCCACCCACTGAGTGGGAGAAACTATTCACACAATACCCATCAGATAAGGGTTTAATATCCAAAATATACAAGGCACTGACAGAACTTTACAAGAAAAAACATCTAATCCCATCAAAAACATGGGAAGAAAAAATGAATAAACACTTCTATAAAGAAGAAATGCAAATGACCAAAAGGCACATGAAAAAATGCTCCACATCACTAATCATCAGGGAGATGCAAATCAACACAATTATGAGGTACCATATTATACCACAGAGATTGGCACACATCAGAAAGAATGAGAACAATCAGTGCTGGCGGGGATGTGGGGAGAAAGGAACTCTTATCCACTGTTGGTGGGAATGCTGTCTAGTCCAACCTCTATAGAAAACAATATGGAGATTCCTCCAAAATCTGGAAATTGAGCTTCCATACGATCCAGCTATATCACTCCTAGGGATATACTCTAGGAACACAAAAATGCAATACAAAAATCCCTCTCTCACACCTGTATTCATTGCCACACTATTTACAATAGCCAGACTCTGGAAACAACCAAGATGCCCTTCAACAGACGAATGGCTAAACAGTGGTACATATACACAATGGAATATTATGCAGCTGTCAGGAGAGATGAAGTCATGAAATTTTCCTATGCATGGATGTACATGCTGAGTAAAATAAGTCAGAGGAAAAGAGATAGACACAGAATAATCTTACTCATCTATGGGTTTTAAGAAAAATAAAAGACATTTTTGCAATAATCCTCAGAGACAAGGAGAGGAGGCTGGAAGGTCAGGCTCACAACATGAAGCTCACTACAAAGAGTGGTGAGTGCAGTTAGAGAAATAACAACACTGAAAACTATCCTAACAATGTTAATGAATGAGGGAAATGGAAAGCCTGTCTAGAGTACAGTCAGAGGCGGGTTGTGGAGGAGGGAGATTTGGGACATTGGTGGTGGGAATGTTCCACTGGTGAAAGGGGGTGTTCTTTACATGACTGAAACCCAACTAAAATTATATTTGTATTCAAGGTGTATAATAACGATATTAATAAAAAAACCCACCAAAAATAACCAATCCAGAACACCCTCCTCTAAAAAAAGCAAAAAACAAACAAACAAAAGCTCAGGTCAAAACCAGGACACAAAGATGATGGAACCTGACCCTCTCACTCCCAAATGCACCAGCAATATAATTTGGCACAATTTTTTTCTGCAAAGACATACTAAATAAGGGGAAATTTTATGTTTGAACAAGCTCTCATCTACTAGGGATAAGAACTCATATATTTTACAATACAGGGCCACCTCCCACCTTGAGCATATGTCATATGGCCCCAACTTAGACTCCATGTAATTAGAGAGCCTCTGTCCAACCCCAATCCCTAGATCTAAGACATAGAATTAACCCAGTTGTCCTCAACAGCTCCAGGAACCAAAATCCCTGTGGGACATTTTTAATACTGCTCTAACACCAACATGCGCCAGTTTTGATATGACATCCTGACAATGACAAAATGGCAACAACTTGATCTAAAGAGCAGGTTGTCTTATCTCATCACCTATCTATAAGATGAAACCAGAAGACATGTCATACTTTGACCTCTGCAAAAACCAGGATTGCTGACTACAGAGACTGACTGAGACAACCATGACTGGGCAGAACTTATCCTGGGACCTATAAGAAAGATCCCAGCCTATGCTTTGGTCAACTATCTATACAATAACCAAGAACTTGAACTCCAGAGATCTGACTGAGACAACTGCAACTGAGCAGAACTTCTGGAAACATAAAGAAAGACTCTATTTTAGGCTTTATCCTAGGAACTGTGCAAAAACCAAGACAACCAATTACAGAAGACTGATTAAAACAACAATGTTGGAGCAGAACTTCTAAAACTGTAAAGAAAGACTCTATCCAGACTCCATCCTATGACCTGTCAAAATACTAAAATCTCTAGTTACAGAGGCCTGGTTTTATCATCCACAATAGAGCAGAAAGTTTCTAGACACCACAAAAGGACCTAGGGGAGAGTAAATGAGCATGTAGTTATTCCCATCAAGTATGCTTCGAGGGTGGAGAAACTCTGTATCTCTTAGGCCAAGGGAATTCCTCTTCTAACTCCCCAATATTTACTGTGTTTTTGCAAAAGAGGGAAAACAAAAGAAGCACAATATTTTTTCTTTTCCGTTTTTTTCCCTTTTTATTTTGGGCTCGTGATTATTGCTTGGTTGTTGTCTGTATTGCATTGGTGTTTTTTAGATTTATTTTGTCATTGTAGTTTTGTTTTTGTTTTCTTGTTTGTCTGTTCTTTTTTTCTTAATTTTTATTTTATTTTTTGTCTTTTTCTGATGTTTTTCTTCCTTATCCCCTTTCTTCTCTTAACTTGATATTTTTTTTCTTAAGAACACACATCTAAACATCACTTAACAACTGTTCATATGGTAATTAAAATAAATTTCTTAAACATGGAAAGTATAGATTCATCACTAACTCATTTTTAGTTCCCATTACAGAACAAAATTTATTTATTTTTTTGTTTTAGGGCCTTATCGGGTGATTCTCAGAGCTTACATCTGGGTTGTGCTCATGGTTTATTCCTGGTAGTGATAAGGGAACAATATGTGGTGCCGGAGATCAAATCCAGATCAGCTACATGCAAAGCAAGCACCTTACTGCTATACTATCAGTCTGCCCCCCAATTTAAGTTTTAATGGTATAGTTATTAAAATTCAAATTCTGATGCCATTAAAATATTTTTGTGTTTTATTTTGTTTTGTTTGGAGGTCATATCTGCTTACTCTTGGTTCTCTGCTTAGGGATCACTCCTGGCAGGCTTTTAGGACTATGTAGATTGTTAGGGATTAAACTTGGGTCAGCAGTGTACATTCAAGTGCCCTCCCTGTTGTACTATCTTTCACTCCAGCCCCATAAATGAATGAAAATTTATGTTTGATGGTGAGGGATTGATTCTAGTGAATATTTTAATATTATATTTTTAAATTATTTTTATTAGTATCTTTATCTAAACACCTTGATTATAAATATGATTGTAGTTGGGTTTCAGTCATATAAAGAACACCCCCTTCACCAGTGCAACAGGGATTTTATTATTTTACTTTTATCATAAAAGTCTTCTATTATTAAATTTTTTTTAAAGTCTTCTATTATTAAATGATTATTTGAAATATCCTTTAAATACTACTTTAAATCATTAAATAATTATTGAATAATTAATGCAGTCTTGTTCTGTTGTTACTCTCTGTATGTCGATCTCTTACTTTCATCTTTATAGCTTTGAAAGATTCAAACATTATTAATGGTGTGAGCTTTGGAATCATACTTCAGAAACATAGCTGAGTGTTCTGTCAATTTAGATAATTATTTACCATCTTAGTGTCTTGCATTTTCTCACCAATAAACATTACCTAGGTTTATTGGGAGACATAAGTGAAGTACTTGACATATGAGTTAATTAATATATGTTTCTTGAAAAATGTTAACACCACACCTCTCGTTATTATTGAGAATACCATTGTCAATTAAGTTTACTTCATTTATTAAACCAGTAGACTTAAGTAAACTAATAAAAATGAATAATTTATTCTTTTTGCTTTTATGATTTTTGTCTTTATCTCTAATCTCACTGATAATAGTTAAAATATAGACTTCTGTGAATCTATCAATATAGTGCAATAACTCAGCACTTAATTTCCTACAGTGCTTTGTAATGAAGGATTATCCTTGAATTCCAGAAATAATTATATGCAAGAGACTGTATTTAGACTTAAATTTTCATTCATTGTATGAGAGCTGTAATGTGTTATGAAAAATTGGATAATATAATATGGGATAAAGATTTATTCTAATGGATTAAGGCCATTTATGATTTTTAATTTTCAGTGACTATTATTAGTTGAATGATTTCCATTGAAACTTATTCTTAATATTAGACAAAATATGTTATTACATTTAAAATATTTTGGTTTTGTAATATATGTGTTTATTCACTTATTCTTTTTTTTTTTTGTGGTTTTTGGGTCACTCCCGGCAGTGCTCAGGGGTTACTCCTGGCTCCATGCTCAGAAATTGCTCCTGGCAGGCACGGGGGACCATATGGGACGCTGGGATTCGAACCGATGACCTCTTGCATGAAAGGCAAACGCCTTACCTCCATGCTATCTCTCCAGCCCCTATTCACTTATTCTTAAGAAGGATGTTCTATTTGAACAATCATGAAATATATAGATAATTAAAGAATTGCTGTCATTTGAATAATAGTTTCTTCAGGTAGTTCTTACTCTTTTATTTTTTTATTCAAAGATATGTAAAGAGTTGTATTGCTTTAAAAAAAATTCTTTTAGGGACAGGAGAGATAGTTCAGCATTTAAGGAGCTTGATTTCCATGCGGCTGACATAGGTTTGTTTCCCAGAATCTCTTCTGGTCCATTGTACTACTAGGAGTGATTCCTGAGTGCAAAGTCATGACTAACACCTGAGTGTCTTAAGCTTAGCCCTAAACTAAAATAAATGAATAAATAAATAAATTACCCCCAAACAAACCAATCTGAAACAAAAATCGATTGGTCCTTTAACATTTTATTTATGATTGACTTTAGTCACTAGCTTTATTTTAATTATAATTTTTATTTTAATCACAGTGGCTTACATATCGTTCACAGTAATATTTTAGTTACATATTAACATGAATCAGGGAAATTCCCACCACTGAATTGTCCTCCCTCCACCTCCGTTCCCGTCCTGTCTCCCATATCCTCCGCCCTCACCCCCGGGGCTGCTAGAATGAGTGGTCCCCTCTGTGCCTAGCTTACTACTTAGTGATCTTACAACTATTTGGTCATGTAACCTCCATTATATCCCCCTCTAGTTGAGAGGCGGGACTAGATAGTTCAAGTTATGTGGTTTTGTTTGAAGAAGAGAAAAGTAATAAAATGGGGTAATAAATCAAATACGCCGAAAATGGGTGGAGTCAAGGCTCTCATTCTCGGTTTGAGAGACCAAGGGGATAAAGAAGGTGAAACACCACAACAGTATAAAAAGAAGTATCGAATAAAATATCCAGTGAGCACTACAGCAATTAAGATGGGCACCACATAATAGCCATGGTCTTGAAATAAAAAACATGACAGAGCACAAAACGGAAGAAGAGAAAAGAAGAAAGAAAAAAGAAATAGATAAATAAAAATGGAAGCAACAAGTTCAATATCCACACCGAATCAAAGAAATCGACAAAAACTAAATAGATAAATAAAAGAAGATTATTTTGTGATTTCTCTCTCTCTCTCTCTCTCTCTCTCTCTCTCTCTCTCTCTCTCTCTCTCTCTCTCTCTCTCTCTCTCTCCCCTCCTGCATAGGCACAGTAAACATTGGGGTCATTCGAAAAAGAGTTCCCTTGGTCTAAGAGATACAGGGTTTCTCCACCCTTAGAGTATATTGTCATGGGAGTAACTATAGACTCCTTTCTAGTTCATTTAGTCTCCCGTTGGTGCTTTTGTGGTGTATGGGAGACTTCTGCTCCGTCCTGGGTGATAAAATCTTGTTCTTTGCACAGGTCAAGGATGGAACTTATGATGAAGTCTTTCTTTGTCGTTCTAGAAGTTCTGTTCCCTTAGTGTCATTTTAATCCGTCTTCTGTGGTTGGTGGTCTTGGTCCTTGCGCTGATCCTAGGATAGTCACTAGCTTTTTACTGATGTCTTTCAATTCAAAAGTTTTTTGTTCAAAGTTCATGAGTATTTTTCTTATCTGGTTTTCTTTCTCAAATATGGAAATATATTTTTAGTTTTAATGGTGATAAAGAAATTAGAAAATTTTAGTTTGAGGAAAAATTTTCTAAAACGTAATCATTGATTTTCTTTTCTTCTTACCTTTTTCAAGTATCTTCACATGAACGTTTCTTACAGAAATTTTAAAATGTTAACAGGCTAGGTAATGGCATTCCCTGAAAATAGAGATAAAAATATGATGGAGTTAACTATTTTTTCTCTGTATTTGGTTGGGCGATTACTTAGCTCCTTTAATCACAAAGCTTTTATGATTTGCATAAGAAGGATTGATTTTCTCTCTAAAGGATGATTGCTGCTGCACCTGTTTTTCAAGACAGTCACAGGAAGATTTATTTTCAGCGGGGTATACTCAGTAAGGCAGTCTTTAGAACTTGAACCATGTAAAGCTCTCTCTGCTCTCGAAATCACTTCCGCACACTTGAGCAGGTGACTCTATAAGCTCTAGACGAATGATATAAACACCTCATTATTTTATTTATTTGAAAAAATTAGTGATGATGCCTCATGGACCTAATTTCAACATAAATTCAATCCATCGCTACAGTCTCTGTCTGTTTGAAAGTCCCCTTTACACCGTGCCCCCTAACTCAATTGTGTGGGTCTGTTCCGCCATCTTAGTGCCCTTGGGTCTTCATTGCTATCTCTTCGTGTGGATCTTTAAGTCCCACACAGGAGAGAGGATATTCTGTGAGATTTAAGCATTTTGGATCCTGCTCATGCACTGCAGATTATTCATACAAGTAGGGGGTGTATAATCAGAGGAATTATGCTTAATTCTTTCCAACTAGAGCTATAGACCTGAGTAATTTAAATAGGCGAATGAAAATCATTACACACGGAAATCTTCATTTTTGGAAATTATGTGGAGTAAAGTGGGGTGGCCTGTCGAGTGCCTGAGAATCATATGGTTCTATTGACCAGGTCAGCTGGATCATGTTAGGGTTCTGTTCTTGAAAGTGGACCTGGCCACGGAGTATATTTTATCATCCTGTGTCTCAAAGAAAAGTCAAGCTGAGATTGAGACATCCCCCAAAGAGACCATTATGTGAATAATTAGGTATTGGTATATTTAGCGTATATGTCATACTCATCAGGTTGTACTTTGATCATTCTCTCAAGAATGCTATATAAAATTAAGTCTTGGGGACTGGAGAGATTGCATTGAGGTAGGGTGCATGCAGGTGGTTCAAATCCCAGCATCCCACATAGGCCGGCGCCTGCCAGGAGTGATTTCTGAGCATAGAGCCAGGAGTAACCCCTGAGCGCTGCCAGGTGTGATCCAAAAATCAAAACAAAAAAGAAAAAGAAAAAGAAAATCAAGTCTTTTAAAATAGGCAAATCTAAAATTTCAATTCTATGATGAAGTAAATGGTTTTGTATAGCTTTTATAATATTTGCTTTTCTTTTTCCTAGTTACATTTTATCTACTAATCTAATATTTAGGTTTTACTTTAATCTATTTTTGAGGGAATTTTTTTTTCTGGTGATCATATGTGGTGCTGGTGGTGGAACCTGGGTTGAACACATGCAAGGCAAGGACTGTTTCCATTATATTATCTTTCTGGCTCTCTACTTTTTAAAAATCTTTTCTTTGGTAGAAACAGTTCCTCAAATTTGCTGCTAAGTAATCTTAAATCTTCTTTGCCTGCTGCATCTTTTCTCTGTTTTATTGGTGCTTCTTTTTTGAGCCACACCCAGTGATACTAATGGCTTGCTTTTGGCTCAGCTATTTCTGGTGGGCTAGAGAACCATATGGAATGTCAGGGATTGAATCCAGGTCAACCTGGATAAGCAAGTGCCCTATCTGCTATACTATTTTGCTCTGTTCTTCATTTCTGGTTTTTATTTTTAATTTTATTCTTTGTCTGCGGGTAGTATTTGGGGCCTTTCTTGCCAGTGCTCAGGGCATACTCCTGGCTCTCTGCCCAGGAGTGACTCCTGATAGTGCTCATATCACTCAATTGTGGTACTGTGTATTGAACCTGGGAAGTTAGGAATTTCTCTTACTAATGTTTTTGTTTGTTTCTTGTAAACTCTAAGAACTTTGTCTTTATTCTTATTTACTCAATGTTCATTGATTAGTGTGTTGTTGAACTTCAAGTGTTTGATTTACTCTTAGCTTTCTGTCAATAGTTTCTTCTTTTTTGGTTTTTGGGTCACACTTGCCAGCGCTCAGGGGTTATTCCTGGCTCTACGCTCAGAAATTGCCCCTAGCAGGCACAGGGGACCATATGGGATGCCAGGATTTGAACCACAATCTTTCAGCATGAAAGGCAAACACCTTACCTCCATGCTATCTTTCCAGCCCCAATAGTTTATTTCTAAGTTCAAAGCATTTAATGAGTAAATAACAAATATAATTTATTTTTTTGATCTTATGAAGATATGTTTTATATCCCAGCATGTTTTTATCCTGGAGAATGATTCATGAGAACTGAATATCAGTGTGTACTCAGCATTTTGGAAATTGGGAACTCTATTGATGGCTATTATGCCCATCTCTTCTGTTTCTTCTTTAAGGTTGCTCTTTCCATATGGATTCTCTGATAATTTCTATTACCAAAAAATTCTTTCCTAATATTCTTCCTTCTCCTTCCAGAGTCTCCATAATTTGGATGCTAAGTCTCTTTAAACTTATAATAGGTCTCTGAGTATCTTTACTTTTATTTTTTCCCTATAAATTGTTTGTATTTGGTGGCTTCATGCATCTTGTCATCTAAGATGCTGAGTCTTTCTATCATTGTGCTGCTTATTGCCCGTGTGGCTTAACTTTTCTACTGTGCTTTTTCAGATTAGCAGTTTCTGATTAGAGATTTATCATGCTTTACTATTCTTGTCCATGCTTTTTATCTATTCTTATCTTCAATTCAGTTGTACAGCCTAAACATTTTTCATTTGGAGCATAGACAATTCTTTGCTTGGAACTTTCCAAGGCTTTTTCCCATTGGCCATTAGATTAGTTGAATTCCTCTAATTCCTTATTGTATTTGGTACTGCAGTTTCATCCCTAGGCCAGGCCTAGCAAGTGCTGGAGCTGTAGAGGATGGGAGGTTGTCTGTGGACAAAATTTCTGAGTTGTTGGACAGGACATAGTGTAAGACATTAAAAAAACAAGTATCTTAGAGGCTTTCACATGTAAAATTCCAGGGGTTGGAGAGATCATAGCAAAGGGGTAAGAAGCTTGCTTTGGATTCCCTGACTTTGGTTTGATTCCCCAGCACCACATATGGTTCTCTAAGCACTTCAATGCTCAGGGAATCAATCCTGAGAATAGAGCAAAAATTTGGGGGCCGCAATATATATGTAGAATTTTTAATTGCATCACAACTAAATGAAAATTAGAATGAAATTAAAAGGTAATTTATTTGGGGTAGTTTATCATATTATAAAGTTTATAAAAACACATTTTAAGTATTGTACAATATATTAGTGTTAAACCTTAAAATCTCTAACTTTGTGTTTGAATTTTTCTGACAATTACAGATTGTAATTAACATCAGCATAAAAATTCTTGTTAAGGAACTGGCTTGATAGCACAGTGATAGGATGTTTGCTTTGCATGCAGCCAATCCAATATGGACCTCAGTTCGATCCCTGGCTGCCTATATGGTCCCCTGAGCAAGAAGTGATTTCTGAGCACACAGCCAGGAGTAACCCCTGAGTGCCACAGGGTGTGGCCACCACTCAAATTCTTGTTAAAAACATATTAAAGGACTTCTTAGCATATCATTTTTAAGAAAAAAATTTTTCTCTTAAAGATGTATTTATAGGGCCGGGCGGTGGCGCTAAAGGTAAGGTGCCTGCCTTGCCTGCGCTAGCCTTGGACGGACCGCGGTTCGATCCCCCGGTGTCCCATATGGTCCCCCAAGCCAGGAGCAACTTCTGAGCACATAGCCAGGAGTAACCCCTGAGCGTTACCGGGTGTGGCCCAAAAACCAAAAAAAAAAAAAAAAAAAAAGATGTATTTATAGTACCATATATCACAGGATCTGAATAAATATTGACTTTTCTTTTAATCATGTGCTTTTACATCCGTGATTTTATCTTTCTTTTTCCATGTCTGCCAACTAATAATGATATAATAATTGTATGATATACTTTAGGCTTTAAAGGACATCTGTAAACATTTGATAGTCTATTTAGTGATCACTACAGCCCACTTACTAGCAAACTCAAAATAACTTGAGTTCCTAAACTAAACATTTATATACAAAGACAATACTAGTAAAATGAATTACAATAAAAAGCTGAATTCAGAAACTTTATCATTTAAGAACCATCCTTTTCTTCATCCCTACTTGACTTAATGTTAGACCATCCTTTTTGATTTTCTGTTTACCCCGTTTTTTTTACTGTGCTTGTGATAGGACTGAGGCCATCACCCACACTATACAGTGTGATCCATGAACCTTGCAGCATTCACTTCCAATTCTACCTTTATTAACGTTTTTTCCCTTATTGATTACTTTTTTTTTTTTTTTTGGTTTTTGGGTCACACCCGGCTGCTTAGGGGTTATTCCTGGCTCTTTGCTCAGAAATCGCCCCTGGCAGGCCCAGGGGACCATATGGTATTTGAACCAACGTCCTTCGGCATGCAAGACAAACACTCTGCCACTTTGCTATCTCTCCACCCCCTATTGATTAGATTTTTATTTCAAATAGATTTTGTTTCTCTTATCTCTTTCTCTTTTTTGCTTAATCTCTCTATCCCCTTTTTGTATTCTATTGTCACTATCAGTTTAGGCCCCTGTGATTCCTCTACTCTACTGTTGAGTGCTGTAGTCTACTTGAAATGAAACTATTGCTGAATGATTAAATGAGGATATTTCCAATATAATGCGTTTTTTATAATCATCCTTAGAGGAAAAGAAACAAAGACATACTTTACTAACCATATCCATTTTATTAACATTAGTTAAGCCTTATATTGCTACCAAATTGTATATGAAATAATCTACAAGATTATAATAATCAACAAGGCCCTTTATGCTTGGGCACCAGGAGCTCTTCTGGATTCCTATCCTTTAAGTTTTTATATTGTTCCACACCTTTTACTGCATGTATACATGATAGCCTAATGAATCCAACATTTCCCTTGTCAATCTGTTATAAGTATTATATTAAAATGTTTAAGCCAAGAATATTGCTAACATTTTTTCTTTTCATTTATCTTCAGTATTTTATAATGCTTATAATATTATACCCACTTTACATATGATAAACCAAGGATTTAGGCCAAAGTGGTATTAATGAGTCTACTAGATTTCAAACAGGCACCACTTGACTCTTGTACCAATCTAATAAGCTTTCTGTTTTTCTTTGAATCAGATGAAATCAATTGTTTAGTTCTTATCCCTATGAGTATATAACATAGAAATGTCACTGTACTACTTATGTTTTATCTTTTTTTCTTCACCTAGTCTATTGCTATTGCTTCCTAACAGATCAGTCCATCTTTCTCTTTCATATTTATTCTCCTGCTAGTTCATTCATACACTGTTTTGTCTCATGCTCAACCACATTATCATATAAACTCAACTTTACCAATTTTAACTTTATTTACTCGGTGACTTCTATATCTCTGGACTTCTTTACGCATTTTTTCAAATTTCAGTTCAGGAGACATTTGAGCTAAAATAATGCAGTAGTATTTTTTTCTGGGTTCAAGCAATATTGGTGTCTCTTTGATAATTGCTGTCACAGTTTTTTGTAAAATATCACTCCCTTGTTATTCTACGTTGGCTATGAAAAGTTTTATTGTTGATAAGAAAAGTTTTATTTTGTTTTTGTAATTTTTATATTATCTTTCTTTCATAATTACAAATACATAGCTTTGTAGATCATTCTACTGTCCTTGAAAGAAATATTAATATTGATAAGAAAATATCTGTGTCTGTTATCTGTTTAAGTCATTTTAACATAATCTAAGAAAAGAACAATTCAGACTTTCTAACTGGAGAGCTTTGTAGTTCAAACCATATTTTCACTTTAGAGCAAGTGGTAAAAATGGGGTATTTTTTTGGCATTCATTTTTCATCTTTTATTTATTTTTCACTGAGCCAAAACTAAAAATATACTGGTTTTAAATGTTTATTTTATTTTGCTGGGAATGAGGATTAGCTTCCCTTTGTACTCATAGTTCTTATAAGTAGTAATCGAATATTTGTGCATAATATAATAACTGTGCATACAATTTTTTAACATAAGAGAAGTTCCATGGAGTTTAGATGAGGAAGAAGAAATATGACTTACATAAATTCTTCAATTTTTCTATCAAAGCAAATCAAAACCTGGTTTGATTTTCAAAATGTTTTCAAAATGTGCCATATATATTTTTGTCTCACCACCTTAATTATTCTGGGTGCCTTTTATCAGAATAGTTTAGCCTATACATATGTTTATAACTTCAAACTATTTTTTTTACTCTACCATATACTTGTATTTAAGTAGAGTTTTAAATATATTTATTATGTATACTCTTTTCTCTCAAAAGTTTATAGTTTTTTTGTATACACAACTTTTATCATTGACAATAAAATGCATTAGGACATTTGTACAGGTTTTTTTCTGGAGTAGATAAGGACTATTTCTTTCATTTTTTAAGTTTAAGTACTATGGCTACAAAATTGTTTATTGTTTGGAGTTCAGTCATACAATATACACCATTCTTCACCAGTGCACCCTTTCTATCACAGATATCTCCTGTTTCCCTCCCACTTCCCATCCTTTTCCCTCTTAACTCCCTACCCCTGACATACTCTATGGCAGAGTAAGAAATTAAAAGAGAAATGTAATAAACTGAATCAGAAATAAAAACAGGGAGGCCATTATAGATATTACAGGAATTCAAAGGGTAACCAGAGATTACCTTGAGAATCTTTATGCCACAAATTGAAATAGTAATCAAAAGAGTTCCCAAAACAAAAGCCCAGGCTCAGAATCACTAGTGAATTCTTTCAAACTTTTATTTTTATTTTTAATAATAATTTTTTATTCAAGCAGTGTGGTTACAAAAATTTTAAGATGTCCATTTTGTGTATTTTAAGTTGCTAAAAGCTGCCCTTCTAACCATAAGATGAAATAATGTAATAAAATATTAGGAAAACAAAATTTGCCATGGAAATTTTTATATACATTTAAGTTTATTTTATATATTTGGTTAATAAAATTTTAATATACTTTTATTTTAATAATAGTGGCCTACATATCATTGACAATAATATTTTAGGTACATTTTAACATAAAATCAGGGGAATTCTCATCACCTAATTGTCCTCCCTCCACCTCCGTTCCCATCCTACCTCCCATATTCTCCTCCCTCACCCCCAGGGCTTCCAGAATAAGTGGTCCCCTCTGTGCCTAGCTGACTACTTAGTGGTCCTACACCAGTTTGGTCTTGGTACCTCCCTTATTTCCCGCTCTAGTTGGGAGGCGGGACTAGATAGTTCAAGTTATGTGGTTTTGTTTGAAGAAGAGAAAAGTAATAAACTGGGGAAAAAATCAAATATGCCGAAAATGGGCAGAGTCGTTCTGGAAGCTCTCATCCTAGTTTTGAGAGACGAAGAGGAAAAAGGAGGTGGAACACCACAACAGTACAAAAAGAAGTGTCAAATAAAACATTCAGTGAACACTCCAACAACAAAGATAAGCACCACATAAAGGCCATGGTCTTGAGATAAAAAACATGGCAGAGCACATAAAGGGAGAAAAGAAAAGAAGAAAAAAAACTAAATATGAACGGAGACAACAACTGCAATAACCACACCAAAACAAATAAATTGGCAAAAACTAGATAAAAATATTTTTTCCTTTTTTTCCTTTTTTTTTTCCTTTTTTCTTCTCTCCTGCACAGGCACAGTAAATATTGGGGTCATTCGAAAAGGAATTCCCTTGGCCTAAGAAAAACAGGGTTTTTCCACCCTTGAAGTATATTGTCATGGGATTAACTATAGACTCCTTTCAGGTTCATTTACTCTCCCATTGGTGCTTTTGTGGTGAATGGAAGACTTCTGCTCAGTCCTGGGTGATAAAATCAGACCTCTGTATCTAGAGATCTGGGTATCTGCACAGGTCAGGGAGTGGAACTTATGATGAAGTCTTTCTTTGTGGTTCTAGAAGTTCTATTCCCTCCGTGTCCTTTTAATCCGTTTTCTGTGGTTGGGAGTCTTGGTCTTTGTGCTGATCCTAGGACGAGGCCTCGAATAGTGTCTTTCGTTATGTTTCCCGAAGACCCAAACCGTTGCAATTGTCTCAGACAGACCTCTGGAACTAGAGATCATGGTTGTTGTGCAGGTCATAGCTCAAACCCTAGGATAGGGCTTTTTTATTGGTCCCAGGATACATACAGTCTGGCCATGGTTCTATCAGCCAGTCATCTGTAAATCTCAATCTTGGCATTTGGACAGACCGAAGGGTGACAAGTCTTCTGAGATTTTGTCTTATCGTTAGCTGGTGAGGTAGGATAACCTGCTCTTAGGTCAAGTTGTTCCCAGTTTCCTCGTTGTCAGGATATCATATTAGAGCTAGGACTTGTTGATGTCTGAGCAGTATTAATGATGTCCCGGATGAAATTTGTTTCCTGTGGCTGTTGTGAAGAGCTGTATCATTTCTATGTCTGGGATCCAGTGTTCAAGGCTGGACGGTTGGTGTCTAATTACCTGGGATCTAAGTTGGGTCCACTTGACAGAGATGCCCCTGTATTGTAAAGAAGTATGAGTTCTTATCTCTAGCAGATAAGAACTCATTTTTATATGTAAGATTTTCCCTTTTTTTAGTGCGCCTTTGCAGGGAGAAATGGTGCCATATTTTATTGCCAGTGCATTTGAGGGTGAAAAGAGAAGAAAACAGAAATAGGTCACACACCCAAAAAGATAAAAATAGAAATAAAAATATGTGTGCTTATATATATAAGCTTATATATATATAAGCACACATATTTTTATTTCTATTATTATATTTCTCTCTATATATATATAAAGAAAAATATTTAAAAAATGAAATAAAAAAGTGATTAAAGGGACAGAGTGATGCAAGAGACTACCTTACAGTTGGGGAAAAAGCAGGTAAGAGGGTGGAAAGAGAAGAAAACAGAAATAGGTCACACACCCAAAAAGATAAAAATAGAAATAAAAATATGTGTGCTTATATATATATATATAAGCACACATATTTTTATTTCTATTATTATATTTCTATATATATATATAAAGAAAAAGATTTAAAAAATGAAATAAAAAAGTGATTAAAGGGACAGAGTTATGCAAGAGACTACCTTACAGTTGGGGAAAAAGCAGGTAAAGAGGTGGTGTAATACAGGTCTTTTACTTATGATGGAAGTATAGGTTTCCCCATTGTCTTTTGAGATTTTCTTGTGGTTTGTGGGTTCCCGTGTGCCTTTTCATCATACAACCTGACCCTCTTGAGAATGGCAAAAGATTTGCTGCAGGGAGGTCTTGGGAAGGGTTCGTGCATTGGGGATACTTTCATGGCTAAGTCCGGTTTCAAGTAACAGTCCACGTTAGGCAGAGTTGGTAAGGAGGACCGCGCAGCATGAGTCAGCAGGGGAGTTGGTTGTCTTTTCTTGCAGGGGACAAGGTGTGGGTTTGACTGTCTCTTCGCTTGGGTGCTGGGTACTGGTTTGTTGGGGTGGGAGGTCAGTCTTGATGCCTAATGGGTTAAGAACTAAGGGTGAAGAGTTTTAATGAGGTGGGAAATCTGGGTGGGATTGAGGGGTGAAGGTATAGTCAGATTTCCAAAGGGGGAAAGGGGAAAGTATATGGAAGGGGCAGGAGAGAAGGAAAGAGAAAATCAATTTAAAAGAAAAAGAGAAGTAAAAAAAAAAAGAAAGTATTGAGAAGAGAGGAGAAAAGAGCATGGGAATGCTAGTTTGCTTGACTGTGTTTGATGAGTAGGGCCTGTAGTATAAGTCTGTAGGTCACAGTTCCATGGTCTGTGCTTCCATGCTTCCATTGTCTGGCTGGTCATGTGTTTCAGGTCCTAAAAGAAGGTATAACCTAGAGATAAAGGGTATGTTAAAGAGTTTTATCAGGACATTCTCATAGTGCAAGCTGGGTATGGTATCTCGTGTGAGTGAGCCCCGAGATGCCATCTTAGTTTGTCCACACTTTGTATCCAAGAATGCCTGTGGACAGAAAATCTGAGAGGTTATTTTAAATATAGTAAGATTAAGGCATTAAAACAAATTGTTATGAAATGCTTCCGTTGGGGTCAGTGATTTCCCATGGTATTCTTTACATGTAATCCTGTATTAGATCCCTAAGGGATTATTATGGGCCTTTCTAGTAGAAGGCTGATTACATACCTGTTCTCTCTATGCTACTGTTTCTGTTGCTGCTGGTTTCTTTGTGGTATAATGTGTAATCAAGAGTTTGTGTTGTACCTTTTTCATGTGTTTTGGGCACTGCTCTCTGGTATATGTTGACTGTTACAGTGTTTGGAGTTTCTACCCTGTTAAACCCTGTTATTTGATTGTTGAGTATTAGTTGTATATAAGTTGTATGTTCTAGATGCTTCAGAATAGTGCTATCATTCTGTGTTTGTCTTTCATCTTCTGGCTTACTTTGTTTAACATAATATGTTCTAGGTCCATCCACGTTGCCGCAAAGTCTGTGATTGTATCATTTCTGAATGCCATGTAGTATTCCATTGTGTATAGATACCACATCTTAATGATCCATTCATCTGTTGTTGAACATCAAGGTTGGTTCCAAGACTTGGATATTATACTGAGTGCTGCGATAAATAGGGGGTGCACACATACTTTGGAATGAATATCTTTCCAACTTGGGGGTAGATACCTAGGAGAGCAATTGCTGGATCAAATGGCAGCTCAATTCTGAGATCTTTGAGCACTCTCCAGACTGTTCTCCATAGATGTTGGACTAGGTGTTGGACCAGCAGTGGATGAGAGTGCCTTTCATACCGCATCCCCGCCAACACAGATTGTTCCCATTATTTTTGATGTGAGCCATTCTCACTGGTGTAAGGTGGTACCTCATTGTTGTCTTGATTTGGATTTCCCTAATGATGAATGAAGGTGAGCATGTTTTCATGTGTTTGTTGGCCATCTTTTGGTCTTCCTCAGAGAAGTGTCTATTCATTTCATCTCCCCATTTTTCTATAGCTTTATTTGGTTTTTGGGGGCTCAGCTTTCTGAGTGTTTTGTATATTCTGGATATCTGACATGTTGAGTGCGAATTTTTTTTTTCCCATTCAGCTAACTGTCTTTTTGTGTTAAGTAGGTTTTCTTTTGCCATGCAGAAGCGTTTTAGTTTGGTGTAGTCCCATTTGTTTAAGTTTGATGCTAAAGTTCTTGCCATTGGCATTCTACCATCAAAGACTTTTTTGATATATAGGTCTTCGAGTGTTCTGCCTATTTTTTCCTCAATAAACTTTATAAATTCGGGTCTGATTTCAAGGTGTTTAATCCATTTTGATTTGACTTTTGTACATGGGGTGAGGTCAATTTTCAATTTCTTACAAACGGTTTTCCAGTTGTACCAACACCATTTCTTGAAAAGACTTTGTCCCATTTCAAGTTCTTGGCTCTTTTGTCAAATATTAGTTGACTGTATATCTGAGGGCTTATGTCTGGAAATTCTGTTCTAACCCACTGGTCTGAGGCTTTGTCATTGTACCAGTATCATGCTGCTTTGATCACTATGGTTTTATAGTATAGCTTCAGGTTAGGTAAAGAGATGCCACCCAGCTTCCTGTTTTTTAGTACGTGTTTGGCTATCCTGGGTCTTTTGTGGTTCCAGATGAATTTTATGATTGATTGTTCTAAGTCTTTAAAGAACGATGTTTAAATTTGGATGGGGATTGCATTACATCTATATAGGAGTTTGGGTAGGATAGTCATTTTGACTATGTTGATTCTACCTACCCATGAGCATGGGATGTTCTTCCATTTCTCTGGATCATCTTCAATTTCTTTCTGAAGTGTTTTGAAGTTTGCCTGGTATAAGTCCTTCACTTCCCTTGTAAGGTTGATTCCTAGGTACTTGATGTTTTTTGAAACTATTTTAAATGGGGTTGTATTCTTAATCTCGCTTTCCTCTACTTCGTTATTTGTATAGAGAAATGCTACTGTCTTTTGTGTATTGACTTTGTAACCAGCCACTTTGCTGTATTGGTTTATTGTTTCTAGGAGTTTTACTGTGGACTCTTTAGGGTTTTCCATGTATATCATTGTATCATCTGCAAAAAGAGATAGTTTTAATTCCTCTTTCTCTATTTGAATTTCTTTGATTCCCTTCTCTTGTCTGATTGCTATTGCTAGGACTATGTTGAATAAGAGTGAAGAGAGTGAACATCCTTGCCTAGTTCCTGACCTTAGTGGGAATGCTTTCAGTTTTTCACCATTAAGGATAATGTTAGCTGTGGGCTTTTCATAGACAGCTGTAACTACCTTGAGAAAGGTTCCTTCCAGACATATTTTGCTTAGTGTTTTCAACATAAATGGGTGTTGGATTTTGTCAAATGCCTTCTCTGCATCGATTGATATGATCATGTGGTTTTTGTCTTTTTTATTGTTGATGTGGTGTATGATGTTGATTGATTTGTGTATGTTGAACCAGCCTTGCATCCCTGGGATGAAACCCACTTGGTCATGGTGTATAATCTTTTTGATGTAGTGCTGGATTTGGTTTACTAAGATTTTGTTGAGTATTTTTGCGTCTATGTTCATTAGTGAGATTGGTCTGTAGTTTTCTTTCTTGGTAGTATCTTTGCCCTCTTTGGGAATCAAAGTGATAATGGCCTCATAAAAGGAATTGGGGAGGATTCCTGTCTTTTCAATGGTTTGGAAGAGCCTGTGGATCAGTGGAAGTAATTCTTCTTGGAATGTTTGATAGAATTCACCTGTAAAAGCATCTGAGCCAGGACTTTTGTTCTTTGGGAGTTTCTTAATTACTGTTTCAATTTCCTCCGACTTGATTGGCCTGTTTAGGCTGGACTTTTACTTCCAGTGCTTAACCTTCTATTTCTTTGTTGGTTTCTTTGTTGTCTTTTGTTTGCAGTTTATCTTTGAGTTGTTCTATTTGATTCTCGAGCTGTGAGATTCTGCTCTTCTGGCTTTCTACGGTTTTGCGAATTTCTTTTAATTCTGTTTGTATGAAGTCTTTCATATTTTGTAGGAATTCTTGTTTAAATTGGTTCATTTGTTCATCTTTGATTCATTGTAATTTCTGGCCAGTGTCTTTCATTTCTTCTAGCATGATTTGGAATTCTGTTCTCATGGCTGCTTTTAGGTCTTCCTCTCTTTGGTCTGTGAGTTTTGGTAGACTTGGGAACTTGTTCTGATTTCTCTCCATCTCCCCTGTTGTTAAAGTTTTCCTTGGTTTACCCATCTTTCTTTGCATTTTTTGGCTTGGCTTGGAAGTGCAGTACCTACAGGTTTCAGCCCGCTTTTGCCACCTGTGGTGTGGGGCTGGGTCCCTTCTTGGGATGTGGCTCTACGTGAGTATGTTGGGTGATGTCACTGAGTTTTGGATCTTCCCTCGTCTTCAGTCAAGCCTGGCCAATCACCACCCCCTTCAAGCCAGACAGTGTAGGTTTACTCTCTGGCCTGTCCTGGGAGATCAAGGTTCCCTTGAATGGCTGTTTTCCAGTCGGCGACCTCCTGCACTCACTCTGGTCTGTTCCAGAAGCTCAAGGTTCCCTTGAATGGCCACTTTCCACCCGCTCCATTCTGCGTCCTCCTGCACTCACTCTGGCCTGTTCCGGGAGCTCCTTGCCATGGAAAATTACTAAACATAATGATAGTAGAGACTTGAAAGTCAAAAATATAAATGTGTCTCCTTACTTTCTGGAAAAAGACATCTCCATACTGCTGTCCATAGAGGACAAACCAAGAGATTTTTCCACCAACAGTGAATGAAGATTTCTTCCTTTCATTACCATTACTGACATTTGGTTATTCCTAATCTCTGGCCTATGTTATCCAAACAGGTGTAAGATTATATCTCACTGTCATTTGGATTCTCATCTCCCATATAATAAGTAATCCTGCCCACTTTGTTTGTGTATATATAGCATATGTTACAATTTAGCTTTGTCTTACAATTATATTTTGATATATTTTTGGCAAGAATATTGGTGAAGTCATACTAAATTTTTCTCACTTATCAGACACCAGGCGTAATATTCCCTATGAATATTTGATTAAAGTTTTGTCTACTATAGTTTTTTATTCTGGGATTGCTGTTTAATTCTTTAATAAAAGTATCTTAAGAAGCAATTTTAGATGCAGTATATTGTGTAAATACTCAAGCACTGATACCAATTTCAGCATCTACCTGCTCTAATTTTTTTGTATCTATCTATACTTAGATTAAAACCCATAATTTCATGCTAATATGTTTATTTCCTTTATTGTAAAGTTCAGTTAATCTATTCTTTAAAAATGTATTGTCCCACTTTTTTTTAATTTTATGCCGATTTTTATTTTTATTTATTTATTTTTTATGGTTAATTTTAACATCTTTTTTTATCTTTATTTAAACACCGTGATTACAAACATGATTATAATTGTATGATTACAGTCATGTAAAGAACACCCCCCCTTCACCGGTGCAACATTCCCACCACCAGTTTCCCAGATCTCCCTCCTCCTCACCCCCCTACACCTGTACTCGAGACAGGCTTTCTACTTCCCTCATTCATTCACATTGTTATGATAGTTTTCAGTGTAGTCATCTCTGCAACTGCACTCATCACTCTATGTGATGAGCTGCATGTCCTGAGTTGCACCTACCAGCCCTCATCTCTCTTGTCTCTGAGATACTGTTAAAAATGTCCTTAAGAAAAATGTCCCACTTTAAAAAGAAAAAAATGTCTGGGGCCAGAGTGGTGGTGCAAGTGGTATGGCGTTTGCCTTGCATGTGGCTAACCTAGGATGGACCACGGTTCAATCTCCTGGCATCCCAATCCAGGAACGATTTCTGAGTGCAGAGCCAGGAGTAACTCCTGAGCATCACCAGGTGTGGCCCAAAAAGCAAAAGGAAGGAAGGAAGGAAGGAAGGAAGGAAGGAAGGAAGGAAGGAAGGAAGGAAGGAAGGAAGGAGGGAAGGAGGGAGGGAGGGAGGGAGGAAGGAAGGAAGGAAGGAAGGAAGAAGGAAAGAAGGAAGGAAGAAGGGAGGGAGGGAGGGAGGGAGGAAGGGAAGGAGGGAGGGAAGGAGGGACAGAAGGAGGGAGGAAGGGAGGAGAAAGAAAGACAAAGGAAGGAAGGAAGGAGAAAGAAAGACAAAGAAAGAAAGAAAAAAGAAAGAAGTCTGATTTTATTATTCACGATATGTTTTTACTTGCTTAATTTTAGAATGCCTAGAGTGCATTAGTAGCCCATGACTCTGAAAATATATACTGATTAAAGTTTAATATTTAGTTAGAATCCTTTTTAAATTTAGTTAGAATCCTTTTTAAATTTGAATTTTTAGTCACTGTGGTTTGCAAAATTGTTAATCTATGGGTACATGCATAAGACATTCCAGCTATCCTCCACCACTGTCCCACTAGCTCTCTTCTCTCCAGTACCCCATCCAGCTAAGCTCCCTGCTGAAGACCAGCTCTCAGTTGCCTTTGAGCATTTGTTATAGCCTTACTGTGTTTATAAGCTCACATGTGAGACAAATCATATTGTATCTGTTTCTCACCTTTCCCCCCCCCCATGTTTTTGGTTTTGTTTTGGGGCCATATCTAGTGATGTTCAGAGTTTCAAGGGTCACTCCTGGCTCAGCACTCCTGGTGGCACTCGGGAAATCATAAGGGATGCGAGGGATCCAACTCAGCCCCATGCAAGGCAAGCATCCTACCTTCCTGTACTTCTAAATCACTTCATTCAGTATGATACTCTCCAGATCCATCTACAGAGCAGGAAATTACATGATTCCACCTTTATTTAAAGCTGAGTAGAATTCCAGCTGTGCTACATTTTGTTTATATGTACCACAACACTTGAGTTGGTTCCTGAAGGTCAGTTGTTGCAGTGGAATGAATGAAACAGCCTTATATTTACAGCATTCTCTAGCCATGTTTCTAAGGGTCTGTAAATCAACAGAGAAAACACGATCAGCCAATTTCTTATTTTTTTGGTATGTTCCATAAATCGAGAATGGTATGTGCATTTTTAAAGAAAGGGTTTGTGCAGAGGAAGGTGCAGGATGTAGGAGAGGTGAAAATAGAAGAGGACCAGGAGGCAGAAGAACAATAGTGACCATAACTGATCTACAAAGACCAATATATTCTAAAGAAAGTAATCTTTCTCAGATTGTCTACTTCAAATTAAAAGAATTATCTGTCTTTTTACTAAAAAAAAAAAATCATACTTCAGGTTGATACATGGCAATAGTTCTTTTGGAGTTTTCAGTGAAGAAAGATCAGATTGATAAGATAGTATAGATAGCAACATTTTATATTTGTATAAAAATGACCTACTATATTCTATTTCCCTTGAGTAAGCCACATATTAGTAAAAATTTAGACGTACTACAAGAAAGAATAAAAAGTTTGAAGAACACAAGACAAGAATTTAGTCATGTTATTTTAACATTTGTGTCAGGATTTTTACTTTCTTTGAGCTTTAATATTTAGCACATATATTTAATAACATTATGTATAGTTATGATAGAAATAAAAGGGAAATTAAAATGCATGAATTATTAATCTTTAGCATTTATTTTATTTTTATATTATAGATGACAATGGCATAGCATTGAAAGGAACTTAATCTGCCCTTGAAACAAGTGACTGCTTTTGGATTTCTTGTTTCTAAAGTATATTTTTATATAAAATTTATTTGAATAGACCTGATAATATATTTTTCTATATACTTTTTGGTTTTTAACTCAATACTACAGTTTTATAGGGAAATGAAATTCATGGGCACAGAAAAATCTTCACTGTTGTATGTTCAGGATATAAATCATATAAAATATTTTTGTTTACCAAAACCCGGTAAACATGTTTATCTGTATGATGCTTTTATAGTTACTTATTCAGCATACAAAGATTACCTCAAATGCTGACAACTAAACAATAATTTCAGCATTGTCAGGGAGTACAAGTTGTAAACAAATGAACTTAAAATGCATTTGTGTCATTTTAGCTTGAAGTACAGCACCTCAAGGGAATTCCACCATATGAGCTTACATAAAGAAGTACTTCAAACACATAACATTTTTGGCTTCAGAAATTTTTAACCTAGTATACAAAGAGAATTCTTTTTAAAAACCCATGTACATTTACTATTTTCCAGTTCTTCCATAAAGGATTAATTAAGGGACCGTTTTTAAAATATTAATGTGCATCCTTTGTTCTTGGCAAATTTCGAACTATAAGGCAGTGTTAGTACAAAACTCTCTACGTTAATATTAAAAAAATACAATGGCTCATTGTTGACTCTGTGGCTTGAAATGATGAGACCCAAACTTTAACAACCAAACTTTAAAATGGACCTGTTATGATTGCAAGCTGGGGTGGGGTGGTGGCGGCATGGGATGGGCTCTGGAAACAATGGTAAAGGAAGATTGATACAGGTGATGAGATTGATGCTGAAACATTATATGTCTAAACTCAGCTGTGATTAACTTTGTAAATCACAATGTTGACCAAAGGATAAAATGATATACTCATTTAATACCTGTCAGTTTTTATACTGGTATCAGGGAGTAGTTTAGAGGTGGAACATTTGCTTTTAAAATTAAAAAATTTTAAATTTACTTAAAATTAAACTAATTTTTATCAGTGGGATTGTTTAGTCACTTGATTATCTGGAGGAGCATACTCATTTTCATTAAGAAATTCTGAAAGTGCTGATAATGGGTTGAGCCTTCTCTCCTTAGACTATGAATCGATAACTGAGTTGTAGCCCAGAAATACAGGTAAAATAGTGTAAAATAATGTAAATAAGTAAATAAGTCAGAAAATAAGTCAGTAAAATAATGTGAGTGGCAGGTTCACATAGGCTGATGAAACGAAGTCCCATTTCTACTCTTGTTTAGATAAAGTAACTCAACATAAAGAGATTAAATAAATTGTCCAAGGTATATTGGTAGTTCTATGGATGTAACATATTTCTGGCTCTATAAGATGCACCTGACCATAAGATGCACTAGTTTTTAGACGAGGAAAACAAGAAAAAAATATTTTAAAGCAAATGGTGCAATTCGATACACCGTCTCCTGGGAACAACCAACCTGCGAGGCCGAAGTATATTTACAATAGGTTGTTCCACAGCTGGTTAAACACATTTGCCTAACTTCTTTTTATTAACATCAGAAAATTAAAATAATATTTAAATGCGTTTTTGTTTATATAAAAAAATAAATTCACAGCAGAGAACAAATAGTCTTAAACAGAAGCTCTATATGTGATGGTGAAAGTTCGTTAACCTGATTATTTGTACTGTGTGGTATGTCTGTGTAATAAAGAGGGCGTAACACTGTGAATGTCTAGTGGGTAGTATATGCTCTCCTTCCCTGTACTCAGGCTTCAGCTCTGAGCAGCATTCGCTCCATAAGGCGTACAGACATTTTCCCCATCTTTTGGGAGGGGAAAGTGTGTCTTATGGTACAAAAATATGGTAACTTTTGAAATAAAACTATCTGATTTCAAATTATGGTTTTGGAAATTCATTATATTAAGCAGGTGCATCTATGAGAGATAGCACAGCGGTGTTTGCCTTGCAAGCAGCCGATCCAGGACCAAAGGTGGTTGGTTCGAATCCCAGTGTCCCATATGGTCCCCCATATGGTCCCCCGTGACTGCCAGGACCTATTTCTGAGCAGATAGCCAGGAGTAACCCCTGAGCACCGCGGGTGTACAAAAAAAAGAATAATGAAATAAATAATTTAACTCCATCCTAGACTTTATTTAAAATATCTTCAGGAGTTTGGAGCTGGAGAGATGCTTTAGTACATGGGGAAAGGCACTTGTCTTGCACAATGCTGACCTGAGTTCAATCCCAGGCATCATACTGGTCATCAGGTACTTCCAGGAGTGCCCCTGAGTACAGTCAAGAATAGGCCCTGAGCACAGCTGCGTGTAGCTCCCAACCATCTCTCCATAAAGAATTAAAAACTTTCACAAATATTTTAAAAAACTTAATGCACTTCACTATAATTAAAAGAACTTTATGTGATGACCCTCATTTTTAAACAAGAGAAAATTATATACAAAAACAATAAGGCCATTTCTGAAATATGATGCATATGTTTGTGATGCAGAACATTAAAATGTCACTTTGATTTTCACTTGCAGCTTGTACATGCAGTGGCCATGCAAATATTTGTCATATGCACACAGGAAAATGTTTCTGCACAACAAAAGGAATAAAAGGTGACCAATGCCAATTGTAAGTAAAATGGCTTCGAAACTTTGTGAATTGAATTATGATTTGCACTTGTATTTTGTAATTGATTGAGGTGCTGCACTTCATGGCTTATGATGGCTCCTCATGTACATGAGTCCATTAACACAACCATTGTGTTGTGTTCTTCCTTGAGATTCTTCTTCCTTGAAATTCCCAGGACTTGTTCCTTCCATACATACCTCTGTGGGTTGAATTTTGGATGCATTTTCTTCCCAGCTTAGTATCCAGTTTAGTATCTAGTTAAGAAGCCTATTTTATAAACTATGTTGTGATGAACTTACTAATTCTCAGAAAAGATCCAATTTTTAAATATAATACTGTGATGAGTTTTTTGAAGAATAACTCATAGAATATGCTTGTCATTTTATCTCTCTGAAGACACGAATGTTCTTATTTTTTTCTGGAGAACACATTTTACATATCAGATTTGAGTTTTTATTTTTATAATTTCCTCTAGTTAGTAACTCAGATCTCTTGTTTTTTTTTTTGAACTGTTATCTTCATTGTTATTATTATCTTCATTATGATTAAAGATATAGTTCTGTATTCTTGTCAATTTTTATCCGTGGTCTTTGTCTATAATGTTTTTGTTTGTGTCTTCCCCAAAAGCATTCTTTTTCACCAAACATAACTTTAAAAGTGGTTTGTTTCATGACATTTAAGTGGGATTTTTTTCGTATTTTAATTTATACACAGTATTAAAATTATTTTTCAATTTTGATTCATATATATACAATTCATATATTTGACTCATATATATGTTATATAACATATATGTTATATATAAACATACTGTGTTTTACTCTGTTATACAAATCATACATTTCAACTATAATTGATAATAAAAGTTTTCAGGATTCTCCAAAACTATAAAAGTATACTATATAAATATATGATTAAAGAAATCTGCTAATAATGTAAAATGTTACATTTTATATGTATAAAATGTATATAAATATGTAAATATATTATAAATATAATATATAAAATGTATATAAATATATGACCAAAGAAATCTACTAATAATGAAAAACATGTTTTTTGTTTTTATGTAAATCAAATATATTATGTCTTAAAGAATTATCCTCAACAGTCTTAAATTAGAATTAATTTTTTTGACTAGGTGTTGAGGATTGCAGTTTTGGAGAATATGAGCAGTATCAGTTTTTGTTTCTTTTCCATAGAAGTTAAACTTAAAAATGAAGTCAAAGAATGGAAAATAAGTTTTATCTTTGTTAAGCGAGGAAGATAAAAAATGGCCTTAAAATAATGGTATTAAATCATAATCTGTTCAAAGACAAAAAATGCTTTCAATGATTTATACTACTAAGCTCTGGTTTTCTTAAATAGCCTATATACATTGACTCATGATCTCATGCTCACAAATATTGTACTTAGCAATTGTACTCTGTAGTTACAATTCTTGAAAATTTTTTTATAGATTTTTAGGGTTCTTACAGTGAACATAGTCATATGTATGTCATTTTGGAGTAATGGTTTTGAGTTCTTGGGGTAGATATCCAGTAGCAGAATTGCTGCATCATGGAATTTTCATTTGCAATATTTTAAGAAGTTTCTAAGTTATTTTTTTCAAAAGGCACCTATCTCACCAGTGACTAGGAGTTTCTTTCTCACCACATCCCTATTAGCACTAATTATGACTTTCTTTCTTCCTTCCTTCCTTCCTTCCTTCCTTCCTTCCTTCCTTCCTTCCTTCCTTCCTTCCTTCCTTCCTTCCTTCCTTCCTTCCTTCCTTCCTTCCTTCCTTCCTTCCTTCCTTCCTTCCTTCCTTCCTTCCTTCCTTCCTTCCTTCCTTCCTTCCTTCTTTCTTTCTTTCCTTTCTTTTTTTCATACAGACATTCTAGCTGATGTGAGGTGATATTTCACTGTTGATTTGATTTGCATTTCCTTGTGAATTAGTGATGCTGTACATTTTTCATGTGTTTGGCATCTTGGTCTTCATTGGGGTGGGGGTGGTCTATTCTTTCATCTCCAGTTTTTGATAGTTTTTGATGTGTGTGTGTGTGCGCGCGCGCGCGTGTGTGTGTGTGTGTGTGTGTGTACACATTGTTGTTAAGAATTGAAAGTTCTTTCAGTATCTTGGATATTAGTCCTTCCATGTATTTGTGTAAATGTTTCCTTCCATTCAGTAATGTGTGTTTTATTGTAAGCCCCACTACTGATACCCTGAGAAAAGAACCGATGTGAGATATGATCAACTGAAAAGTTTGGGGCTTATGGAGAGAGATAATGGGGTAACCGTGGAGGGTCTTGAAACTGGCAGAGGGATTGGCTTTAGCTGCAACTATAAAACACCTCTTTCAATAATATTGTAACTGTAACATCTAAATTAGAAAAAAAGGTGGGGTAAATTAATATAGAAAATTAGAAAAAGAAGAGTTCTTCGTTTTTATCTGTACTTCTTTTTGCTTTATTTTTCACCTCCTCACCTTTCTCCCCCAAATTATGTAATGGGCCCTGAAAATAAGCAACAAATATCTTACTTTTGTTCTGAAATGGCATCATGATTTTAAACACAGTTTTTTAAAAGAAATCTTTTTTGCATAAATGAGTTAAATATCTCATTATCCTCTTATGTTATACAGTCATGTAATATAATGCCATTTCATGAACGGTTTTAAGCCAAATAAGGTAACATAAAACTCACTGGTAAATCATAAATGCATAGTTAAACTTAGATTCTGCACCAGAAGTTTATGAACTAAGTTTATGGTGCATAAAATTTGAGGGAGAGAAACTAAATTTTAAAGAAGTTTCAGAATTCTGTTGATGATGAGTTGTTATCAGTTTCAAATTTGGTGACATTCTAGAGAAACAGTGGTAGAACATTCCCTGGCATGTGCAAGGTTCTGAATTCAGTCTCTACCCCTGCATGCTTCTTAAGTTCTGCTGGGGATAGCCTTTGTGGCTATTGATCACAAGCTGGGTGAGGACTGTGCAACTTCTGAGCACAGTTTCACTTAAGCCATTAAGCCCACATGGCTAGCCTGGACGTCACTACTATTAGCTTCAAACCCCTATAAAGACTACACTTACTAGGATACCCCCTACTAAGAAATGACACAATTTGGGGATTGTGTGGCTATAATAATAGGATTTATTCTACTTATTCTAGGAGTTATTCTAAGCACTGTGCTTAGATGAGACACCTGGCAGTGCTCAGGGCACTATATGTGGTATTGGGGACTCAAACTGGGAAACAGCCAAATGCAAGGCAAGCATCATAACCCCTGTATATAACCCCTCTCTTGCTCTGTTGGTATTTTAAGGAATTTTATATAAGCCTCACAGTGACTGCAAGGGAAATAGTGGTAGTTATTATACAAAAAATTATGTTAGTCAAAATATACAGATCCCAGAGAAATCCAAAGACACACATAAAACAGGATAAGGATCAAGAAATCTGAAACTCGATAAATAAATGAAAGATCAGTACCAAAATTAACAAACTTACAACTAGCAACTCAGTATAAATAACTTCCAACTAACAACTCAGTATAAATGGTTAAATTACTTAATAAAAAACACTGCAAAAAATTGTGCTCACTTTGGCAGCACATATACTAAAATTGGACCGATACAGAGAAGATTAGCATGGCCCCTGCTCAAGGATGACATGCAAATTCGTGAAGAGTTCCACATTTTTAAAAACAAAACAAAATAAAAAAAACACTGCAAAAACCCCCCAAAAATAAATCAAAATGAAATGAAATAAAAATCCAAGATCCAAAAACCTTTTACAGGAGATTTTTTTTACAGCAGATTTTCTTTACAGGAGATTTACTTTATTCTAAAGATACACATAAACAAAAAATGAAGGGATGGAAAAAGACATTCCAAAAAGTGGTAACTCTCCACTTCAGACAAAAAAAAATAAAAATAAAAAAAGTGAAACAAAGAAAGTCATCTTCTATGTTATAGGATTGGAATATGTGATTATATAAATTTAGCTAACAGAGCTAAAAAAGGAAATAAATAGCAATACAACAAAATAATACCTAATTTCAAAGAACCAAGAAAGAATATTAATAAAACAGTGGATTTAAACATTGTAGTCCAAATATTTATAATAGACGTATGCTGATCCTTTAACTTATCTGCAGTAGAATACATAAACTTCTCAAGTGCATATGGGACATTTTCTCAGAGAGACTGTATTTTATACACAAAACAAATCCTATAGATTTCAAGAGAATGGAGATCTTTCCAGATGTTTTCTCTCACCATAGGGTTATAAAACTATAAATCAAAAACATTAAAAATGGAAAATTAGTAAATGGATTTAAATGTAAAAGTCTCCCAAATAACCAATGAATAAGAGTAGAAACTAGAAGAAATAAAGTATTCCTGATTTGAAGAAAAAAATCTAAATTAATGGGATACATAAAGAAGATTTCTAAAAAGAATAAAATAGAATGGACTTCCAAATTTCAAGCTATGATAAATAGAGTACAGTACTATCATAGAAAAACACATCGATGAAATGGAAATTAGAAACCAAAAATAAATTCAAGTTGGGGCCAGAGAGTTAGCAAGAGTTGAGACATTTGCCTTGCATGCCGAATCCTGGCATCCCATATCGTCCCCTGAGTCTGCCAGGAGCAATTTCTGAGCATAGATCCAGGAGTAACACCTGAGTGCCACCGGGTGTGGCCCAAAAACCACACACACACACACACACACACACACACACACACACACACACACAAATTCAGGTTAACTAATATATTGCAAAGTAATAGCATTATACCAAATAAACTTAATTGGGAAAAGTCAGTCTCCAGTAAATTCTACTATGTTAATTGTATATCATACATGAAAAAATGAAACAAAATTCACTTTTCACATCACTTAGAAAAATTAACTTGAAACAAAATACTATAAGAGTTGAAACCATGAATTCCTGGAAGAAAGCATAGAGGAGAAACTTCTGGCATGTGCTTCTGCAGTTTGGGGGTTATGAAAAACTATAGTCACAGGCAAAACATTTTAAAATGGGATATACATTCAATTAAAATATTTTGTACATGATCAGATACTATTAAGTGAAAAGATGAAAATATTTGCAACAACATATCTGATTAGGAGTTGATATACAACATTTATAAGGAATTAATATGACAAAGTAGTGAAAACAGTTAAAAATTTGGCAAAATTAAGAGCAGATTTTTTTCTAAAAATAAATAAATAAATAAATGACCAGTAGGTACTAAAAATGATGTTGACATTTACAGATACTTAGGGGGAAAAAAACAAATTAAAACCACATAGAGATAACTACTTCATGCTTGTCAGAATTTCTTTCATAGAAAGCCCAGAAAAAGTATATTGGTGGTGATGTTGAGAAAGTGAGTCCTAATAATAAATAGATTGGAAACTAGTTTAGCTGCTATGGAAAACCAGTATGGGACTTACTATCAAATGGACACTAACTACTGTATAGTCTAACAGTTCCATTTTTTGAAAATTTATTCAGAAGATATGAAAAGAGTAAGACAAATAGATACTTGCAAGATGAATGCAGGATATCTGGATGTGCTTTGAGTGGTAGAGAACAGGCTTTGTATGCATGAGGTCCTGGGCTTGATCTCCCAAATCAAGAACTTTCTGGGGGCTACAAGAAAATGGCAATCAGCATTGGTCCTCAACTGGCTTGGTGTTAACTGATCCAGTGGCATGCAGCTTGTGGATCCCACCACAAAAAATATAAATAAATAATATCCAAAGAGATGCATTGACTTTATGTTCATAGCAACTTTATTTATAATATTCAAACTATGGAACAACATTTACTGACTATGACAAATAAAATAAAGGCATGTTTCTGATCAGTCCTGGATTAGATCTACTCCCACTTGCCCGGAAAAAAAATTATTTTACCAAAGTCAATAAAGTCCTCTTTTGTTTACTATAAAGTATGAAGCTCAAAGCCTTTTAGTCAAGCAAGGGAGCAGATTAACTTAAGTGGAGTGGAAACAGCACTGCTAGAACTTTTTAGGTTTTTATTATTATCTTGCAAATTAGTGCACATGAAATTTAGGGCACTGACAGTCATGGCCTCTGTATTAGAGAGGGAATTTAGGGCAATCAGGTAATAGAAGTTTGAGCTGAATTTGTTTCTTTAAACACAGTATACTTAAAGCTCTCTCTGATTATTTACTTGTCCTAGCCCCTCGTTTCCTTTCTAATCTGTGGAAGTTGAACCACCAATATAGAAAGGACCACATTGAAGGATTCCCATAGTTTTCTCCTTTATTCCAAACCCAGACAGCGTATTCAATCAATTTAGAATTCTGGAATTCTGGTGCCAAGACAAATAACAGGTGTTGAAATGGAAGAAATGAAAAATATATTTTCAGATAGGAGCTGGAATTTATTTGGAGGTGTTATGCCAGAATAATTCTCGAGGTTAAAATATGGGTAGGATTGTGATGAGATGTCACAGAAAAATATATTTTCTGTCTTGCAATCTTACCAGCTTGTCAAGGCATACTTTCATTTTCTGGTCCTCAGAAAACCTCGGATATTACATAATTTCTGAGGCAATAGGAAGTGGAAGGTAGATTGAAAAAAGATACTGAATACAAGTGCCAGTTAGGACTGTGTGAGAGGCTTCTGGGAACATTGTCAAAGTGTTATTGAAAGTGATTGGAAACAAATAATTTCAATATGTAATTTCTACCAATTTGATCAAACTATGGGAGAAATTGAGAACATAGTATAAAAGTAGTGCAACTTTAACACCTATAAGTGAAATTCAGTATACTATTTATAAGTGGATACTGCTATTTATGATACTCATTTTTTTCTTTTAAAAACCTGAAATATTTTCTTGTGTTACTAATTGGTACTGGGGTTTTCTGAAATAATAAGCATGTTTTTTTACATTCTGGACACAATTAGACATGATCAACTTTCAGTTTGGATAATAGTTGTATTTGTAGAAAATTTGGCTTACATTATATAAGCTTGTTAAATGGCTTGTATGTGAAATGAAGTTAGGCATCCAGGCTCAAATAATTAGGAGTGAAAGGTTGTTTATTTGTCATTTTATTCAAAAGTTATGTGGGGAAGTGGGTGAATGGTTTGATCCCTGGCACCACATGACCTCCTAAGCAGCACTAGTGTGGCCTGGGGACTCAGACACCCCAGGGGCTTACCAATACTGCATTGTCAGGCCAGCACTGAACTACTGGCCCAGTTCATCAAGGATTTCTGCGAGTGACCCCAAATCCTTCTGAACACCAGTTGAAAGGCTCCTAAAGGAAAATAAATTCATGTGGAATTTGGATCTGGTTCTTGTTTTGTGGGATTGCCTTGAGTATTCAGGATACTTTCCATCCTGAACCTTTCTTTTAGATCTTTTCCTAACTTTTCCTTGAGAATGCCACAATTACAGACATAACTATTTGTTGCCAATACATTTACTGTCATTGATAATCACTAATCTAATTCATCTTTATTATACTTTATATATCTCTCCCCCACCAATAATCCTTTGTAAGCCAAAAACACCAACAAAATACAAATTAAAAAAAAACCCAAACAAATTCCTCTTTTGGTTTCATTTATTTCACATAAGCTCTTACAGTAATTTTCTGACTTTTGTAGAAAATAATATACTGATAGAATTATTAGAAATTAGAAATTTCTAACAAAATTAGAAATTTTGTTCATTAAAAATGAAAGGACTTGGGGCCGGGCGGTGGCGCTAAAGGTAAGGTGCCTGCCTTGCCTGCGCTAACCTTGGACGGACCGCGGTTCGATCCCCCGGTGTCCCATATGGTCCCCCAAGCCAGGAGCAACTTCTGAGCACATAGCCAGGAGTAACCCCTGAGCGTTACCGGGTGTGGCCAAAAAAAAAAAAAAAATGAAAGGACTTATCCAGGACCAGGTTTTAGGTTTTTTGGCTTCATTTTATTTTGCAGTTATATCCAGTAGCGCTCAAGGACCATGCAGAGTCTGAGTTGAACCTGGATGTAAGCAGTATGTGTGTTCATATCCTCTCAGTCATCTCCCAGCCCAGGATTGCTTTTGATCCCCAAGGGTTTAAAAATAGAATTGTTCAAAGGAATTTGGAATTATGATTACCCAAGAACATAGGTCCATGTTTGCTAAGTAGAATCCTTTGAGTTCGTAAATTTCCTCTTTCTTACCATTTACCTTTTTTCTGATCACCACTTCTTCACAGCTCTCTTTATGGCTTTTTTTTTTTATTATTATTGTTCTCATGATCAATTTGAAGGACAACATTCTGGTTTGCGGAGATGAGTGCTTTAGACTTGGTTAAACAACATTTTGCCCCCCTCTGTCCAACATTCCAGGCAACTATGCAATGACAGTCCTTGATGTACTTTGAGAATTACTGCTGCAGGAAGATGCTATTTCTGAGAAGTTTTTCTGTCCAGGTAGCTTTAGGGCAGGAATAGTTAAAATTATTGCTTTTTTCCCCTCTCAGATTTTATTTATCTTATTGTGTGGTGAGTGAGGCAGAGGATAATGTCAATGTCTTTTTCATTTAAGAAAAATAACTTTCTCTTATTTATTAATCATGTGGGTTTGGGCCACATCCAGCTGTGCTCAGAGTTTACTGCTGGTTCTATGCTCAGGGATGACTGGTGGCAGGGCTTCAGAGATCACCTGCTGTGCTAAAGATTGAGCTGAGGTCAACTGCCTACAGGCCTTGTATCTTAACTCTTTCTGCTATTATCATACTGCCCCAAGCTTCTTTTCTAGACTCATTTTGACATAAAGGAAGAGTTTTATAAAATAAATATAAAATGACTGTATCTTAAGACCTTTGTTTTTCCCAATTACTTTTTTTAAGTTTTCTATATTGGGAATTGGGAAAATACACTCTTATTTTTGTGTTTCAATTTGTGTTGTTATAAATGGGTGTGTAAAAATTCTTTGATGTACAATCAATTTTTCATAAGATAACAAGATGGGCTAGTGTGATAGCCCAAGGATTAAGGCATTTGCCTTATATGGGCTGACCTCTTCTCAGTTCCCAGGACTACATATGGCCCTTGAGCACTTCCTGTCTGGCCCTGAAACAGAATATTCCTGGAATATACCTGGTATGGTCCCATATTGTCCCCACATCCCACAATAAATAATACATACATATATATATGTATATATGTATAATACCCTTCATAAGGGTAGTTGGGAAAGTAGCAGGTGTATTTAATTTTCAAATGCTAATACTAAATATTATTAGTAATTTTCCAGTCATTCCCCCTCTCCCACACACACTGCTCTTAAATTGTTGATCAGATCTTTGATTTATTTCCACTAATAGCCCTATCAAATCTCAAAATATCAATTTAGGAAGCATGGTATATTCATTCAGTTTATGCTTTTCCTCCTTGAACCCAGATTAGTGTAGAATACTTAACTTTCAGGAATATACTTTCCTGGTAAGAAGTTCAACTAGAGAAAAAAATAAAAACTTTTCACCCCCTTAGGTCAAGTAAATGAGTTGTTTTTGAGACTTTGTTCCTGAATTTAAGACTATTGGGTTTTAAGAGTGTTTCTTGGAATTAAATCTCTCATCAGTCTTTCTGAGCCAACAAACACATCATCCTTTTGTATTAGATTGAGTTTCATTTTGCTGTCAATTGTAGAAACTTTTTGAACACACTAGTCTTTATTTCCTAGATTCTATTACAATTTTCCAGTTAGGTTGAAGGTAATATAATTGGGTTCTCACCAAGAGGCATAAACAATGTCCTTCTCCAGGCTCCTGGAAAACTCCTGTACCACATGTATTCTTTGTGCTATCTCATAATTCAGTGGAGAGAAAGAGGAGGACCTATAAGATGATGGTCCAGGCCCTGGAAATCTTCACTGAGCAAGACCCCTTTAGCAATGCCATCATCCTGGATCTTAATACTGCAGTCAAACTTATTTTTTTTTCTTTTTATTTGTTTTGATTTGTATTTTTTCAACTATACCTGGCAATGTTCAGGGATAACTACTAGCTCTGGCATCAGGAACCACTTCTGGTGGGCTCAGGGGCCATTAGGGATGATGGAGACTGAACAGGAGTGATTTTGTGCCAGCCAAGCACTTTCTCTGCTGTGCTCTCACTCTAACCCAACAGTCATATTGTGTAGAACTGAGATGTTTGTTGAAGAAGTTAACGTTCCATACTTGAGTAATTAGTGCTCCCTTGATGCTTGCTTCTTATCCTCATTCACTTTTATTTGACAACCTTTAAATGACTTGCAAGTGTCACTTTTAGAGTTAGATTCTTAAACAATCTTGGGGTACTTAGGGTCAGGTTTTCCTTAGAATTTTTAAAATTTTTTATTTTTAATTATGAGAACAATGATACAAAGAGGACAAGGTAAAGTTACAGTGGAAGGACAATCACCCATAAACAGAATTCTCAGGAGAAATCCCCTTGATGACGCCTAAATATTGAACTTACAGTCAAAGAACATTAAGAAAAATAAGGCAGAACCCATGTACAATTACTTTGTCCACAAGTCCCCAGATTGTATTACATTATAATATTTTTAGCAGTACACAAAGCACTCTAAAGCCATAAAATTTATGTGACTCCTTAAACATTGAAGGCATAGTATTTTTTTATATTTTCATGCACATGCATATTGGTTTAACTTAACATCAAAAGTTTAAGAGGTTTTTTAAGGGTTAGAGTCAAAGGAGCACAGTAAAAATGGTGTTAGAGTGTCAAATGTTGTTTGCATAGGCCCACCAAAATATGGGGGACATGGAAAGAAAAAGCCTTGGTCTAAATACAAGGAGACCCTATCCCTGAAGTTTCCTGGCATAAGACCAACTCTAGGCTCTAGGCAAACTAGTTTGTTCAATCCAAGTCATTGTCTGTAGTGCCAGTACAGTTTTATTTTTTGCACAGTCTCTATTGTTGGCATCAGGTTTCTGTATTAAAGATCCTGGAATCTGCACATCCTACATTCAAGTCAGGCTGTTGTGGAGTATCCTCTAGTTTCACCTCACAATTAAGGGGCAATACAGAAAGCCCAGTCCAGTAAGCAGGTCATTGTTGTTTTTAAGTCTTCTCAGTGTTAAGGGAAGTTTCTTTTGAGTGGGTCGATGTCAGAGCAGCGGTAGGGTCTTCTCTGGTAGAGGATTGCCTCCAGGTGATATTATAGACAACCTTGGATGTTTTGTAGATGTCTTCCCTAGATCAGGGGTGAATGGAGAATGCCCATTCTTCTGAGGCCTGTGCCTGGTCATTATGTCAATATTCAGAGTGTAAGGTCCCATTGCACTACAAGATTTGTGTGTTCCCATGTCTATTAGATAAGAACTTATTTGTATGTATAGTATTTTCCCGTTTTAATGTGCCTAAGCAAACAAGAAATAAAGCCACGTGGTGTTATCAGAGTATATGGGGGCGTAAGAACACATCCAACAATACCCATGACTTGGTTCAAACATAAGCATTAAACTGAGGGACTTTTTCACCAAATTCCCTATTGAACAGTTCACAAAGAGAGGAAAAGCTGAAAAAAAAAAAAAAAGGGGGCGGGGGAAATCGTCAGTGTATAAGAAAATATTCAGCAAGAGTTATAGCCGTCAAAGAAAACACACATAAAATGTTGAAAAGACATACGTGTACATTCTATGCCTTTTGGAATAGTTTGGGGGGTGTTAACTCCAGGGCACCACTATGGTCTGTGACTTAGGATTCTACAGTACTTAAGTTAGAAAGGGTAAATGTGGAGTAATGATGATAGAGGGTGAGAGAGTTAAAAGAAAAATGATCTTTTTAGGGGTGTGCGAAAGGGCAGAGTATAAAATGGACATTCTGCATACACAAAAACATAATTCAATGATAGTGAGAACTATTAATGTATCTTGTGCGCCCCCGCGCGGTTTTGAAAATATAGACTGGTAAGAGATTACCAGTGACTGCTTTAGTGCAACCCACAAATAAAGCCTAGGGCAACCTTCAAGCTCTGCTGAGGGACCCACCTCGCTGGCTTGCCCAGGCATGTGGCCCCGGGAAGCCCTGGAGATCTGGAGCAAGGCGGTAGAGGGATGCTGGGGTCACCCAAGTCCCGCCCCCCTCACCCCGGCCTGGTTCAGAAGGCCTCTGGCATGGGGGAGGCCTGCCGAACCCCACGCTGGTAGAGACTCCTGGCTCCCAGGAAGGAAAGAGAACCTTCAAGAAGCTGGGAGGCCAGAAGTTCAGGGCCCCCACCCAGACCTCCCTAAGGAGTTCCTTAGAATTTTGATTGTTTCTTTAGCACTTTGCACCTTTTCATCTCTTATTACTTAGAGAGTGATTCTCGAAGGTTCTCTTTTTAGGAAACTATAAACATGAACCAACTTGACTGCTATATTGATATCAGAAATTACAAAGATGCTTCAAGTTTAGCTGGTTAAAATAAGTATTAATACTATAGACTTGAGGCTGGAGAGATAACACAGTAGTGTTTACCTTGCAAGCAGCCAACGACCCAGGATCTAAGGTGGTTGGTTCGAATTCCGGCATCCCACATGGTCCCCTGTGCCTGCCAGGAGTTATTTCTGAGTAGATAGCCAGGAGTAATCCCTGAGCACCGCCGGGTGTAACCCAACAAAACAAAACAAAACAAAATACTATAGACTTGTTAAATTATCAGTATTAAAAATGTATTAAAGAAAGAATATGAGAGAGAGATGCCTGTCATAGAGGCAAGTGTGATGGGAAAGGGCAGGAGGAAAAGTGGGACATTGGTGGTAGGACATGCTCATTGGTGAAGGAGTGGGTGTTGTATCATTGTATGACCGAAACTCAATCATAAGCAACTTTGTAAGTGTCCCTCATGGTGATCGAATTAAAATTTTATTAATCAAAAATCAAAAGGTATACAATGAACAGACTCATTTTGGATATAAGATAGGATATATTTCAAATTGCAAACAAATACAAAATAAAATATATATTCCAAAGAAATGGAACAAAATATATTTTGGTCAGTCTTCTTCATTATTAATAGTTATCTTGAAATATCAAAAGATAAAATACTCATAGTATTTTTAGACTTAACCTTATGTGAAGAAATAAATTGTTGCAAGTTTCAACATTTTAATGCAGAAAATATATCTGTAGATGTTTTATCAAAATGTGGATGCATTTCAAATGCATGTTTTATAAGATGAATTACACTTGTATGTCAGTTTGATTCATTTGTGCTGGCCCCCGTGCAGTGCCTGTGTGTATAGTTTAGTATTTTTGTTTCTAGGGAAAAAAGATAAATGATTGAAAATAGTTCATTGTAATCTTCCTAAAACAATTTTTTTGTCTTGCTTTGACATTTGGCAGATGCAATTATAATGTCTTTTCTATTTTTGTTACTGTTTTTTTTCTCTTCTTCGCTGCTATCATTATTGAAGTCGTCATGATCAGAGTTAGCATATTTTGAACCCTACTAAATGCCTGTCTGCAGGCAGAACACTTGTGTTTACAACAATTCCATGAAATAGGGAATATTGTTATCCTCATTTTATTGTACAAGAAATTGAAACATACAAAAGATAATTTGTTTAGGTCTCAATCTAATTAGTGTTAGAGTAGGTTTTCTTGAACTGAAATTTCTGTGCTCTTTACCAATTATTTACCCTTCATTTCTCCATTAAGGATAATTGGGAAGATGAGAATTAAGGCATTCTTTCAAGATTGAAAACAATTTCAGTTCTTGTCAGTGAATATATCAGTGATATTTGTGAGCTGCATATCATGCTTTTAATATCTATGTTGTTGTAGAATATTTTCTGAGTTAATAAAAATTTAATATTTTTAGATGGCAGAAATTCTTTTTCAAATAGGGAATGAGTTACATAATTATGAGCTAATTTAATTTCTATAATTATAAAGATAATTTCACAATTACATGTAAGTATTACAACTTGTTCTCTGACCACAGTCTTCAATTAATTGCTCTTTGTATAGTTTGCATTTGTTTGAATTGATTTTTTTTTTAATTTTTGGGGATGGGCTCAGGAATTATTCCTAGATCAGTGCTCAGGGATCATACCAGGGCTACTATATTGGTTGCTTGGAATTGAACTCAGGTAGGCCATGTATAAGGTAATCATCCTACCTGCTGTACTATCTTTTCAGTCTCACAATTAATTCATTTGCCATGATGATACTCTAGTTATCCATGTTTTAAAACAATTTATTAGTCATTTAACTTGTTCTTTTATCAGTGATTTTAAAAGTTTTTAATTTTACCTTTATTTTAATATATAAATTAATTTGTCTCTTCATTTGTTTTTTTTTTTTTTTTTTTTTTTTTTTGGGGTGGGCACTACTGGCTGCTCTCAGGAGTTACTCTTGACTCTGTGCTCAGAAATTGCTCCTGGCAGGTGATTGAACCACTGTCTGTCCTGGGTTGGCAGTGTGCAAGGCAAACTTCCTACCACCACGCTATCTCTCTGACCCCCTTAATTTGTCACTTTAAAATTATTTTCATTGAATTGTTTTGTAAATTGAGAATTTTAAAATATTAACACTAATTTTTAGAAGAGTTAAAGAGTAGCAGCAATGTTGACCAGCAAGTAGATTTTTTATAAATAATTTTTACTTTGACCAAAATGAATAACAAATCTTTCACAGTAATATTTAGGTACCTAGTGACATTGAATTAGGGGCATTCCCACTACCAGTGTTGTCCTCCCTCCATCCCTGTTCCCTGCATGCCTCCCATATCCTCCTCCTTTATCCCCCCTCCTGGGCTGCTACAGTAAGTGCTCCCTTCTGTGTCTAACTTGTTGTAGATTGGGCATCAATCTGTTGTCGTTAGCTTTGGATTTGGTGTTTGATTCTGATCATTTTTTAATTTTTATTCCATATATGCCTGTTTGGTCTTGGTACCATCCATTATTTCCTCCTCAGTTTATGAGGCAGAACAAGATGATTCAAGTTATGTGGTTCTGTTTGAAAGAAAGAAATAGAAAAAAGGGGGGAGGGAATCAAACAAACAAAAAACCAGGAGGAGTCCATCTAGAGGTTATATATATCAATTTAAGAGAAGAGAGGGAGAAAAAGGAAGAAAAACACAACAAAAATACAAAAAAGTAAAAACAAAAATATACCCAGACAAACAAGAAAACAAAAACAACAATAACAACAAAAAAAAACAGAAAAAACAACAACAAAAAACCATTAAAAAATCAAACAAAAAAACCTTAGTAAAGCACCACAGCAGTAAAGACAACAACCAAACAATAACCACAATCCTGAAATAAAAACAAAACTAAAAAAATAATTGTGCCCCAGGGGCCGGGCGGTGGCGCTGGAGGTAAGGTGCCTGCCTTGCCTGCGCTAGCCTAGGACGGACCGCGGTTCGATCCCCCGGCGTCCCATATGGTCCCCCAAGAAGCCAGGAGCAACTTCTGAGCACATAGCCAGGAGTAACCCCTGAGCGTCACAGGGTGTGGCCCAAAAACCAAAAAAAAAAAAAATAATTGTGCCCCCCCTTTTTTTTTTGGCATAGGCACAGTGAATACTAGGGAGATTAGAAAGGGATTTCCCTTGAACTAAGAGATACAGTGTTTCTCCGCCCTTGAAGCATACTATTGTGGAAATAACTACAGGCTCCATACATGTTCTTTTACTCTCCCCTAGGTCTTTGTGTGGTGTCTGCAAACTTTCTGCTCAGTTGTAGATGATAAAATCAGGCCTCTGTAACTAGAGATGTTGGTATTTGTACAGGTCGTAGGGTAAAGCCTAGAATGGAGTCTTTCTTTATGGTTCTAGAAGTTCTGTTTCTTTACTGTTGTTTTAATCAGACTTCTGTAGTTGGTGGTCTTGGCTTTTACACTGATCCTAGGACAAAGCCTAGGATAGAGTCTTTTATTATGTTTCCAGAAGTTTTGCTCAGTTACAGTTGTCTCAGTCAGACCACTGGAATTTGAGATCTTGGTTGTTGTACAGATCATGGGCCAAAACCAAGGCTAGGGTCTTTCTTATTGCTCCCAGGATATGTTTTGTCCAGTCATGGTTGTCACAGTCAGTCTTCTATAGTTAGCCATCTGGGCTTTTGCACAGATCAAAGGATGGTGTGTCTTCTATTTTCATCTTATCTTTAGATGACTAGATAAGACAACCTGTTCTTACATCAAGTTGTTGCCATTTCCTCATTGTCAGGATGTCATATCAAAATTGGCGCATATTAGGATAAAAAGGGGGTGGGGAGAAAAAAACTGGCGCATATTGGTGTCAGAGCAGTATTAAGAATATTGAAGAGGGAGTTTGGTTCCTGGAGCTGTTGCAGAGAACTGTATCGGTTCTATGTCTGAGTGCTAGGGATCAGGGTTGGACAGTCACTGTCTAATCACATGGAGCCTAAGTTGCATCCACATGACAAATGTTCAAGGTGGGAGGTGCCCCTGTATTGTAAAATATATAAGTTCTTATCACTAGTAGATAAGAGCTCATTTCTATACATAAAATTTTCCCCTTTTTAGTATGCCTTTGCAAAAAGAAATGGTACTATATTATATTATCGGTGCATTTGGGGGTGAGAGTGTCAGGCTCCATCATCTGTGTCCTGGTTTTGACCTGAGCTTTTATTCCAGGCAAGACTTTTTCTTGTAGGTTTTTGCAGCAAGTAGATTTTTAATTTCCCATAAAGGCCCTTCCCTCCCCACGACCCCACATGCTTAATTTCCCACCACTGAGAGCCCTCACCAGAGGGTTCTCAAGCTATAATTTATGAACTTCCATCAACATCCTCATCCTAAAGTTCAGAGTTCAGATATGGATTTTGACAAATATTTAATGACTTTCATGAATCATTATAAAAGATTGTTTTACTTTCATGTATTTTGTAACTCTCTTGTTTATCCCTCCCTCTTTAATTTATGTCAATAACCGACAATGATCGTTACTGTCTTCATAGTTTTTCCTTTCCTAGAAAATTCATGCAGAACTGGAATCATATAGAGTATAGTTTTAGATTGGTTTCTTTCTGTTAGTAATATGCATGTCATTTTCCTCATCGTCTTTTCATAGTTTAATAGCTTATGTATTATTAAATTGAAGTTGTCCTAGAAGTACCACACTTTATTTATCTAGACAACTACTGAACAAAAGCTGCCAAAAGCATCATTAATGTACATATTCCTTCCTTCTTACCTCCCTCCCTCCCTCCCTTCATTTCTTCCTTTCTTCCTCTCTCCTTCCCTCCCTCCCTATTTCCTTCCTTCCTTCCTTCCTTCCTTCCTTCCTTCCTTCCTTCCTTCCTTCCTTCCTTCCTTCCTTCCTTCCTTCCTTCCTTCCTTCCTTCCTTCCTTCCTTCCTTCCTTCCTTCCTTCCTTCCTTCCTTCCTTCCTTCCTTCCTTCCTTCCTTCCTTCCTTCCTTGCCCCCTTTCTTTTCTCCATGCCTCCTTCCTTTCCTCCATGCCTCCTTCCATCCCTCCTTGTCTCCTCTCTTTTCCTCCCTCCCTTTCTCCTTTCCTCCCTTCCTTCCTTCTTCCCTGTTTTAATCTCTTGGGTAAATGCAAAGGAGTACAATTACTGAATCATATTCTAGTATGATTGGTTTCATACGAAAAAATTAAAATCAGGACTAGAGTCTTAGCATAGTAGTAGGATGTTTGCCTTTCATATGGCTGATGCAGGATGGACACAGCTTTGATCCCTGGCATCCCATATGGTCCCCCAGGAGTGATTTCTGAGCACAGAGCCAGGAGTAACCCCTGAGCACTGCTAGGTGTGACAAAAAGAAAGAGAGAAAGAAAGAAAGGAAGGAAGGAAGGAAGGAAGGAAGGAAGGAAGGAAAAAGAAAGAAAGAAAAGAAAAGAAAGAAATAAAAGAAAAGAAAGAAGAAAGAAAGAAAGAAAGAAGAAAGAAAAAGAAAAAGAAAAGAAAAAAAGAAAAAGTCAAAATATCTTGAAAGCAGTTGTGCCATATTTATATCTATACCAGCAATGGATGTATGAGTTCCTTATGTCTTATTTTCTTCATATATTTTAACATTTGGCATTGTCAGTGTTATAGATTTGGGTCACTCTAATAGTCCTGTAATGTGTTACCTCATGTTGTGTTTTTTGTTTGTTTTGTTTTGTTTTTGTTTTTGGGTCACACCCGGCTTTGCTCAGGGGTTACTCCTGGCTTCATGCTCAGAAATCACTCCTGGCAGGCTCAGGGGACCATATGTCATGCAAGGCAAATGCCCTACTTCCATGCTCTCTTTCCGGCCCCCCTCATTTTATATGATTATTTGCCACCGTGTATTCTTTGTATCAGTGTATGTTTTTGACCTTTGTTGAATTTGGTTCATTTTCTGTCTCTTTTGGTGACACGAGATAGTTTTTATTGAAATAACTTTATTTTAGAGAGATGGGAAGGGGGGTACATGTTCAAGAGAGGATGTTTGCTTAAGCTTTTCTTCTTGCTATGAATTCATATTGGTTGTTTAGGGGTGTATTAACAAAGTACACCTAAAACATAAAAATGTATGTAACTCTGTAATCCAATATTACCTGTATATATATTTAGATGACAGTACTTTATCAGGCAAGTCTTTTACTTTTTATGTTTTTCCCTTTTATGGCAGTATTTCCTTTTTCTCTTTTTTATTTCTCTCTATTGTGGAGGAATTATACTACAATACATCAGTGCTCAGGGATTATTCCTGGGCCTGTGGTCTGGGATCATCTCTGGCAGTGTTCAGGGGTTCATATGTGATGCCAGGGATGAATTGAGATGAACAACATGTAGGGCAAGCTCCTTACCCCTATATTATCTCTCTATCTCTTATACCTATATTCTTTGGTCTAGTCTTTTGACTCAATGTGACAAACTGTTTATAAAACAGTTATTTCAAGCTTTAAATGCTCAAACTCTGATTTGTACCACCAGTGTGACCTTCCCTCCACCAGTGCTCAGTTTCCTGCCCACCAACCCTTCTAGTTTCCTTGCAGGCATAAACAGATTTACTTCATACTATTTGTTATAACACAAAGGCAAATGGAATTATAAAAACTTAGATTAAAAAATTCAATTTGTGATTATTGTTAAATTGTTTTAGTGGGTATTCACTCAGTCAGGCACACTATTACAGTTTAGTCCAATACAGACCAAGATTTGTTCACTGGAGGCTTAGTCCATGCAATGGGGACTCCAAGAACTTCAGCAGAGAGCAGTGGCCTCACGAGCCATTTTATTTGGCATTTTTGAAAATCCTTCTGATTTATGCTCAGTTTTACATATTAGACTTTTGGGGCACACATACAGCCTGGCATCACGTACAATAAGGACATTGGAGCTACAGTACATTGAGGACATCAGAAGATAAGAAGATCACCATGGTTACATCAAAGGAAGTTGATTACAACAAGCATATTAGGAGGTACATGCATATCATGATATCTTATCAGCATAGCTACAGGGAGTTTTTTAAAATCATCAATTTATTAGCTTGTATGAAAGAGGAAACTCATCTTAAGTGCAGACTATCTTTAAAAGTTTCCATCCACAGGCAAAATCATTTCTGTAGAGCACATATTATAAATCAATTATTAATCAAAGATTCATATCATAGATGTCCATTATAACAATATCTCATGATCTTACTGAAGTCATTGTCTGAAGATACACTGTTCTGGATTGTGCCAGTTGAGCCTTCTCTTTTGTGGTTTAGGCTCATTGAGCTTGCTGGTTTTCTATGTAACTTTTTCATCAGATTTCTGTGATCCTACTGGGCTGACAGTACTATGAAATTTAGAGGTGTCCTGCAGCTTGGTAAGGTTCATTTGTGGAGTTTGCTGTTTCTATGTTGGACCATGTTGGGCTGTGGTTTCTGGATGCTGTGACTTCAGGCAGAAAATGGAATTTACCTGCCCCCATTTAGAGGAGAAGGCCCTGGAATTGACAGTTTGCATAGGAGGATGTGGTGTCATGTTCTTTGGAAGATTAGTTGTGGAGATGAACTGTTTCTCTACTAAGAAGTTGGAGGGATCGAACAGAGGCTGCTGGGTTTGCTCGTGTGGAGGAAATGGGTTTGTATTTGTGCATTGGAGGGGAATTTATCAGCCCCATTCCAAGAATACCTCAGAGTTCTTAGTTTTTAATTAATTAATTTTCCCCTGTGATTTTCCAATATTCCAATAAGGAATTAAGGTATTTATGAAATGACTCAGCATCCTGTAGTTCCATTCTTCTCTGATTCCATCTTTTTAAAGTTGTCTTCAACACACTTGCTTATTTTTTCATTCCATAGTGGACCCTGAAATCCAAAAATATTTTAATTTAGCGATTATAGCTCCTGGTTGGGGTACTAACCTCTGTAGTGCTGGGTACCAAATCTGGGATGACTGCATGCTAGGCAAATGCCTTAATCATTATATTCTCTCTGGTCCTTATAAGATTTATGTTATAAGATTTTTGTGTTTCTTTATACCAAAAAGAAAGTGAAACTTGGTTGTTTTATCTTGCATATATTATTTTATAATTTATTATAATACAACTTTATTTGTTAACTCTCAGCATTTAAAATTTTTTTCCTATAAAATCTTTATTTAAACATGATTACAAGCATGATTGTAGTTGGGTTTTAGTCATAAACAGAACACCCCCCTTCACTAGTGCAACATTCCTACCACCAATGCCCCCCTCCCTCCTTCCCAACACTTGCCTGTATTTGAGACAGGTGTTCTACTTCTCTTACTTATTAAGATTGTCATGATAGTTGTTAGTGTAGTTATTTCCTTCACTGCACTTATCACTCTTTGTGGCAAACTTCATATTGTGAGCCAGTCATTCCGGCCCTCATCTCTATTGTCTCTGGGCATTATTACCATATGTCTTTAATTTTTCTTAAAACCCATAGATAAGTGAGACTATTCTGCATCTATCTCTTTCTTTCTGACTTATTTCACTCAGCATAATAGATTCCATGTAAATCCATGTATAGCAAAATTTTATGATTTCATCTCTCCTGACTGCTGCATAATATTCCATTGTGTATAAAATGTCTGTATTGATAATTCAATTACATGCTCCCATTCTTTACTTTCTGAGAAGAAAAAGTTTGTCTCGTGACAAGCTAAAAAATATGTCTATTTGAAAATTTACATATTTAGAGATAAAGGGAAAAACTATGTTTAAATACTTCGGAATATGAATTTAGGGCCAGAGTAATAACACAATGGTAGGGCATTTGCCTTGCATAGGCTGATTCAGGATGAACTGTGGTTCAATCCCCAGCGTCCCATATGGTCCCCCAAGCCAGGAACAATTTCTGAGTGCATAGCCAGGAGTAACTGGGTATGACCCCAAAACCAAAAATAAAAGAAAAGAAAAAAGAAAGAAAAAAAGAAAATGTGAATTACTTTATCTTATTTTTTAGAAAGTTATGTTTTTAATAATATATGATTATTCTTATAAGTGGTGTTACATATACGTATATATAATATACACACACATATATATATAAATGGTGTTACTTTTTTAAGGACAAAGGAAAATTCTATATTTAGATACTTAGAAATATAAATGTGCTTTAGCTTGATAATTTTTTAAAATGATATTTGTAATATAATAGAATTATTATATAAATGGTGTTATTTAGATGACATGTAATGGCAATATTTACCTTTTCAAGGTCCCTAATAAATATTTTAGCTCTAATTTGTTTTCTTCAAAGGCCTTGCTTCTTTGTCTGGTTTTCTTAGTGGGAATAGAGGATAATTGTTTATTTACTTAGAAATAAAAGCACTTTGAAGTTGTGTCTTTAGTTAAGATATACAGATTTCAGAGAACTTTTAATATGTCTCAACCTGGGAATGTTCTTGTCTGTTGTTTTATGACTAGGTGACAAGTATTAGAATGTCTTTGTATGCTCACTATGAGATATGAAGAAGTAAAGAAATATGTAGCTGTGTTAACACTGCATGCATTGCAGGGTGGGGAGAAAAATGTATATCCTGAGTAACAAATGGGCCTGAGGCCATGTTGCCTCAGTTTCTTGGGACTAGGGCTGGATAGAGGCAAGGTAGGGTTCTCTTGATCTTCTCTTTGCAGGGGATCCTAATTTGGGGAGTCAGGTGGCAAACCCAAGTAAGAAACAGGGTCCCAATGTCAGTTTCTACTATATTAATTGTATATATAGACTTTTCCTTTTACTTCCTCTTTACCTTTTAGAATCTGAATTTGAGTTTGATTACTTGAGGATCAAGTAATTTAGTCCTCAAACATTTTATAATATCAACTATACTGGTGGTTTGTTTTCATAATTCAAAGAAGTAAATGTTACAGTATTTTATAATGAAAAATTTTGTGTTACCATAAAGTCATGATAGTCCTAAAGTTAACTACCATGCTTTCTGCCTTCTTTTTGTATTCATACAATTCTCTCTTTCCCTTTTGGTTTGAGCTGGGCCTGTGGTTTGTGGCTAACACAGGCTGTCCTGGTCACGTGATTTGGTGAAGGTGATGGTATGTCACTCCCTTTGTTGTGCTCTAAGTCTGTGTCTGACTGGACAAAGTTAGGCACTCACCCATTATGAAGAAGTACAGCTGAGGACAGCTACTGGAATAGTGAAAATAAAAAGCCTTCAGTTTGTTTATTCCAGAAAAGTAAATTCTGCTTAACAAACCAAGGAAGCTTAGAAGCAGACAATTTCCTAGTCAAGCCTGTGGTGTGGAATTAATAGATCCAGCTCAGACCTTAGCTGCAGCCTTACAGTGAAGCTGGTTCCAGAGAACATCACGGCTTTATTCTACTCAGGCTGAATCAGAAAACCCAACTAGACTGTGCCTACACTCTAACCTCTAAGAACAGAAAATAGCAAATGTGTGTTGCATAAAGTCATTCAGTTTGTGATAATTTGTCTCTTAGCAGTATATTAAGCAGTACACATACATACAGTCGCTTTAAAAATCTTATTTACAGGGGTTGGAGAGATAGCATGGAGGTAAGGCGTTTGCCTTGCATGCAGAAAGTTGGTGGTTGGAATCCTGGCATCCCATATAGTCTCCTAAGCCTGCCAGGATTGATTTCTGAGCATAGAGCCAAGAGTAACCCCTGAGCGCTGCCGGGTGTGACCCCAAACCAAAAAAAATCTTATTTACAATAATATTCATAAATATTTATGAAAAAGTTATATAGATATGCACTTTTTTAGTGGTTTTAGGTTATGAAGATAAGCTCTCCAGATAGGTATAAAAATTGCGCATTCTAGAGATTTTTTGAGGGGAGCTGGAAGTGCTCAGGACTCATCCTTAGCTCTGAACTCAAGTTTTACTCCTGGTGGTCCTTGGAGGACCATATGAGATACCAGGACTAGACTTCTGGATGGTATGTGCAAAGGAAGTACCTTAGCTTCTGTATTATATGGGTCTGAGATGTGCTTTCTTGAGCAATTAAAATAAGTTAAACAAGGCCAATAAAACTCTAAAAATGTTTATTTTTATTTAAATATGAGTCTTGGTGATTTATAATACTGTTAATGATTTTTTTTCCTCATGCACATAATGCCAACATGGCACCCATTATCCATGGACCCACCTATCTTTCTCAAGGACCACAATGCCTTTCCCTTTCCCTGAAAGGGAAAACTCAATTGTGTGGATCAGTTTACCCATATGTTGCCTATGGATCTATGTTGTTCACTTGCTGTGCATCTTGAAATCCCATATATGAGAAAGGTTATTCGGTATTTATCCCTGCCTTTCTGACTGACTACTCAACATGTTATCCTCTTGTTCTACTAATTAGGTTTCTTTAAGAGTTTTTCAATTTTGCTTCAGCCTTTCCATTCTTTAGCTTTAATACTAATTTCAACAGGTTGCTCCATAACTTTCCTTCAAAATGACAAAAGTGGGCCAGAGAAATAATACATTATTATCAATGTGCTTGACTTGACTTACAATGGGCTGACCAGGGTTGATTCCACCATTGCATAAAGTCCTCTGATCCCTTCCTGAAGTGATGCTTGAGCAGAATCAGCAGTTAGCTCTGAGCATCTCTAAGGCAAAAAACAAGAGTCCCCAAATGATGAAATTATTAAACATACAAAAGTTTAAAATACTGTGTCACTTAGCAACTTTATTTTGTATATTGCTAAGTGACAATAAGTAAAAAAGTATTAAAATACCCATATTACTCCTCATATCTCCTTTCGCCTTGTTTTTTTTATTTTTTGTAGTAAGGGTAATAAATAGCTGTGTACATTTACCATCACGAATTTCAATATTTATCTAAGATATTTTATCTTATGCACGATATATACACACAAATATATCTGCATTTTTTATTCAGAGTGATCTATGATATATATGGTAATATAATTCTCTCAAGTCACAAAGCTCTTCAACATTTTTACTTTGCTTTTGTTGAGAGATGTATACTCATTGTAGTGAGTATCAATTTAATTAACACATCTTACACATGGATATTTAGAGATTTCTTCCAGTATTACCGTGTAACCATTGATGCTGTGACGAATACATTTGAGCACACATGGATTTTTATCTTATTGGGAGTTTATCTTCAGAATTATTTAGTATAAGTGGGATTTTCTGGGTAGAAGAATAAATGCCCTTACCATTTTGTTAGAGAGCCCTTTGACTTCACTTCCACGGGGGCTCCCTTGTTGTGCATTGTTTCCAACAATGCATGGCAGGCTTAATTTCTTACAGGCCTCTAAGCACTGTGTATTGTTATGTTTCAGAAAATTGCTGATCTAATGGGGGAGAAATGGTGTCTCGAGACCTGAATTCAGGTTTATTTGTATGGTGGAAAACATAATTATAACAGTATATGTAAATGAATCCTTTGGCATATATACTTAGTTCAAAAGTGATGGGAGTTAATGAGACAAGGAAGGAGCAGTAATATAGGGGGAAAGAACCAGGCTCTGATTTGAAACCCAGTAGTAATGAGTATGATTATTTTCTAAAGCTTCAACACTGCTTTATTTCACACATTTGGAGCTGTTACAGATTTTGGAGAAGTTACTGCAAACCTAACCTCCACAATGCTTGGTTTCACAAAGATAAAGTCTGTGGGTGTAAAAGACTAACATCTTTCTCCTTTAATTTTGAAGATAGTATAGAAAAAGATTTATTCTTTATCTCCTTTTGCATGCATATAAAAGCTTGCACACACAGGACTGGAAAGGGCACGCTGAATGTAGACTTATTATTTGGCTTATTTTTGCTCAGCTAGTTCCTTTTCTAATTAAAGTATGTATATATTTATTCCTTGATCCAATCATTGCTAAAACCAATGATATTTTTTAGTAGGGTGCTTCACAGTCTTAACACAATTTAAATATTGAGTTACATTATACAGTTACCCTGGTGATCATCTTTTGTTAAAATTTGTTTTGGAGGGTGTGCCAAGTAGAATTGTATACAACCAAACTAAATCTGTAATGACACTTATTATCATTATAACTGAATTATGGAAACAAACTGAAAAAATGTGAAATACAGAAATTTTAAGATTTAGTTTCTCCCACTGTTATAGTTAACTGTATTATTGATACATTTAACTTAGAATTCATGAGCTCGAATGCTTATAAGAAATGTTTCATTTCTTCTAATACTATTGATGTGAATTTAGAAACTAGTGTTGGAAAAATGCAGAGAAAACATTTTCCATTATACACTTGGAAAAAAATTTTTTATAAAATACAGGTTTGTGGGTCATTGTAACTAGAGGAAAATATATTTGTTTTATTGAATGCCAGCATTTAGAAAATAAAATAAATTTTATGAATTCCTTTACTTTTTCTCTTTATCTAAAACATTTATAAAATATTTATTTAGATATTTAATTCTTTATATATATTTTTGTTTGTGTATGTGGGGGTCACACTTGACTGTGTTCAAGGTTTAGTCCTGGTTGACTTTGTGCTTAGGGCAATGCCTGGCAGACTTGGAAACCATATGGGGTGCTGGAAATTGAAACCAGGTTAACCACATACAAGGCAAACTTCCTACCCATTGCACTATATCTCTGGCATCCTTTCTACATTATTAGGCTAAAATGTATGTATCCAAATTTATAATCTTATTTTATCTGCTTTGCAATATCACATGTAGTCTTCTCATGTGTGCTTATCTTCTCTAGTTATTTGGTGTTTATGCTTATAGAAAACTTTAATGGTAGGACTTTAAAGTTTTTAATGATGTAGTTTTTAAGATGTTTTCATGTAGAGTTTAATTGTTTTTTTTTTTCTTTTCGGGCCACACCCGTTTGCTGCTGAGGGGTTACTCCTGGCTAAGCGCTCAGAAATTGCCCCTGGCTTGGTGAGACCATATGGGATCCTGGGGGATCGAACCACGGTCATGTCCCTTCCTTGGCTAGCGCTTGCAAGGCAGACACCTTACCTCTAGCATCACCTCACCGGCCCCTAACTGCATTTTTGATTAAGGAAAAACAGACTGAATTTTGTTGTTTAAGAGTAAATGAATTTTTATATTTTTACAGATGTGACTCTGAAAATCGCTATGTTGGTAATCCACTTAGAGGAACATGTTACTGTAAGTATATATTTAATTTAATTTATTTACTAAACATTAATAACTATTTATTTAAACTATAAATTTATTTAGCTTATAATTTAATTTATAACTTAAATATTAATCATTATTGTGAATTTTATTTTATTTATTTAATTGGTTTGTGTGAAATGTTCAGGTAGTTTTGTAGATAATAAATTTCTTCACGAACAGTTATACTATATTATTACTATGTTAGATAGTATTTTCAATATGCTTCTTTTTATGATTCAAGCTACCAGTATATCTATCAATAATAGATATATTACTCAGGTAGACAATGTCTTTGGCTTTGTTGTTTTGATTGTATTTGCTGCATTGCTTATCACTTTGAAGACTCAAAGAGCAATAGATATATTTTAAACATGTAGCCAAATATAACTCTAGAGAAATGCTCAACTGCATTTTAGTATAATTTTTTCATTAGTATTAAATTAGAAGCAAACAGTATTTTATAATAGTTTGGCTTTTTTTGGCATGGTAAAATTTTGCTCTTTACCAAAAGCTGCACTGAATTTGTATTATATATTTTCTTCTATTGCCTACTAATCATATGGTTGAGTTTAAAAGATTTTTTAAAAATAAAATTACAAATAATTTCCCAAATTCTTGTACCACTGTGGTTCTCCAAAGCACTATGATTTACAGCATTTCCATATCTCTACATCTTTTTGCAAACTTATTCCTTGTAACTTTACTCTGAAGGGATGATAGTGGCTTCTTATCCTTGTCATTTGCATTTCCTAAATATATCTAATGATTTGTGACTCTGAGAATCTTTTCATGTAATTGTTATATGAATGCTTTTTTTCATGAATGGTTTAAATTGATTACCAGCTTTGTTAGATTGTCTTTATAAGTTTTTAGGGTACTTTTAGATGCATATATAAATCCTTATTATTTGAAGATTTATTTTTAATACTATGAAGCTTGTCTTTTCATTTTATTAGCAATATTTTTATTGAAGGACAGTTTCATATTGGGGGCTTTTGGGACACTCCTAGGTGTGTTCAGGACTTCCTCCCAACTTTATATTCAGGGATTGTTCCTGATGATGCTCAGGAGTCCCCCTATAAGTGTAACAGATTGAATACAGATTGACTGTGAGCAAAACAAACCTCCTACCTACCGTATGCTTTTCCCCTAAAGGCAATTTAGATGAAATTCAGTTCACCAAATTATTCTTTGCATTCTTCACTTAACATAAGTCAAAGATTTCCTCTTGTAGTTTTTTCCTCTGGAAGAAATACTATTGGGTTTCAGTTTAACTATATTGTCCATTTTAAATTAAAATGTATGTATATCATGAAAGATGGATCTCATTTCCCTCCCTGTGTAATGATCTAAATGTGCTAGCATGATTTTTTTGATTTGTTTTTTTGGGCCACACCCAGTGGCACTCAGGGGTTACTCCAGGCTCTTCATTCAGAAATTGCCCCTGGCAGACTCCGAGGACCAAATGGGATGCCGGGAACTGAACTCAGGTCTGTCCCAGGTCAGCCACATGAGAGGCAAATGCCCTGCAGCTGTGTTATTGCTCCAGCCCCAATTTGTTTGTTCCTTATTTTCTTCAATTCTTCATTGATTATATTTTCCCTTAATAATATACATTTTTTAATTTTTTTCTCTCTTTTTTTTTGGGCGGGGGGTCACACCTGGTGATGCTCAGGGGTTAGTTACCCTTGGCTATGCACTCAGAAACTGCTCCTGGCTTGGGTTAGCATATGGGATGCCAGGGGATTGAGCCAAAGTTCCTTCTAGGTCAGCAAGGCAAGCACCCTAATGCTGCACCACTGCTCTGGCTCCTAAAGATTATCTTTTAAATGAATTGCTTTTTTCTTTTCTTTTCTGAAAATTAGTTTACTGTGAATTATTTAATACCATGTAAAACTCTTTATATATGCTACCTGTTTCTTTTTTGCTATGTAGCATGTAATAGGCCTTGAAATTATGTCATATTTATACTTTAATTTTGTTTTTTAAATATTAGATTTGTCTATTTCATTTCCTTTTTGTATTCGTATGAATTTTAGAATGAACTTATCCATTTTATCAAAAGAACTTACTTGAATTTGAGTTGGGATTATTTTAGTTTATGAATAAATTTGGGCTTAAATCATATATTAACTATAGTGAGTCCTGTGACCTATGAAGAGTATATGTTCCTCCCTCCTTCCATCCCTCCCTCCCTCCTTCCCTCTGTCCCTCCTTCCTTCCTTCCTTCCCTCCCTCCCTCCCTCCCTCCTTCCTTCCTTCCTTCCTTCCTTCCTTCCTTCCTTCCTTCCTTCCTTCCTTCCTTCCTTCCTTCCTTCCTTCCTTCCTTCCTTCCTTCCTCCTCCCTCCCTCCACTTCCTCTCTTCCTCCCTCCCTCTGCTTCCTCTCTCTCTCCCTCTCTCCCTCCTTTTTCTCCTTCCCTCCCTCCTCCCCTCTTTCCCTCCATCCCTCCCTCCCTCCTTCCCACCTTCCCTCCTTCCCACCTTCCCTCCTTCCCACCTTCCGTCCTTCCCTCTTTTCCTCCCTCCTTCCTTCCCTCCCTCCCTCCTTCCTTCTCTCCTTCCCTCCCTCCCTCCCTCCTTCCCTCCTTCCCTCCCTCCCTCCCTCCCTCCCTCCCTCCTTTCCTTCCTTCCTTCCTTCCTTCCTTCCTTCCTTCCTTCCTTCCTTCCTTCCTTCCTTCCTTCCTTCCTTCCTTCCTTCCTTCCTTCCTTCCTTCCTTCCTTCCTTCCTTCCTTCCTTCCTTCCTTTATCATAATATGTAAAGTTTTAGGTGTGTATCACTGAAAATTCACACATTTTATTTTTTGAATTTTATGTGTTGAATTTCATTTTATCTTAAATCAAAGCACAAACATATCTTTCTTTTTTTCTTTTTGTTTTTTTGGGTCACACCCAGCAGTGCTCAGGGATTACTCTGGCTTTAAGCTCAGAAATCGCCCCTGGCAGGCACTGGGAACCATATGGGATGCCGGGATTTGAACCTCCATCCTTCTGCATGAAAGGCAAATGCCTTATCTCCATGCTATCTCTCCGGCCCCACAAACAGATCTTTATTGTCAAATATTTGGCACTTTACAAGTCTTTCACAGTATGTCAGATTTATTCCCAACCTTGCACTTTTTTTTATATTTTTAAAAATAATGCTTAATATTTTTGTTTTTGAGATGGCCAGTGAAGCGTTCCTAACAACCCTCATTCCAACTACATGGGTTGGGCAGTTTTAAGCTTGAGCCTTGCTATGGGAAGATTTGTAGGCCCAGTGATTTGCCCCTATCTCCCACTACACTGGTGGTGTGAATAGGGTACCTGAGCTAGGAACTAGCCACTGTATAGACCTGGGGATCAATCTTGGAGTTTCCTGCATTTTAAGAACTGTTCTGCAACTCTTTGAGCTATCTCCTAAGCTGCTAAAAGAGGATTTTTATTTTATTTTATTTAGAATCTAAAAATAAGAGCTATCATCATTTATTGAGTATAATTAGGATTCAACCGAAAGCAGCTTTATGGATATATTCTGTTTCTCTTCAAAAGAATGAAGTGATTTAGTGATTTTCCAAACAAGCTAACTTCGCTCTTTTTTTTTTTTTTTTTTTTTGGTTTTTGGTTTCTGGTTCACACTTGGGGTGCTTAGGAGTTACTCCTGGCTTTGCTCTCAGAAGTCACTCCTGTATGCTGGGATTCAAACCAGGGTCCGTCCTGTGTTAGTCGTGTGCATAGCAAACCCCTTACTGCTGTGCTCTAGCTCCAGCTTCTAACTTACTTAATTTTTTAAATTTATTTAAACCATTGTGTTTTAAAAAATTATTCACAGTTGGGTTTTAGACATACCAGCCTATAACCACAATCATCTCCCTCCTCTAATGTTCCCAGAGTCCATCCCATTTCACAACCCTTTGTCCTCCAGTCTGACAGTATAACAGGCCCATTTTAAGTTTAGATTGTTATGGGTTGGGTCTTTTGCTTCTATTGTTGTTGACTTTGGCTTTGATGTTTAGTTCTGTCCTCTTTTATCTCAACCAATGCACCTAGGCCATTTGCTTCCCGACCCCCATTATAAAATAGTAATTTTTTAAAAATTCCATTTCTGTTGATCTTTGGCTTGTTTTAAAAATAGTTGATTCCACCCTCACCCTTAAATATAGTTGATTTTTATATTGATTTTATATTTTGAAGTTAGGCTCATTTATTAGTCCTACAAACCCTTTTTGTAGATTGCATCATATTTTATACATAATCAATAAAGTCTTCTATAAATACTGGAATTTGATTCATATCTTTTCTGTATGAATGCTTTGGATTAATTTATTTCCTGAACTATATTGCATTACCTATTAATTTGAGTACCACATGAGAGATAGAGTGAGCATGCAAATATTCCTCTTCCTAATGTTAGCAGGAAGGTATTTAGTCAATTGCCATGAAGTGTAATGTCATTTTCCTCTATACCTTTATTAGGTTCAGAAATTATTCTCCTATTCCTTTTTTTCAGAACAGAGTTGATCAAGAATATGTATTTATTTGTGTCAACTGCATTTCCCTATCATTTGAGAGCATTATAAGTTGCTTTTATTTTACTTTAGCGATATAACTTTATATTTTAAAATTAATGAATGAGTCTATCTTTGTCTGTTCATTATAGTTGTTGGATCTTGGGATTATTTTTAAGTGTTGACTGTTCATTAGTTGTTCGATCTTGAGATTATTTTTAAGTGTTGACTTTAATGTAAAAACTGAAGTAAACATTCATATGGTCTTAATTTACCATGTATTCATTTATCTGAGGTAATTTCTAGGAGTGTAGTTGTAAATTCCTGTAATAAGCTCATGTTCAAGTTTTTAAAATTTTATTTATTGAAACCATTGTGATCTACAAAGTTCTTGATAGTTAAATTTTATATATAGAATGAATCAGGGTCATTCCCATCAACGGTGTCAACATTCCTCCACTAATGATCCCAGAGTGTATCTTATACCACCACCCTTTGCCCCCTGGCCTGCCAATATAACAGACCCATATACTTTTAGATTGTTAAAGTTTAGGTCTCTTGGTTCTATTGTTGTTGACTTTAACTTGGATAGTTAGTTCTGTTCTTTTTTCTCCAACAATTCACCGAGACCACTTTACCCTGGGTCTCATTCTTTTTCCCTTTTTTCTTATATTTATAGAAAAATGTAGAACTATAAGGTATAACAAAGTAATTCATGTTCCAAGATTCTATAAAAAAAAAACACTGGGAGCCCCTATTAAAACATAAATAGAAAAAAAAACAAGGAGAAAAAAAACAACAAAAAAGTGGGCTGGCAATATTTTGCATAGGTGCAGCAAAAGTAGGGAAAATAGAAAGTAAAAACCTTTGGCTTAAAACAGGGAGACACTACCCATGAAATATCTTGCCATAACACCAAGGACAGACTCCAGGCATACTAAGTTGTCTAACCCCAAAGTTTTTCTTCATGGTCCCAGTAAAAGTTCTCCTCAGTCACAGTGGTTGGAGTCAGGCTTGCTTTTTGCACATTTCCTATGTCTAAGTCAGGATATCATGGAGTGTCTTCAGTTTCATCTCACCATTAGGTGGCAAATCAGGGAAACATGGCCTGAAAGCATATCATTGCTATTTCCAAGTCATCAGGGTGTAATGTGAACCCACTGTGGAGCAAGTCAGTGCCAGAGGGCAGCATTAGAGCTGGTAGAATTTTGATTCCTGGTGCAGGTGCAGAAAACTGTGCTGGTTCCAAAGTTGGCATCCAAGGTTCAGGGGTGAATGGTTAATGTTCCATCAACTGAAGCCTAAGTCAAGCACTATGTCATGTTCAATTTTTTAAAAAAGCTTTCAAATTGTTTTTGCATAGATATGCCATCTAATATTCCTTCTAGAATACTCACCATTTATATTTAATAATATGTCACCTTTTCCTTAGCTTCAGAATCTTTTCTATTATCTGTCTTTTAATTTAAAGATACATTATAGTATAGAGCATAGCAGAATGTAATAGTATCTGTGGTCTTAGTTCTCATTGCTCTATACCGTTAATAATGTTGAGTTCAGTTTGGGTGTCTGTGTCTTGAAGATATTTTCCAAGTTGTATAAAATATATTCTATTTCCTTGTGCCATTTCTGCTATTTTAAGTTTCTTTAAAATTAGTTTTTATTCTTCATGTATGTAAAAGTGAGATATGTTTTGGTATATTGTCCTAATGTTTCTAAATACCAGAGAACTTTATTTTTAATGAGAAAGTTTAGAGGGTTACTATTTTAAATGCAAACACAGCTCATTTTATTTGTTTCTTTCTAAGTTTTGGTCTTTTTATAGGAATAGAGAGTTGAAATCTTTATATCAGTTTTGAATTAAAATGATAGTCGTGAATATTGCCTTTAATTACTTTTTGCTATAGATTTAGAATACCTTTTGTATCAAATTTAGAACTTCCTATTTATACTAGAGTTCTGTAAGAGGCTGTCATGAATGACTCCTTTGAATACTTTCATTTGCCCATAAAGTGAAGGTGTATGATGGATTTGTTTTCTTCTATGATGAACCAGATGTAACCATGAATTATTATTTGTGATATGACATTTCCTTTGTTTATATTTAGAATTATTTCACTATAAATGTATGCAGACTATACATAGATATGTGAATTACTATGGTATTTTGCTTTCTTTTGCATTTTTTATTTTGTGTAATTATGATAATAGCTTTTTATTCTGTTTCTTTGGTTTGAGCCTTACCCTAAGGTACTCAGGGGCTACTGTAGGTCAGTTCTTGAAGGTTCCCAGTGGTGCTTGGGGCACTGTATGATGCCAAAGATCAAATTTGCGCTTCCCATAGGCAGTGCATGTTCTCAGCCCTTTAAAACATTTACCTGACCCAGTAATTGCTTTTAAAATGAATTTGAGTACTTGGCTACTTTGTTTTGCAAAAGAGAAAAACTTAAAGTTAATAAATGCCTAAAGATTAGCTATATTCAAACAGATTCTTTTGTTCTACTGAGTTTTTGGTGATTTTTGTTTCTGTTCATGTTTTTATTTTTTGCCATATTATAGCATCAGTTTTTGGGTTTGTCTTGTTTGCTGATTTCATTTTCTCACTCATCAATTAGATTTTATTGATAGTTATTTTCTTTTCTTAAATTTTTCTTAAATGTTATTTTTTCTGTATTAGGTATAATTCTTATTAAGATAATTTTAATATACTTTGAGTTCAATTTTTTTCTCATCACTTCTAATTGCATTGAAGAAATTTTACTTTCCAAATAAGTAACTATTTTAAAACTATTTTTTCAGAGATTTTCTCTAACTTTGAGAGAACATGGCCCTTAAAATACCACATTTGAGGGGCCAGTGAGGTGGTGCTAGAGTTAAGGTGTCTGCCTTGCAAGCGCTAGCCAAGGAAGGACTGTGGTTCGATCCCCCGGCATCCCATATGGTCCCCCCAAGCCAGGGGCAATTTCTGAGCGCTTAGCCAGGAGTAACCCCTGAGCATTAAATGGATGTGGCCGAAAAAAAACAAAAAAAGAACAAAAAAACCTCCACATTTGAAACAAGGTATTTTTCGGCCTGAAGGGCATATAGCTGTGTTAGGAGCCAGACATATGTAAATCATGCTGGGTGTGGGGTTAATAGGAACCCAGCATCCAGTACCTCAAAGACCAGAGGTGCAGTTTCAGGACCCCAATGAACATTCCAATTCCAGAGAGCAATCATCTGGCACTTAATTTTAGTAGAGCTGAGACTGAGAAACCCTGATTCTGTTCAGCTTTGATTTTAGAGGAAATTTGATTTCATGAATGGGTGTGTTCTTTATCTAGAAGAATGACATAGAGGCAGCTAGGCTTTATTATTTGGGATTCTCTATTGTACTTGGCTAGGGTTGCAAAATTGTGATATTTCCCCTCTTCTTTATATCTTGATTAAAAGACTTCTCTATGAATACATATTTGTTATATTTCTTTAAGTGAAGTAAGACATTTACTTTTTCTATTTAAGAATGATATGCTTTTTGGGGCCGGAGAGAAAGCACGGTGGAAGGGCGTTTGCTTTGCACACAGCTAATTCAGGACAGATGGTGGTTTGAATCCCAGCATTCCATATGATCCCCCGTGCCAGCCAGGAGCAATTCCTGAGCACAGAGTCAAGAGTAACCCTTGAGTGCTGCTTTTGGGTGTAACCCAAAAGCCAGAAAAAAAAAAAAAGAATAATATGTTTTCCTTTTAAGCCAGCGCTGTTCAATAGAAATAGGCATGCTGCAAACATAATTAAAATTTTTAGTAGTTACATAAAAACATAAAAAAATCAAGTGAAATTATTTTTATTAATATTATTTAAATCAGCATACCTAAAAGGTAATTTTGACTTGTTAGTTTAAAAAATCAACAAGATACATTATTTTTTTAGTTTATTTCAAAGGATGTCTTTGAAATAGTTTATAATTTATGTGATAATGATAACAATTCAAATCATATTTATTACTCAGTAACCACATGTGACTAGGGATTGTCTACCATTGTTAGATTATACAAAACTAAATCTCCAGGCTGAAAACTCTTCAGCTTTCTGGGAACAGGGCTAGGCCAACTTCTCTCCCTGCTGGATAGGCCCAGCAGCCCTGGCATTGAATAATCCAATATATGAAAAGGTCCCTCCCACAATTGAACTTCACTGAAGCAAGCCATCAAATCATCCAAAGTAGATAAATCTTTAGGCTGAAAACACTGTGGCCTGTTTCCCTCCCTCCCTATATCGTCCAACATATAACAGCCCAACTCCATACCTCCAAGTTTCAGAGTATTGACAGCCCAGTAGGAACATAGCAGCTTTGATGGGATGTTTGTGTAGTATCCTACCATGCTCATTGAGCAAATACAATAATACAGAAGGCTTAAGCACACCAGATGGCTCAATAAATCCGCAATGGCCTTAGTAGTAGCATTGTAAGATATAAAAATTATCACAAATTGACTTTTATTGATTCATTTTCTGATAACTACATTTGCTAATTTGTTGCCCATTTGTTGTAACAAGCATTATGAAGTAAAATTTGTTTGTCCCTGTTAAGGGAGTAGGCTCATGTGATGGGGGCAGTGACAGAGGGAACGTCACACTAGTGGTAGGATTGGTGTTTGAATATTAAAACAACTCTATTATGAACAACTTCATAAATCACAGTGTTTCAATTTTATAAGAATTTATTTTAAAAACTTAAATGAAAAAAGCATTAGAATATGACACTAGATGGCAGTCTTGTCATTTGTTTTGAGACTTATTTGAAAGAAATGATGCTTGGAAAGGAGGAAAGGTCAGTAGTTCTTGAACTACTGTTAATAGAATTTTTTTCTGATGTTAAAGAGTAAAGTTTAAGATACAAGTTCACTCTATAGCTTGAGCATTTGAATGTAAGATGGTGTTAATTGAAAGTAATACCCTTGTTTCATCGTGTACAATCTTGGTAGGTTTTCAAACTACAGCTTAAAGCCAAATAACCAAGTATATTAAAAAATTCCCTTGCCACACATAGTAAATGAAAAAGCTCTAATAGTGATATCTGATTTGACTAGCTGTTGTAAATAGTGAAAATCTAAACTATTCATAACAAATGTAAACAGTAGAAATCTCATAGTAGTGGAGTTTTTTCCTTTTTAATGTTTTCTTTCAATTGTGTTGAGAAAATATTTAATGTAAAATGCAGGGTTGACTGTGAAAATTGAATATGTATATGTACATAAATATGTGTATAGATATTTTTCAGTGAGCAAAACAGTGCAAAAAGTCACTTTCTGTGACTTCTGATGACTTCTGTCATCTCTCTACTTGATGCTTCTATTTAATTTTTGAGATAAATATGTCAAAATGGCTAATTATTGTGCTTTAGTGGGATTTTCAAGTAATCTAATAGATTTTTTCATTTATTTTATCTGTTACTTTTTGAAAATACAGCTTCAATTTGAATTTCTTTGGTTACTATTTCAAGTTTAGGTTGGAACTTTATAATAATAATTAAATAATAACAATGCACTCTATCTTTAGAGAATGTGGAATTTAAGCACTAATTTGAAATCTTTGATCAGCTAGAGTTGGAGAGATAGTAGAATGCATAAATGCATAGGGCACATGATTTGCACATGGCTGACCTATGTTCAATCCCCAGCACCATTTTGATACCTGCCAGGAATGATCCCTGAGCTCAGAGCCAGGATTAACCCCTGTGTACTGCTGGATCTGGCCTAACATGAGCAAATAAAGAAAAACAAAAGCAAAAAAATATGTCTGACTATCTGTACTTTGTTATAACTTACATCAGATTATTAAGAAACAAAATATTTGTTCGTTACATTTAAACCCTTTCGCTTTATTGATTCATTTAATTAGTGTTTATGATTTGTATTGAAATAGTAATTCACAAGCATATTTTATTAGAATTTTTCTTATTTTGTGCTTCATGATGAGTGTTTTTTTTGGTTTTTGTGTCACACCCAGCAGCACTCAGGGGCCACTTCTGGCTCTAAGCTCAGAAATAACTCCTGGCGGGCTTGGGAGACCATATGGATGCCGGGATTTGAACCACCGTCCTTCCACATGCAAGGCAAATGCCCTATCTTCATGCTATCTCTTTGGCCCCGAGAGAAATTTCTAATGAATATTAGATGTCTATAAATTAATAACTCAAGTCATTTTTAGATAGTCTCATAGAACTTGATTTAATATTTAAAGGAATTATTCTAGTTCATCCTGAAACAGAATGAAAGAATTTTTCTGTTGTAACTAAATATATTATATTTTGTTAATGTTTCATAAAATTAAACCTTTGATGACATGTGGCTTTTCAAATAGAAATTAACTTTCATCTTTAAAACTGACATACATGAGTATTATGAGCATAGAAAATCTAAGTTTTGAAGGAATTCATGTTTGGCTTTTACTTATAGGAACCTACCCGCAGCAGAGCTTGAGGGGCCTATTTAGCAGATATGAATAGATAGATAGACTGGGGCCTACCAAGAAGATATCAAACTTTGGAGTGTTGTCCTGGGTGCCACCAGAATAGGGGATGGAGTATTTAGTGATGGTGGTCAATTTAAGGCCTCAGCCATGCTAAGCATGTTCTCTGCTGCTTGGGCTATAATTCTGCTCATAACTGTTCTTATTAATAAGTCTTGGAACTATGAACCATATCTTATTACCACCCTTAGTTAGAAAGTGGGTGCTTCCTAGCAAGCTTTTGGTAACTACGTAATAGTAGTACACATACAAATTGCCACCAGCTAAGTATGTACTGTTACTAAACAGGCAAATATTTTAATCTTTGCAATTTTTTTGAGTGTCCTATCTGACAATTCTTGGAAGGCCCTGAGGTCACTCAATGACAGTGCTGAGCCCAAGAGATGATCAGGGACTCTTGACACATTCCACAATGCATAAGGGAATATTTTTATTGATGGGTGTTTGACCAAAGTCTTATAGATTGTCATATAATGTTACTTTACATTTTTCAATTTATTTTCATGAAGTGGTATCCTTTTCCTGGAAAAACTTATTTAAATAAAAATGAGCTTTTCCCTGGCCCCCCTCCGCTCACCAGACCTAGACTATGAAACATTTGCTTCAAATAAAACCTAAGCAGATGCCCATATGTCACTGCAGAAGAATGCAAAGTTCAGCTATTTAGAGATAATATCAAGGGAGGGAAGGTTGAATTTGAAGAGGCCATGACGCATATTATATGAAAAAAGAACCCCTAAATTAGAATGATTGACATATAAACTTTGGGGATTATTGTCTATATCCTTTCATTTTTGAATGATAGAAAAATAACCTGTTGAGTTCACTGTAGCTCCTAGGTCACACAATCATATTAAAAGTGTGGCTAATTGGGGCTGGAGAGATAGTACAACGGTGGGGCATTTGCCTTGCATGCAGCTGACCCAGGAGGGACCCAGTTCGATTCCCGGCATCCTATATGCTCCTCCAGTCTTTCAGGGGTGATTTCTGAGTGCAGAGCCAGGAGTAATCCCTGAGTGCAGCTGGGTGTGGTCCTAAAACAAAACAATCAATCAAGTTTATTTTTAAAGTAGTGTGGATAATTACTAGATTTAGTACATTTTCTGTGATAATATAGTAGCAAATATTAAACTTGTACAATTCCTGCAACAGATTTTATCTTTTGAATTAGTTTGACTGGTCCAAGTTCAAAAGTAATTTTCTTTTCTTTTCTTTTTTATGGGGGGAGGGCACACCTAGTCATGTTCAGAGGACACTTTGGGCCCAGCACTCAGGAATTACTCCTGGTGGGTGGGAGACCATATGGGATGTCAAAGGTCTAACTCAGGTTGGCCACAGCAAGGTAAACACCTTATTCACTGTACTACTGCTCTAGCCCCAAGAACAATTCTTAAATTGGTCATTTTAAGCATACATAGCACTGTTTAGAAAACAAAGAAAAACTGAGATTTATTGACTCTAATGTACAAAAGAATGTACTGTTAGTTATTTCATGTCATGCAGGTGTGACTTATTTTTCCTCCTAAAGACTGAAGACTTCCTTCTGTAAAGTTAGGAGAGAGTGTCACTAATTAGCGTGGACTCACTTTTGTTTATCCAATATACATATATTTATTGAATAACCACTTTGTTGGACTCTTGGGATATTATAGTGAAAAGACAGTTTCTGCTCCATTGAATCTTATAAGCTAGTCAGGAAAATTAAACCTGCTATACAATTACCTAAATATTCTTGTCATGAGAACTTGGATGAGAATGATAGATACTTGGGGAGTGTGTTGCCAGAGAGCCTGCCCTAGTTTGTGGTAGAGAAGAGGGTGACTGAATGAGTAGACTCAAAGCAGGTGCAAGATTGGGTTTTGGCTCGGGAGATGGGATTTGGAGGGAGACTGGGTTAGCAATATGGCTTGAGTTTGGGAACAAGAAGAGTCAGCGGGGGAAGTATGTACAAACTCTGGGGCTATTCACAATGTAGTGAGGGATTTATTAAACTCTAGAAAACTAGGGAAAGAGAAGCAAGCAATGAGTTTCCTGAGACATGCAGGATCTACTTTGTGCTTTGATTAACACCTTCTAAGGCTTTGTGTCTTCAAGAAAAATGGGAAGTCTTTGAAGGGTGTCAGAAAGAAAGCAAAATGCTAAATTATGCTTTGAAAATAAGTCTGTTGGCAAAGTGTCAACAGCTAGGTGAGGACAATGGAATGTGAGAATTGATGGTTTCGGCCATTTTCTGAGGCTTGTTCTTGGAACCACGTATTATGATTATAATGCAATGAGACCATGAAGAAACTGGCACTTAAGTTCTTATACATGCTATCATTTAGGAAGCAATTTTCTAAGTTCAGAAATTTACTTTTGTGACACATAATTATACATAAGCCATTATTTAGCATCTATAGGATTTTTTGATATTGTTAAAATGTGCATACTCTTAGGATCCTTTGGGGTGAGTAACATATGATCATGAACATATAATTTTATGAAAAAGTATATAACTATGTGTAAATATACTTGAGAATCTTCTTTTTTTGTTTGGGGCCATACTTGGAATTGCTAAGGACTTACTGCTGGCTCAGTAATCACTTCTCTAAGTGCTTGGGGGGGGGGACACCATATATTCAGTGCTTAAAACTGAATTCAGGTTAGCTACATTCAAGACTTATGTGCTCTATTTTCTTTCACTGTTTCTGTCTCTCTCTCTCTCCATATTTTTGTTTGACTTTCAGTATTTCTTGCTATTCACTCAGAGCAGTGTACTAAATAACAGAATCAAAATAATGTATTGAATGTTTTGTTTTATGATTCAGTTTTCTATAAACCAAATATACACTTGCATAATTGTGATTAACCTGTGGAGCAATCCTCTGAGATGGAATGTTTCATCTCACTGAAGTTAATTAACCTCATAAGATAACCCAGTTGGTAAATATGAGATGACAATAGAGATATTCTTAAATGCTATGGATAATGCTAAATTGAAAGTGAAGAACCTTATTAGCTAACATTAATGCTTTCAAAACTCCAGAAGAAAATGTAATCTTATATAACAATTATTCTGGTTCCCAAATGTGATAAAATTTGTTTGAACAATGTCAGCATATAGCAAATTCAAATCAGTATTAGTCAGTTTTTAATCTCATTGAGTACTTAGTGTTTTAGATAGTAAATATAGATATTTTCAATGTATACTTTTTGTACATGACATAACTGTCCATGCCCACCTGACTCTTCATTCAGTGGTCATTCCTGGCCTTGATTTGCAGGAGCATATACTGTACTGGGTATTGAACCTGGGGTTGCTGCATACAAGGCAAGTACCCTACCCATTGTGCTATTTCTCTGGCCCAACACAGATTCTGAAAAATTTTTAGTTAATTATCATTTTCTTAAAATTATGTTATTTCAGGAACTGAAATGATGGTGATGAAGTGATGGTGCCATGGGTAGGGCACTTGCCTGGCATGGCTCACCCAGGTTCAATTCCCAGCATCCCTAATGTTTCCCTGAGTAACGTCAGGAGTGATTTTTGAGTGAAGAGCCAGAATAACCCGTGAATATTGCAAAGTGTCCCCCCAAAAGCAAATACCTTATTTCATGTTTCTTTTGAAAAATGTTTAAAAATTCAGGCTTTGCTTTAACATCAAATATATAATGTCCTTAGAAACTTGCTTCAGTAATTCAATTGTCTTTCAACATGTCTTTTCCTAGATATAAATTTTTAGTTTTCAGTTTGTACAAATTATTTGGGGGGTGGCTACATCAAGAGTACTCAAAGCTCACTCTTGACTATGCTCAGTGATATCCTGGTGCTTGGGGACCATAGGATGTGCTAGGGATTAAACCCAGGTTGACATAAGCAAGGCAAACATCCTACAGCCTATACCAGCTGTTTCTGGCCCTGCATGAATTCTTTAAACATGTTATATAAGTTGAAAGTCTTCCCCTTAGCATTATTATATATAATATTAAAGTAGGTAATATTATATATTATAATATATTAGTATATATTATATATAACCAATTATATATATATATATATATATATATATATATATATATATATATATATATATATATATATATATATATGTTTTTGGGCCACACCCAGCAGCACTCGGGTTACTTCTGACTCTGCACTCAAAAATCACTCCTAGCAGATTTGGGAGATCATCTGGGATGCTGGGAATTGAACTTGGGTCTGTCCCAGATTGGCCACATGCAAGGCTAACACCCTATCATTGTGCTATCCATCCAACCCCTTTTTATAGCATTTTATTTTATTAAAACTTTTATCATGCTAGTTTTTCTTTGGGGGGGAGGGGTGGGTCACACCTGGTGGTGCTCAGGGTTACTTTTGACTCTGCACTCAGGAATCACCCCTGATAGTACTTGGAAATCCATATGGGATGGCAGGATTGAATCTGGATATGCTGAGTACAGGCAAATGCTCTACCCCATTATACTATCTTTTCAGCCCCACTATTTGATTATTATTATTATTATATGTAATTTGTTACTTATTCTTCATAGAAAGTGACAGTTCTTATTTTTGTTCTCTGTTGATTCACCCATAATTAAACAACCTACAGAAATGTACTGATGTAGGTAAAATTTTAATTCCCAGGCTTGCTCTAGTCATTATTATCTTGTATGATTTTATTATCTCCTAAATGGGAGTGAAGTAAGAATGAGATGAAATTTTTGGAACAATATCCTAGGACTGGAGAGGTAGTGGACTTGTTAAGGTGCGGTCTTTGTGTGCATCCAGATTTGATTTAATCTCTGACATTGCATCAACTTCTGATCATCACTGGATAGAGCTATGGAGGTCATGGAAAACCAGCACTCGTGGGCTGAGGCAGAACTGTTTTCTCAGGCTTTTTCTCTGCCAACCTGGAAAAAGAAATTGTTTCATGCAACTTTACCCAATATGCAATTGAAAACCATGGGAAGAATATGTCCAAAGAATAAAAAGGCTTTGTGAATACTCATTTAAAAACCCTCCCCTTTTATCTTAATTATGCAAGTAATTTATTCTAGAAAAGCGAGACAAAAAAGTTCCAATGATTAATGACAACTCCTCTACCCAAAGAAAATAGTTGCTAATATGGTGTTAGGTATTCTACCACTATTTATCTGTGCACTGGCATGCATAATAGACTGAATGATGTGCCACTAAAGATGACCAACAAAAACACCAAATAACTGGGGCCAGAGTGGTGGCACAAGCAGTAAGGCATCTGCTTGCCAATGCTAGCCTAGGATGGACTTCAGTTCAATTCCCTGGCGTCCCATATGGTTCCCTAAGTCAGGAGCAATTTCTGAGCGCATAGCCATGAGTAATCCCTGAGTATCATTGAGTGTGGCCCAAAAACGAAAACCAAAAGCTAAACACTGAATACTCTATGATTTAGGGATACAGTTGGTCAACTCTTCAAAATATGTTACCACTCCTACTACTAGATTACCAGTATCTCCCCATCTCTGTTCATTGGAACCCCTTTGACTTGGTTCCTCTTTCCCCCTTTTGTTACCTTCGGTCCACTATCAATGTTTCTTTTGTCATTGTCTGTTTCTTTGTTTTACTTCTTTGTACCCCTCATATGAGTGGTATCATCTGGTATTTGGCCCTTCCTTCTGATTTATTTCATTTAGCATGATCCTTTTCAAATTCTATCCATGTTCTTAAGCAAGGAAAAATTTCACCTTCCCTTACAGTTGAATAGGATCTCATTATATGTACACACTGTATTTTATTTATGCACTCATCATCTATCTATTGGACATGAACTTCACTAGCCCATGCTTTGACTCTTACTAATATTGCTGCAGTGAACATTGGCATGCATATAGCTATCAAAATTATTGTTTTTTATTTTTTATATTGACATCTAGGAGTGAAATTGCTAGGCAATACAGTGAATGCATGTTTGGTTTTGTGAAAAAATTTGATGTTGATAATCTTCATATTCACAAAAGTCAACACCCAGAAAACAGCCAAATAAACAGATAGAGAGAAAAACTGCTGAGACAGTTCAACAAAACAGACATAGGCAGCCCATAGGCTGGCTCCTGAACAATAATTATTATCACTTATATCAAGAAAATTTGAATAGAAAGGACAGTGAAACTTACTCCTGTGTGATGTCCTATACAAAACTGAACAAAACAATAAATATGATGGGGTTGCACTCAGAGAAACCCCTAATAAAGCTTCTGGGAATGTAAATTGGTTCAGCCTCTCTGGGGAGTTTTGTGACTTAAACTCCCATAAAAATGTTGCTAATTTCCAAATTATTGTCTTCAACATGTCCCTGAGCATGGCCTTCTCATATAACTTGAAATTTCAATAAGTTACACAAACTCAGCATCTTGTAAGACTCTAATTCACTCCTTAATCTCTAGCAAATAAGAAAATTCTTTTTTTTTTTTTTTGGGTCACACCCAGCAGCCCTCAGGGGCTATTCCTGGCTCTAAGCTCAGAAATCACTCCTAGCAGGCTTGGGGGCCATATGGGATGCCAGAATTCGAACCACTGACCTTCTGCATGAAAGGCAAATGCCTTACCTCCATGCTATCTCTCTGGCCCCAGGAAAATTCTTATTTGTCTCAGGTAATGACAGTTTGCTCGATTTTGAGTCCAGAATCCATTTTGTTCTTTGAAACGCTACACTTATTTTTTTCTGCTTATGTTTGTTGTGTTCCAATCACTGTTGTGTGTCTTACCCCTCTGAGTGGTTGTGCCACTGTTACCCCAGCCAGCATCACTTATGGTCTGTTTTCTTAACACAGGCCTGTTCTTACTCTGTGGTTTCTGTACTTTTTTTTTCTACCTGGATTATATTTTCTCTATTGGTCTCCTCTCTCTCTCTCTCTCTCTCTCTCTCTCTCTCTCTCTCTCTCTCTCTCTTATTTTATTTTTATTAATTTGGTTTTTTAAATTTTGGTTTTGGGGGCCACACTCAGTGGCACTCAGGGGTTACTCCTGGCTCTGTGCTTAGAAATTACTCCTGGCAGGCTCAGCGGACTGTATGAGATGCCGAGAATCAAATCTGGGTCAACAACATGCAAGGCAAATGCCCTATCTGCTGTGCCATCACTCCAGCCCCTCTCATTTTATTTAATTTTATTATTTTTTGGTTATTGGGCCACCTTCATCAGTGAGCAGGGGCTACTTCTGCTGCTACACTCATGAATCACTATTGATAGGCTTGGTGGAGGACCATCTGTGGTATAGGGGATTGAGCTCAGGTTGGCTGTATAAAAGGCAAGCGCCCTACCCTCTACTATTGCTCTGCCCCTATCTCCTCTCTCTCTTATCTTTAAATAACCTCTTCTCAAAGTTACTAACAATTTTCTGACCCTGACAATAGTTTCTGTCTTCACTGTTTTATTCTTCTCAAAAGCACTTATCACCATCTATTATACTATATATTCATTACTAATTTTCAGTATAGATCTAGAAGAATCTAAGTTGCATAAAGTCAGAAATTTTTGCTTAGGGCTTTCTCCTGACTCTTGCTTAGGAATCTCTCCTGGCAGGCTTAGAGGACAATATGGACAGCCAGGAAATAAACTTGCATTGGCTGTGTGCAAAACAGGTACCCAAGCCATTGTACATTTTCCAGCCCAATAATTTTTTTTGTGTGTGTGAGCAGGGATAAATCTTGTGATGCTCAGGGGTAACTCCTGGCTCTGTACTCAAAAATGACTGCTGGTGATGCTCAGGGAACCAAGTAGGATGCTGGGGATTGAATCAGGTAGGCTGTGTGTGCAAGGCAAGCACCCTATCTTCTGGCCCCTCAGGAATATTTTTAATTTTTAAAAATATTTTTTAATATTTTTAATGTCCTGTCCAGGGCCTATTTGTATTTGACTCTGCTGTTCTGGTAGTCTGATGAGATGGGGAGTATCGGTTTATTGCATAATCCTCATCATGTCTAATGGTTCTTCTTAAATGCTAAGAAGGATGCAGTATTGCTTTGCTCTGTATTATTCAAGTAATATGTATGCTGGTTCTCACAGAGTATATAGTAAGCAATGGAGGAAAAGGATGCTAATAGTTTTATCAATCAAACCAGTGGGATTATTCCATTTTAGTTTTTTTTATTTTAATGGTGCTTAATGACTGAGGGTGTAACATGAAAGCTCTATATCAAAACATAGAAATCATATCTATAATAATTTGAATTTTATGGCTATAGATGTCAGTTCAACATTATTAATAATTCTTCACTATTATTTTCTGTGACTTGGTGCTAATGTTTTTATAATGGTATTTACCACACCCTGGGCTGGTGCTGGAACTAACTCCACACAACCCTTTGATCTGTATGGAGGCTCGATCTCTTTGTTCATTTGAAGGAATATTTCCTGGGTGGGGGTAGTGAGTGATATATTTTCCTCCCTAAAACAAGATGGTAGGTTTTGAATCACTTTTGGTTTTATATGTACATGGAAAAAAGTCCCCTCCCCTCAATTCTTTTTCTATCAATTGTTAATAAAAAGTCACTACCGTAGTCAATGTTTTTTAGAGTCATTTAAGAAGTACTAAAAGTAACAACCACAAAAGGGGCTCAGAGAGGGAGTAGAGTGGGTAAAGTTTGTCCTCATGTGCCAGTCTAAGGCTCAACACACCATATGCACCCCAACCCCTGTCCAGAGTGCAGTCTGTGTGACTCAATGCAAAAATAAAAGAAAATAAATGATATTTAAAAAACCCACAAAAATAAATGAGCACTAACCGCATTATGGCATATGTTGAAATATTCTAAGCTATTTGTATTTGACATAAATTTTGTTTGTATAAAAATGTCTTTCTACCTACAAAACTTTAACTGGAACCAAATACAACAAAGTATTTTCTTTCTTTTTTCTGCCATTGTAAGATTGTAGATATGTTTTTCTTTTATGTAACTTCCAGAATGTCTGGAGCATTTATGGAACTTTTATGATCATAGCAGAAGGAGTAAATATTTAAAAAAATAATTACTACCTTTTCAATAGACATATATGGCTTTTTTGTTGCTTGTTGATAATGATTTAGATTTTGAGTAGATTAATAAGAAAAACTGTTGATCGGTTTCAAAACCGACATGCGATTATCAATTGACTGCTTTAAATATACACTTTGGGTTGTCTTTTTTCCCTCCACAGATAGCCTTTTGATTGATTATCAGTTTACATTCAGCTTATTACAGGAAGATGATCGTCACCACACTGCCATCAACTTCATAGCAAATCCAGAACAGGTGAGAAGGCAATTTATCTTTGTGTGTGTGTCTGTGTAATTATAGTAAATCCAGGATACAACTGTTGTCATCTTTTATTACATTCCTGCCTCTTCTTAGGATTATCACACTGTAGGGGTTTAGTACATACACTAGTCCTGTTTATTTTTTTTTCTTTCTGTAAAATTTAGATAAACTTGTGATTCAGAAAATTTGTGAGTTTGCTGTTTTCACATTCCTACACTTTTAAATTATATTATTCCTATTATTTATTCATGCTTATGGCTATGCTTCTGTTTTTTATTAGATCTTCTACATTTTTATTCAAAACTAAAATCCATAAGTTCTATATAGTAGTAAATTTTCATTGTGTTCTTTTTCTAAGTTCACTGACTTATGGGAGGTATGCTTACTTACCTTTTCTTTATATAATTTATTTATACGATTGACATATAAGTTAAAAATGTACAAGTTGGGGGCAAAAAAATCTACATACAGCTTGTTGCTTTGATACAGTTTTGTACTGCAATACGAGTCTCACTATAGAAATGAGCCAGCACCCTGTCACCTCATATAACTTTTCTGTCCATGCAAGTTTTATCTGAACTCTCTCTCATGAGAGTTAATTTCGATTTTTGTTCACCTAGCAACTTTTAAAGCTTATAACACAATATTGCCATTAAGTGCTATACAGTGTATTAGATTTCTAGGATTTACTTATCTGTTTTTAAGTTAGTACTCTAAAACATTTCCACTCTTTCTCAAGAAGTCTCCAGGGTCTAGAAGTACTATATTGAATATTTGTATTTTTTCAAAACCAGGTGCTTTATTTTCATGCTCATTGTAGGGGCTTGGTTAGGTTTGGAGAACATAGATCTAAGAAATGGGTTTAGTTTTCTTATTTCTTTTTTGGGGGGGGGGTGTTACACCCAGCAGTGCTCAGGGGTTACTTCTGGCTTTATACTGAGAAATCACCCCTGGCAGGCTCGGGGGACCATATGGGATGCCGGGATTTGAACCACCATCGTTCTGCGTCTAAGGCAAATGCCTTACCGCTGTGCTATCTCTCCTGCCCTGGGGTTAGTTTTCTTTTCTTTTCTTTTCTTTTTTTTTTTTTTTGACATTTTTGTGGCTTTTTTATTTTCTTTTTTTTTATTGTAAGAATTTATCCAAGAGACAAAACTGATTAACATAATGAGGTAAACTAACATAACATAATATAGTGACATAACATAACATATAATATAATTGATATAATAATAATAATAATACATGTAAGTCAAAGAAAGTTTCTGATTAAAAACACAATTTTTTTCCATAATGGCTTTCATATCTTTCACTGTAGTATTTTAGGTATATATTAACATTGAATCGGGGGAATACCCATCATCAACTATGTCCTCCGCCCATTCCAGTTCCCTTTCTACAACCCATATACCCCACCATCACCCCCCGGGGCTGCTAGAGTAGGTGGTCCCCTCTTTGTCTGGCTTACTATTAGTGATCACATATCTGTTTGGTCCTGGAATCCTCCCTTGTTTCCCCCTCTATTTAAGAGGCAGAGCTAGAAAAATCAAGGTATTTGGTTTTGTTTAAAGGAAAGAAAAGCAATAGATTGGGGTACAAAATAAGAGGAAAAAAAAAAGTCAAAAGTCAAATATGCTGAAAATGGGCAGAGTCCCTCTAGAGGCTTCCAACCTCAGTTTGAGAGAGGACGTGAAAAAGGTAATTGAGATACCACAACAATACAGAAAAAAAAATTTAATTAAATAACCGGTGAGCACTACAGCAATAAAGACAGGCACCACACAATAGTCTCGGTTCTGAAATCAAATCATGCTCGAGTGCAAAAAGAAGAGAAAGACAAGACAAAATAAAATAAAATAATATTGGAGACCTCAAGTGTAGTCTCCACACCAAAATAAAGACGTCAAAAAAAATCGATCAATCGATAAATAAACATGTGGAAAAATGATTGTTTTGTGCTTTTTTTTTTCTCCTTTTCTTTATCCCCCTGCATAGGCACAGTAACTACTGGGGATATTGTAGAGGGAATTCCCTTGACCTAGGAGATACAGGGTTTCTCCACCCCTGAAGTATATTGTCATGAGATTAACTCTAGACTCCTTGCATGATCCTTTACTCTCCCCTTGCTGCTTTCGTGGTGTGTGGAAGACTTCTGCTTTGTCTTGAATAGTAAAATCAGATCTCTGTTTCTAGAGATCTTGGTGGCTGTGCAGCTCAGGGGTTTAGTTTTCTTAAAAAACAAAGAAATGCCTAGAAATGTTCCCTTTTCTCTTTTGCTCTGAGAAGACACAATGAAAAGAGATATGTGTGTGAACTGTGAATCTGTTACCAATCCTGTTTTGGCAATTCTTAGCTTCCAGATTTGTGAGAAATAAATTTCTGTTATTTATAAACAAGACTATGGTGAGTTTTCTTTCTCTTCCTTACAGAATTAGATAAATGAAGATAATAAGAATTAAATTTCTACTTTTGAGTGTGGGTATCCAGTTTTCCCTACACTATCTATTGAAGAGCCTGTCTTTCCCATCACATATTTGCGACCCCTCATGAAAGATGTCCATGTACATGGGCTTATATCTGAACTCTCATTTGCACTCATTGCATTGGCCACATGTCATTCTTTTTTGACAATTTTTTCTCTTTCTGTATGATGTGAGTGTGTGTGTGTGTGTGTGTGTGTGTGTGTGTGTCTGTCTGTCTGTCTGTCTGTCTATTGTGTTGAGTCACTGAGTCACTGTGAATTACAAAATTATATGACCACGTTTTAGGTATACAGTGTTCCAGTATTCCCAGTTCTCTTCTGCCTCTTTGGTAGTCACTTTTCTTTTTTTATTTTCTTTTAGACACAGTGGTTTACAGATCAGTTACTGCTAGTGTACTTTTAGTACCTCCAACCATGTGTTTTAACTGCAACGGTTTATTTTGTTTGCTTGTTTTTGGGTCAGACCCAGCAGTGCTCAGGGGTCACTCCTGGCTCTACATTCAGAAATTGCCCCTGGCAAGCACGGGGGACCATATGGGATGCCAGAATTTGAACCACCTTCCTTCTGTATGGAAGGCAAATGCCTTACCTCCATGCTATCTCTCCGGCCCTAGTTTTTTTTTTTTTTTTTTTTTTTTTATAGTTTGTTTTCTTTTTGCTTTTTTGATAGGTGACATACTTGGAGTTGCTCAAGACTTATTCCTGACTCTGCAATTAAGGATCACTGTTGGTTGGGTTGGGGGAATCATAAGGCGTATCCAAGACTGAACTAGGGCTAGATGCATGCAAGGCAAGCATCTTACCCACTGTAGTATCTCCTGACACAATCTGCTGTGGTTTTTAAATATATTTTTAAATTAGGAAGTGTGATGTTTCAGCTTTATTAGTTTTTTAAGAGTGCTGCCTTTTTAAACTATTTTGTGATTCCATAAGCATTTAAGGTACTTTTGTTATATTTATGTTTCTGTAAAAAGTTTTTCACATGAATTTTGAGGGGATAATATAGAATTTATATATTGCTTTGGGCAAAATGAATTTTAACACTATTAGAGATTCCAATCTTTGTTCAAGATTTCTTTCCATTATCCATGTCTTTTGTTTATTTTACCAATATTTTTTTCTTTTTCAATGGGAAGATCTTTTACCTTTTAGATGACATTCATTCTTAATTTTTCTAATTGATATAATCATCTAGTTTATTAATATATTTAAAAACTGATATTTTTTAGGGACTGGAGTGATAGTACAGAGGAGTGTAGGGCATTTGCCTTGCACATGGATAACCCAGGTTCGATTCCTGGCATCCCTTGTGGTTCCCCCAAACCTTCTAGGAGTAATTTCTCAGCATAGAGCCAGAAATAACCCTTGGTCACTGCCAGGTGTGGCCCCCAAATCAAATCAACCAAATAAACAAATACAACCTCTTATGTTTAAAATTTTAGCTTGTGGGGGGGGCAAACCTAGTCTCCTACACTGGGAGGCTAAAGATCTATGTATTTTGTCCTGGTATATAATGTCCTCTTTTTCATTTTTTGAGATTCATGATATATATGTCTTTTCTTTCCCTCATTTGGTGATGTTTTGATCATTATTTATTTTAGAACTTTGGTTATTATTATTATTATCATTATTACTATAGTTGTTGTTGTTGTTCTTAGCATACCTGGTGGTATCTTGGTTATACACTAAAGAATTACTCCTGGGATTACACAGGGACCATGTGGGATGCCAGGGATTGAACCCAGGTTGTCTGTGTGCAACACAAGTTCTCTATCTTTTGAACGATTGCTCAAGCCTCCACTATTTTCTTAGTATAAGCTTTTTTTTTCTTTTCTTTGGGGACATTCTTAATACATATATTAATGTCATCTTTTGAGTCCATTAGACACTCTTTACTCACTCTTTTACATTGTTTAAGCGACACCAAGTGCTTAAAAATAAGCAAAATGTGGCAACTCTTGATCCCTCCCCTATCTAGCCCCTTAGAACTGTAGTCTTTAGTTTACACTTTTCTCCATGAAATTGCATATTCTTGGTATCTCTAGGTAAGTGTAATCTTACAATATTTGTCTTTTTGTTGACTCTCTCACATTGTTACTATAGTGTAACCACATTTCCAATGTTCATCCCCATTGCAGCCTATATGAATATTTTATTTTTTATCATTGGTTTCTTAATTAGTAGTAATTCTAAACTTCTGGGAGTAGAATTCTGACTCATTATGCAGATACACTTATAGCCCTTTCCAATATTTTGCATAGTGTCATATGTGTAATTCAGAAATGGTCATAATTCAGATTGCTTCTCTCCTATGGTTTCCTCCTTCAATTTCAAGAAATTCTTAAGTTTTACTGTCATAGCTTTTAGCTGTCTTTCCTACTGTCTTGTCCAATTTACACCAAGAGCAGAAATTATGTTCTTTGAGGCTGAAGCATGCTAAACTGAATGAGAGGTATCACTTCTGAATGCTTATAACATCATTACTTCTAATTTATAATCTTACAGATATATTTTTAACTGAAGATATTCAATTAGAAACAATTTAAAATGAATATGGATTTTGGTCAAGACTACCCAGTTAAACTGGAAGCTATTACTAAAAATAAGATTCCTTAATTATTTATACATTCCCTCCACTTATAACAGATTTAATTCTAAGCCATTAAACATCACTTCTAGTCAGTGAACAATTTCTGTACTAGTTTTCTCTACCGTGTTATTCTGCTGAACTTACCCACATCAAACCAGCCATGTTTTTGAAAAGTGATTTTCATTTAGCATGATAATTTTCATTTACCATGATAATTGTCATAGGACATTTTTTGTCTCATAATTTTTTCTTGATCTTAAATTCTTGATCTTAATGAAATTTCTTGATCTTAATTTCTGGGAGTTAAACAAAAAATAACAATATATATATATATACAATCATAAGCACTATGGCCTGAAATCATACTAACTTTTTGGAAAAATTATTTAATGGTCATACATTAGATAAGTAATCTCAATTTTTAGACATTAGTTTTCCCTAAATTAATCAGCATGCATGTTAAAGAGATATTATTTAAATCCAAAGTAATGTGGCTCAAAAAAAATACTCTTTGTTAATTCATTTTATTAGCTCATGAACTTGATACAATGACCAGAAAGTGTAGAATTTGTCTGGTCTTGTTAATTCATTGTGATAACATAAATCACTATTAGTTACCAGTTATGCTCTTTCTTTCAATTTTAGGTTTTCCATGATATAACATTAATTACATATTAAGGTAATTGTTGCTACTTCTGATCAACATAATTTATTGAACAGATTCGTGCCTGAATGCTAGTTTGAAAAGAACTCTTGCTTTAGTTACTAGGGCCAAATTAATGTATAGCTACCTTCATGGCATTAATTTGGATCATTGTTAACTTTCTATCACAATATATTAAGAGAGGTAGCAATGTTTCATTAAATATGACACTGTATACAGATTGTGGAAATTTCCATCACATCTTACTCTAGAACTTAGTAGCTTAGCTGCCATCTTAATATCATAGACATTTATGAGCACAACTAACCAAAGATGCTTTATCTGTTTGAAATAATTCTAGTATTTAAACCCCTAGACTCTATTTTTCTTTGTTTTCTCTTTAAAACTTTTTTATAATCTTTATATGCAATATTAATGAGCACTATCCTGGAAATTCTGTGTCACTATCATTCAACTCCATTATAAAGTATTTTGCATGTACTTGAAGATGATTACTCTTATTTAATCTGCATTTTCTTCCTGAAATCAGTGAAGATAATGTTTTTTGATGTTTATTGAGAATTGGTCATAGTTCTTCAAGAAACTTAGCTGTCTGTGGTAATCATTAAAAATGGTCTCCTAAGCCAGGAGTGATTTCTGAATGCATAGTCAGGAGTAAGCCCTGAGTGTCACCAGATGTGACCCACCCACTCCCCCCCAAAAAACAAAAAATATATAGTTCTTACTTGAAATTAAAGATTGATCCGTAATATATTATTTAAATGGAATTAATACCATATATAATCCATCAAATTTTGCTTTTGTGATGTTACTTCTTTCTATACTTTTCTGACAGGAAAGGATCATATCCTTTAGACAATTTCACCACAGATTATTACATTAAAATGAGGATTTTCATTACCTACAAATTTATTTTTTCTGGGTGGCTCAAAAATTTTGACATATTTTTTCCTATTACTTACCTATTTTATCTTATTTTTAAAAATAGTAATATTAAGGAATACAGTAAGTGTTTTAGTATTTAGGTTTTATGTTTAAAAATTATGGCACATAACTATAAAGTTAAACAAATTGTGGGGCCGGGCGGTGGCGCAAGAGGTAAGGTGCCTGCCTTGCCTGCGCTAGCCTTGGACGGACCGCGGTTCGATCCCCCGGCATCCCATATGGGCCCCCAAGCCAGGAGCAACTTCTGAGCGCATAGCCAGGAGTAACCCCTGAGCGTTACCGGGTGTGGCCCAAAAACCAAAAAAAAAACAAAAACAAAAACAAAAAAAAAACAAATTGAATTAAGATGATCATTTTTGTCAGAAACGTGTATTAGTTATAATCACACATACTTTGTGGTTTCTCAACTCTTAGAGTAAGAAAATAACAAATAATATTTAAAGATATGTCTTATGTATATGTTCCTTGAGAGTAAATGAAAAGCACCTGTACTCTAGTAATAAATAATTTGATGATAAATAATAAACTATTTGATGATAAAAATCTTTAGTGCTCCTCTGTAAAGTTGTTTAAAACATGTGATCACTTTTTTTCTGATATGGGTTCATTGTTATTATCCCCAAATTATATTATATATTTTAAGTATTTTTTTTCACTAGAGAATGTGTATAATAATACAACATAGACCCAATAATACTACATGAATTATGCTACAATGCGGTAAGAATTACTTTGGATTAAATCAAACTTACTTCAAGAGCTGAAGCAATAGTACAGGAAGTAGAGTACTTGTCTTGTATGTGGCTGTCTCGGTTTTGATCTACAATACCACATACGGTCCCCTGAACACAGAGCCAGGAATAAACACTGAGCACTTCTGAGTGTGGCCCCAAGACCCTCAAAATCAATCAACAAAACTAAACCAAACCTCTATTATTCAAATGTGAACAAAATAAGCCAAAAAATCAACATACACACAGCAAAAGCCTTTCACATAAAGAAGGTCATCATGTTATAGAAGAGAAGATAACTGGGCACTTCAAATATACATTTGAATTGATATGGTATTTTTTAATGATAAAACAGTATAACTGCATCTATACTTACTTATATATTGACTTAATAGTGTTATATGTAGAGTTTGAGGAAATATGACTTAGGCATAATTAGAACATTTGACTAAATATATCTGTTTCTTAAATTTAGTTTTTTTAATATTCTTTTTTTTTCTTGGTAGTCAAACAAAAATTTGGATATTTCAATTAATGCATCCAACAATTTTAATCTCAACATTACGTGGTCTGTTGGTTCCACAGGTAAGAAAACTGTGTGTCCTGTGTTTTACATATCTGTTGTGTTCTAATATGTCTTTTATAAGCAATTTAAACAACTGACAGTTCAGAAAATTGTTATTATTATTGTGGGCTATTGAAGATAAAAATGCATAGCCATAGTAATAAGATATCATGACCTTGTTAATTTTACCATTATTTAATTAAAATAGATTGATGACTGATATATATTACTTAATTATTTAAAGTGGAATTGTTATTAAATCTGATCTTAATTAAGATATACTACTTTTTAAATCAATTGCATAATAGTGCCATTATTTCCTCTATTATTGAAGTCATAAATGTAATTATTAACTTTAATACTTATATAAAACAGTAAAATTCTTGACTGCATGCTGATAGTATTTTTTATTACTTATAAGCATAGTAATATACTGCCCAATTGACTGTCAGATTTCATTACTCCAGTATTTTAGAGAAATTGCTATATGTAGCATATCTTCTGTAATAAGGTCTATAAATTGAAATTTAGACTTTTGAAAAATATGATTAAGAAAATTACCAATATTTATATAGTGTTATAAAAAGTATGCTAAATTTTTTGTATTTATGCTTTTGGAAATTCTGTTGCTTTTAATATATACCTCATATATACTGCTTCAAAAAATACTTGAAACTTTTTAATAAAAATATGTGGATTTTTAGAAATCCATAGATGATTACTATAATTTGGATCATTGCACTTATTTTATGCAATATTTACTATCCAAAAATCTTACTATGCAAATATAGTTCAAGAGTTAGTAGGTTTTGCAGTTTTAGACTCTGTTGCATGTGTAAAAATGAGAAACTCAGGTAAAATTATAATTTGTTATGTATAGTTGAGATGAAACATATGGTAAAGAACCAGAATAATAATGCAGGTTAGGGTGCTTGCTTTGCATGTGCCTGACCCAGATTTTATCCTGCATCCCATTTGATCTCCTGTGCCCACCAGAAGTAAGCCCTGAGAACTACTCTGTGTGTGTCCCCGAAACAAAAACAAAACAAAACAAAAAATACAGTAGAACCTTGGCATTGTGAGTTTTATTAAGAATCAGAATAGCATGTATTAATTTGAAATTTACTTCTGTACAATAAACTGAATTGTTTTAAAATTTACATATAAGAACTTAAAGGGCTGGAGAGATCGTCCAAAGGGTAAGACATTTGCCTTGCACATCTGGGTTCAATTCCTGGCACCACTAGAGTCCTGCAAGCACCACTAATAGTGATCCCTGAGTACAAAGCCAGAAGTCAGCAGAGTTTACCTCCTCTCTCCCAGACAAGAGCACAGAAACCAAAAAAGGAATTTATAAAACCTTTAAAATACCTTTAGAACAGTTATGTTAGTATGAAAGAGATCTCATAAATTTTCTAGGTTCCAGAATCAAATTTCCAAGTATAATCAGATTGAGAATGGGTCAGGGGATCATTATCTTTTAAAAAGTAGCTGAAGTTGGGCCAGAATTATTGTACCGTGGGTAGGATATTTGCCTTGCATATTGCAAACCCAGGTTCAATCCCCGGCATCCCATATGGTTCCCTGAGCTTGCCAAAAAGTTATTTCTGAGCTCAGAGCCAGAAGTAACCCATGCATGTACACAGCTGAATGTGAGCCCCCTTACCCCCCACAAATAAATACAAAAACAAATCAGAAAAGTATCCAAAGTTATTTAAAATAGGTATCACCTGAACAAGTAATTAAATCGCTCAGAATTCTTTTGAAATCCTTAGACCCAGACCCTGGCATGCCCAGGTTCTGGTAGTGCTGCAGATGGGGTTGGGGGAGATGGGCCAAACCTAGGGCTTCATACATGAGAACTCTGTGCTTTACCACTTAACCACTTCCCTAGTCCTTGTTTCTAACTGTTTGCTGTTTATTAAAGTGGATGACTTGGTAAGAGAGTTGGAAGTGCATTGTTCCTTTTGGCTAATTTTAGTAAATATTGAGTACTCAATATGTGCTTAATTGTAAAGCACTTAGCTGGAGTTTTAAATTATAGTGTCCTCAGCAATCATGATGGTCCAATTTATGGTAAGGCAAAAACATTGATTTTTTTTTTTTACAGTTTTTAATTGAACTGAGACTTGCAAAAATGTGCCCTCCACTCTATGGAGTGGTATGTAGAATGAATTCAGCATCTGGACTCATAGATATAGTCTCTAGTCTATCCAATGTTTTTTCTGCTCAGTAGCTAGAAACTTGGGGCTGGCAGGTACTTTAATTTTGTGAAGTCCAAATTTCAATTTGAAAAAGAGATCGAATACCTCTGGAGCAGGGACTGGAGCTATTGCACAGTGGGTAGGGCTTTTGCCTTGCATGCACCACACCCGGGTTTGATCCCTGGCATTCCATATGGTCCCGTGAGTCTGGCAGGAGTGATGTCTGACTCACAGCCAGAAGTAACCCTTGAGCACCACTAGATGTGGCCCCCAAACAAACAAAAACCCTAAAAAACAAAATAGGAATACCTTTGGGGTAAGATTATTATTAAGAAACAGCTAGGGGGCCAGAGCAATAGCATAGAGCAGTAAGGCATTTGCCTTGCACGTGGCCAACACAGGATGGACCCTGGTTCAAATGCCGATATCCCATATGGTCCCCAAGCCTACCAGGAGCGACTTCTGAGCCAGGAGTAATCCCTGAGTGCCACTGTGTTTGACCCAAAATCCCCCCAAAAAGAAGCAGCTAGTATTTATCACTTTATGAGTATTTTTTAAATATAGACTTTTTGTCACACTCAGTAGTGCTCAGGACTTATTGTGGGCTCTATTCTCTGGGATCACTCCTTGGCAGGCTTGTGGGACCATATGGGATACCAGGTATTGGGGAATCAGATGGATTGCTGGGGAACAAAACTGTTTCACAAAGGCAAGCACCTTACTTGCTGTGCTGTACTATTACTTCAGCCCCAACCTGTATTATTTATTTAAAATAATTTTTATACAATTATATTTATGATACTGTAATTTTCTTATTTTAAGTTGTGAAGATGAGTTGATATTGCTAATTTTGTTTTTATAGGTAGAGTCACAAAATTAAATGTTATTATTTTTAAGTTCATAAAGGTTTCTTGCTCTCATACAAATTGTTTAAATTTGTTGTTTCCTTACATTTTAGCTGGCACAATATCTGGAGAGGAGACTCCCATAGTTTCCAAAACTAATATAAAGGACTACAGAGATAGTTTTTCATATGAAAAATTTAACTTTAGAAGTAACCCCAACATTACATTCTATGTGTATGTCAGCAACTTCTCTTGGCCTATCAAAATACAGGTACGTGTTTTTAGCATTTAATCTAATAGTTATTTAGTATTTTGAGTATAAAAAAAGGATGCTGTTTTTGTTCAATGTGATATCTATTTAAAATTTTTGAGCCACAGTGGGTGGCATACAGGGTAGCTCCTGAGCTGTATGTAATTCCTGACTCTGCACTCAGGAATACTTCAGGCAGTACTCAGAGTGAATAGATAAGATGCCAGGGATTGAACCCAGGTCAGCCATGTGCATGGCATGTGCCATATCCACTGTACTATCTTTATAACCCTTTTACTTACATTTTAATGCCTTGAAAAATAAAATAATGTAATACCTTTTGATACTTGGCCAAGGGGTCAAGTCTGAATGTATGTGACAAATACCATCAAAGAAAAGTCTTAGAAATAATATTGTATAAATCCCATATATTAAGTTTTAGATGAAATTATTTTGAGAATTACAAGAACAGCAACTAGATAAGATTTTCTAGCTAACTGTATCCTTAAACTGAGGGTTAAGTAGAAGCTTTCTTATCATTCTATTTTTAATATTTTTGTGTTATGTCACCTTATCCTAGAATGAATATAAACTTTCAGTAAACAGTACTTGCCAGTTCCATTTTTGACAACCATCTATCTCTCATTGTTGAATTATTTTTTTTCTAGAAAAGGTTTTATCTTCCATTGTCATTGTATTTAGCAGTAGTCTGTAAAAATTCTAGATTCATTAAACCCTGAGTGCCACCGGGTGTGGCCCTAAAACCATCCCCCAAGAAAAGTTATTGTTAGACTCATCACTAGGAAACACTTAAGATATTCTATCTTGAAATAATAAAGTTTTCCCCCTTCAATTTATAGGTCATTATATTTTAAAATCTTGGAAAAGTTGAGAATCATTTCTTACTCTTTTATATTAATGCTGTGTGCTAGGAATGTTTTATTTGTATTTCTAAGTTATTTGAGAGAGGAGTGCTTAAGTGATTTTTTTATTTTTTAAGTTGATTTTGGTGGGGTTTGGATTAAACCTGGAAGTGATGGGGCTACCCACGGCTTAGTGCTTGAATTTCCTGATGACTGCTCTAGGGAAGAGATTGGAGTGCTGGGGATTGAACCTGAACCTTCAGCCTGTAAAACAAGCATCCCAACTCACTAAGCCACTTTCAAGCTCCTGGATGATTTTTTTATATGTGTATGTTTCCTAGAAATTTTATTTTGTAAAATTTAGCATATAAATTTATGCAGACTATTCATGCACATTAATAGACTTTATGCAGAAATATTGATCAGATGCCATTTGGTTTATTTAGATTATGATGGAATGTTAGAGGAGCTATGTATAACATTTACTCAGTGATAAAATAGATTCAATTATATCTTTAAATGTTTCATACTCCTGATTTCTTGATGGCTCATATTTTTTGAGCAAATTATTTATATTAGCATGCTAATGAATATCTAGTGGCTAGAAATTAACTTTCTATATTGGATTTTTTTCTCTTGAAAAAATATTGGAAATATGTTCTGGTTTCCAAGCTAGAATTTATTTAATAAAGGCATATTGTTCTATTTTTCCAAAATTGAAAAATATTAAAAAAAAACTGTTGATGAACAACTGAAGTAGACAGGAAGTCCTTATACTGAGTTGAAAGAATTCTATTAGTCCATAGTGTGATTATATGCAAGTTAAATTATGTGTTCCAATAAAATTATTAAATATAATAGTAATATTATTGAGATTACATTTTGGGGGGGAGCCACACTGATTGGTTCTCTGGGCTTTCTTCACACTGTACACTCAAGGATCACTCCTGACATGCTTGAGGGACCTTCTGGGTGGCCTGGGATTGAATCTTGGTCAGTAACATGCAAGGCAAACGCCCTATCTGCTGACCACATAGATTAAATTGTTTTGTTTTGTTTACTCCTGGCAAGGCTCAGGGGACCATATAAGGTGGCAGAGATCAAACTCAGGTTGAATGTGAATAAGGCAAGTGCCTTGCCCACTGTGCTAGATCGGACTTGAAATATTATAAGATGGTTTTTAATCTTATTTTTTCTTATTTGTGACTTTCTACTTGTAAAAAGAATGCACTATTGTTTATTAGTTTACTTTCTTGTTCCTAATTATCTTACTCAGGAATGAGCCAAAGTTTAATGAATTTCTATTTTCAGTTTTGCTTTATCTCAGATTTTTTTCAAAGATGTTTCGAAAAATGAATCCTGGAAAACTCAATATTCATGAGCTCTAATTCCAGAGTTCTGGGAAGATTATTTTCTTTGATTATCAATAGATTACTTCATAATTGAAAGCTATTTTATAGAGGACCAAATCAAATAGTAAATTATAGTCACTTGAACATTTTGAATTTGTTCATTTTTAGTAATGAATACTGACAAATAAATTATGATTATTTGGGGGTTCTCCCAAGATGTGTGTAGAAGGTCCAGGGCCTCACTCCTGGTAATTCTCAACCAATCTGACCAGGGATTCAAGGCAAGGGGTTTAATTTTGGATGCAGCACTGCTCAGAGGCTGCAGTCCTGAGGATTACCCAGACCAGACCATGATGCGGGGTTCCGCTTGGGCGGCCTGGCCTCTGGCAGTACCCAGAGAACTCTTGACTACCAGAGATTGAATTGGGGTCAGCTTCATGCAAGACAAGTGCTTTGACCCTTGTATTATATCTCCAACCCCCTGAAAAATAATTAAAGTTTTGAAGAGTTGATTTTTTAAGTCGGTCATTATTTTTTTCTTTTTCTTTCTAACATTTTCTTTTCTCTTTTAATTCAGGTAACTTTTGGTTTATTTACAAGAATCTAATATTTGTGAACTTCAGACTCACAAACATCTCTCAACCACTTCTCATCTACCCCTGTTCCCTTTGGTAACCTCATTTCTTTCATTATTTCTGTTGTTTGATTTTTAGATTTTGGGCCACACCTTGCAATGCTCTGGACTTACTCTTGGTTCTTTTTGTGCTTAGGGATCACTCCTGGCAGAGGGCATTCTATGGGGTGCTGTAGATCAAGCCTGGGTTGGCCATATATAAATCAAGAGCTCTAATTGTCCATCCCTTGTAACCTATTTCAGTCTTTAGAGTCTAACCTTTTCATTAAGCATTGTTTCAGTAATATCTCTTTATGACATATGCTTGAGACTACCCAGTGTTTATCTTTTCCCTCTGACTTATTTTGCTTAGCATTAACCTCTTAATTTAGTAGTATATTTTCATCTTAGAGCAAGATTTTGCATATATCTTGAAATTAGTGATTTTGGGATGGATATTTAGGAGTGCAACTGAGAGGTGACATAGTAGTTGGACTTTATTCTTTTTGAAAAATCACCACACTGTTTTTCATAGGGACAAAAAATATTTTATATATTCAACAACAGCCCAGTAAGATTATTTTCCCCACATCCCTGCTAGCTCGTGTTTCTAGCCTTTTTGATACAGGACATTCTTACTGGTGTGAGGTGAAATCTCACTGCTGTTTGGAGTTGCGTCTCCCTGGGAACGGGTGATGCTGAGCATTTTTTCATTGGCATGGTGCCATTGAACAATCATGAGGTCGTCTGTTAGTTTAGAATTTTTTGCATTCTGTACTTACGTTGGATGTTAGCCCTTTAGTCGCTGTCTTGAATAATTTCTCCTGTTTAATAGGATGTCTGCTTGTTTAGTCATTGTCTTTCCTCCAGAGCAAATACTTTTTAGTTTGATTCGGCTCCTTTTGTTTGTTTTGTTTGTTTTCCTTGCTTTCCTTGTTTGTTTTCTTTCAAAATCAGTGGAGGCTGTCATGGAGGATGTCTCTAAAGTTGATCTCCTAGTGATTTTATATGTGTGTGTGTGTGTGTGTGTATTTGTTTACTTACTAACTGGTGATAATTCAGAGGCCCATGAAGTGTTTTTCACATAGTAGGTGCTTGGGCTATTTGTTGGCAGTCAGCCTTGGGCTTGGAGAATCTGGGTATCTTGGGCCAGGCTCACACATGTAACACTGGGCTCGGTGGTTGGTAGTTAGCAAGGGTAACTGGAGTGAATCTCAGGGTTGTGCTCTCAGACTCTGTGGCTGAGAAGAGAGATTCACATGATTTTATGAGAGGCCACCGAGGTAATATGTGCCACCACTTCTGACCCCTTGCACTCAACTCAGCCACTAGGGTCCTAGTTTGATATTGCAAGGAAATGATGGAACTTAGGGTTCCAGAAGCTTAGTGTCAACTGCCATTTTTCACAGGACAAATCTCGCTCTGACTTACCAGTTTTCAGGATAGGGCTCTGGATTCAGAGGTCACTTCTGAACTGCACTTGTTGCTGGCTATGAGAGAGTCCGGAGTCAGCTTGCTCTCTGGTATCTCCCTGCTGTCCCCCTCAATGGGACCCTGAGCAAGAGATTTTGTGATTAAACCAAGTTTTAGTGAAATTTTTGCCCTGATTTGGAGAATGCTAGTCCAGATCTGCCTTTAGATATTGGCCCTGTCCCAGAATCTCTTAGTTTATTTTTAAATATGTTATTGATTGAGATTCTATACTTTATAATGCTGTTAGTAATGGTTCTTTTTATACTTAATTCCAGCACCAGACCCTTCACCAGTGTAATGAAATCTCTTTCAAAGAAAGCTCAGATTACTTTGGGAAGGTCAGAGGTAGATGGTCTCTTGTTTCCTTCTTTGCAAGTGTGATAGTCCTGGAATGGCACATTTTTTTTCTGAGTTGCATGACTTCACACAAATAGAAATATTTATCTCCATATTCTTGACCAGTATGGTATGGTAGGATGGGAAAATGGTTGTTTATTTTTTTTATAAATGCCTACATATAGGGGCTGTCTCATTTAATTATTCATATATATTTTTAAATTTTGTTTTGATATTACCCACACTTAGTGACATACTAATATGAAGTTCAATGGTCTTTTAATTGCACCCTGTATAGGTCTCACTTACATCCATGTATATGTTTTTTTCTATTCCAAAGTTCCCCTCCTGCCCATTTTTTCTGTCATTGTCACTATAATGTTTTATACCTTCTGTTGAACTGTATGTGACTGAGAGTTTATAGCAAACATTTCCACTAATTTGTCTTCATTTCATTAATTGTTATATAGAAATTATCCATGGTAATATGGAATAGAGTTTTGATGCTTCTTAAAAATGCCATACTAAGAATATACTTCACACTTGTTTTATGTGGTCAACTGTTGAACATTGGGATTGGTTTCAGTTTTTAGGTGTTTTGAGTAAAGCTGCTATGAGCTTATAATCTAAGTTTTTGGGGGGACATATACATTTGTTCCTTTTTATTTACTTCAGAGAACACCTTGTACATGGGCATAAGACAAAGTCTTATATTTCACTTCATTAACAACTACCGTATTTTCCGGCATATAAGACGATTTTTGAAACAAAAAAAAGTCAACCGAAAATCAAGGGGCATCTTATACACCGAGTATATCCCGAAAAATGTTTCATTATGCCACTAAACGAAAATTGTCTGAATATTGCCACAAAATGAATTTTCCGATTCGATCCTGCACCAATCACTAAAAGGCTGCTCGGACCACCTCTCTAACTCAGCCAATCCAAGCAGGCTTTTGATGCATGCAAATTAGACAATGTTCTGGTCCCGAATCTTTACTGTCAAAAGCCTGCTCAGATTGGCCAGAGTCAGAGAGGAAGTCTATAACAGTATAACCTTTGAACCTTTGCTTGTTGTGATTGGCTTACTGTGGTACATACAGTTGCAGCACATGAACGTTCTGTCTGATACAGCGAATATAGGCCTAAACCTATGTTTTAACTTTAAGCAAAATTAGGGGGTCGGCTTATACGCCCAGTCGTTTTATACACCGGCAAATACGGTACCTACTAGATGGCCATTGCAGTAATTCCAGATATTGAACCCTAGTTGCTATTGACACCTTCACTAATACTTGATAGAGTTTTTCTTCTTTCTTTTAAAATTTTGGTAATTAGGCACATGGTGTATTGCATTGAAGCTTTTGTTTATGTTGCTTTGTTGTATAATGACAGTCAACAAGGTTTTCGTTTTGTTTCATTAACTCTTATTGGCTATCTTGATTTTTTTGTTGTTGTTGACCACACCTGATGGTGCTTTAGATTTACTCCTGGGTCTACACTCTAGGATCACTCCTTGTAGGCTTGGAGAATATACATGTGTAGTGGGAATCAAATACAGGTTGACTGTGCAAGACAAGCTCTGTACGTCCTGTTAATACAACCATGTATGGGTCATTTTAAAGATTCCTATTCTAATTTTCAGCTTTTACTGTAGGTTTATTTTTAATGCAATATGTACTAAATTCTTTGTATACTTTAACGTCTCTCTGTATACAAATATCTATATTTGTATTGTAAATACTTTCTGCAAGTCTGTGTTGTGCTCTGACTAAACTATTCTAAATTTTAAATAAATTTGTAACATTTTAATCTTGTATGGCCAGTATGCTTCATATTCACACTTATATTTTGAATGGTTTAGAGAGGTTTAACTAGAACAGAATTATTGGCTACTGGTTATTGTTTATTGTTTACTCTAAAAGATAGCTTATATTCTTTGCCTCGTTGTTTCTTTTTTCTTTCTAAATCAATTTCATGATTTATTTACATTTTATTTGCAGTATATTTATAACCCAAAAAATCACTTATTATCTCCTAATCAAAAAGTAATTGTCATTCTCAGAGAAAACATAAAAATATAACAAAGCTAAATTGAAAACCTAAACATAATTGCAAGATTGCAGCTTGGCTATAAATATAGATCAAGAAGAATCAAACAGATGATATTGTTATATTTAAGTTATATTTAAGGTACATAGTGACAGTGAATTTGGGTCATTTCCACCACCCAGGCTGTTCTCCCTCCACCACGGTTTCCAGCATGCATCCCATACGTCCCTCCTTTGCGCCCTGGACTGCTAGTTTAGCCAGTCCTTTTTGTATATAACTTGTTGTCGATTGGGTATCTTGATTCTGTTGTTGATGACTTTGGGTTTGGTGTTTAGGTCTGATCATTTTTTTATTTTCACCCAATGTTCATGCAACTATTTGCTCCTGGTGCCATCTACTTTCAAATCCTCCCCTCAATTTATTAGGCAAAACAAGATGATTTAAGCTCTGTGGTTCTGTTGGGAAAAAGAAAAAGAAAAAGACAGAGAAAAAAAGAACAAGCAATAACAAGAAACACAATAGTAAGAACAAATAACAGCTAAAACTACCAAAAAAGAAAGAAAAAAAAGAAGAGGCAAAAAAGGGGAGAAGGAGGGCTGGTATGGCAAAAGTTTGTGTCTTTTTTTTTTCCCAAAAGCACAATAAGTACTGGGGAAGTTAGAAAGGAAAATTCCTTCTTTTCTATTTAAGGGCACTGCCATTTGGCCATAGTTTGCAATTAATGCTGTATTTCAATGTTTATTTGTCCCTTTTTTGTGTTTTGTGTTGGGAGAACTTGCAGGCAGTGTTCAGAGGGTTTGTATTGGCACTTGGTTATTTGCAAGGGTTCAAGGACACAGCTGTGCTGCTGTTTTCATGGCTGTGGCTGATTCCTGGCTATGTACTCAGGGATCATTTCTGTTAGGGCTCCTACAACCATCTGGGGTGCTGGGGATTGAACCATGTAGGCTGCAGGCAAGGTGAGCACACTGTCCATTTTAATATAGTCTCTGTCCCTGGTTTTTTATTTATAAATATATTTAACATATATTAAATATTGTTGAATTTTAATACTTTGTTAAGAGGGATTTAATTTTATGCTCATCACTAATATTGACTTATAATTTATTTTCCATAGTATTCTTACCTGATCTTGATGTAGGATTCATTTTGAGAGTTCACATATATCACTCAGCAGTAAAACATTTGCTTGTATGTGTAAAGCCCTAAGAATGGTATTATAACTTTTTTCTATGAATGGCAGAATTCACTAGTGTGCCAGTCTATTCTCAGATTTTTGTTTTACATTGTGATTTTTAAGGCTGTTGAGCTAGTGTATGGGGTCAGGTGCTAATCCGGGTTGATTTTTCAGCACCTGATATCCTCACTGACAGGAGAGATTCCTGAGTAATACTAGGTGTGGCTCTAAACAAAACAAAACACGTTGTGACTTCTGATTTCTTTTACTTAGTAGTAAAACTAGTTTTTCATATTTTCTATTTCTTCTGGTTTCAACCCTGGTAGGTTGTATAGTTGTGAGAACTTACCCCATTTCTTCTAGGTTGGCACAATCTCACTTGCATTCTTGGTTGTTCAGAATATGTATTTCTTGGAAAAATCAAATAAGCAACAGATAGTTTAAATGCACTTGAAGTATATAATAATTATCTATATAAACTTCTGCCATCATTTAGTGGACTGTGTATTAAAAATATCAATGTATGTGGAACATTACATTTTATTTATGTGAAATGTTTTATAAATCTCAATGGCTTTATTTTTGCAGTAAAAGGAAAAATAAATAAAACTTCAGAAAATAGTAGAAAGAATGAATGAAAGAGGACATGAAGGCATTGGTGTAGGGATTTGGCATTGGTATAGGGAAATGGGCATTGGGTCAGATATATGAGTATAGATATATGGGCATTGGTGTAGGGATAGGGACATATGGGCATTACTGTAGGGTTATTGGTATTGTGTGGGATATGTTTATTGGTATAGGAATATGGATATTGGTGTAGAGTTATGGGCATTGACATAGGGTTACAGGTATTTGTGTGGGATGCAGGCATTGGTATAGGGATGTGGACATTGGTGTTGAGATATGAACATTGTTGGAAGGATATGGGCATTGATGTAGAGATATGGGCATTGGTGTAGAGATATTGTTTTAGAGATATGGGCATTTCTTAGGGATATGGACATTGGTGTAGGGTTGTGGGCATTTGTGTGAGATATGGGCATTGGTGTAGGAATACAGGCATACTGGTGGTAGGTAATGTGTTGGAATATTGTTTTCTGAAACATTGCTATTAAGAGGCCTGGAGCAGTGGTGAAAGCAGTAGGGCGCTTGCCTTGCATGCACTAACCTAGGACGGACCTTAGTTCAATCCCTCAAGTCCGATATGGTCCCCCAAGCCAGGAGCGATTTCTATGTGCATAGCCAGGAGTAACCCCTGAGCATCACCGAGTGTGGCCCAACCCCCCACAAAACAAAACAAGAAAAACAAGCATTGCTATTAAGAATATTGTAATTGTGACACCTAAATAATACAAATTAAATGAATGTAAGTAAAATGTAAAAATTATATATATATATTTTAATGCTTTGACTGAATAATGGGTATTTTTGCTATATATTATTTTAAAAGTTAGCTTTACGAAAAACCCTGTGTGTGAGCCAGAGAGATATTGCACAATAGAGTGCTTGCCTTGCACATGGCCAACTGAGGTTCAATCCCTGGCACCCCATATAGTCCTCTGAGCCTGCTAGGAGAGATTCCTGAATACAGAGCCAGAATCAACCTCTGAACACCTCTGAGTATTCCTCAGAACAACAACAACAATAAATCATAAAACAAAATGAGTACTTTATTATGTGTTTTTGATTTTTATCTCTCTTGCCCCTTTCCTCAGCAATTTCTTAAATGTTTGAAATTTATTAAACATTTTTTTTGTTCTCTAGTGTTTAATTTGAATTACATTACTTAAAATCCATCCCCCTGGTTTAAATAAGGGAACAGTAATGTGATACTCATTAGGTAACAAGGCAAATTATGAATTATCATTGTACCAGCATTGATTGTGAGAACTTATGGATACTGATTTTTTGATATTTATGAAGATACTCAAAGAATAAACACTTTTGTTGAGGCCTATTATTTTACTTTTCCTAAATATAGCAACATTTAAAAATTGCTCTTATTGATATAGATACATTATTAAACTAATTCTTATACATCAAAATATTTAGTTTTAGAATTCTGAAAATGAAGTGATTTTTCTCTTTTTAGATATATAATACACCAATCAGCATGGAGAATTTTAGTTTGTTGGTTATTTGTCCACATTTCAGCAGCTTGAGCAGCCTCTGCTACATTTTACGATATTATTTGACCATTTTATGTGTTTTAAAAGTTTTGCTTCAATGTAACATAAATCATTGTAATTTCATTTATTTTTTTAGAATGTGTTTATTTTATAGATTGAAGTGATATTGGCTTGAGTATACATATCTATGTTCAAGGAATTTACCTAGCAATTCTCACCACTATAATCATTATGCATCCCCTTAGTCCATTGGATCCTATCTACCTACAGCTCTCCACTCTCTCTTTTGGAAACCTCATTTCTGTCGTTTATTTTAACTGGATATTGTCCTGTCTTTGCTTGTTTTCTTGACATACTCTGTATACGTGGGGCTCTTCTATATTTGTCATTCTCTTTATGAGTTATTTTGCTCAGCATGATCCCTCTGTCCATGGTGTAGCAAAAGGCAAGATGTTTCATCTTTTGTAATAATAGATTAGTATCTTGTGTTGTTTATGTCTTTATTTAGCATCAAGGAGCATTTGGGTTGTTTTCAGATCTTGGCTATTGCTAATAGTGATATGTTGAATATGGTATATGTACATATGTTTTCATTTTTTATTTATTTTGGCTTTTTTTGTGCCACACCCTGCAGCATTTAGAGGTTACTCCTGGCTCTGCACTTAGAAATCACTCCTGGTAGTTTGCAAGGCAAATGCCCTACCACTATCTCTCGGGCCCAAGTACATATATTTGTGGTGAATGCTTTTGTACTCTTTAGATAGTATCTCAATGAGTGAAATTGCCAGATAATAGTACTTCCTAAATTGTTGAGTTGTACCCATACTATTTTCTAAGAGATGTATTCATGTCATATTCCTTGCATTATTAATGAGCATTTCTTTTTTAAGTCAAACATTGGCTTTGGATGCTCATGTTAAATAGCAGTCCTACTCTACTGCATGATCATTTCAACATGTCACACATCCTTTCTGAGTAATTTGCTAATCTGGAAAATGGGGGTAACAAAGACACTTTCTCAAATGCTATGATGACTTGTTGAAACTGTCTCTTTCTCTTACTAACACCCATTGAACAGTCATCTAGTGACTATTTTTACTTGGAGTGAGAACATTCTTTCCAATTTTAGTATATGTGCTGCCGAAGCGAGCACGTGAGAACATTCTTGACAATACTTGACCTGGAGGTACTGGGATGAATGGTCGATCAACAAGTTACAATATTCCTTGGTGAACACCAAGAATATACCCAGCAGTGCTTGGGGAACTATATGGTGATAGGGATTGAATCTGGGACCTTGTGCTTGCAAAAGATGACTGCATACCTTTGTATTATCTCTAAGTCCTCTAATATTTGACTTATTTTTTACTTTTTTTAAAGTTTAAACCATTGTGATTTGCAAAGTTACTAATAGTTATATTTTAGACATACAATGTTGCAACACTAATCCTATCACCAGTACCACCCTGGCTCCATCATTATTCCCAGTTCATTCCATATCACCCTCCAATCTGCCATATTAACTAGGTACCTTTTTAAGTTTGGTTGTTAAAGTTTGGGTCTCATGATTTCATGATTAACAACTTCACAGTAAGGATATTGAAGTATCTTATTCTTCTTTCCTTTTTTCTAATCTTCCTTACCAATATAATATTTATTTCTATTTTTACTCAGAAAAACTATGATAGGGAGCCAGAGAGATTAGCATAGCAGTTAAGATGCTTGCCTTGTATGTCACTGACCCAGATTCAATCCCAAACATATAGGGACCAGGAGTGGTCTCTAAGTACAAAACCAGGAACAAATCCTGAGCATCACTGAGTATAACCCCAAAATAAAAAAAAAACATCTATAGTAGACAACCATCTTTTGGCCTCCATTATGACTCTAAGCATTACTCAGAAGCATATAGACAAATAGGCATTGTCTACTTGGGACACAGTTAGATGAAGTTATCTTTAAGATGCCATGTTGATAACTTGAAATTTTATTATCACTTTTCTTTGTGTGTAGTAGTGGTGCTGAGTAAATTATTCTAATTTTATTAATATAACTATTTCTTTTGTTTGGGAGCTACAAGTAGTACTTAGGGGTTACACTTGGTTCTATTCCCAAGAATTATTCCTGGTGGATTCAGGGGACCATATAAAACAACAGAGATTGAACTCAAGTTGGCAGTGTGCAAGGAAAATGTTCTATCTGTTGTACAAGAGTTTCCATTTCAATTATTCTAACTTTAAGCAAATATTTTCACTTTTTTGGCAGTGAATTTTATGCTTAAATTGACAACATTTTAAAATTAAAATAGCCTCAAAATTGTAATTGTGAAACATATAGCAGTTTTATAGAGTAAATATGCTAATGATCTAGTAATTAAGCAGAAAATAATATTTTCTTTTGGAATGCTGGGAATTATTACTTTTAGTTGATTTGCATTAGTTTCTAATGTGAAATTTTATTTTGGTAATATTTTTCTTTGACTATTAATGTTGTACAATAGAATATTGTCAATAAGAAAGAGAGCAAATATTGATAGTACAATTATGAAGCTTACAACTTGATAAATTCTAAGAGTGTATGAGCTGAAGCATTTTGTATTCTTCAGTAGTGCTGCTCATCAACACTTATACATCACCGTTTAAATTAAATTAAATTAGATTGAATCTAAATTACCTGTTTCTGAGTAAATGGGATTTGGTAATTCAGTATTAAGTGAATCTGCAAACTGATGTCATTATTTAGATTTGATTTTGTTTTATGAGAATGACACTAGCAATAATTCTTCAATTTGCAATTCTAATTTCCATTGTAAAGTAGGTGAGACTCCTTACTAAGTAATGGTTAAATTGTTTAACAGAAAAAAGTAGATAGCAAACTGGATCCTAATTCTTATGTCTGTAAATTTTTACCTTAAGTGGATAACATTTTGAACATGGAAGACAAATCAGTTGAGCACAAAATAAGATGCTAATAAGATAAACTACTAAATCTACTAAATCTAAAGCAGATATTTGAAACATAGAGAACATTTCCTTTCTGTGCATGGTTTAAAATGTAAAATGTCAATACAAACATGCTGCTACAGATGCCATCTCATACTTGTTTTCTTTTTTTAATTAATTTATAATTTTATACTTGTCAGTTTTATATTATTTTTTTCTTTATTAGATGTGAGCATGCACAAGTATTTCACATTTTTGTACATCCAGATATACACAAATTCATTCAAGTTGTGAGAATATTAGAGCATGAACACGACATCATCTGGGATCAAATCTAGGCATTGACTTCTATAAGTCTTCAGCTCTACAAATTGAAACACATCCCTAGCTACCTCCTCCTTTGTTTCTTCTTCTTCTTCTTCTTCTTCTTCTTCTTCTTCTTCTTCTTCTTCTTCTTCTTCTTCTTCTTCTTCTTCTTCTTCTTCTTCTTCTTCTTCTTCTTCTTCTTCTTCTTCTTCTTCTTCTTCTTCTTCTTCTTCTCCTCCTCCTCCTCCTCTTCCTCCTCCTCCTCTTTCTTCTTCTTCTTCTTCTTCTTCTTCTCCTCCTCTTCCTCCTTCTCCTCCTCCTCCTTCTCCTCCTCCTCCTCTTTCTTCTTCTTCTTCTTCTTCTTCTTCTTCTTCTTCTTCTTCTTCTTCTTCTTCTTCTTCTTCTTCTTCTTCTTCTTCTTCTTCTTCTTCTTCTTCTTCTTCTTCTTCTTCTTCTTCGACCTGCTATTTCAGTTTGAAGTTTTCTGATTTCTATCTTCATATCCTCTTGATTCTTATTTGTGTTCCATTTAACTCAATCTATGCTTTCTTTGAGCTCTATGAGCATCCTCCATACTTCTCTAAACTCCTTATCTAAGAGGATACCTAGCTGTTTTGTACTTTTCAGGTCATCAGAGCTGCCATCTTCATTCTCTATACATGGGGTTGCCTGCATTGTTTCTCCATTGCCACACTTGTAGTGTGGTTTTACTATGTGTAGGTGTTGGACCCTGAAGAGATTATGCTCGCTGTCATCTTCTTGGCTGCCTCATGAATAAAAGCAGGTAGGGAGCAAGGCAGCAGCTCTTTATGATTCTCTTGTGCCCAAAAACATGGCAGGAATCAGCCCCCACCTTTATTGGGTGGGGACAGCTTACTGCGTGTTGGGTCCTGAATAGATTATGTTCGCTGTCTCTTCTTGGCAGGTGTTGGGTTTTGAAGAGATTTTTGTTTTTATGTTTGCTGTCTTGGCTTCTTTTGGCTGCCTCATGCAGAAAAGCAACTCATACTTGTTTTTAAATTAACTCAATGGTATGATTAATATTTGTCTTTGCCTTAAACTTTATACATAAATAATTCATCTTATTTTTATTTTTAAATATTTTTTAAAAATTTAATCCCTGTTACTAACCCTAGGTTGATCTTCATTTAAAGAGTGGAAATGAAATTTATCAATAAAGTTTATCAGTTGCTTATTAACACTTGTTAGTATGAAACCTTCCAGAAGACACTCAGCAAAAATTTAGAAGAAACTATTCAGAACAGAAGTAAATGATGATGCATTCAATAGTTGAATGAAAAGAAACAATGTGAACAATGAATATAATTGTCAAAAAATCCAAATAAATGTTGGGGCTTATTACTATTAAATCGATCTTGAAAAAATTGCTAAAAGGTTACCTTAGGATGAACTAAAAGTATACCAGTTAGTAAATTTTGAAAATTTAAAACCTTCTAATATGTAATTATATAATCGAGTTCAGAATACTCTAATATTGTAACAAAAGTGTATAAACCAAAGATAACTGTTCAAAATGCAGAATCATTAAAAATAATCATCACACACACTAATAAGAATAAGAACAACCTGTGCAGGTGTAAATGCTGAGAGAAAGGAACTCTCATTCTTTGCTGGTGGGAATGTTGACTAGTCCAGCCTTTTTGGAAAATAATATGGATATTCTTCCAAAAACTAGAAATTGTGCCTCCGTATGACCTAGCAACACCACTATTAGGAATATATGATGGGGTCCAAAATAACAATGTAGAAAAGCCCTCTGCATTCCTGTGTTCACAGCAGCACTATTCACTTATCTACAATCTGGAAACACCCCAAGTTTCCAAGAACAGATGAGTGGAAAAAGAAGAGTGGATAAAGATGGATAAAGATGATAAAGTATTTAAGAATAGACAAGTGGATAAACTGTGGTACATCTACACGATGGAATACTATGCAGCTGTTAGGAAAAATGAAGTCATGAAATTTGCTTTAACATGGATAGTAATTATGCTGAAAGAAATGAGTCAGGGAGATAAGGATAGACATAGAATAATCACACTTGTTTTTGGTATTTAAAAAATAGATCATGAAATAGTAATATCAAGAGACAATAGAGATAAGGACCAGGAGGAACAATCTCTGATAGGAAGCTAGCCATAAAGAGTGGGGGAGTGCAGTTAGGGCAGAGATGGGACCACTATGACAATGATAGTTGGAACTGAGTGCTCTAGACTGGGTGCTGAAAGTGATATGCATGATACTCTTTCAATAACAATATTGCAAACCACAGTTTCCAAACAAAAGAGGAGAAAGAGAGAGAAGATGATAGAAAGAAGAAGAAAAATGTCAGGGGAGATGACAGGAAAGATGGAAACTGGGGACATTGATGGCGGGACATGTGCAATGGTGACATTGCATGACTGATACGCTGGACATTGTATGACTGAAACCCAATCATGAGCAACTTTGTAACTGTGTATGTCATGGTGATTCAATTAAAGAATTTATAAAAAGTAAAACATCAAAAAAAATAATTGCCACTTGTTAAAGAAATCGACATAAATACATAAATTTTGTCGATGGTACAATAAAATTCTCAAGATTTTATTTGCAGTTGACTCATAACTATTACATTGAATATCATCTTTATTTACTTCAAAGAGAAAGCCATGCTATATGCAAAAGAGAAAGGAATCTAACAAAAAATCAGAAAGACAGTAAAAGATAAAGTTTAATGGTCTGCAAAACACAGAAAGTAATGAACCAAATTGATATATCAAGTTCCTACATGTCAATATAAAAATGAGTTGAATTCTCCAAAATGTGGGTAGACAAATTGTTTAATAAAGCAATAACAACAAAATTCACTAAGCACACCAGACTATAAACTGTGAAATGATTATAGAAGAGTCATTTCACTTTAAGAATACATGAGATGTGGTAAATGCATGTTTGGATGTGGTTTAAAAATCAGCGTTAGGCACATGTATTGTCTGGGTAAGTAGTGTTCAACCACAATTCACCCTCATCTCCCCCTTGGAGTTGTGGACTTTCCTACTTTTATGCTGGGTTTGGTACTAGGGCTTTCTTTGCTCTTGGAGAATCTTCCTGGGTACACTATTCATTACTCTCTCTTTCTTATCTTTCCCTCCCCTTCCTCAGTTCCTCCAAATAAAATCTGTTTTTACTTTAACAAATATCAACTATATTTTTGGAAAATTATTTCAGCTTCAGGAACATAGAGTTTTGGAGCCCTTGGGATAGATTACAAAAAGTGGAATGTTGGCTATTACGGAAACTCAATTCTTGAGAAATATCCATATTGTTTATCAAAATGTCTCCCACCAAAGGTGGTTGAGTTCCTTTCCCCGCTCCTCCATGCCTGCCCTGTTTTGTTTGTTTTTATTGTTTTGATATATGCCATTCTCACTGGTGTTAGGTGATATCTCATTATTCTTTTCATTTGTAACTCTCCTATGATAAGGGATGCAGAACATTTTTTCGTATTCTTTTTGCACCATCTGTTTCTCTTTGAGGAAGTTCTTTTTGTCTTTTTCCCTCAGTTTTTGATCGGGATAATTGTTTCTTCTTTTGCTCAGATTTACAAGGGCTTTATATATCTTGGGTAATTACCCTTTGTCAGAAGAGTACTAGGAAAATATTTTCTCTCAATTCTGTTTCTTCGTTTCTACCCCAAGAGCCCAAAATTTTTATTCAAAAAAGACCATCTGTTTTCCTTTGTTCATTGCCTCATTGTTCACTGTAAACAAAATATAAAAACAACCCAATTGTACAAGAGCAGATGACTGGATAAAGAAACTATGATATACATACAATGGAGTACTATTCAGCTGTGAGAAAAGATGGAATAATGCAATTTGGTGCTACATGGATGGATTTGGAGAGTTTCATACTGAGTGAAGTTGGCTAAAAGGACAGGGGCAGAGGTAGAATGATGTCTCTTATTTGTGGGATATAGATATAATGTGGGGATAACAAAAGCCCACACACAACCAAATCAGAACCTGTCTACAGAACTGAGCTTACCCTGGCAGGGGTATTGCAGAGTGGTGAAATGACAAAAGGCAGGTGTTGGGTAGAATCTGGGATAATGATTTTTGGATGGCAGTGTCCAGTTTGGTGAATTCTGTTACTGGAATACTCTACAAGCATGAAACTGTACCATTAATTAAGTTGCCAACTATTCATAATAGATTATATGATACTAAAATATACTATTAACTATTACATGCTATTAAAATATTACATGCTATTAAAAATGTATGACTTGGATAGTTGACCTTTCAAAGTTTTTAATCTTCTAGGCCATTATCTTTTTTTCCTATTTGATGCACCTTAGGATAAAGGCTTTTTAAAAGCCACCGAGTTCTGAGTCTTTGCAAAGCTTAAAAATAATTTCCTTTAGGGGCTGGAGTGATAGTAAATCAGGTAAGGAGCTTACCTTGCATTGCAGCTGACCTTATTTCAATCCCTTGCATTTTATATGAACTCCTGAGCTTTTTCCCAGAATGATCCTTGAGCACAGAGCCAGGAGTAAGCCCTGAACACCACTGGGCATGACTTAAAACTTAAAACAAAAAAGGAGTAGAGTGCCCTGGCATTGCCTGAGGGTACAGGAAAAGCACATTTCCCTCCCAGGAAGACTGTTTCCATTGGGGCCTACAAGGTGAGCTGACAGTCGCTATTGGGTGGATGTTATATATGGAGGCTTTTTATAATATTTCCCTATAATATCCTTATCTCTGCCTGTTGTCCCACCTCTGCCCTTCCAGGTGGGGGCGCTGTTGAGAGCCCAATAAATAGTTTTCGAGCAAAAAATAAATAAATAAAAAAGAAAAAAATTAAATGATATCACATAATTTCTACTACATTAAACTACTTGTTTTTTTAATTATGAACTTATTACTGTACTTGAGTTTTATAATTGTTACCTTTTTATTACTGTGAAATCTAATTTCTATTCTGCATTGTTTGATGTATGGTATGTAGGGAAACATAATAAGGGAATAAATAATATTGCATGATTGCAAAATTCCTTGGCCCTTGATTGCAGAACTGAGATAACTGAGCAGTTGGGTAAAGGAGAGGACAGAGAATGTGGACTGGAGTTGACCCAAGGAGAATAGTGGAGTATCTTAGACACTTTCTACATCAATACCTTCAATATCAGTAGGGTAAAAACTTCAGCTCCAAGTAGAGGATCTTTTAGGAAATTTAAAAATGCCTCTGGAAATGAGTGTGGGAAAGACTTCACTTATCATATTCTTGTTCATCAGATTAGATTTAATGAAGGGGGACTATTAACTGTGAAATGCCTTTCAAAGTATACAATATTAGGTGGCCGGAGTGATAGCACAGTAGTAGGGTGCTTTTCTTGCATCCAGCTGACCCAGGACAATGAACCTAAGGTTAAATCCCTGGCATCTCATATGGTCCCCAGGCCAGGAGCGATTTCTGAGCTCGTAGCTAGGAGTAATCCCTGAGCATCACTGGGTGTACTCCAACCCCCCCCTCAAAGTATTCAACATTAGATGTACATCTCAACTATTCTTTAAGTTTTACTACTTGCATTGTTTCTTCAATGAAAATTTTTTGTTCCTATGTTTTTGGTTTTTGACCTCAGTTGTGGTCAGGGCTTTCTCTTGCCTCTGAGCTCAAGGGTCACTTCTGGTTGCATGTGGGGACCGAATGGAAGCTGGGGATAGAATCTAGGTTAGCTACATGCAAGACAAGCTATATTCTCTCTATGGCCCCCATTATGTATTTTTAAAAATGCATGTGGTTGATTGCTAATTTAATAAGAATAGATGTGTAAACAAGTATCAATTGAATAGTCCAGCATTCATTCATTTCCTTTTCTTTTCCTCTCTCTGATCTAATGAAATAGAACCTTGTTTTATAGGATAACTTTGAGGATTAAAGATCCTCTGAGTAGCTGAGATGCACTTAGCATGGATCTGCACAAGCCCTTCATGGGTGGTAGCACTATTTAGTAGCACCGTGGTAGAAGATGATAGAGACAACAAAAGTAGTGTCGAGTGATCCAGGACTGCCTGACACAATTCTCTAAGGAGTTATCCAGTAGAATATGTTAAAGCAAAAAAAAACAAAAACAAACAAAAAAAAACAATTTGTGCTAACACATCACAGACATATACAGAGAAATAATTGTATGGCAGATACTTTAATCTGCTTCTTACTGAATAGACTGCAGGTTTTTGTGGACAGAAGAAGCATGGGCCAAGCTGTGTAGAGTACTGTGTAATGCCAAGGAGGTTGTATTTCTAGCTGAAAATACTATGAAAGAGATAGGAACATTTAAATAAGAGGACAAAGGATGTTTAAGAGGAAAGTTCCAAAACCCTGTTCAGTTTCAGAAAGAGCATTTTATCAGTGGGTGAAGAGGAGCAGAGGGTAACAAAAGGAAACCAGTGAAGTTTTCCTATTAAAACAGAAGTGGGGGCACACCTGAAGTACTCAGAGTTTGCTCTGGCTCTGTACTCAGGAATTACTCCTGTGGGCTTCGAGGCTATATAGGGTGTTGGGGATCGAACATGGGTCAGCTATGCTCATGGCAAAAACCCTGCCCACTGTACTATTGCTCTGACCCAGAACCAAAGTTCTGCATGCTATGACTTATTTGCTTGCTATGTAAAGATTTAAGTACATTAAGTGGTTATAAACAACGTTCAGAGATTTATCAGATTAATTTGTGTAAATTGGCTGGAGTGTATTTTATCCTCCCCATTTTAGTTTGTTTTTTAAATATATGTTTTTTTGATTAAGCCTTATGTTTTAAAATTTTACTTACTAGAAATGATACACCTTATTACATAAATAAGTCATGTGCTAATTTTCTATAAGAAACATATGCTAATCTGGACTAGATGATCATGGTTGAGTTTATACAACACTCATAATTTAACCCTTGGCTTGCTTGCAGTTATTTCAGAAAGGAGTAAATAAAGCCTAATGAAATACAGATTGCTTGCTGAAACACAGCCTGCTTGTCTGTGGGATGTGGCGAGGTTCTTTCCATTCAAAAACTGCTTCTTGCCAGCATTTTGAAGGACTAATTGAGTGATTTGAAGAAATTCAACTTTTCTGTTTACTAGATGAACTGGATCATATTAGCAAATCTCTTTATATTTTCATTTTTTGTCTTTCTCAAATATGTCATCGTTTATGACATGCTAACATTTTCTATAAACATAAAATTTGTCCTTCATGATAACAACTTTTTTCTTCATTCAAATTTTTGATCTTTTATTGTTCTTAACCTACATTTCTATCCAGATTCTACTAAAGAAACTTATCTTCATCAAGTTGTAAAAATTCAAATGTTGATTTTTATTTTTTATTATTTTTATTTTTAAGTTTTGTTTTCTTGGCTATACTCAGCAATGCTCAGTTGGTTAATCCTGTATCTCCACTCTGAAATTACTCTTGGCATTGCTGGGAGACCATATTGGGTGTCCAAGATGAAAGCCATATCAGCTGCTAGCAAGGCAAGTGCCCTAACAACTAAGCTATCTCCAGTCTTCCAATTTTTTTTTTAGTTAGGTGAAAATATGGTATATTTGACATTTGGTTTTAGATTTTAGTATAAATTTCTAAATTTGATATGATTTTGCATTTAAGCCCAAGTAGAAAAATACTTTATACTCATTTTAGTTTCAATATAAGGAAGCTATAAAAGTAGTTTCAGTTTTATAGAATGGTGCCTTTACAGGAGATATAAGCATTCCTAAAAATTTGCCAGTGTTTATCTCTTTTTTATTTATTTTTATTTTATTTTTTATTTATTTTATTTTTTTTTTGGCAACACCCAGTGACACTCATGGGTTACTCCTGGCTATGCACTCAGAAATTACTCCTGGCTTGGGTGGCCACATAGGATGCCAAGGGATCGAACCAAAGTCTGTCCTAGGTCAGCTGCTTGCAAAGCAAACACCCAACTACTGTGCCATCGCTCCAGCCCCAGTATTTATCTCTTGAATTGGATTGAGTTTTCTTGGGTAACTTGAATAAAATCATTATGGAAAATGGAACTGCATATTTATGCCAGATAAGATTTCAGAACTCAATATGACTTGAAGCTTTTCGTGGGAAAGAACACAGAAGTAAACTGGAACATACCAGTGATCTGTAAAAGGACATTTGTAGTCATGCAGAAGCCAATGTAAATCTTTCTAATGAGACAATTATAGATTTGGGGTCAGAAGTGCCACATCACCTCTCGAGACTCACTCTTGCAGAAAAGGGAAAGTTTAAGATGTTGTTATTGATTTGTTTCACTGTTTTCTAAGTTCACTTGGTTAAATAAACAGTCTCATATGGCTGACCTCATTTGTTATATCATAGGCTTAAAAATGTTTTGGTTAATGTATCATATTTTGGACTGTAAGACAGATGTAATTTCACTCACATTGGAAGTTCCTAGAAATCAACGCTGTTAAAAATGTTCACAGCTGGAATCAAGAAAGAGCTGGAAGACTACAAATTGGGAAATGATTTCTGCTGTTTGTGTTTTCATATTTTTTAATATTGTAACTAAAATGGTAAGAATTAAAAACCTATAAGACTTTTTATGTAAAATAAAACAAATTATGTTGTTTAGTGTGTTGAGGGTGAGGTTTGGGGGCAACATCTGGTGGTGCTTAAGGAACCATCTGAGGTGTTAGGACAGGACTTGGTGTTAGCCATGTGCAAAGGAAGCACCTTAACCCATATTATCTATCTGGCCTGAAGTAAAATATTTTAATACATTAATTTTTCATAGTTTTTTTTAGCTCTATCAGTTGTATGTGGAGAGGTAAAATTTATTAATTGATGCTAGTAGTTATGATTAATGTATATTTATGAATTCAAACTAGTTTTGAAAAATTTCTCAGAATAACATATTATTAATAATAGTTAATATCATTGTTATTAATAGATTTCTGTAAATGCCCTTTAGAAATATACATGAAGCCCTAAAACTCTACTGCTAAATTTTACTTTTAAGTGTATGTATTTATAGAGAAATCTTTATTAATGGTTTACTATGTATTAAGCACCAAATCCTATTCTAGGGGCAGGAATGATAGTACAGCAAGTAGGTAGTTTACCTTGCATATCTCCCACCCAGGTTCAATTCCTGACATCCTTTATGGTCCCTTGAGCCAGCCAGGAGAAAATCATGACTGCAGAGAGAAGAATCATTCCTGATTAGCAAGAAAGTTGAGTGTGGCTCCAAAGCAAAATCAAATTTTATTCTAGGTATGGGGATAGGACAGGGAATAATATTAACACAAACATTATTCTCAAGGTCTAGAACTGAAAATTTTGTTATTATAATGATAATTCGTTGTCATTTTTCCCTTACTTTATCACTGCCACCAAGAACCTCCCAACTGATCTATTCAAGAACCTGACTTGGTACTCAGAATGTTGCAGATGCTCACTGAAAGATGTGATGAAAGAATAATTTGTCACTGCATAAGTGAGAAATTCTATTGCTATTAGTGCCCACTTGGCTATACTGAGCAGCTACCACACCATTATATTTTGTATTACTGTGACATTGAATTAGGTGATTTTATAAAATAATAAAGTTGAATTTATACCTATTGACTTCACTATGTAAGTCTGTTTTAATACAAGTTCTGGGGGTTCAAAACTTAAGTTAATTACTTATATACTTGATACTGTTTATTTTTGTATTGTAATACATTTCTCCTGTTTCCTGTATTTTTTAACAATAAGCTTTCTTCCTGTCATAATTTGCAATTTCATTAGTTCTGATTTCAAAATACTCATCCTTTAAAATTATCCAGTTCCTAATTTCTGTATACAGAATTATCTTCCCATGGAAATAATTGGTCATTGATAAACTTGATAGTCACCTGGGGGGGTGACTATTATTTGTATCTTTTCTGTTTAATGGAGGACACCAAGACCAAACAGTCATATGAACATCGAGTAGAAATAAAAAATGATCAGACTTAAACACCAAATTCAAAGCCAACTACAACAGAATCAATACCCAATCTACAACAAGCTAGACACAGAAAAGACCACTTATACTTGCCTGGGGTGCAAAGGAGGTACCATATGGGATTCATGATGGGAACTGGGGTGGAGGGAGGACAACATTAGTGGTGGAAATGCCCCTGATTCAATGTCACTATGACCTAAAATACTACTGTGAATGATTTGTATTCCACTTTGGTCAAAATAAAAATTATTAATAAAAAAGATGCTTTTTCTCCCTAAAAATATTTCTCTTTGCCAGACTCAGCATGCTCAAGGGTGATTCCTGAATCTGTACTCAGGGATCATTCCTGGCAGCTTTGGGGGAACAATTTCATGACAGGCATCAAACCTGGTTTGGCTTTGTGCAAGACAAGTGCCCTACCCAATGTACTATTCCTCCAGCCCAATCTCTAGTTTGTTTTAAGCCACACTCGGTGATGCTCAGGGGCTACTCTGGCTTTTCACTTAGAATTTATTCCTAACAGGGCTCAGGAATCATATGGAATACCGGAAACTGAACTCGGGTTGGCTGCATGAAAGGCAAGCCCCCTCCTTGCTGTATTGTCACTTCAAGCCCCAACCTTGGAAATCTTTTTAGATAATTTTCTCTATAACCAATAGTACAACATTTTCTCAGTTTCGTTATTATTATTATTATTATTATTTATTTTATTTATTTTTCTTTTTGGTTTTTGGGCCACAATAGGTGACTCTCGGGGGTTACTCCTGGCTATGAGCTCAGAAATTGCCTCTGGCTTGGGGAACTGTATAGGATGCCAGGGATCAAACCCAGATCTGTCCTGAGTCAGCCGTGTGCAAGACAAATGTCCTACCACTGCTCTGCTATTGCTCTGGCCCCCATATTCCCAGTTTCTTTATAGGTGCTTTATACTTCTTTAAATTCCTAGAGGCATTTTGGATATTGTTGCTATATTTAAGTATTTGCTCATATGTTATCAATTTAACTATCTTCACCAGATTGTAAAGAAGTTCGGACCTTCTTTTTTTCCTTCATCTCTGAAACCAAGGAGGAGAGCCTCTAGAATAACTCTGCTCATAGTCGGCATAGTTGATTTCTACCCCATTTTATTACTTTTCTCTTCCTCAAACAAAACCACATAACTTGAACTATCTAGTCCCGCCTCCCAATTAGAGGGGGCAGTAATGAAGGTACCAAGACCAAACAGTTATAAGACCACTAAGTAATAAACTAGACACAGAGGGGACCACACATTCTAGCAGCCCCGGGGGGCAGGGGAGAGTGGAAGATATGGGAGGCAGGATGGGAGCGGATGTGGGAGGAGGACAATTCGGTGGTGGGAACTCCCCTGATTCAATGTAAATATGTACCTGGAATATTACTGTGAACGATATGTAAGTCACTATGATTAAAATGAAAATTATATTATTAAAAATTAAAAAAAAGAAGTTCGGATATATCTTATTTTAGAATGCCATTTAGGTTTCTTGGTGTTGCCATTTTCTTGCATTGAAACGTGAACAACTATAGCACTCATCTTAGTTTCTTTTCACTTGTGCATTAGATGATTTTCTGCTTTTTTGCCAAAACCTAAAAGAATTGCTACATATATTTTTGATTTTTTTAGATGTGTAAAATCAGAGGGAACTATTATGCCAGTTCATCTATTATTTTTGTAGAAGTATACACTCTATTACATGTTCTGAAAGATTTTTATAACTTTATTTTAAAGAAAGATCAACTATTTAATGATTTAGATTTAGCTTTGTGAAGCAAAAATTGTTGATTGTCTTCATATGTGATATACTATCAGTTTATTAATTTATTTTATACTTTTGATATGACATCTATTGTGGCAGAAACTTTATTTCTATTTAATGAATTTCTCTAACATGAGTTTGGTGCTTTTATTTATTATCCACATATGGGACATCTAAGACACTAAAAAGTTAATGGTATTTCAAATAAATTTACCTAAGAGAAGTGTTGGGTTTCACATTAAGATATTCTCTATTTAGGGGCTGGATTGATAACACAACAGGTAGGGCAAAGCCTTGCATGCAGCTGACTCAGGTTCGATTTTGAGCATCCCTTTGGGTCTCCCAAGCCTGCCAGCAGTGATTTCTAAGCTCAGAGAAGGAGTAACCCCTGAGTGCTGCTGGATGTGGTGACAAAACATAAATAAGACAAAAAATTATCTATTCAGATACTTCACTAATAATCTCTATAGTTCTTTAATTATAAAGGTATTACAGTGTGATTTCTAGCAGATTCATAGGAATGAAGAAAAATTAAACTTGACAGGTTATACATCTTAAACTTAATTTCTTATTGTATGAAGTTCTAAATTGAGGTCACAATTTATGCTTTGAATAGTTTATAATATTTAGATGCATACAACTTCCTAGAGAACACTAGATTGGGTGAAAATTTGGGGGAAGCTTACATAAAATTTCTAATGATAATAACCCAAATGTAATCATTATCAGATAAAGAGTATTTCCATGTCTAGTAAGCACACTTATTATTTATTGGGACTTAATATGAAACTCTTACCACACATTCTTTCTTAAAATTAATTATTTTTATTCCTTAGCATAAAATGTACTATGATTTATAATACTGTTTATTATACTTTTAAAATAAATGTTGTTTCAATACCACAACCATCACCAGAGTGCCCATTTTGTTCTACAAATATCCCAAGGCCCTGCCCAGCCTCCTCTATCATATGTTCTTAATTTTACAATATTATTTTCAACCACTTTTATGGTATAGTTGTACAGTGATCACGGCAGCTGAATATATTGAGCATCCCAGATGAGGTTTTAATTTTAGCATGTGCGATGAACTATATGATGATCTAAATGTACAGATGATTATATATATTACAAATACCTTGATTCTTTGCCACAGGTATTAGAGAAAAATGGAAATGCACTATGTTTAAGACACTCTTTTACTTTGATTTTTCAGATTGCATTTTCACAACATAATACAATCATGGATCTTGTGCAGTTTTTTGTCACCTTCTTCAGGTAATATGCTTTTCCAGATTATAAATTTATTAAGTCTATATTATGTGTATATTATTCTGTGAGGTCATTTTAATTATTTAATCGTAAGATCAATAGTGTGCCTTGAATGGCTTTGTGTGCTTACATACTTGCGTCAGAGCAGGGGAAGTGTCCTTGAAAGTTACTTGTGCTGAATTAGCTTGCTCTTCGACTACATTATGGACAGTATTTAGTGGGTTTGGTGAAACATAACTCTGCATTCCACTGTCACATGAGTAATTAAAGGCTGTTTTTATTAATGAAATTAATGTTCAATCACCATGTTGGTTCTGCACATTTCCTAGTAGTAAAACAATTCAATTCTTTCTAATGTAATTTTCATAAGTGTGCAGCAATGTTATTAAATCTGTATAGGATGTTAGAATGTACATATTTTTCATTCTCAAGAAACTTACCCTCCAGAAGCGCTAATATGGTATGGAATAGGGCTTTATTTCCTATAGTTTAATTAATACAATATTATATCTAGGTTGATAAAAAAGAATCCTGCATTTACACAGTTTTGGGAAATACTTTATATGTTCTTTTTAATTAACATATAAGTTGCTTTTTGAGTTTTGAATATGCAGATGTGCAATTTCTCTCTCTTTATTTTTGTTTGTTTGTTTGTTTGTTTTGGTTTTTGGATCACACCCGGCAGTGCTCAGGTGTTACTCCTGACTCTATGCTCAGAAATCACTCCTGGCAGGCTCGGGAGACATATGTGATGCCGGGATTTGAACCACCATCCTTCTGCATCTAAGGCAAACGCCTTACCGCTGTCCTATCTCTCCGGCCCCACAATTTCTCTTTCTAAAACAGAATAGAGGTTATATTATTTCTCAAAATGTGAAATCTCTTCTAGGCAAACATCTCTTTGTTTCCTTGGGCTATTAATACCCTTCACATCAGAAGAAGCAGCTAAATTGAGTGACTGTACTATGTCATTTTACGTCAACTGGATTGAAAAGAATATTTCTATCAACACGATTCTAATATGTAAACCTTCTGCTAGTCTGTTAGTACCTTTGTGGAATTTAGGCAAATGCAGCTCTTTTTTTTTCTGACTGACATAGTCCCACTCCTATCATAGTGCTTTAAAGCAGTGAATTAGAAATTTTGCTCTCTACTTTCCTCATTGACTGGACTGCTTTGTACAAACCAGTCCTTAGAGATGATGTGCAAGACATTTTCCTAAATACTTGAGTAATCATTTTTGTACACACTCAGAGAATTCCTAATATGTTCTCTGTTGGGATTAGCCAACATTTTCTGTAAAGGGCCACAATGTAGATATGTCAGAATTTGTGTCCTATGCATCTCTATTGCATCTGCTCAACTCAGCTGTTGTATTGCTCTAGGAGCCATGGTCAGTCTGGAACTAAATGAGAGTTTAAGTTTAGTAAACCTTTATGATCAAAACAGCTGGAGGACTGGGTTCTGTCTGTGGACAGAATTTGTTCAACCCTTAGTCTTTAATGACAGGAAATACACCATCTCTGGAGACAGTATTTTCTATCTTAAAATAACTAACTGTATGTATAATTGTCTCCCTTTAGTATTTACTTCACTTTATTCATATGGTCCATACTTAACAAATCTAATCCCTCATACCCAATGATATTACTTAAGCTTCTAAACCACTGATAGCATTTCAGTTTCTAAGTTCTTTTCTCCAATTTATACATGCATCTGCTTCCCTTTTCAAAACCTTTGCCATGTTGATCACTTTACAAACAATCCTATGTTCCTAAAATCATTGTAATTCACAGAGCTTAATGTTATGCATATAACATTGAATATTCATGCATACTTTAAATTTTCAATTAAAATAAAATTTGAGGGGCTTGAGCTATTGTATAGGGTGTTTGTCTTACACCCATCCAACCACTCTCTCCCAAGGCCTCTAAGTGTGATCTCTGAGTGCAGTGCCAAAATTAAGTTCTGAGCACCACTGGGAGTGACCTAGAAAATAAAATAAATAAAATTTGAGGGGGCTGGAGAAATAGTACAAGAGTTAAGGTGCTTACCTTGCATGCGTTCAACCTCAGTTTAGTCCCTACCATGGCATATGGGCTTCCACACACTGTCAGGACTCATTCCTGAATAAAACAGAACTGGGAGTAATCCCTGAGCACTGCTGAGTGTGTCCCAGCTCTCCTACATAATAAGTTAAAGTAAAATGATTAAAAAACCCTGAAATTAGAGAAAATATCATGAATATGCTACATATTTTCTGTTTTGTATTTACTGACTATTCTAAATCAATCTTAAGGTTATGAATTAGGTTATAGCCTGTTTTTTAGAAGGTATTAATTAAATCAAGTGAGCATTGTTTACTATCAAAATAAAACATTTTTGATGCAGGATAGTGTGGGTGGATATAGACTGGAAAATGGAGTGCTGTGTAAAAATTCACCAAATGGAATGTTATGTAAATGATTTAAATGTTTAGTATTTTTTTTAAAGTTCTGAATTTGCATATTTAAGATCATACCTCTTTCAGGAAGTGAAAGAAAGCTGGTACTAATGTGCTTCATGTCTTAGAGATGATCCTATTTATTATGTTGTCATCATGGACAAAGTGAACCCAGTGAAAGAAAATATTCTAATCATTTAGTGCAATAAAATTTATTCTATGGGGTTTTTGTCATTTAAATTTATCCCGTAGAGAAATGTAAATTAAATAGTTTTAAATTGTTTCCTTGTTAAGATAAATCATGTATAGAATATTTTGAAGTAACTGGTTTTTGTGTTGTGTGTGTATGTGTGTGTGTGTGTTTGTGTGTGTGTTTAATGGCACTGCTGCTAAATTTTCAAATGGGTCTTTAAATAGATCACTTATGGATGTCAATCATGCCACTATTACTGCTGTTTCTGTTTCATTCTTAATGTTGTTGTAGAATTGTTTTATTTATTGATGTTTCAATGATTTACAAAAATATAGACATTTTTTTCAGTTGCTATAGTCTTTCCATTTTACACCCACATCAAAGTGTTCATATCCATACATACATAGGACTCTGACATATTTGTCAGCCTGTCTGTCCCTTGTTGACTTCAGTTCTGTCATCAGATTTTAAAGGGGCTTCTTTTTTATTGGAAATGTTTTGTCCCTTGCTATGTTCCTTTGTATGCATGAGATCATCTGGTGTTGGTCTTTCTCCTTCTAGTTCACATAACACGATCATCTCCAGTTCCATTTTTGTCCTGGCAAAAAGCAAAATCTTATCTTTTCTTACAACTAGGTAGTATTACATTGCATATGTATGATCGATCTATCTTCCTTTTCCACCACCTGGGGATTTGAACCAGGTTTCAGTGACCAAATTGTCTACTAGGAAAGCACTTTTCGTTTGTACTATCTTTTCAGCCATTCTGCATCTATTAATCTCTTGTTAGGCATTGTTTTGCATTGTTGGCATTTTTTTGCATTGTTTCTAGATCTTGGCTATTGTGAGTAGCACTGTCATGAATTTAGGTGTGCATATATAATACATACATATATATGGCTTTTCAAATATATTTTTGTATTGTTGAAAGAAATACCAAGAAATAGAAATGCTAGTTCACATAAAAGATCTATTTTTAAGTTTTTGAGAAACCTTAAAACAGTTTTCTCTACAAGCTAAACCAGTTTGAAATCCCACCCACAATCCTTCTGCAGGAAATGCCCACCAGCATGGGTTTTTGTTGACTTCTCTGATACAGACCAGCCATTCTCACTAGTACGAGCCACTATTGCAATTGCTGACCTACTCTTGGGAGAGCAAGGGAAATGGGTCAGCTTTTCAGTTTAACTGTGGTTCTTTTGAAGCAAGTTACGTCACAAACTTGGTGTTGTATTTCACTCCCTAGTCAGGAGAAGGAGGATCATTATAGACATGGCCCAACTTGATCTTAGCTTTCTTTGCTCTTCTGCAGGTCATCCTTCCCTTCCTCCCTCCCACCCTTCCTCCATTCCTCTCTCCTTCCCTCCCCCAGTTGTAAATATGCCCTATTCCTTGGAAGCTCAGCAGAGCATTACATGTCTTTTAGTCCATATGTACCTTCTGAACCTTGTATCCAACCCCACTTGAGCAATGAATATGCCTACATTGAATTTCTCTTACACTCCCCTGATTCATGTTTACTACCTGCTAGTTTTTTCTTGCCTCCCTGTTATGTATCTAATCCATTTCCTTTCCTAAATTATGATGGATTTAGCCCTGATTTGATCATAGTTATCAGTGTGACAACCAGAAGAGGAGGTAGTGGTAGCTTGTTCTGGGTGTTGGTTGTCTGGCTGATGATATAATCTAGTAAGGAGCTGTAAAGCCAGGGGCAGCTATCTAGGTACTTGGTCCCAGATAGTCCTAGCCCTTGTCTCAAGTTGCCCCATCTTTGGCCTTCCCCTTTTACAAAATAACTTATGAAGGAACTTCTTTGACTGAATATTCTGCCAATTCTGGGGCCTTCATCTCCAACCACTGACACATCAGCCTACTCTTCATCCATATTGGCTCTTCCACTGTTTAATGTAGTGGTATGTATCATCCAGTGCTAAGGACAAGACCCTCTAACTCTTTCATATGGCCAGTGATACTTATGAATGTTCATTCAGTCTCTCAATATCCCTCTGTAAGTACAATGTCACACAGTAATGACCCAACTCAGCTTTTTTGGGGGGAAGATTTTTATTTTTTAGCTCCCACTAGGTATAAAACTATGTTTTCTTCCCCAGGACGCTTTCACAAGTCAACACCAGTAAGCCCTTAATTCATTCTGTCCCAAAATGTGTTATCCCTAAAATGTGGAGGGTATCCTTGTTTAGCCTGCCACACAGTGCTAAGATCTTATGTTACCTTTCCTAATGTCCCTGCCTAACCTCCCCTGGGAAGCAGATGGGATCAGACAACATAAAAGAATTGGCATGGGGCTGGACACATTTTAAAGAAAACTTCTGCTAGGGAAAATTAAGGGAGAAGACGAAAGATCTTTTGGACAAGGCATCTATCCACCCTCTGCAAAACAGATGAGCAGGAATGGGAACTGGATTAAAAGAGTGAGTCTGAGGGGAAGTTCTTGGAAAGAACTGTAATGAGACCAGTGGTCATGCACAGGGGACTTCCCACATACCCCTGAATGAGGCATCTGTGTCATTTCCACACTCACTGTTTTGCTGAGAACAGCTCTTGGGAAATAACTGCATAAAAAATCAGTGGTTAATGTTTCCAAGCACAGGAGCTGGAGTCACTTACCAACTGTGTGATCTGGAGCTCAGACTCTGGCTTGTTTTCAAAAATTAAAAGAAAAATTTGTTTTAAAAAATTAAAACTGACTAAGAATACTGACTAAAATTTCGTCAGTATTCTTGATCTCTTTAGGTAAACAACATTGGGTTTTGTGGATTTCTCTTTTTTTTTTTAAAGAAAGTTTTTACTGACCTATTTGCTTTGCTTTAATCATTACTATTTTTTCCTCCTAATTTAATTCTCTTGTTATAAATTTTTATTGTCTTTTGGTTTTGAGGGCACACCCGGCTGTGCTCAGGGGTGGGATTATTGTTGGCTCTGCACTCAAGAATTACTCCTGGTGGTCTCAGGGATGCTATAGGATGCTAGGGGTCGAATCCAGGTTGGCTGTGTGCAAGGCAAGTGTTTTACCCATTGTACTAATGTCTTTAATTGAAGTTGTGAAGTTAAGTTGTTGATTTGAGATTTGTTTTTGTTCTTTTTTTTTCTGAATTTAAGCATTATAGCTCTGTTTTCTCCTGTTGCTTATTTTCTTTACACCCCACAGACTTTGTTTTGTTGTGTTTTTACTTTGATCTGTTCTTAAAAACTGTAAAGTTCCTTATGATTTCTTCTTTGAGGTAGGCCAACATTTACTATTTAAGAGGTATTTTATTTAATTTACAAAAATTATGCAATTTCTAGCTTTTCACTGTTACTGATTTGCAACTTGATCCTGCTGTGGCCAGATACTTTTCGTGGTACACTTTTTTGTATCAAAATATTTTTCAATGTTTTTCTAGTTCACAATAGTAGTAGGCATGATTTTATAGGCACAGCATTCCTTCGCCAGTCTCTCTACCAGTGTTTCTAATCCCTTCTTCACTGGCCCACACTCCATTTCTCCTCCACGATTTTAAAAATAGATTCAAACTTAATTCATGACCTTTTAAAATATCCTGGACATTAATATGTACTTGAGAAGAACATGCTTTCTGCTGTTGTGAGGAGAGGATTCTAGACATTTGTTGGTTTCAGTACTCAACTTGCTTATTTTTCTCTGGTGATTCATCTAATAGTAAAGATGGAATTAACTAATTATTTTAATCATTTTTAAACTTCTTTGACTCCCTATGAGTACTTAAAAAACTTTTTAAATTTGGTTTTGGGCCACATCTGAGGTGGCTACATGCTCGTGGAGCTCAGGGCTTAATCATGGCTCTGTGGTCAGAAATCACTCCTTGGAAAGTATGGGGTGTTGCGATTGAACCTGGGCCAGTCATGTGCAGGTTAAGTGCCTTAACTGCTATATTCTCTCTTCAAAACCCTCATCAATATTTTTATGCTATGAAATTTTTATATAAACATAGATGTGGTATTTAGAAGAAGTTTCCCTTATATAAAACATCTGTGTTTTATAGACGTCATATAAAACATCTGTTTTATATAAACTAAATGTATTGTTGGAAATTTCTCTTATTCTTATTTTTTTTAATTCAACATTTTCTGGATTTATCTGGAGGTAAACACACCTGGCAATACTAAGGAATCAGTCCAGGCAATGCTTGGAGGACCATACTTTCCCAGGAATTGGTCATGTGAAAGTCTAATGCCTTAACTCCTGTACTATTGCTCCAACCCCCAAATTTAAATATTTTTCTTGCTCCACAATAAATCAATTTCCTTGCATAGAAACATTTGAATATTACATACTTTTTAATAACCTGTGAATATATGACTTTTAAGTAACATTTTAGTGACTTTTCTTTTAATATGTATCATACTTTTAAAGATTCATTTTCAAGTATTTCATATTTCTCTCCTTATTTATTCTAAATTTTGCTTGTATTTTTTCTCTAGCAATTTAGAAGTTATAGATTTGATATTTTCTTTGGTTGTTATCCTTAAATTTAAAAGATATGAACTCTAATTTATAAAGGTTACTCAATGTGTTAGTTTGAAGTGTTATATATTGAAATATTAGTACTTGGAGCCAGAGTGATAGTACAGTGGGTAGGGTACTCACCTTGCACGGAGACAGCCAGTTTTAATTCCCAGACCCCATAAGAATCCCTGAACTTGGCCAGGAGTGATTTCTGATACTGGTGATGCGATTGGTGTTGGGAAAATTGTACATTGTTCACTTACCACGAATAACAATATAAATTACTCTATCTCAATCAAAAAATTTACATATGTAGCATTAGGTAAGACTATCACCCTGTCAAATATTTATGTATTTTTTTGGTTTTTTTTTGGGGGGGGGGTACACCCGTTTGATGCTCAGGGGTTACTCCTGGCTAAGGGCTCAGAAATTGCCCCTGGCTTGGGGGAACCATATGGGAAGCCGGGGGATCGAACCACGGTCCTTCCTTGGCTAGTGCTTGCAAGGCAGACATCTTACCTCTAGCGCCACCTCAATGGCCCCCAAATATTTATTTTTTATGTTGATAATAGTTAAGGTATAGTATCCAGTTTGGGGAAGCCTTCCCTGCTATTCTTGAGAGGTCTGGTGTCATTTCTGTAACACTTGTCTTGGTTCCATGGGCCTGAAAGTTTGATACTTGGGTCAAGTGGCCATGGTAGTGCTTGGGGGCTCATATGGTGAAGCTTATTATCAGAGTGCTTCTGAGGATTGATCTTGGCCTTCTTCATATAAGGCGTGATTCTCCATTTCTTTGAGCTACTCCCTTGTCCTTCTTGGCAATTTAAATAGTTTAAGACTATCATCACCATATTCTGCATTGGCCTTCAAGATGTTATTTATACAATTGTAATTTTGGGTCATTTTTTTCTCCAATTTCCCATCTCCCAACCCTTATTGTCTTCATCCTACTTCCTGTTTTTATAAATTTAGGTTTTTAGATTCAACATATAATATAGACTTTGTATAGTATTTTTGTCTTTTCCTGTGTACCTCACATAGCACGCTGCCCTTCAGGTCCATCTTTATTGTTATTGAAGGAACTCCATGTTTCTTACAGTTGAATAATATTCTCTTGTGTATAGAAAGCATCCTTTTGATTCATATTCTCATTCACTGTGACTTACAGGTTGTTTACATATCTTGACACTCTTGAATAAAGCTACAATGACCATGAAGACATAGATATCTTATTGAGATACTGATGTCAGTTCCTTTGACATACACCTAGAAATGTGTTTTCTGAACCAGATTTTTGGCTCCATTTTTAATGTATTTGAGGTGTCATCATCATGTTTCAGTTATAGATGTACTAAAGAAATGTCACACCAGTATTGTATGACTTTTCTTTTCTGTACTTAATTGCCAACAATTTTTTATTTTACTTCTTTTATTTTACCCCCTCTCTGCCAATATTTTTTTTACTTAAAAAAAAAAAGACTCGGGCCCGGAGAGATAGCACAGCAGCGTTTGCCTTGCAAGCAGCCGAACCAGGACCAAAGGTGGTTGGTTCGAATCCCGGTGTCCCATATGGTCCCCTGTGCCTGCTCTGAGCAGACAGCCAGGAGTAACTCCTGAGCGCAGCTGGGTGTGGCCCAAAAACCAAAAAAAAAAAAAAAAAAAAGACTCAGACCACCAGGCATGAGGTGGTATCTTTGTGTGTTTTTTTTTTTAAGATTTTCTTTTTTTTTTTTTTTTTTTTTTTTTTTGTGGTTTTTGGGTCACACCCGGCAGTGCTCAGGGGTTATTCCTGGCTCCAGGCTCAGAAATTGCTCCTGGCAGGCACGGGAGGACCATATATGGGACGCCGGGATTCAAACCGATGACCTCCTGCATGAGAGGCAAACGCCTTACCTCCATGCTATCTCTCCGGCCCCTTTTTTTAAGATTTTCAAAAATTACTTTAAATTTAAACACTGTGTTTTACAAGACTGTTCATAATACAGTTACAAGTTTATTCCCCTGCAGTTACAGAGTTGTTCATGATTAAGTTTTCATCTTACAATGTACAATACCCTTCACTAGTGCACATTTCCTTCCACCATTGACCCCACTTTATGCATTTCCCTAATGGCCAATGTTGTTGAGCATTTTTTTTGGTAAAATTGTATTCATTTATATTTGTTCTTTAGAATAATTTACATTCACATCCTTTATTACTTTGTGACTGAAGGGAGGGATCTTGCAAGCTGTGCACAGGCAGTGAGTCCCCGTCCTCCCCCTCCACTTTCCTGTGTTTCTTTCCAGACCACTGATTCAGCACTGGATCCTAAGGACATGATGCTGTTCAGATCCAGTGGGGATGGGGGCTACCTTAGCCACCCTGGACCACATGTAGCTGGTTCATGGGGACCATTTTATGGCAGGGAACAAATCAGGATCAGCACATGTACCTCCTTATCTCTGGATTCCTTTTAATTTTAATCTTTGTGCAATCACTTTGTGATTTAGATACTTATATTTTTGGATATCATTTCCCTGAGTGCTATTAAAATGCAACATACAAATCTTTTCTAAGCAATACTAATGTGATATTAATGTGATAAGTCTGGATTATCCTTTGAGTTATATTAGAGCAGAGGAAAATTAGGAACTTATAGCTTTATATGTCATTGTCTAAACTCTTACTTAGTTCTATTTTCTAGTTTTATTTTTAAAAATAAATCTATTTATTTATTAAGGTAAATTTTATTTATTATAGGATTTACCCATTTAAAGGGCACATTCAAGGATCATCACAATTTTATTGTATTTTAATTATCCCATAAAGAAGACATATACTGTTTGCAGTTACTTTCCATTTCCTCACTACACTCCAAGTTTTACACAATTGCTTCTGAACTTCCTGTTATAATGTTGACTGCTCTCCAGGTTTATATATCTAGATATCAGTATATACTTTTTATTACTAGCATCTTTTATGAGCACTATGTTTATAATATGTATCCACAGTTTAGTTTGTTCCAGCACTTTATTTATTTTAATTGATGAATAATATTTCAGTCCATATATGGATGCAACATAGCTTAGTTTTCTTTTATAAATTTATAATATTTATTTTTCCTTCCAACTTGGTGCTGTAGGGGGATCTTTTGCCAGAAATCAGGGTCAAACCTGGGCCTCCTACATGCAATGTGTGAACTCCAAATACTGTTGAACTGTTTGACCCCATGGAAATGCACTTTTTTTATTTCTCTTGAGTATATTTCTAGGAGTGGCATTGTAGATTCATTTGGTAGTTCTAGGTTAATGCTATGAGAAACTAGCAAGCTATTTTCCAAGGAAGATGCAACATTTTATATTCTCCCTGGGAATATATGAGGGCTCCAGTTTCTTCATGTTCTCAATAATGCAACTTATCAGTATCTTATTGATTATATCTATTGTAGTGGTGGAAAGTGTAAAAGATAATGATAATTTGGCTTCTTTAGAATTAAAGTTCAAAGTAAGGAAATTTGAATAATAGAAGAAACAAATGATAAGTCAGGAGTTAAAAAGTTGTAATATAAGAGCAATTCAAAAAGGATTCTATTGAAGTGAGTTCATGCATAAGAAGAATAATCAAGATTTGGAAAAAAATAAATGTAGCTTCATATTATACACTTGATGGAGATATTTCAAAAAGGAAAGAAGAGATAACTCCCTAGAGGGAGCGAAGGCATTCTAAATCTTCAGTAACAGAATGACTTCAGCAAAGTGACTTTACCCAGAAAGAGTATTTGGTAAACATATATATTTTTAAATCATGCAAGGACAAGGAGTTCTGGAGAAGGATGAAAAATAAGCAGAAATTCTCCTTTTTAAAAATGAGATTATGATAATGGATATGGTAATGGAAATGAGGCCTGGAGAAATGTATTTAGCTAAGTAGCAACCATAAAAGACATCACATTATATGAGAGGTTTATTCGGGAATTATCTCCAAGAAAACAGATATTTAGAGTTCAGCTTCTCTTTTAAATAAAAATAACAAATGTTCCACAAGTAAGTGATTGTGCAAAGTTTGTTGCAATTTAGTTAACCCAATGCTTCACATCCAATTTATCCAAGTAGAGTTTGTTTGGCATGAACATCCTATTTTACTTATTTTTAGTAGGTAGGGTTCCTTTGTATTACTACAGTACCATTTGTTTCTGCTATTTCTTATTTAGAGAAATCAATTGTTAATCTTTTGGCAATTATGAATAATGCTTACATGAATGATATACCCATTTGTATAGATTTTGTGCAAATAGAAGTTTTCATTTCTCTTGGGTAGATACTTAGACAGGATTGCTGAATCATGTGGTAAATATATGTTTATCTTGATAGCAAATGTCATTGTTTTTGAGATTGACAGCAATTTTTTTGCATTATATCAGCAATACATAGAAGTTTCACTTGCCCCACATTTTTATTGCTTAGTCTTGCCTATACTATTAATTTTAGAGAGTCTAAAAGGTATATGATAAGTATCACTAGTATTTTAGTGTTTTTTAACCTGATGACTAATAACTTTGAATATCATTCCATGTACTTATTATCCTAGAGAAATCAACAATAGATTTTTACTTTTATATAATCCAATTTTTTTCTTTCTTTAATTACATTTTGAGATCATATCTAAGGACTGCTCAACTTAAGGCCATACAGATTTTTTTTAGGAATTTTACTTTCTATGTGTTTCTCTAAATATATGATTCATTTTCAACTTATTTTTGCTTATTATTGAGATATAGGTCAAGATCTTTTTTATTTTGTATGGGTATATATTCATTGCAGCTTTATTTGCCAAAATGTTAATTTAAATGTCTTTTCAAGCTTGTCAAAAGTCATGTCAAATCATTAAATAAACATACATCTCTTTATCCCAATCATAATATCTGATTTCATCTATTAAATGGAGATCAAATTTCTGGGCCACTGTTGGATAATTCTGAGAGTGAGTGAGAGAAGGCATATCAGAGAAATAGGGTGTTTGCTATTGTTTTCACATGAGTGAAATCAACCTTCCTGTACATGTAACCTCCTGCTAAATTCCTCTGCTTTTGGCCCATGATGTAGAAAAAGAACTATTTTTTAAATTAAATTTCTTTATTTTAAACATTATGTTTTACGGAGTTGTTTACAATACAGTTATTTCTGGCTGTAAGATGACAAAGAGCTATTAATCCAAAACAAAGGCATTTCCCCATGTGCCCTTTTCCCTTAAATTTCTCCTTTGATATGTGAAAGCCTACTTGGATAGGTACTTTTGTCTCTCTCTCAACCTTTCCCCTCCTGATGAATCAGAAATGGCTTAATAAAGAAAGAGGAGTTCTAACTTGGCACATTTAGAGACATACCATTAAGCATTAAGCCACTGACTCCATGATTTTTTCCTGACTGGATTGGTTTATTAATTCTTCGTGGCTACCCTACCTGATTCTTCAGACCCATTTTTTCAAGGGAGGAAATAAACGTGTGGGGGTGTTCTCACAAAACTTGGGGTTTATTTTAAACTGGCATTCAGTATTCCCTCCACCCTGGACATCAGTTTCCCAAACTTCCAAAGCCTACCCCTTGGCAGGTATGAATAACTTACTTATTATTTGTGGTTTTCTATTGGGAAAAAAAGAAATAAAAATGATGAGGGTGTTACTTATGTGCCCACATGGTTCATGCATTTGAGGCTCTGTGATACGGGGCTAATGAGCTCATATGGCAACAGCAATGATTCATAGGGCCCCTCCGAAGGTTCCCATTATGATAAACTGTGAGGCGATATATATTTCTATGACTTCCCAGATAGTTTGGTTTCCCTTTCAGGAGTTACATGAGTCTCTGGTGTTGGCCACTCATGCAGACATGGCAGAAGACTCTAGTTTGTAGGTATGGCTATCAGAGACCACCTGAAGTACAGAGGTACAGGGACAGGCATTCAGCCTGGTTCCGAAGGCCACTGGAAAAGGAGCTCTTAACTTAAGAGAGACTGGAGTTTGTTCCCTTATTATCCCCCCTGCCCTCTTTTCTTTCCTTTTTTCATTCATTTAATTCTAACTAGTTACCCTGGCACCAGCATCATTTTCTTTTTTCTTTTTTTGGCTTTTTTTTTTTGTTTGTTTGTTTTTTTGGGTCACACCCGGCGGTGCTCAGGGGTTACTCCTGGCTGTCTGCTCAGAAATAGCTCCTGGCAGGCACGGGGGACCATATGGGACACCGGGATTCGAACCAACCACCTTTGGTCCTGGATCGGCTGCTTGCAAGGCAAACACCGCTGTGCTATCTCTCTGGGCACACCAGCATCATTTTCTACTAGTTGCTAGGAAACTGCAAAAAACTCAAACTCTTTGGGAGAAGAATTTTCCTCGATGTGTGACAGAACTTGGCTTTGAAGGCTGAGAGCATCTTGCATCTTCACCAGTTTTCAGTCCTACCAGCACCCTTGGAGTTATGTAGAGTGTAGGTGAACATTTTCTGGCCAGAGTATGACAAAATAAAGCTGAAGCAAAACTATTATGTAGGTTTCCAAGCTGTATATGTGTAGTGGTATAATTTTATACCTCTTCAAGATGTGTTATTACATTCTTTTGTTTTCTTTACCAAGTCAAGTACTGTATCAACATTTACCACTCTAATAAAAACTTTGATTAGAACGAGGTCAATTTTAGCTGTACATATGGTGAAAAAGGAGCATTTGACTACGTAGAAATTCCAAAAGGAAAGAAAAAGTGAAATGACTAATAGATAGCATAGAAGTTTTTCATTACCTTAGAACAGGTGGTCAACAACAATTAAACAATAGTCCAAAGGTAATAAAATGTGGGGCTAAGTAGATAGTATAGTGAGTAGGGTACTTGCTTTGTAAGCAGTGGACCCAGCTTTGATCCTCAGCAACTCATATCAGTCCTATCTGGATGATCTTTAAGCTGAGCCAGGAACAAACCAAGTATCACTTTGTGTGGCCTCAAAGCAAAAAAAAAGTTACACACACATATATGCATACATAAAGATACATATATAAATATATATCATTTTGCTATATGTAGCAAAAAATGAGAGGTCATATCATATATTTATCACAGTGCATTGACAAGATTCAGCAGGGTTTTTTGGTTGTATGTGTGTGTGTGTGTGTGTGTGTGTGTGTGTGTGTGTGTGTGTGTGTGTGTGTGTTTCCACACCAGGCAGGGCTCAGTGGTTACTCCTGGCTTTGTACTTAGAGATTACTCCTGGCTGGCTTGGGGGACCATATAAGATGCCAGAGATTGAACCTGGGTCAGCCACATGCAAAGCAAATGCCCTACTCTCTGTGCTCTCACTTTGGCCCCAAGATTCAACATTCTTTATGGACACTCCACAAAATGGATATGGAAGTATGTGCCACAACATAATATCAGACGTACTTTATAAACCAACAGCCAATATTATTCCCACTGACTAAATTCTGGAAACTCCATCTAAGAGTAACAACATAAAAGGATGTTCACGGTCACCACTATAGACACAACAGGTTATAACAGGAGTAATTACAAATGGAAAAATCTGTAAAATGTAAGATCTATACAAGGATACAGAGTAAGAAATAGGAAATGAGACCATCACTATATGATACTATATGATGTATGATATTATATGATACTATGCATATAAATGTCCCCAAAACTCCAGTCAAATTTTACTGAAAATAATGAATGAATACATCCTTTAGTTAACTTTTTACCAGTGCCAATGTAAGTGAAATAACATTTTATATTAATATACACTTTATTACATTCAAGTCATTGTTTTTGTTTGCTTTTTACAGTTTAGTTCAGGTGAAAAGATCCCATAAATGTTAGGAAGATATTTTTGTTTGTTTGTTTTGTTTTTTGTTTTTTGTTTTTTGTTTTTTTGAGCCACACCCGGTGGTGCTCAGGGGTTACTCCTGGCTGTCTGCTCAGAAATAGCTCCTGGCAGCACAGGGGACCATATGGGACACCGGGATTCGAACCAACCACCTTTGATCCTGGATCGGCTGCTTGCAAGGTTCAGGCCACTGTGCTATCTCTCTGGGCTTGTAGGAAGATATTTTTAAAAAAATCTTTGAAAGACATTTTTCTGAATAGTCATTACTGGAATGTAAATTCCTTTAAAAATAATGTTCTGTAAATCAGCAACACCATTCCTTAATCTGTAATAAATTTAAATGAAATAATAGTTTAATATATCTAAACCATGTTTTGAAATGTGTTTAGCTCTGATTTTTTATGAGCTGTTAGCTTCAAATTGCTATAAAATGCTGATTATATTTTGTCCTTTTTTGCACTTGGCTTCTAGATTACCACTGGAGTCTATGGCTTGGTTTCTAAAAACCTGTTTTACAACATAACCTTAAACTACTTTGTGTTCCTTTTATTGAATTATTTTTAATATTCCCTACATGAGAATACTTAACAAGTGCCATGTTTTCTCACATAAAGATTTTTTCCTATAATGAGCATTTTATGAAGGTTAAAATTAAATTACTGAAATTATTGAAACACCTCTCCCTAAGTTCCTTTGCTTTCATTTATTATCCTCACAGCTCTTGACTTGCTTTTATATATTCCTTTTCTTTTCTTTTTTTTTCCCCTAATGCCTTTGCTAGAAATGTCTGAAGAGGCTTTAAAACTGCTTGGATTTCTGGTGTTATGATAAAGCTGACTTTGGAAAAAGAAGACCCAAATATCCCCCATATCTCTCTCTCTTTCTCTCTCTCTCTCTCTCTCTCTCTCACCCCCACACACAATTTCTCTGTATATAAGGAGCAGTAAAAGTGACTGCAAAAGAACGATATTGAAAATAAAATCATAAAAGTGCTTTTCCACTGAAAACTGAGCCATAACACTGGATTAAATGTTGCTTAATACTGCCCACTGGTCTTTGACTTAATGCATGAGGCCAAGGAGACTTGGAGCCAACCAACCCAGCAGTCTCAGTTCTTTCATATAATAAAATTTTATTTTGCACAAACACTCCAGTGCGGGAGGAGGCTGAAGGAAGTCAGGCAGGAAGAGGGCCACTTTCTATTGAAGAGTTCAGGTGCTGGATATGCTCTTACCCTTCAGCCTGCCATGGCCTTGGAGACTTCTGTTTGCCGAGTCGAGTCTTCACTTTTTTGTTTCGTTTTTGTTTTTGTTTTTTGGTCCCACCCTGAAGCACTCAGGGGTTACTCCTGGCTCTGCCCTCAGAAATCGCTCCTGGCAGGCTCAGGGGACCATATGGGATGTCAGGATTCGAACTGGGTCTGTCCTGTATTGGCCACTTGCAAGGCAAACGCCTTGCCGCTGTGCTATCGCTCCAGCCCCGAGTCTTCACTTTGTAAATATGATGAATCCACTTATCAAATATTTTAGGATAGTTGCTTGTCTTCTAATGGAGTATTCTTAATAAATTGAATTTTCATTTTATGTCATTTTGATTTCTGTTTTTGTATTTGGGACATATATGACAATGCTCCAGGCATACTCTTGGTATTGTGGTTGGGGATCACTCCTGGTGGAGTGTGTGGGACCATATGGGTAGCTGGGGATTGGGCCCAAGTTAACTGCATGTAAGGCAATAAACTCACTGTTTATTTTTTTGTTTCCATCACCTCTTGCATTTACTTGTTTGTTAATGTAGTGTTGTTGTGTCATTCCCCCCCGCCCTTCATTGCTCAGGACTTACTTCTAGCAGGGCTTTAGGAATCATCTGGAGTGCTGAGTATCGAACTCTAGGACTGCAGTGGTGGGCAAGGCAAATTACCTAATTTGCATTATCACTCTGGCCCCTTTATGTAGATTTTAAAAAAAATATTTTGAGAGCATTTTTTGGGTATCTCAAGTGATGTTTAAAAATCCTGGGGATATTTTTAGGCAACTTGCAGCCAAGTGTTTGGGCACTGTGGTGTTGGAGATTGCCCGGGCCATCTCATTGTTGCCAAAGGGAGTCTGGTATTTCACCCAGGTTATCCTGGGAATCACTCAGTGACTTCTCTATGCAAGGTAGATGCTTTAACCCTTGTACTCTTATCTCCAGCCCCAAACTCTTAATTCATTGCAGTGTGATCCATAGAAAAGTTAAAACTTTATAAAGTACTATGTTGATAGGTTAATAACGCCAAGTAAGTAACTTTCCAATCCAAACAAATGATAGTTTCAGGTCAATTGAATCAGTTTCATTCATTTGCACAAGTTTCATGCCCATGACTATATGCCAATAACTGAAATTAATTTAGTGAGTTCTTTTTTTTTTTTTTTGGTTTTTGGGCCACACCCGTTTGACGCTCAGGGGTTACTCCTGGCTATGTGCTCAGAAATCACCCCTGGCATGGGGGGACCATATGGGACGCCAGGGGATTGAACCGCGGTCCTTCCTTGGCTAGCGCTTGCAAGGCAGACACACCTTACCTCCAGCGCCACCTACCCGGCCCCAATTTAGTGAGTTCTTGATAGTCATTGGACATAACCAATGCTATTAGAGTGATTTTTTTTAAACTTTGATTCTCCAGCTTACTTCATAATAATGTAATGTCTTCAATGTTCATTTAATACAATTGATTATAGAAAGCACTTGTGGCAAACTACTGAAATATCTATCATTTTTAAGGTGAACATTTGACAATTACAATTTTCTTATATGTACCTTCTGCACTATTGTAAAATTAACTTTTTTTTTTACTTGTCATAGAATTTAGGTTAGAAAGCATTTAAATTCTTTTTTTAAAAGATTGTTGCATGGCCACACCAGTCGGTAGCTCAACACGCATGCTCAGTCTATGCTCTACCGCTTTACTATATTTCTGGTCCCTAAATTATTTTGTAAACTCTTTAAAATAGTGTTATTATAACATTATACATGCTATAATAGTGCATGTAAATATATAAATATGTATACAGATTACATATTTTGACAAAGTTTATTCCTGTTCTTCTGTCTACATTGGTCCATTTTATCCCAAGTTATTTCTGTCCTTCATCATAGTTTTTTATTGTGATGAAATTCTTTTTTATCAACAGATTTTTAATTGAATCACAATGAGATATGGTTACAAAGTTGTTTATGATGTGTTTCAGTCACACAATGTTCCAAAACTTCACCAGTTCCATCCCATCACCAATGCACATTTTCCATCATCTTTATTCTCTGTCTTTCTCTGTCTCTCTCTCTCTGTCTCTCTTAAATCACACATAAAAGCATTCATACTTTGTCTTTCTCTCAGATTTAGTTCACTACTTTGGATACCTTCCACTTCTGTGCATGGTGCATATGGCAAGATTTCACCTATTTTTTAAAATTGCTAAATTTTATAGTGTGGTTTTATGTATATTGTATGTATAAATATATGTATATAACATATATTCATTTGTCAGTTAGTGGGCACTTAGATTGCTTTTAGTTCCTGGCTATTATAAATAATGCTGTCATCAGCATGGAAAATATATATCTCTTTGGCTTTCACAAGATGAGGGCATTTCCTTTTGATTTGCATTTCTTAACAACAAAAGGTAAGACCATATTTTTATGTGCTTATTAGCCATTCATCTCTTTTTTATAGGGCTATTATATAGATCTACCTTTCTTTTTTTAAATTTTTGGGCCATACCTAGCAATATTTAGCACTTACTCCTGGTTCTGCACTGAGTGATTGATTACTCCTGGTAGTGCTAGGGGGTGAGGAAACATATGGGATTTTGGGGATCAAATCTGGGTCAACCACATGCATCCTATCCACTATATTATACCTCTGGCCCCCTTTCTGCCTGTTTTTAAATGGTCTTCTTTGTTTTGTTGTTAAATTTCATACGTTCTTGTATATTTTGCTTAATAATTCTTTGTTAGCTATTGTTCATATAGCCTTTCCTGTTCAGTAGAACCTTTTCAATATGATATTTTCCTCTGTTGGTTGAAGGTTTTTAGTGTTAGGTAGTCACATTGCCTTCAATTTTTGTGACACTGGTCTCACGTTCACTACAGACTTCTAATACTAATATTAAGAACTATATTGTGGTAAAGGATATTCTTTGTTGGATGTTTGTGAATCCACAAATAGTTCCCAGAATGAGAAATTGATTCCCATCCCCTTGTCCCCTTTTGGGGGGAAATCTTGGTAATATTTATCCGCAGCAAATAATCCAGACAGACAGGAGAGTTAAGGGTTAAAAGGTGGGTTAGGAGAATCCTTTGTCAGCCTGCTGCTAGTTCCAAAACACCAGCCAGCCAACTCTGACAAAAGACCTCCCAAAGCCAGGAAACTAAGCTATTTATTTGGCTCTCAACAGCGCCCCCACCTGGAGGGTCAAAGTGGGACAACAGGCAAAGGATAATCTTATGGAAATATTTTAATAAACAACACTATATTGCCTGTGTTTTCTTGTACATATCTTATGGTGTCTGTCAAATCTCACATGCAAGACTTTAATAAATGTTGTGTTGATGTTTATATGGTTTTAGATAGCAGCAGTCTTCTTACATTCTTTTGCATGTGGTTGTCTTGCTCACCCAATACAATTTGTGAAAGAGAATTTTCTTCCTCTATTTTGTGTATTTGATTCCTTTGTCATAATTGATAGCCCCATACATGTGTAGTTTTATTTATGTTCCATTGATCTCTGTGTCTCTATTCTAATACAATTTTAATTATTATCACTGTGTGGTATAGTTTGAAGTCTGGGAATACAAGATTTCTATTTTTTTAAATCTCCCCCATCATGATTTTTCCTTTTTTCTTTTTTAATATAATATCTTTAAGCACTATGATTACAAACATGTTTGCAGTTGTGTTTCAATTATTAAAAAGAACACCCCACTTCACCAGTGCAACCTCCCTACCACCAGTACCCCCATCACCTTCCTCCCCATCCCCTGCCTATATTCAACACAGACATTTTATTTTTTCACTCATTACCATTGTCACAATAGTTGTTACCACTAACAAATTTCATGATTTTGATATTATTTCTGTAGAGGATGCCATTTCTATTTTCACTGGGTAACATGAATAATAATATTGTAGGAAATATAGCCCTTTCAAATGATGCCACTTTTTCCAATTCATGCTTTATCTTTCCAAATTGTTGTGTATTTTTCCATTGAAGGAATTAAAACTATTAAAATTAAGCATCTATAATTGAATCTATATCATGTAGCAGTTTTGGTGGAAAATACTAGGGATTACAGATCATAAAATAAAAAATACAGGTATTCATTGCATTTTATTTATAAGTATAAATAAATTTTGGTATATGTAGTATATACAATTTGAAATAAAGAGTTTTCAAGTTATACGAGTTCAGTTTGGACTTATGTTGGATTTTTAATTTTGTTTTGTTTGGGTGGAAGAGTTTATGCTCAGGGCTTACTCCTGGCTCTTCACTCAGGGATCACTCCTGGTGTGGCTCAGGGGACTATATGGGTGCAAGGATTGAATCCTGGTCATCCATGTGCAAAGCAAGTGCCTTACACATTGTACAACTGCTCTTGCTCCAAGCAGTTGCATTTTTATCTCTCATGTGAAAATTTTTATTGATAAAAGTAGGACTCATATCGAGACAAAGGGATTCTTGGATTCAAAGTACCTATTTTCAACACCAGTATAACATAATATCTTGATAGTTACAATGTTAGCCATAGGTCAAGGCAAGTGTCACCCCTTTGATAATAATTCACACTAAAACATGATTCCATAGCCAGATTGGAAGGATGGACTGGGACAAAACTTTTTTTGTTTTGTATGTGTTGAGGCTATGTTGACTTATTCTTGGAAATTTACCAACATCTTATTAAATGTTCACTTAGTGTAGACTAAATGTTCAATCCATGATGGACAGAAATAATGGGATAAATGGGACCATTGTGGTCTGAAGGATAGGAATCAACTTTGACAATATATGTAATATGTGTTTAAATATATATTTACATGTTGATTTTCAGTGATACACAATTATAACTATATAATGTTGGGCAGATATTCCTTAACTTATTTTGTCAACCAATCCTTTTCAGAGAAAAATATCACCCAGTGCTCTCCTGGAAATCTCCCTCCTTTAAGTTCACAAACAGCCAGCACTGGAGGCTGCTGCTATCCTAACCCAAACCCCCACTGGTGTGTTCTGACACACACACCCCTTGGTGAGAGAAATATCTCTCACTTTGGAAAACTGTTCCTAAGTTAAACTTTTCAAGGTGCGCAGAACTGATTGAGAACTGACACTGGTTGAGAACTGCCAGAGATATTTTTTACCTAGAGATGATCAGGCAGGATACAGAGAAAAGAAGTTTTAGCAAATAGAGACTCAACTGATTCTCTATAAACCAGAAGACAGAGACACAGTAGCACTAATTGATAAGTTTGAAGGCAGCTTAATAGAACCTTATATAGCCTTCTATTCCACTATAAGCAAAATACTAACTTCTGAGTTATCAACCACTTTATTATGATGAGTCTTTAATTAAGGGCTGGAGCACTGTTAAAGTTGTGCTGGGAAATATTTTCCTGGGAGAGAATTTGAATAAGATAATCTCTGAGATTCCCATTAGTAATTAGAAATGCTCTCATTTTGACAGATATAAGGACAGAGATCTGGAAGTCATTCCAGATGAGCTCAGCTCACAGTTGAAATCATGAGAATAATTGCATTGAGTGAAAGGAAAAATTAACAGCATAGTGTTATGAAGAGTTAAGAAGACTTTAAGGAATAGCCATACCAAGTCACCTAAAAGGCAAAATGGAGGAGAGAAGAGAGAAGGGTGGGGTGACAGTGAGTGTGTGAGTGTGTGTGTGTAAGAGAGAGATAGAGAGAGAATGTGCCATAGAGATAGGCTGGGGATGGGATTGGAAATGGGAGGCTAGCTGGGGATATTTGTGTCAGGGAATGAACAATGGTGAAATTGAGTCTTGGAACATTGTATGACTGAAATCTACTATCAACAACTTTTTAACTCTGTGCCTTATGGTGATTTAATTTAAAAAATCATATTCCCAAAAATAAAAGGAATGTCCATAACTTAAAAGAGGAATCTGAAATTATCTCCCTTCTATTTGCACTGTCGGATATCCTGAAGAAGAAAATTCACAGAAATAAAATATTCAGGAGTTTTTTCCCTAGCTGGTACTGTGGTATTTCTAGAGACCTAGTTGGTAGAGAATAAATCATTTCTAGAAAGCCATGGTGAGAGATATACCCTTTACCATGCTTAATATTACATTAATTAATCATTAATAAAGCCATTTTTTTTGTCACGGTAGAACAATGCCTGTGCTCTCGGACTGAACTTTATCCATAACCTAGTATTAATGTTTGCATTAGTTTGCCAGACATGTGGCAGATTATGAGAAGATGAGAATGTGATGCAGAGATGGCTACTTTGGTGACATGATAAACAAGACTGATGTTGCCTATAGTGGGTGATGCTCTTCCCTAGGGGACCACTGGGATGGCAGGCAAGGCAATGGTAGTCTTGATTGCATGGGGGGGGTAGGGGGAGCTTTCTGTTTGATCACTAAAAGAAGATAGAATTATGGGGAGGAAGAATGTTTTTTATTTTTCTGCAAAAGGGGTGATAAGCCAAATAAGTTTGGGAACTTCAGAAATGGAGGAAGCTATGGGACCAATTAAGTTGGGTTCTTAGTTTTATTTTTTAGGAAATATGTATGTTTTTGAATACTGAGCAGAAAAAGTAAATTGAAACAAACTAGAAATTAACAGGGAAGATCATGGTGTGGTCACTGGGAATGTTCTTGCTTACTCCTGAATGTGCAGAGCAACAGGAAATAAACAGGGACTTTCATATCTTTTATCCACTTCCTTGATGCTGATCAGAAAATGGATATGAAAATATGGTTTTGTTTTGGGGACCATATACATCATTGCTCAGCAGTTGTTCCTGGCTCTGAACTCAAGAATCACTCCTGATAAGCTCTGTGGATCATATGGGAATCCTGATTGGTCATGTGCAAGGCAAGCCCCTAACCCTAAATCTTTTATAGTTGAATTAGAATTTTAGCTTTGTTCATTACTTGGTACTGCTACTGTATGAGCAGTTTCTTTGAATCCTGAGCGAAGGATTTGTCTTTTGTGAAATAAAAATGTTATAGCATATCAGTAAGTGTTCTTATAAAATTTATCTGATCACCAATGATAAGTGTCTTCTAGCACCGTATCTAAAATGTGTTCGCACGCAGAGGATCGGCACTGGAGTTGTTATCATCAGCAGGGTTTCTACGATCTTCTCTTCAAGTGAAACAGGGAAATAGAATACACTTATGGCCTGACTAGAGTGGAACAGTCAGAAATTGCACTTCTTTTAAGTGAATCATTGACAGATACAAGGATTATCAATTAAGGATGAATACCACTTAGCTTTGGCAGTGTGCAGTGAATTTATTAACCCAAGCCTGTTACTTCTGAGTGTACAGAGCAACGGGAGATTAAACAGTGGTACAGGTTTGGAATTGATGAATCAGTTTCACATAAACTTATTATTCTGACATTTGTCTGACCCAAGTTACTTCTGCTAACGTATTCTGTATTATCAGAGTTATTGCATATTATAACTTAAATGTATGGTCACATATATAAGTATTATCTTTACAGTGTTTGTCTTTCTTTTTTCTTTCTGCTTCCTCCCTCTCTCCCTCCCTCCCTCCTTCCCTCCCTCTCTCCCTCCCTCCCTTCCTTCCTTCCTTCCATCCTTCCTTCCTTCCTTCCTTCCTTCCTTCCTTTCCTTTCTTCCACACTACTCATTGCACATAGTGTGCCCTTTTGTAGTGTAGGCCCAGTGCAAGGTAAGCATCCTGCCCACCACTATCACTCTGCTCCCCTGAATTATTTCTTTATTGAAACATCACTATATTCTAGGGGTTCTCAACTACCAAATGACTGATAGTTTATATTAGCTAATTCATTGTTGTTGGGAACAAGCTCCACTGTACCTAGTAAGATGTTTACAAGCACCCCTGGTTTCTGTCACTAGAGGCTACCTAGTTGTGATCATCAAAGACTGTCCTTAGGGGCCAGAGCATTAGCACAGTGGTAGGGCATTTGCTTTGCAAGTGCCTGAACCAGGACAGACTCGGGTTCTATTCCTGGCACCCCGCAAGGTCTCTTGAGACTGCCAGGAGTGACTTCTGAGCACAGTGCCAGGAGTAACCCATGAGCACTGCCAGGTAAGGCCTCAAACCAAAATAAATAAAAATAAATTGATAAATAAATAAAAACAAATCTTTCTTTAAACATAGTATGCTGTCTGGAGCAGAGGTGGGTAGGAAGAGAGTTCCTTCAGTAAAAGCCACTGGAATGGCCTCATATCTAAATTTGTTGACAAGAAAGTCAAGCAAATGAACATATGTGATATTTCAATATAAATGTTCTATATTCTATGACTTAAGTTATAGTTCTACATAGGTTTCTATTGTCTCATAAAAACAGTACAGTTTATATTTTAAGTTCCTTTTGACCAAAAAAAATCTTAAAGATTGAATCTAGTATACAGAAAAAAAATATAAATAATCTACCTGTCTACTATGATTTTATTTTTGAGTATTAAATCACTGTTAATGTTTTCTTTTTATGTGTTATTGTCCAGAGTGCTTACTTCTCTATATTTTATGTGATAAATATATTTTTATTATTTAATCACATATTTCAAGTGTTAAGGAGAATTATTTGTTCTGTTTCAGTTGTTTTTTATCCTTATTACTGGTGGCTGCTGTGGTATGGAAGATTAAACAAACGTGTTGGGCTTCTCGACGAAGAGAGGTATCGGTGCTATTTGATCTTTTGTTTAAAGATTTGATCTCTAATGTCCTATTAACATGCTTCTTTCAAATACAGATTTTCAAATAAATTTCATTCATTTGAATGGGAGAAATATATGTAGTACAGTTTAAGCTTTTGAGTCACATTCACCACCTCCATTTTTAAACCTACTGTAGATGAATTTAATTTTCAGGTCTTAAAATGTGTTTGGATTTATTGTTGATTATAAATTTAATTCTGTTGATTAAGTAATCTATAACATCTTTAGTGTGATGAAGTATTTAAGTCACACAACTATTTTTGTAACAGTTGCAATTTCAAAGAAGTCATTGGGTGATAATATTTTTTTATTTTTAGCTTCTAGAATTTTACTTCTGAAATCTGTGTTGTTCATTTTGTGCTGATGATCCAAAAATATGTGCAGCGTGTGTAAATTTGACATATTTTCTCATAAAGATTAATCAAAATTATGTTTTTATAATCCTAAAATTGAGTACAAAATAGTTGTATTTTAATAGAACAACTATATAAATATGTAAATTCCTTAGTATGTATTATTAAATTGAAAGAAAATAAGAAATAAAATCTGAGGAGCATAAACATACGGTGGATTTATTGTTCTGCATATTATGATTAAGCTATTTTTACTTTTATTATATGATTTTAACATTAACATAATGTTATAATAACAATATGTGTATCTGATAGTATGTTTATATGTGATATTTATATGTGAAATTTTATTTAGCAACATAATTTATTATCTTTTTTGGCGCCACACACAAAATGTCAGATTTAAAGGTATTTAAGAAAAATTCAGAATATTCTAAGTGTCATAATTAGTGAATTACTTGGGTTCTTTCTTTCCTGTTTTCAACTTTCTAGCCGATTGGTGCTAATGCTCAATATATTTGCAAATGTGACATTACTTCCTTGCTAGTAAATTATTTATTCTAACCCTCAGCACCCTGTCTGGTTTTCATTTCTCTATGGCCAGTATGATACCAGTGAAATTACTTGATATGACCTTGTTGTGAAAAATAATCTGATTGAAAGGGAACTCATTAAATACAAATAATTGGCAAGAAGCAGAATTCTATGCTGAGATAAATGCTTTTCTCTACAGGTTGGACAATCTGTTAGGTGAAATGATAGATCCAGGAAGAGAAAAACAATTGGGTGACTGGTAGCAGAAAGGTCGTTCATAATGGAATAGAGCAAAATAACAATTTATGTCTAATCATTAGAATAGCAGTTGGGATCAATCGGGCAGTCTGGATCGTCACGTTATTATTCTAGCAATGCTTAAATATCTGATTTCTAAAGATTATGAAATGCAATTATATAAACTTAGTCATGGGAAAATATCAGCATACAACTCTGTTGTTAACTGCCTTCTGAATATCGGTGAGTGATTTTATTCCATTGTCATTTCCCTAAAGAGAAGGAATTATCTATAGACACAAATCCCAGTTTGAGTTTCCTACATATCTAGGAATGTTTTTGGGTAATAACTGAATTTTAGAAATGTTACTAAATGTTAGAGAAGGGTAATGTGTGTAATTCATTTACTTATTATATTTTTATACTTCTCAAAATGACAAGATGTTTCTGTTGATACTAAATCACATTGTTGTGTTATGTTTACTACATATCACCAGAAGTTCTAGTAGACTGGGTATTATTTCATTGTTTAAAGTACAAATTGGGTTTATTTTTGGATTAGAAATAAAACTCTTGGAAGATTAATATTGCACATAAAGAGAAAAGAAAAAGTGTTAGATTGGAGGCACTGGGTCAGATCAAATCTGTGCTTCTACGTATTGTTATTGTGTCCTTGTGATATTTCCTTAGGCTAATGACTTCTGACCTAGAGTTTTATTGTTAAATTATATAGTTGTATTTGCATTTAATTTTCCACCTGTTTGAAAATACCAAATATGGCTTGTCCAATGGACTGTGGTGAAGACTTATTTATACTTTAGGGATTGGGCTGGTGTTGTAACACTATTTGAGGAGACATGAAAGTATCCCTCTCAAAGAGTTAACTGTCAACTGACTAAGCAAATATATCAAATATTTGCTTTGTTGAGAGGTCATCCCATGTTATAGTATCAGACATTAAAACTATTTTGAAAATTTTTATTATTTATGAAATCCTTTAAATACAAAATTCTAAATAGCTTAAAAACCATTTAGGATTTGATGCCACAAGTAGAGACATTACTTTGAAATCAGCTAGAGATTAAAATTGCAATGTCATTGGGGCCAGCTAGTTAGCCCAAAGAACGGAATCTATGGCTTGGACATTTATCCAATGGTGGCACTGTGTAGCCCATTCCTGAGCACCTCTCAGTATGGCCTAGGCGACTTCAGCATGTTTGGATCTCAGGGGTCGGCATGGGGGTGGGGGCGGTGGTCCAAGCACTGAACCGTCTGGCCACTAGGCCAAGGGGGCCTAGGACTGGCTTCTTGGGAATTCCTGAAAACAATTTGTGAGCAAGCTCCTGCCCTGCCTAAAACAAAAATAAATACCACTCAACTTATTTTTTATTTCGTTGAAGGAATGTCACTTAAATCTTAGAATCCCAAACATAAAACTAATGCAGCTTTTATGATCATTTCATTCACTTGATATGAATGGAGGAGAAATTTTTTAAATAAAATGTTCTTTTTATGTGGAGTTTTAAATATTGGATTATCTGGAAGAAATTTGTTTCTTTATATGTGAGTATTTTACTTTCTCAGGAACATGAAGATATTTGTCATGTAACTCTTAGAATAACTGATTAGTAGAACATAAGTTATCTAATATAGTCAATTAATAATTGAGGTTGGCAAGAGATTACAGGGATCAAGCCACTAGTATTGCATATTGGAAATTTTTGTTCAATTCCTGAGATCTCTTTGTCCCCGAAACACTATGGGGAGTGACCCCACCCTCAACACAAAGTTGGGAGTCATCCCCTAGTACAACTGGGTGTGTTTAACCCATTTTTACCTGGAATTAAAAGGATTGTTCTGAAAAGTTCTGTGATTTTGCTATAGTAATTGTAGTAATTTAGTTGTTTTCTAAGTTTTCTAAACAAAATAATCTTTGACACACTTAATTTTTTTAAGCTTGTTGCTTATTTTATTATTTATTTGTGTATTTACCTTTGGGTTTGGGGTCACACCAGTAGTTTTCAGTGCTTACTCCTGGCTTTGTGCTCAGGGATCCCACTTGGATCAGTTACAAGCAAGGCAAGTGCTTTAACTATCTCTCTGGCCCCCTGCCCAGAGCTTCTTAAAAAGCTCTCTGAAACTTTATTTTCTCATAAGTACATGATAGTGTTTTGTAGTATAATTTTCACATCAGAGTCGATTATTAATGTTAAATCTTTTAAATAACACCCATGAGATTTTAAGGTGTTCTTAAAATAAAAAAATAAAGGCTCAAAATTGCTTCACTTGTAATATTACCTCTTAATGCAAGAATCCCAAACTCATTTGCATGATAACTACTAAAATATGAAAAAAATTGTGCCAGTAAATGGGAACAATAAGCGAATATTGGTCAATGGAAATAACTATAAAATACTAAAAAGATGAGTTCATTTTTTTAGTTTGTGCTTATTACTGAGGTACTGGAAGCATTTAGTTTTAGAGACATCCCATTTTAGACAGTATGTTATAAACACATTTATTAGAAGCAAGTTTCTGTTGAAAGGAGTCTCTTGAAATATTGTCGTGCTTAATAATCTTCACTTTTAAGCTGAAATATGGGCTTTTCATAAGCCCATTGTAAGGTACAAATTGTATTGTAAGGCACAATTCCTCCACAGTATCATTAGGCCTTGCAATGAAGATATTTAGTTCCCTATTTGACTAATGAGTGAAAAACATCTAAAATATTTTAATAGTTACCATAAGTTGATTGATTTTTATTTAGAAACATTTCTTCTAACGTATTATTTTGAGTAATTTGGTAGGCCTTAATGTAGTATGCATCTGCTAACGACCGACCTTCAAGAATAATACATTCTATAGGCAAAGGCAGAGTTATTTTTGCATCAACTTCATATTAATGTTTAAATGATTATCAGTTTGCCTGTTCTTTCAACTTTTTCTTTGTAATTCTATGAAATTTTCAGTTTTTAAAAAGTTTAAAAAACAGTAGCTGAGAAAGTAATACAACATGTTGAATGTATGTTCTTTAGGCAGAAGATTCACATTTGTATTTTATTATGACTCTTTATGATCCCTCAAACACCACTAGAAATAGTCCCAAGCACCCAGCTAGGAGTGTCCCTGAGCACCCCAGGTATAGCCCTCAAACAAGAACAAAAGTTTAAATAGGTATTAAGATATATTTTATATTGAGAGATATTTTCTCTCTTTTCTTATATAACATTCTTTTCCAGTGCTTAAAAATGCTAAAAAGATGGTCTGGATATGGCACTATTCAGTGGGTTACTGGCATTTTGTTCATAATGCTCTTTATCTCCTGTACATTTAATCAGTATATTTAATTTTGTTTGTTTGTTTATTTTTTGGGTCACACCCAGCAGTGCTCAGGGGTTACTCCTGGCTCTATGCTCAGAAATAGCCCCTGGCAGGCACAGGGGACCATATAGGATGTTGGGATTCAGACCACCATCCTTCAGCATGAAGGCAAATGCCTTACCTCCATGCTGTCTCTCTGGCCTCTTAATCAGTATATTTAATTTAGCATCATCCAACTAAAGTTATGCAAGCTAATATACATTTAATAAGATAAACCTCTTAAGGAGAATTTTAGTAACGTTGAGCATGAAAGATTTATTCTAGAGCCAAGTGCATTTTAACTTTGCCTACAATATCTAGTTCTTGATAGAGAAAAAATGAGTAATACTAGTAAGTTATAATTTACCAGACATTTATCATGAGTAAATAATTATAAAACATGTGCTGCTAAATTTGAATTAACTGAGTTTGCCTCAAAATATGATTGATGAAATGTCTTTTACAAAATAGGTTATGTTAAGCTTATGCAAAGCTTTCTACAAGTATGTCTTTTATTTTAATCTTTTGATTTGGGGGACTCATACTTGGCGGTATTCAGAGGCTAATTGATGCTCAAGGCATTGTGCAACACTGGAGATTCAGCCCAAGCCTTTGCTAGCTGGCTGAGCTCACTCTCAGTGTCTCTCTCCTTCTCTTTCTCTCTGTCTGTTTGTCTCTCTGTTTCTCTCTCTGACCCAAACCATGTTATTTTTGTATAGAAAGCATTTCATAGGCCTCCCAATTCTTACCACAGGCTTTGTTCTTTACACTGACTATAGAAAGAGGAGGTACAGTAAATGCACCCCATATACACCTCAACCCAGGCCCTTTGCCTGGTCTGTATGTGAATTGGGGGACAAAAAATAAAATAATTTATTGAAGCACCATGGTTACAGAAATGTTTGTAGAAACCCATTTCATTCATGGAATGTACACCACCCTTCACCAGTGTAACTCTCCAGCCACCAATGTTCCCCATTTATCTCCTGTTCTACCCAACTGTTTTTTGGGACAGGCATTCTGCTCTCCTCTCTCTCTCTCTCTCTCTCTCTCTCTCTCTCTCTCTCTCTCTCTCTCTCTCTCTCTCTCCCCCCCCGCCCCCATTGTCATGGTAGCTGTCAGTGCAATTAGTGTTCTAACTGCAACTGCAGTCACCACCCTTTTGTGGCAAGCTTCATATCAGGAACTGGTCTGGCCCTCATCTTAATTGTCTCTGAATAGTTTTTGCTATACTGTCTTTTATTTTTCTTAAATCCCACAGATGAATAAGACTATTATAAGTCTAAAAAAAAGGAAAAAAAGCATTTTTTTTTAAAAAATTGTTAAAATTTTCAGATTGGATCAAAAAGCTTGTACAGGTCAGGTGCTTACTCTATATACTACCAACCCCCTTTCAATACTAGCACAGAAATCTAGTACCTCAAGTGTTTCCAGCAGTGATCCTTGAGCACAGAGTTGGAGTGTTATATACATCCAGATATGGTCCAAGACCAAAATTTTTTTCCAATATAAATTAATGTTTATCTTTATAATTAATGAGCCCTCAGTATTCATACATTTTGCTTACCTTTTACTTTTATTAAATTAAAAATAAAATGGGTGTCATTGTTTTTCTTCCTTTATCCTATCTGACTAGAAATTATACAAGTTTTTCATACCATATTTATATGTGTCAGGGTTTTCCAAGTTAGAGCAAACAGAAATTCTTAGCATTCTGAAGCCAAATATATGTGGGACTAGAAAAGAAAGACACTAATTATCTCTTCATCACATGGACCCCTGAACTCTTGGAGATGTGTTGCTTCTGTTCTGCTCAAGAAGGGATTGAGGACTGGCACATGCAGGGGGTGGGAGAAGATGAGAGAGAAAGAAAAAGAGAAAGAGAAAAAGAAAGAAAGAGAGAGAGAGAGAGAGAGAGAGAGAGAGAGAGAGAGAGAGAGAGAGAGAGAGGTCGATCAAAGTCTAAAGTCTAACCAGTAACTTTGTGCATGAGATCCCATGCTCAAGCCATAGGGTGATCCTGAAGTTCCACAACACCTTGCTGGGGTGGGGGGAATCTCCCTTCAAACAATAATTTAAGAGATAATCATTCTGAATTGTTATAAGTTCCAAAATTCAGAACATTTTTGACTCATATCAAGATATCTTGAGTCTGACTGTTTGGTTCATTGATAACTGATATTTTAACATGTACACGTACATGGGTATATGTATCATGAGACGCTCTATTTACTTCAGCATTATAGACAATTATCTTTATTTGTACAACACTTGAAAAATAAACAGGGGTATTAAGAAGGTAACATACTTGCCTTGAGGATGGACAACCAGTTTCTATCCCAAGCTTTTCATATGGTCACCCTAGCACTGCCAGGAGTGATTCCTAAAGTCATAGCCAGAAGAAACCTCTAAGCATCACCAGGTGTGGCCACCCCAAAACTAACCCCTAAAAACAATGTCGATTTAACTATGTCACAGTGCTCTTGTTAAACTTTTTTGTTTGGGGCTGAAGATAATTCAGTGGGCTAGAATAGAGGCTTTGCATGCAGGAGGTCTGGGTTTGATTCCCAGAATCACATGGTACCCACTCACCACCATTAGAGACCATCAAACACCATGCCAGAAATAGTCCTTTTATTGGGTATGGCCCCCAAATTCACACAAATTTTATTTGGGGACTAAAGGGACAAATGTACTTAGATTCGATCTCTTGGCCTATATGCGGCTCTGATCAGTGTTAGGTGACGTTCCAGAGTTGTCTATTGCAAGTATGACCCTGGTCACCCCTTGAGCACCATTGTGTGGCCCTGGTGGTACCCAGCATCACAGGCCTCAACTAGCAGGGCCACGTCAAACAGTACTACACCCATCCCCCCTGAGCACACTTGCAGTCCCTCCATTTATTTCTTGCAAAATAAAAGGACACACAGAATTAGATTTAGAGTTTTTATATGCCATTCACATACATACATTTTCAGAAAAGCAAAAGAAGATGGTTGGGATTTTGCAAAAGCATGTACACCTTCACATTTCAGTATTTTTGTAAATAACTTTTTGTTCCACTTGGGTCCAAAATTGTGTTTGATTTACAGAATATCTCTGACTCGAAAAATCGAGTTTGTGTCTGTACAGCAATAACAACTATGGCACAAATGCCATCTGGCTAGCAGAGGCTGTATGCAGTCATTGAGTATAAGACATCAGATTTCAGAGATAATAAAATGTGTCTTAGAATCAGGCCAATATGGTGGGATTTACCTGAGGTTTTTAAACACTAAACATGCTCAGTGCTCACTTGTCTTCCACAAATGTTATAGCTGCTATTATTGTTGTTACTTTATAATGATTACCATTATATTATGCATTAATATTAGTAACAGCAACTTAGACATATCTGGAGTTCTTTCTCCATTGTGATTCTCTGCTGACTCTCAATCCAGTAGGTTTTTGAGAACCACCTGTAACTCCTAAAATATAATTTTTTATTTTTTATTTCTACTCCACTATTCTTTTCCCCAACAGATCAGTAGATTATTCTTTGAGGCTTAGTTTGTTGTATCTGATTATAAGACCACTGTTGATTCCAATATGCAGCACTGGCAGTGAAACTCTGCAACAGCTTCCACTTATAGAGAGAGGAGGGTTTAAGCAAAGAAAAAGCTTTGGCTTAGAAGGGTCTTAGTTTCAATTGATGACTCTATGTCAGTGTAGACAATGGACTATTGATTATGGTAGACACAAGGAGACTCATTCAGAGGTTACTATCATGATTTGGTAAAGGTTCCTGGGAAAGAAGTGGAGACTTTTACATAATGTGTATATTTTAAAGATAATAAGATTAGTGGATGGGAAATTATGAGGAAATCTTAAGCCAGGAATGATTTTAAAAGGTTGTAAACAAGGGCCAGAGAGATAGTATAAAATGTAGGGCACTTGTCTTGCATGAAGCCAACCTGGATTTGATTCATGAATGATATCTGGTGCCCTAAGCATTGCTGAGTGCTGCCCCAAAACCAAAAAGAAATCAATAAATAAGATTGTAAGATTGTAAGCAAATGGTACTGGAGAGATAGCACAGATGTAGGGCATTTGCCTTGCATGCAGCTGATCCAAGACAAATGGTGGTTCAAATCCTAGAATCCCATATGGTCCCCTGTGCCTGCCAGGAGTGATTTAAGGAGACAGGTATTGAACCTTTCATGAGAAAATGTATAAGAGTAGGAAAGATAAGTTTGGGAGTCTCAAAGTACAGGCTATAAGGCATTTTGACATAATACTATGTACAGAATATTTTTGTCCCCACCCAAATTTTTATTTGCGGTCCCTAATCCCCAATCTGATTGTAAATTGTGAATTGCCCTGCTTTACATAAAATTGGTATTGTCAGGGCAGTGCTAGTAGTCTTGTGTCTTTTCTTTTAATCAGTCAGCTTATCACTTTTTATTAAATTTTCAGATGGTTAGTGGGAGTGGGGGTAGGGTAGCAAAAGTGTGCCCCCATGCCCATGCACTGGGACTCTTGGGAGAGGAAGAGAAAGGACAGAGTGTCATCCTGGTTCTTAGATTTGGGCATGAGCCCCAGCGTGGAGTGGCAGGGAAGGGATAGCTGTGGAAACAGTTTAGGGGCAATATCAGTAGCAGGTTACAAAGTTAGAAACTGGCATAGGGGTTCATAAAAAATATGAACCAGGGAGGGGTTGGGGGGTAACCCGCCTGGAGCTCAGCAGTAGCTTCAGGTCTGGCCCTTGGAGTGGAAGGAGCAGTTGTAATTAGGATAGGGAGGTGGGGGACCAGCCCCCTTTCTTCATGGCGCCCCATTTCTGTACAAGGAGTCTTGGTGGTGCTTGCCCCCTCTGCCATCAGGTGGTGAGAATGCCTTATGAAGAAGAGTTTCAGGAGGGCCGGGCACCCTGTGAGGGTAAGAACAGAGAACAAGAGGCCATATTATAGTATAGTGGGTTAGGCACTAAAGTGTAGCCCAATACTTACCCTTCCTCCAAGAAAATAAAAAATAAAAACAGGAAGAAACACAATTCTTTCATCTGCTAGTACACAGAGAGAACATGTTTACACATAGCAACATGATGCTGCTTGGAAACGGATCACGCTAAGAGGCAAGTATGTCTTTGCCCCCTGCACTTTTAGTCTCCATTTCTGTCAGAAATAAATGCTCCCTTTTTAAGCCAACTAGGATGTTGTATTTTGTTATATTAGCTTGAACTGACTGTGACATTTAAGGAGTAAAGAGAAGAGAAGCAGTCTATGAAGTGTACTGTAAAGTCTGAGGAAATACTCAGAGAACATTCGGATCTCACCCACTGAGAAAGCACCACAGAAAGCTCATTACTAACAGTCACAAAGAATACAATTAGCTAAAGAATATATTGATAACCTCCAAATTGCCCATTGGATTTAAGTTTGCCAGTAATTGGTAACCTTCACAGGATAAATATTAAAACAAATATGAAAAATATTGGTTGGTGTGTGAATGGGGGGAGAGTTAGAGAGAGTGAAAGAGAGGATAACTTTACAACTGGCACCACAGATCTCAATAAATGACAAGCTGAAAGATGAAAGATTTGAAAGAAAAAATAAATTTATTTTTAAATTCTTGGGATCTGTATTAGTTGCATACATTAAAAATATGCTCATTAAATTGGATCTACTCAGTCTCTCAGTCTCAGTTAAAAATGAAATAACCTTTATTATAGTTCTTGAGCCAGAAGCTACTCCCTTCTTTGACCCACTCAGTCCAATTAGTTTTCATCCTCTGTCCATGTCTAGTTCTAGAACACAGAGGCTCCATTCCAGGGAAGCAGCTGAGTTATAATGCTTTCCTCCTTCACCAAACCCCTGGTCATAGGACAGAAGTTCACCCCCAGTGGAACTAAGAATTCTGGGGCCCCAGAATTTTTCTCATCACAATTTGTTCTTAGACAGAGAAAACTTTCCAGGAAAAACAATCTAATAATCTAAGAATATTTCATATTTATCCAACACCTTCTTCATCAAGCAGGTGAATCATTGAGTGAATCTAAAAATTCAGATAAAGGGCCCTGAATAGTCTTGAAAAAAGAAGAGAGTTGAGAAGTTTACTACAAAGAATCAGTAAGCCATTTGGTGTCCTCATGCCCTAACAATGGCACAAAATCAATAGAAGAGAAAGAGAGTCCAGTCAACTTGTAGTCAGATAGTTTTCTACGAGAATGCAAAGACAACAAGATTAGAGAAAAATCAGTCTTTTTAACAAATGATGCTGGAGAACCACAAAGCCTCTTGCAGAAAAACCTGAATTTGGACCCATCCTTCACTCCATACAGTGAAATGAACCCATTGAGGAGCTACATACTACGTGTAGAAAAGGAAACTATGTCTTTATAGAAAACACCACAAATTTCTCTGCCTTGCACTTAGATGTGAAACTAAAAACCAAACTAAAACAGGGGACAATAGGGAAAAAGAAAACACAGATAAGTTGGAATTTATCAACATTTAAAAATTTTTTTTACTCAAATAACACCCACAGGGTTATGGGCCTTCAGCTTCTGAATCAGATCCTCAACTCACATATCCCCAATCCTCACCTCTGCTCTCAGCTCAGGTTTAAGAATGAGCCTGTCACAGCTGGCAGGTGTGGGGTGGGGAAGGACAGTGAGATTTGGGTGCCATTTGCAAAACTGCAGATAGATCTTGAAAAAGACCATGTTGAGTGAAAGCAGTCAGGCACCAAAAAAGCACCTACAGGGTGATTTCAGAGCAGGTGAAATTCATCCAGGTGAACCTTGAGGTGGCGCTGCTGCTTCTCTGAGATGAGGCCTAAGGAATTAGGAAGTACACCAGAGGTCTCACTGAAAGACTCTCTTGAGTGAGAGACACTGGACAGAGAGGTGTGTGTATTTGCCAAAAGGAGTTGAACTGAAGGATTCAGACCTGATTTTTATAGTGCATAAAGTCTAATGTTCAATTTTAAATTACCAGCAAAAATTTCTCTTCACTCTACCTGTTCACTTCCTCCTCTGGCACTCTCTTCCTCTTTCTACACACACACACACACACACACACACACACACACACACACACACACACACACACACACACACACCACACACTTTCTCTCTCACACACTCTCACACACTCACTTTATTCACTCACTCGCTGAAATAAAATTTCGCTAAATTGTATTAATATGAAGATTTGAAATGTTAAGCATTGTGTGTCGGTGATCATGTTAACCAGCTTTCCTTGTTAGCACCATCCATATTTTCTGAATTCTTGTTTAAAATACAGAATTGACCCCATTTAAAGAATGTGCCATAGTTTTCGCTTCTTGTATTTGAACAGCCTTTCTCCTCTAAGACATTGTGCCATTTTTTCTCTAGTGTATGTTGTTAACCCTTAGGCATTTATATTTACATCCAAATCCAGTACAGACTTGAGTGTGTTTAATTAATTTCATGAGTTAAAAGGTCTCTCCTTTGTGTGCTTTTAAAATATGTTCTACTTGTTCTAATTTGAGAGGAAAAAACCTGCTTCCAGGAAATGATATTTATGACCCGCGCATAGTCAGAATATGCCTTTCTTATTAATTTTCAAAAAAATTAGTCATCTCACCAATGTCATGGTATCTTACTTTGTATTTTTATTTTAGAATAAATGTGCTTCACAGTAATGCCAGCATCTTGAAGAATTGGCTTTCCCAATAATTCAAGCATTACAAGGAACATGAAAATAGGTGATAAATGGAAGCTTCCGGCTAGCATACAACCTCTCTCTGTGATAGTGATTCACTGTAATAAGGCTTCTCAGCTAAAGAGCACAATTCAGAAAGGATAATTTGAAAAATCTTTTTGTGGGTTGATTTTGATTTCTTTTTTTGAAGGAGAAGCAATTCTACTTCTCTTGCTCAGGTCCAAGTTATACAGCTTATAACCAGGTATAATGCCAAATTGGCATATGATGCTCTGGAGATTACCTGGTGTTCTAGCTACATAGTACACTATATTTATTTTAAAATTATTAGCATAATTATGGCCTAGTCTGGCTCATTGCTGTTCACTGAGGATTCATGTACTTTAATTGTGAAGTACTGTGGAGTATAATGAATGCACATTGCATTAGATTTATTCCTGAATCTAATATTGAACATATTAGCTATTTTAGTGTATTAGTTATCCTGAGCCTATATTCATCATGGTTATGTTATTGCAAAGCCTTTAAACAAAGGTAAGCAATAAAAGCTTGATTCTTTATTGCCACTGCCCATTTAAATTTATGGTCTATGGCCAACTTGTTCCTGTTTCTTTAGCAGCTAAGGATTGGTATGATATTCCCCTCCTATTTTTACTAAAATAGATGTTTCTATTTCCTGGTGTTTCACTATCACAACATTTAATTTTTCTACAGGAAGATATTTTAATTAAGACAGTTTTTTGGTCTGTTTTTGGGCCACACCCAGAGACTCTCAGGGACTCCTGGCAAGTTTAGGGGAATTTATGGGATGCTGATGATTGAACTGGGTTTGCTGACTGCAGGCAAGTGCCTTACCTGCTGTACTAGTCGGCCTCCATCTTTTTTTTTTCCACACCCCATGATGCTCAGGGGTTTCTCCTGTATATGCGCTCAGAAATCACTCCTGGCTTGGGGACCATAAGGGATAACTCGGTTGGTCCTAGGCTAGCACGCACAAGGTAGATTCCTTACCACTTGTGCCACTGCTCTGGCCCCTGCCCTCCATCTTTTGTTTTTTAAATATCTTTTGATTAGCTAACATTAGTTTGCACAATTGTGTATGTCTCAAGAGTAACATTTTACACCTCTGCATATCAAACTGTTAATTTATCTCCACCTCAGTGCGTGGACCCCTCTGCCTACTTTGATTTCTCCTCTGTTTTCCCCTCTCCTAGCTCCTCAGTCTGACTCCATTGGTTTCGTCTGCCTCTTTTTTTGTGTCCCTAGATCCCACATGTGAATGATATCATTGTTAATTATTTTTCTCTTTTCGATTTGTTTTCCTTAGCACGACCACTTCCAGTTTTATTCAGATAGTCATAAAAGGCAATGTTTCATTTGTTTCCAAGGACTAATGTTCCACTGTGCATATATACCACATACTTCTTATATTTGTTCATTACTGTGCACTTGTTGTACCTATATAATATAATTAGTACTGCAGTGACAAGCATTTTTTATTTTTGTGTCATTTTCAGATTGAATATCTACAAGTACAATTACTGGATCATTTAATAGATCCATTTTTAATATGTTGAGGATTCTTTACATTATATTGCATTAAGGCTGATATTACATATTGGGGGAGAGGCATAGAGAAAATCAGCCATAATATATTATTGGTGAGAATGTAAATTGACTCAGCCTCTATGGAAAATACCAGTTTCTTTTTTTGGAGGGTGGTCGTTTTTTTGGGCCACACGTGGTTGTTCTCAGGGGTTACTCCTGGCTCTGTGCTCAGAAAATACTCCTGGCAGGCTCAATGATCAAATGGGATTCTGGGGAGCAAACCAGAGTCAGCCACATACAAGGCAAATGCCCTACCCATTGTGCTATCGCTCCAGTTCCCAAACATAAAAGTTTCTTAAAAATGGTTGAAATAGAATTTATTTGTAGAAATGTTTCTCCCAGTTGAAAATAATTTGAGTGGTCATTGGTTGAGCACTAATTTCCTATTCCTTTTGTTTGCATTTTTTTTAATATTTACTTTGAATTAAAATATGTAAAATTTAAAATACCCACTACCATTTACTAGCCATTATTTCTCTCCTGCTTTGAGTCCTCACCTCAGTGTTATCACTGTGTGTGTTTATGTACATGTGTATGTGTTTGTGCATATGTGTGCATCTAGAAAGCTTCATTGGGAGTTGTGTTATTCAAACACAATAAAATATGGACAAGTGTTCTTTATTCTCACATATTCTAATAGTAATATACCAGATGCCCCCTCCTGTTGAACAGATTGTACTACTCAGCTGTCTGAAAATAGTTCATATTCATTGAGTTAAAATATATAAGCTAGTGTTTTTAGGAAACATTGCATATTGGGCATTTTCAGCTCTCATTTTATTTATATAGAACAGTAAGATGTTGAGAATATTTTTTCAGAGTTTCTTGTTAGAATTTTTAGATACCATTGTAAGTGCATATTTTTGAGAACTAATTCTGAAAACCATTCTCCCAGTGGAGTGCCTCACAAAAATTTAAGACACTTATCCACGTTTACAATAACATACAAGGAAAATTGCTAGGAATTTTAATAGGAAATGTAGGGGATAGCAAGATAGTTTAGAATCATATGGGGTTAAATTAAATACAGCCAAACTGCTTTGGACTATGTTGTAAGTTGAGATATGATGAATATGTTATAAAACAATAAATAATTAAATTTTCTTTATTTAATTAAATATAACAAAAATGGTAATTTATGTTGATATAGAAGGACTATAATTAGTCACTATATCATGCAATTTAGAATTTGATTTATATATTCTCACGTGAAAGAACAGTGCTGATATGACTCTAAAAACAAGCTTTCTGTTTACTGTACTTCAAAAATTTATATTTATTGACTACTGTTAGTTGTTCTGGAAATTAACTTACAATGAATTTGAATGTTCAATGCCTATTTGCTACTAATCTAAAGTAAAATATCAATAATGATTTAAACTTATACATTGTAACAAGCATTTAAAAATAAAATATGTCTCATTAGCACAAAATTGAGACATTATGTATACTTGAAAATTTAAATTGGTTTCTTACTTTTAATTACTACACTCAATTCTTCAACTACTATGAAGACATGTTTTTCTTTAAAATGTCAGCATACTGTAAAAATAACACTAATTTCAACAAGATATGGGCTAGCAGGATCCTGTGTGATCTTTCTTTTAAAGTGCTCACTAAAATATTAATTTCCCTTTTCTTTTTAATATAGCTGAAATACTGACAACACAAAATCCTCCAAGATCTATAATTGGAACATAATCTTGGACTTTCCAAAATCCGTGCATAATTGTTTTTAAGTGCTATCCAATGTCCATAACCTTCTAATCAATAGGAGAGAAATACGCTATCCATCGGAGCTGTTTTTTTATTATTTTATCTTTGTATATAAAACATTTTTTTCAAATAGATGTGGACATTTATTACTTTTAGAATAATAATTTGCCTAACAGATGAGCTAACATGAATTAAGCAGTAAATCAGTTTTGTTTCCTTTAGATAATTAGTCATTTACATATAACCTTTGGCTATTCTTTTATCCTAGAGTATTGATATAAGTCGCATAAATTGTTTTATATATAGAAAGTGCTTTGAAATGCAAAATCTAATTAAAATGCACCATTATTTTAGGAGTTATGTTGCTAAATGATACTCTTGAGGCTATTAAGAATATGTAAAGCATCTGAATGGAGTGTATAGGAAGTTAAATGATAACCTTTATGGACCACATAGGTTACTGTATCATCCATTGAAATAGGACGAACTGCCAAATTACTTAGTCTATTGCCTCTCTCTGTCTATGTTTACATAGGCTGTATTAAGAAGCAATGCCTATTCCATGGCAGAATATCACTAAGGATAACCGTGAGGCTGACCATGAAGGCAGACACCCACCCCATGTGCCTTGATGCACAGAAGCCGGAGGGCATCAGCACTCAGAATCAACTAATTGGACACTTACTGGAGTGTTTTATCCCACGTGCAATCCAGTTCTGAAGAAAATGGAGCAAATGATCATATTCTAAGAAAAATTTGTCAAAATCATCTTGTATTTTAATTTTTTGGGGTAGAGGTTTCCCCAAAGCAGTATTCAGGTGGTTCGGGGACACTATAGCTTCTTCTTTTTTTTTTTCCAGTTGTTATTTGCTTTTATTTTTTTAGTTTTCTTTTTTCTTTTTATTAATTATTTATTTAAAGAAAATGCAACATTGTTAACATAACTGATCATAATAAATTTGTTTTGGGATGACAGAAAGCAAAGTTATTAAGAAATAGAAAGAGAACAGAGAATTAAAAAAAAATGGAAGGGGAGAGAGTTCATTGTATCACCTATAAAATCATAATGCAATAGCAAAGGTTTAGTATTCTTCCTTTTTTTTTCTCCAGAGATGGGAAATACATTAAAAAAAAAAAGAATGTGTGTGTGTGGCTTATTCTTTACCTGGCCAGTGTAATACTTGGATCTGAGGACATGAAGATGCGGAAAACCACCAAAAGGGGGTATCCAGGGCTGCTACTGAAGGTATCTGGATGGCTTATCCTCTTGTCTTTCTCACTGGTCCTATCTTAGATACCCCAATGTTTAGCAACTTGTCCAAGATTGGATTAATAACTCTATTGCATTTCACTTCAAAACGTAACTTTTTTTGTATTTATTTCTGACAGTGTTTTGAGCCATAGCTGGTGGTGGTTGGGGCTTCCTCTTAGCTCTGTCCTCTAGGGTATCACTGCTAGAAGTGTATTGGGGAGAACTTACGCAGTACCAGGGATCTAATGTGGGCTGGAAGCCTAGAAACCAAGTTCTTCATCCATTGTACTATCTTTCTAGTCCCAAATGTTCCTATATCTAAAGGTTTAGTAGATTCAGCAGAATCCTGTGGCTAAAAAAGTAAGGTCACTAAGTGCTTTTTTTCCAGAATATCAATATGTATAGATTGTATTTTACAAGTTAGAGCCAGTACTTCTTGAGTCTCATAATAACCACTTTTTCCTTTCACTATGTGGGATAAAATGAACTGCTACTGCATTTTAATAGTTCTTTTAGATATATTGAGACAATATTTTTCCAGATGAAAATATCTACTTTTTTTTTAGAGATTAATTTAAATTTAGGGTTTTTCTAATTAAATTTGCTTTACAGTTAATGTTGATGTTCTGTTTTATTAAAATATATATTAATTAAAAATCTGTATCAGATAAATCTAGCAGAATTGTCAGGCTTGCTAACAACCTATTAAAACATTAAAGATTCATTTTACTTTATGTCTCTGTTGGTAGCTCTAGTTTATATTTAATTCAAAATTATAATCATATACTTATTCCAATCCTAATGTGAAATATAGATCAAATGTAGGAGCATTTCTCCCTTATTTTGTTACGACTTATTTTTTACATCTCCTAATTAGCAAATTACCTACTCATTAGCGACAAGGAGGAGACAGTATTTTAATAACAGTGAGTTTAATTAGGATGGTGAAAATCAAATAAATTCTCCAGAAAGTGGTTGCAAGGAGAAGAATGCATAATAAATTAGAATCACAATGTCCATGATTCTCTTTTGTTTAACCTTTATAAAACCTTTTATAATCCTGTTACCTGATGAGTAAAATTCTTGGCAACAGCTTGAATACTATCATCCTTTATCTAGTTGTTATTCTACTTAATATGCCTCGTTATTGTGCTCTGTCTTACCCTTTGTTTTTCTGAAGATAAATGTTTGTTGGATTTCAAATGAAGGTGACTTTGATGCCGAAAGCTGGCAGCTAATGATAAGAGTGGAATAACTTTTTATGAGTGCAGGCACCGAGACTCATGTCTGGGAGAGGTTATTGTCATACATGTGAGCAGCCACACACTTTGTCGAAGCTAGTAAATGGCAGGTGATATATGTTATTAGAGTGAGGGGAAAAGGATGCTTTTGTGTCAAGTCCTTTCTTGATATTAATATTGATTTTGAAGTTCTCAAGAAGTGGAAGAATTTCTGATTGATCTTATTTTCTGTGCTATAAAATGTTAAGAACATTGGGAGTGAACTTAACTGAGTATAGGAGTATAAAACAAAATATAGCAAATAAATGTAGGATAGAATACTTGGTGACTGAAGTCATGTGTAGCTTTTTGCTATATTAAAGAATTTTAACTCCTCATAGTTTTGCTTTGGTATCAATACTTGTATTAGTACCAGCCCTAAAACAGTTTTTTGTCTATGGAGACTGGTTGTTTCTGTAGATTTCTTTGCCAGAATAATTTATACCCTAAGTTTAAAGCTTTCAGTTTTCAGTGTTTGGACAAAATTCAGATTTTATCTTAGTAATACTATGGGATGGTATGTAAAAAAAAACACAAATGTAGACTCCTGTGAATAATTTTTTGGGGGGTTGGGCCACACCTGACAATGCTGAGGGGTTACTCCTGCCTGGCTCTGCACTCAGAAGGGATGTCTGGGATCAAAACTGAGGAGGCCATATGTAAGGCACATACTCTATTCAGTCTACTATCTCTTCAGCTCTGAATATTATTCTTAATGGTTTTGAAGTATGTTTTAACTTTAAATATTACAGACAATACAAATGGCTCCAAACTAGAGCAAAATAAAATTGGTATAAATTGGTGTTCCACAACTAATGAGAGCCATGTCCCCTATCTCCTTGATCACAATGTATTGTTTCTTTAGAGTCCTTCCAATTTCACTTGCTAATAGCTGTGTATAAATATGAATACCATGTACCTCACTTCTTACATAGAACAATGCACTTTTGCAAACTTCCTCGAAATTGACAGCATCAGGTAGTTTAATGCACAGTTACCAGTTAGAGAAAATACTGGAATAATATAAACTGTGACCTTATTGGTCTTAATTATATCACGAAATCAGAAATGTTAAAAATGTGTACTACACATTTTTTGATGAAGCACTATGAAATGTATATACTGCACAGATTTTTAATCACTTAACCGTATGAGGATCTTTGCATAACTTATCTGCTTTACTCTTTTCATTGCGTGTACATATTTTTTGTAGCATGATTGTACCCCAGTTTATTTAGCATATATCAAATTGTATTCAAGAATTGGTCTAATTTGCACTTCTTATGTAAGTCAAATCATGACTATATTTTTTATCTTAAGAGAATCTTTGTTTTTCTTCATAGTACATCAGATTTTGGTTATTGCTTTCTTTTCTTCCCTACTTGTTGATTTTTTGTTTATTTATATAAGCTATATTTTTAGGGAGATTAATTTCTTCCCTCTGGAATGAGTTATAACTATTTTTACAAACTTTTATTTGTCACCAGATTTTTTAAATATGAAGTTTTTTCTGTTTAATATAATCAATTTTCTCCAAATTTTCTTTGGTGGGTCTCAAGCTTAAGTAACTGAAAGACTACCTATTTCAAGATCATAAAGGTATCTTACATTTTTTAACTCAATAAAGGTTATGGTTCTGTTTTACTATTTTGAGTGACTTTGTTGATAAACATGCTTTTCTTTTTGTTTTTCCAAGGGGCTGTTACATTATTTTAGTATCATTCATGGAGCTGTTAGACTATTTTAGTTTTTATTAATATTTAACATGTACTTAGCTATCAGTATCATGCATGTGGCTATTAGACTATTTTAGTACCATACCATTTAGATAAGCTCTTACTACCTCAAGCAGACTCAAGTATGGTTGGAGTGGTTGATGTATTGTCAGTCAGGTTTCTGTGTAAGTTGGCAGTTCTTCCATCTGGGACTCTGATGAAATACTCATCGGAACCCAATCACCATGGGTTAAAGAAGTTCCATTGGGAGACATATCAGTGAGAATGGACACTCCAATCAGACAGCTACTTAACTAAGGTCCCAGTCTCGAGGTGATGAGACAGGAATCCAGGTGTCCTGGGCCTTCCAGCTCAGGTGGTTTCTCGCTTGAACTGGTTCACACCCTTTTGGTTCACAGGAATCACATCCCATTATCAAGTGAGAAAGAACTTCCTAGTTGCATGCATTGCATTGTTGCTTCAAACCGCTGGTTGATTTCACATGATTCCTAAACTTGGCTTAAAAAGAGCGCTAACTACAGAAAACTGACTTTGACAACCGTGACTGGGCAGAACTTACCTTGAGACCATTAAGGAAAACCCTACCCTAGGCTATAGCCCAGGTCTCTTACAAAAATCAAGATTTCTTAGTACAGAGGCCCAATTCTGACAACAAAGACTGAGCAGAACCATTGGAACCATAATTTCCTAGACTTTGGCTTAGGGAACGAGCAAAAACATGGAGCACATGATACAAAAAACTGAGCACACCAACAATGTTGGAACAGAACCTTAAAGACTCTATCCTAGGCCTTGTCCTAGGACCTGCGCAAATACCAAGATTGCTTGCTACAGTGGCTTTATTTTCTCATCCACAACAGAGAGGAAAGGTTCCTGACACCACAAAAAAACAAAACAAAAAACTGGGATATGGCAATGAGAAGGTATGGAGCCAGTAGTTGCTCCCGTGACAATATGCTTCAAGAGTGGAGAAACCCTGAATCTCTTAGGCCATGGGAATTTCCTTCCTTCCCCAATACTTACTGTGCCTATACAAAAAAAAAAAAAAAAAAAAAAAAGGTGGGGGTAACACCAAACCCTGCCACTGTAGCACTTTTTTTGTTTGTTTTTTGATATTATTTTCCTTCCCTTTTTTCCTTCCACTTTTTTCTTTCTTTTTCACTTTTGTGAATATTATTCGGCGATTTTTTTCTTTTTTAGTAGTTGATAACAATTTTTTTTCTCCTCTTTTCCTTAACCTTTTTATCTCCAACAGAATAGCATAATTTGAATCATTCAGCCTCATAAATTGAGGGGGGGAAAGAATGATACCAGTCATATGAACATGTAGTGTAAATAAAAAAATGACCAGACTGGAACACCAAACAGAATAGATACCCAACCTATAACAAGCTGCAAGGTGGAGAACAGTTGCACTAGGATTCTGGGGGGTAAAGGAGGGAGATGTGGGAGACATGCTGGGAATAGGAGTGGAGGGAGGACAACATTGGTAGTGGGAATGCCCTTCATTCTTTGTCACTATGTATCGTAAATAATTCTGTGTAATGAACTTCAGTCACAATAAAAAAAAAATAAAAAAAAGACGTATTTTCTGCTCACTATTTGGGCAAAGCTCAGCAGGGAAGGTACATCTCTCCTTCACACTGTGTCAGTTGTGGAGCTCTTCAGGGCCTTGAGGATTCTGTCACAAGCTTATTAAATGCCTGTTATCTGTTTGCTAAAAGCTCACCTATGGCTGTTGATGAGCCCCTCTGTTTCCTTGGCTCTGGACTTGTGGCTGCCATTTTTGCAAGATAGCTGGTTTTAGTCAATTCCTTTCAAAAATAAGGCCTATTTGTTATTTTTCCTCACAGTATGGCTTCTTCTTTTGGACTAAAACTGTCATGGGGCAGTTTGAATTCAAAGATGTGGAGATAAAAAATGATCCTACTTAAACACCAAATCCAAAGCCAACGACAACAGAATCGAAACCCAATCTACAACAAGCTAGACAGACACAGAGGGGACCACTTATACTAGCAGCCTGGGGTCAAAGGAGGGGGATATAGGATGCATGCTGGAACAGGGGTGGAGGGAGGACAACAATGGTGGTGGGAATATCCCTGATTCAATGTTACTATGTATCAAAAATATTACTGTGAAAGATATGTAATCCACTTTGGTCAAAATAAAATTATTTAATTAAAAAATGTGGAGAAAAACTGTTCTCCTCCTGTAAATAGTGGTAGCAGATTCTTGACTAAATTTAATTCAGCTTTTCTTTTTCCAAGTCACTCTTAGATTATTGTAGTATCATTAACATAACATGGTTTTCTTTTCTTTTCTTTTTTTTAACTGTACTTGAAGATGATCTCATGATCACATTCTAAATTCCTGTAATTTCTATGTTTCCTTTCTGTTTGCTTTCTTCAGTCTCTGTGCAATCTACTTCAGTATGACAAATGTTGAGGTCTTAGAATTTCTCACAGTCTAGCTTTCATAACATTTGGGCTAGGTATGCTCTCTAAGTCTTTGAGTTATCTCCATCTCTTATCTTTAGATTATTAAAAATTGATTTTACATTCTTATATTTTTTGATACTTTTTTTATTTAAACAACTTTATTACGTACATGATTGTGTTTGGGTTTCAGTCATGTAAAGAACACCACCCATCACCAGTGCAACATTCCCATCACCAATGTCCCAAATCTCCTCCTCCCCACGCAACCCCCGCCTGTACTCAGACAGGCTTTCTATTTCCCTCGTACATTCTCCTTATTAGGATAGTTCACAACGTAGTTATTTCTCTAACTAAACTCATCCCTGTTTGTGGTGAGCTTCAAGAGGTGAGCTGTAAGTTCCAGCTCTTTTCTCTTTTGTGTCTGAAATTTATATTGCAAGAATGTCTTTTATTTTTCTTAAAACCCATACATGAGTGAGAACATTCTGCACCTTTCTTTCTCTCTCTGACTTATTTCACTCAGCATAATAGATTTCATGTACATCCATGTATAGGAAAATTTCATGACTTCATCTCTCCTGACAGCTGCATAATATTCCATTGTGTATATGTACCACAGTTTCTTTACATTCTTATATTTTTTAGAAAGGATGTTTATTATATGAATGAGATTGAATTAAAATCACAGTTACTGGGGTATGTAATCTCTTAGTGATTGCACTGCTTACTTTGTCATGTGTGAGGCCCTGGGTCTGAATCAAAAATAAATAAAATTATAAACTCATTTTGGTGCAAAATGTTACAACTTTTATGTTATGAATTCTAGCCTTCCTATTTAAGCGAATGGTGTATCTTTCTAATTTTTTGCCATTAAATAATATGTAAAAGCTTTTAAAATGTGCAGATATTAAAGGTTTATATGAATACAATATATATACATAGTGATTATTTTCTACTTATTAATTTCATATTTTATATTGTTCAAGTTTCCTTATTGATTGAAATAGTTTTTGAGTTCATGCTTATGAATTTTCCAAATGTATGATCATCTCATCTTAAAATAAGTTTATCTCTTGTTTTTAAATATTTATACATACGTTTTTGAGTTTCACTGTTTAAAGTACACTCTGAAAATAGGATGGGTAAATCATTTGAAGCAGTCTCTTATATGGGAAATGGTTAGCTCAATTGTTGCTTACAAGCTCATGCTCCCATTTCTTCAACTTTTGATAGAACTCAACCATAGTGAAATAATCATATATGCCTGAAGCATGAGTATCCAAACTTTTTCATTTTTTTCCAGAAAATGTTATAGTTAAGTGACAATATTATTCATTTAAAAGTTATTTAAATGTATTCATACTGTGTTTATGAGCATATTATGAATGTAAATAATCTATTATTAACTATTTTAATGAACATCTACTTTATCAGTCTTTTATATTTTTTATAACCTATGGCAAACATTTAGATGAAATTTCTTGATAAATACATTGGTTTATCCCAATCAAATGTAAATTATGCATTCCTTAGATACCAAATCATCTCTTTCCCATCCCCCATTTGGGGACTGTGCTTAGGACTTAGCCTGGCTCTGAACTTAAGTATCACTCTGGCATGGTTCTGAGAACCATATGGAGTCATGGATTTAACCCAGGTGGTCTACATGCAAGGTAGGCATTATATCCACTGCACTATCTCTCGAGTGCCCTCTGAAATGATTTTAACAGGATATTTACAGTAATATAGACATTCTGTGAACATTGCCAACATCAAAGTCAGTTAAAGTTTGTTCCATCCAGTTCTTGGCATTTATATATCTACATGTAGCAGGGTTAAGACAAAAAACTTTCTATGGGTCTTATATATATTTCATTTAGACATAGCATATTTTCTATATCAACATCTAGAAACATCTATAACTTAAAATAATTTTTAAGTATATAGGTATGCTTCAAGTAGCTGTCACTCAAACTTGTTAATATAATATTTCTGAAAATAGTCTAAATCTAATTTAATTAACTTATTTGTTTATTTGTTTTGATTTTGTTGCACATCTGGAGTGTCTTAGGTTTTACTCCTAGCTATATATTCAGAAATTACTTTTGTCTAGCTTAGGAGGTCATCTGAGATGGAAGGAATTGAACCCAGGTTGGTTGCTTATAAGATAAATGCTCTCCCTACCCGCTGATCTATTGTGTTTGCCCCAAATCTGATTTAATTTTAAAGAAAATAATTCAACATGGTTCAGACATATCATTTATAAATAGAATTGTAATAAACATTGCTATTTATTCTAGAACTTCTAAACTCATATCTAGCAGAAAATAAATTTTATTTCTTGCAACTTCATTGCAAGATTTATATATGATGCTAGTTTAAAACATTAGATTAGGGCTTCTGTTTTGTTTTTGTAGCCTTAGGTTTTGGAAGGTGATTTGGGTTATGCTGATAATTCATGTTCACCTTTTTCATTTAATGTTGAGTGTTAGAAAATTAAGTTGTTAATGGGCCTTCTACTTTTAGGTCATTTTGTTTGTTAAGCTGGAACTGTATTCTCAGTGATGCTGAGTGCTAAAACCTTTAAACAACTTATTGCATTAAGGAATGTTCATGCTTGTAAAGCAAACTATTGCCAGAATCTTTTGATAACAAAGATTAAGTTGAATAGAAAATTCTGTGTACTTGTTTGCAGTGATTTTAATTATCTGAAGCTCTAAGCATGTTTGACATCTGGAATATTTTCTTTTTTCTCTTTTTTTGGGTTCTTTTATTTTCCCCTATTTTTTTAATATATCTTTATTTAAACACTGTGATTACAAACATGACTGTAGTTGGATTTCAGTCACAAAAAGAACACTCCCCTTCACCAGTTCAATATTCTCCCCACCAATACATCCATTCAACATGTTTTATAATGTGCTTTCCTTTATTTTCACTGTCAGTAACATAGTCATTTTCTAACTGTTCAAGTATTTTCTACATGTCAGAAACTTTCCCCCTTATATTTATACCTTATATTTATGCCATATTTATATTTTTGCATGCATACTGATGTAGATAGAGATAGACTTAAAACAACCATAAGTGTCTTTCCAGGCTGGAGTTGTGGATAAGACAGACTCTGCTAGGCCCCTTAAGCTTGGCAGATATTTTGTGGCTTCCCCCGGCTTGCTTCAACCTGGGAACTTTGTTCTTCTCTGGCATTCATCCCCTGACGGTTTGCCTCGGCTGAGGTGAGTCTTTCCAGGACAGAGTTGCAAATAAAGCTGACTCTGTTGGCCCCCTTAAGCCCACTTATAAGGGGTTGAAGCAGAGGAGCGGCTCCGCTTTGCTTCGCGGCCACGCACTCCACCTAGCCAATGAATACCACCACAACATGTAGAAAAACCCACAGCATAAGCATGACAATGGGGAAACTATGCAGACCAACATCAGCCATAGAGAATGAAGATGGAAACTCTGATGACCTAACAATGGCCAACCACCTAAGTAGTCTTTCAGAAATGGAGTTTAGAGAAGAAATATGAGGATGCTCACAGAACTCAAAGAAAGTATAGATTAGAACACTAATAAAAATTAAGAGAATATGAAGATAGAAATCAGAAAACTCCAAACTGAAATCAGGTCAAATAATAGGTCTGAAAAACTCAGTAGATGAATTGAAGAACATAATGGATGAACTTTCCAACAGATTAAAAGCAGCTGGGGATAGAATTAGTGTGCTGGAAGATGCGATGCATAACAACTTTACACAGCAGAAGAGATTGGAAAAAAGCCTTAAATAAAATGATCAGACAATGGAAAAATTACTCAAAAAATATGAGCAGGTGAAAATAGAAGTCTTTGATAAGCTCAACAGAAACAACTTTAGAATCATTGGAGTCCCAGAAACCCAAGAAGAAAATCTCCAGGAAGAATCAACAGTCAAGAACATCATCACAGAGAAACTACCAGAGCTAAAGAAAACATGTGACCAAATCCTGCATGCTCGAAGAGTACCAGCTAAAAAAGACCCCAGGAGAAACACCCCAAGACACATCCTAGTCACAATGATGAATCCCACAGATAGAGATAGAATACTGCAAGCAGCAAGATCAAAAAGGAAAATTACTTTCCAGGGAGCATCCTTGAAATTTACAGCAGACCTGTCACCAGAAACACTCAATGCCAGAAGGCAGTGGTGGGATATAGTGACAAAACTCAATGAAATAAATGCTTCGCCAAGAATACTGCACCCAGCAAAACTCAATTTCAGGTTTGAAGGAAGTATACATGGCTTCACAGATAAACAACAGCTCAAAAACTTTACAGACTCAAAACCAGCCTTAAAAGAAAAACTGAAAGATCTATTCTACAGACAAGACAGAACAAAAAACACACCAAACTTCTACACAAAGATGGCAATAAATTCCATGACAATTATTTCTCTCAATGTCAATGGACTAAATGCACCCATTAAGAGACACAGAGTGGCGAAATGGATCAAAAAACTGAAGCCAACTTTCTGCCGCCTACAAGAAACACACCTGAGTAGTCAGAATAAACATAGACTCAAAATCAAAGGCTGGAGAAAAATCATTCAAGCAAACAACACCCTTAAAAAAGCAAAGGTGGCCATACTAATATCAGATGACACAAACTTTATACTCAAAAAAGTTGTAACGGACAAAGATGGATATTATGTACTAATCAAGGGGTATGTACAGTAGGAAGAAATCACTCTACTAAACATATATGCACCCAATGAGGGACCAGCAAAGTATTTAATACAATTGTTGACAAATCTGAAAAAGGATATCAATAATAACACAATAATTGTGGGAGACCTCAACAAAGGTTTGTCAATACTTGATAGGTTAACCAAATTGAAACCCAACAAAAATATACTAGACCGGAAAAGAGAAATGGAATAAAGAGGCCTAGTAGACTCCTAGGACACTCCATCCTCAGAAACCTGGATAAACATTCTTTTCCAACATAGACAGGTCATTCTCCAGGATAGACCAAATGCTGGCACATAAAACATAGCTCCATAAAATCAAGAAGATAGAAATTTTGCAGGCTACCTTTGCTGACCACAAGGCTCTGAAGTTAGATTTGAACTACAAAGGGACACAGAAGAAAAAATTTAACACCTGGAAATTAAACAGTCTACTACTGAACAATCAGTGGGTCCAAGATGAAATCAAAGAAGAAATAAAAAATTTCCTGAAAACAAACGACAATGAAAACACAAACTATCAGAACCTATGGAACACAGCAAATGCGGTACGGAGAGAAAAATTTATAGCTTTGCAAGTTCACATCAGGAAGGAAGAAGGAGCATACATGAATAGCTTATTGATGGAGCTTATAGAATTAGAAAATGAACAACAAAAGAAACTAAAAATAGTGAGACAGAAGGAAATAACAAAGCTGAGAGCAGAAATCAATGAAATGAAAACCCAAAAAACAATTCGAAAGATCAATGAAAGCAGAAGTTGGTTCTTTGAAAAAATAAACAAGATTGATAGACCATTGGCAAAACTCACAAAGCAAAAAAGAGAGAGAGAAACTTGATAAAACGTATTAGAAATGAAAAGGGGAAGATCACTACAGATATTGCAGAGATTCAAAGGGTATTCAGAGAATACTTTGAGAAACTCTACGCCACTAAATATGAGAACCTGGACTTAATGGATAAATTTCTGAACTCATATAATCTTCCACAGTTGAATAAAGAAGATGTTGCATATCTAAACACCCCCATCACTATTGAGGAAATTAAAACCGTAATAAAAAATTTGCCCAAAAACAAAAGCCCAGGCCCTGATGGATTCACGAATGAATTCTTTCAAACCTTTCAAGAGGAACTACTACCAATCCTGGCCAGGCTCTTTTATGAAATAGAAAAAACAAGAACACTTCCAAATAGCTTTTATGAAGCCAACATCACCTTAATACCAAAACCAGATAGAGATGCTGCCAAAAAAAGAAAATTACAGACCAATATCCCTGATGAACACAGATACAAAGATCCTTAACAAAATCCTGGCGAACAGGATCCAGTGCCTCATCAAGAAGATCATTCACTTTGATCAAGTAGGTTTTATCACAGGAAAGCAAGGATGGTTTAACATCCATAAATCTATCAACATCATACACAACGTATGAACAAAAGAAAAATAAAAATTACATGGTCATATCAATAGACGCAGAAAAAACATTTGATAAGGTTCAACACCCATTCTTGATGAAAACTCTCAGCAAGATAGGAATAAAAGGAACTTTTCTCAATATAGTTAAGGCCATCTACCACAAGCCAGTGGCAAATATTATCCTCAATGGAGAAAAACTAAAAACCTTCCCTCTAAATTCTGGTATAAGACAAGGCTGTTCTCTCCCACCACTCCTATTCAACATAGTACTGGAAGTACTTGCTATAGTGATTAGGCAAGAAAAAGATATCAAGGGAATCCAGATAGGAAAGGAAGAAGTCAAGCTCTCACTATTTGCAGATGACATGATACTCTACGTAGAAAACCCTAAAGACTTTACCAAAAAACTTCTAGAAACAATAGACTCATATAGCAAGGTGGCAGGCTACAAAATTAACACACAAAAATCAATGACCTTTTTATACACCAGTAGTAATAAGGAAGAAATGGACATTAAGAGAACAATCCCATTCACATTAGTGCCACACAAACTCAAATAACTTGGCGTCAACCTGACTAAAAATGTGAAGGATCTATACAAAGAAAACTATAAAACACTGCTCCAAGAAATAAGAGAGGACACGTGGAAATGGAAGCACATACCCTGCTCATGGATTGGCAGGATCAACATCATTAAAATGGCAATACTTCCAAAAGCATTGTACAGATTTAATGTGATTTCTGTAAAGATACCCATGACATTCTTCAAAGAAGTGGATCAAACACTTCTGAAATTCATTTGGAACAATAAACAACCTCGAATAGCTAAAGCACTCCTTGAGAAAAGGAATATGGGAGGCAATACTTTCCCCAATTTTAAGCTGTATTACAAAGCAATAGTTATAAAAAACAGCATGGTATTGGAATAAAGACAGACCCTCAGTTCAGTGGATTAGGCTTAAGTACTCAGAGAATTTTCCTCAGACATATAACCACCTAATTTTTGATAAAGGAGCAAGAAATCCTAAATGGAGCAAGGAAAGCCTATTCAACAAGTGGTGTTGGCACAACTGGTTAGCCACTTGTAAAAAAGCGAACTCAGACCTCCAGCTAACACCATTTACAAAGGTAAAATCTAAATGGATTAAAGACCTTGATATCAGATCTGAAACTATAAGGTATATGGAACAATATGTAGTTTAGACACTCCAGGACATTGAGACTAAAGGCATCTTTAAGGAGGAGACAGCACTCTCCAAACAAATGGAAGCAGAGATAAACAGATGGGACTATATTAAGCTGAGAAGCTTCTGCATCTCAAAGGAGATAGTGCCCAGAATACAAAGGCCACCCACTGAGTGGGAGAAATTATTCACCCAATACTCATCAGATAAAGGACTAATATCCAAAATTTACAAGGTACTGACAGAACTATACAAGAAAAAAAAAACATCTAACCCCATCAAAAAATGGGGAGAAGAAATGAACAGACACTTTGGAAAAGAAGAAAAGCAAATGACCAAAAGGCACATGAAAAGATGCTCAACATCACTAATCGTCAGGGAGATGCAAATCAAAACTACTATTAGGTACCACCTCACGCCACTGAGATTGGCATACATCACAAAAAGGAAAACAAGCACTGCTGGCGGGGATGTGGAGAGAAAGGTACTCTTTTTCACTGCTGGTGGGAATGCCGTCTAGTACAACCTTTCTGGAAAGCGATATGGAGTTTCCTTCACAAACTGGTAATTGAGCTTCCATACGATCCAGCTATACCACTCCTAGGAATATACCAGAAGAACACAGAAATACAATACAAAAATTTCTTCCTTGCACCTATATTCATTGCAGCACTATTTACAAAAGCCAGACTCTGGAAACAACCAAGATGCCCTTCAACAGATGAGTGGCTAAAGAAACTCTGGTACACAATGGAATACTATGCAGCCATCAGGTGAGATGAAGTCATGAAATTTTCCTATACATGGATGTACATGGAATCTATTATGCTGAGTGAAGTAAGTCAGAGGGAGAGAGAAAGACACAATATGGTTTCACTCATCTATGGGTTTTAAGAAAAATTAAAGACGTTTTCAACAGTATCTCAGAGACAAGAGAGATGAGGTGCAGCTCATGACATGAAGCTCATCACATAGAGTGATGAGTGCAGTTGGAGAGATGACTACACTGAAAACTATCATAACAATGTGAATGAATGAGGGAAGTAGAAAGCCTGTCTTGAGTACAGGTGTGGGGGTGGGTGGGGAGGAGGGAGATCTGGGAAATTGGTGGTGGGAATGTTGCACTGGTGAAGGGGGGTGTTCTTTACATGACTGTAATCATACAACTATAATCATATTTGTAATCACGATGTTTAAATAAAGATAATTATAAGAAAACAACCATAAGTGATTTTCTTACTTCTCTTATGATTTTCTATGCAGGACTTTTTTTTTCTGCAGATGATGAGATCACTATGATTGAGTCCTAAGGAAGGTTTTACTCATTCCAGTCAATACTAAATTAAATAGGATTGGTTGAGGGAAATGACCAGCAAAATGATATCTAAGAGAAATATTATCTATGAGTAGTGATATTGCATCCTGGGAAAATGAATTAAAAATTAGTTCATAAATGTAAGGAAATACCAGAGAATGTGTGTCTAAACTGTGTCCCCTGCTGTGTAGCAGCACAGCTTGTATGCATGAAACCCTGGGTCCCAATGCCTGGCACCCCAGGGCTCTCAAATACTATTGGATGTGACCTTGGTTTCCCTGAGCACAGCAAGGGCTGCAGTAACACTGATACATCCACCGCACCTTAAATATTGTTGGCATCCTTAAAATCTGTAAAGCACGAATTATATTCTGCCAATAATAGCTAGGAATTGTGAGCAAATAGCTATTAGTTTTATGGTGCTGTAGGAATATTTAAATGATGTATTTTGAATCAATTTCTCTCTGAGCACCAAAGCCAGGCAGAATATAATGGGTTACCTAGATCGGTCTGGGGATTATCATATTTATTCATGGCCTTTTATCATTATATCCTTGCTTTGTCATTGGATTCTCATTTGCTTAATGAAGAAAACACATTGAATTGTCATAGGGACTATATTTCAAGAGCTGGTCTTTGACAATAATTATGTAAGTGTTCCAGACCTTACACAGCTGGTCTTAAATTCTCATTGTATAAAGACGGCTTTCAGAAGCTTTCAGAAAGATAAATGAAGCCTCCTTTTTTTCCCTTTATCTGAGTGTTTAGGGTAAATATTTCCTGGCTCTCATCAGCACACACTTGTGGCTGTCTTTTATTGGGGGAGGGGCAATACATTTTTTTGCCAAACATTTATCCACTATTATCAGTTTTTTTTTTATAAATTTGAATAACATTAGTTAGAATAAAATTTTTTATATGACACACTTTTTTCTCCCATACTCTTTGAATCAAAAATGTCAGAGTGGAAACAAATGAGAGATGAAGCTGTTAACCTTCTGATAGAAAGTCCATGATCAGTAATAAACTTACCAAACAAGTCCATTTGGCAATCGGCCTTCTCCTTTGCCACTGTTGATCATTGTGTGTGTGAGAGAGAAACTAAATTATAGTTCATACAGCCCTTTGTTAGTTCTCTGCGTAAAAGCTCTAATATAGCAGCTTACTCGAAGTCTATGAAATTCACCTTATAGAACATGCTGTAGTAAAATAAATGAATTCATTGTTGTGCTAGTTAAATGGAAAGTATCGACTCTGCCAGCTTTAAAGAATAAATCTGAATTGGAAAGAGTCTGATTGGTAAATGACTGCAATCACTTACTGCCACAGGCCCCCCAAATTAAAAAGGTCTAAGTGCTTCTTTCAGTCAGAGATGCAGAGCCTAATTTTACATGAATGCATATCCTAACAAGATTAGTAGCCCTATTCTGGCATATGAATCACACTTTTGTTCATTGCATTGAACAGATTATCTTCAGTCACCCTATTTTTCTCAAGGTCTTTGGTTTTCTGCTTTAGCAAGTCCTTGTGTTTATTCACCTTTAGTTGCCCCAATTACAAAGATTGGCTTTGCTTATGATTTCTGTCATTTGGGTAAAAGACATGTTGCTTGACCAATAAATAAATAAATATAAAGAGAGAAAAATATCTCGTTCCTATTCACAATAGTTAAGGGGGATGAAGGGGTTTGTGGGCAGCAGGGAAATTTTATCTCTGTTCACCAAAACACCACACCTACCACCGGAGAATCAGAAGTGTTTTTTACTTATTTTAAAGTTTTTATACTATGAAGCCATTAGGAAAAATGAAGGCATAAAATGTGCTTATACATGGATGGATATGAGATTATTATGCTGAGTGAAATGAGTCAGAGGGAGAGGGATAGACATAAAATAATTTCACTCATTTCTGGTATATAAGTAAAATAAAAGATAGCACGATAATAATATCCAGAGACAGTAGAGATGAGGGCCAGGTGGGCCCATCCATGGTAGGAAGCTTGCCACAAAGAGTGGTGGTTGAAGTTGGAGTAGAGAAGTGTCCACTATGACAATGATAGTTGGAACTGATCACTCTGAATAAGAACTGGGTGCCTGAAAGGGCATAAAGTGATAGTTATAAAGGCATTGTATCCCTTCATTGACATTAGTACAAACCACAATGTCAAAAAAGGGGTATATGTGGGGAGTGGGAGAGAGAGAGACAGAGACAGAGATCAAGAGAGATGCCTGTCTGAGACAGGTGGGGTGGGGTAATGGGAGGGAAACTTGAATGTTTATGGCAGGAAAAGTACACTGGTGTGGTAAAGGGTTATGTATATTCTATGAATGAATCTCAATTATGGACAATTTTGCATTCATGGTGATTAAATAAAAGTAATTACTTAAAATAAAGTAAAGAAAACACAATTTCTGTTCCACATATTTGTTCTGTCAGAAGCCATACTTGATTCACTTTGCAATGAACAAAATGTAGTTATTGCAGGTCAATGAAGAATCTATTTGATATCCACAAAGTCAGCATGTTCTATCAAACTGGACATTGCTCCTGCAGCACAGACTTGGGATAAGAAGAAAGTGTAACAGGGACTGGAGAAGTAGTATAGTAGGTAGAGTGCTTTCTTTATACATGACAGACCCAGGTTCAATCCCTAGCAGTGATATCAGTTTGAATTAATTTTATTTATGTGAAATGAAATTGTTAATCTTTTGATAGAAATGACAGGAGTCTATGGTTCACTGAGCCCCATCAGGAGTGATTCCTGAGTCCAGAGGCAGAGCCTGGAGTAACCTCTAAGCATGTCAGGTTGTCTCCAATAAAACCAAATAAACCAACACACAAACAAAAACGAACCCATAAAAACAGAAGAAAAAGGCAGGACAGATTCACTATCCAAAGGTGAAAAACTATCCTTAAAATTTGTTGATTCTTATGTACCAACACTGCCTACAATAAGATTAAAAATATATATACCATATCCTAAGTGAGCACAGAGGCAAGAGTAAGCCCTGAGCACTGCTAACATAACCCAAAACCCAATTTGAAAACAGAAAGAGATAAAGTACACTCCTGTGCATATATACTTTCATTTGCATATGATCCCCTGCTTTCTTCCTTTCTCCAGGAATTTTTGTCTAATCATTTAATGACATCTTTATTGTATTCGCTTATCTTTTTAGCAATGCTTGCCAGTTCACATTAACAGCACTGCCCCTTGAGAATTGGTGACTCCACAGTGTTTCTTTTGAGGTATCAACTGTAGGTGGAATGACAGGCATGCCCAAAGGATGAGGCTGGATGCCTTCGCAGAGAACAGAACATCCTCTGTCACTCTCAGATGTCCCTGTGGAGAGAAAGAAATGAAGCATCACACGAGACGACACTGCCTCTCCCAGCCTCTTCAAGTAGCAACTCTTCTGATAGTTTAAATTTTAGGTCTTTGAAAAACGTCATCCATCTCTTCCTCCCTTCTTCCCTCCTCTTTCTGCCTCCATTTTTTTCTCCACCTCAGTATTGTGCAAGTTTGGAACCCATTTAAACCTCTGGAATAGCATCTGCTTCCTGGTGGAAAATTGTAAGGATTATGCAACATATTTGTCTGTAGAAAAACTCCACAAGCTCTTGAGGATCTGTGTTCTGCTCTTTTAAATTGTGGGGGCTACATTTGTTGATGCAGGGGGCCCCCTGAACCTTGCTGGTGGTTCTGAGAGGGAGGCCTAACAGGTGCTTGGCAAAGGCAAAATCCTGTGTGCTGCTTGCTGTCTGTGCCACCTCTCAGGCCCTGCCATATGTATTATGTAATAAATAGAGGTTATTGGAATTCCCACAGTACTTTTCATTTAGTGTTGTATTCACTTTTACATCTGTGCTATTACATCTGTGTTGTTCTGTTAAGAAAAACGTTAAACCAAAGAGCCCAGCTTTAATCCAAAAACAGACAGGTTATCTTTTTTTTTTTAAATTGAAGCACGTATATATTATCCCTTCACTTTTTTTATTTTTTTTACTGAGTAGGTAGTGCTATTTATTTCTTTTAACATTCATGTGTCACAATAACATTTCAATCATTGTAGATATCGAAATAGCAATATGGTAGTGCAGTTGTTTAGACGAATGACTCAGCATTTTGTGAATTAATTTCTTCTTTTCAAATGTTACAGTTTGCTCTCAATTTGAAAGGTTAGAATTAATTAGAATGAAGTGCTAAGAACTGATCATTGGAATTTGACATGAAAATGTCACTACATTGTTAAGCTTGTTGGATGGACTGGAAATTTCTCTGATCAGATATCAGACAATCACTGATTAGAAATGTCCGTTCACAATTTTTTTTTTTTTTTTTGTGTTTTTTGGGTCACACCCGGCAGTGCTCAGGGGTTATTCCTGGCTCCAGGCTCAGAAATTGCTCCTGGCAGGCACGGGAGGACCATATATGGGACGCCGGGATTCGAACCGATGACCTCCTGCATGAGAGGCAAACGCCTTACCTCCATGCTATCTCTCCGGCCCGTCCGTTCACAATTTTAAAGATAACTCTTTGTATCATTATGGGTCTTTATTTAGAGAATTATTTGGGTTTTCTAGCCACACATAGCAGTGCTCAAGTGTTAAACACCTAGCTTTGTGCTTAGTGATCACTCTTGGTGATGCTCAGGGGGCCATATGTGGTGCCTGGGATCCAATCAGACAGCTGAATGCAAAGCATGTGCCTTACTCCTGGTTCTATCTGTCTGACTTCTAGAGATGATTTTGAATATTAAGCTTCAATTGTTTTTCTGTGTGGTCAAAGAACTATAAAACAGAAATCTAGTAAGTTAATATTAGTAGGATGAGAGATAGTACCAGAATGTAGGCACTTGCCTTCCATGCAGCTGACCCAGGTTGGATCTCAGGCCAGATATGGTCCTGAGCACCCTGAGCAGTGATCCCTGAACATAGAGTCAGGAATAAGCCATCAACACTATTGATGTGGCCCCAAACAAAAAGTTCTATTAGTAAAATGATAATAGTTGATGGTTTATATTTGGAAATTGATCACACCTGAATGATCTTATTGTTCTCCCTGATTAAGTAAGGGTTGCTTATCATTAAAATACACTTTTTTCTGAAGGAGAGGAGCTTGATCCCAGGTTCTCTGGCTCTGAGCAGTGCCACAGTAAATTATTAACCAGGAGAAAAAGACAGTACAGGTGCGAGCAAAGTTGGTTTATTAAAAGTGAGTGACACAGAGGAGGCCTCTAGAGAGAAAAACCAGCTTAGCATAGCCTTGGAGTCTTGTCTTTCTCCTGGGCGGCTGCTAAAGCAGCAAGTTTCTGTTTTATTTATTGATTTTTTTTAAGTATTTTACATGCATTTATTTATTTTTTTAAATTAATATCTTTATTTAAGCATCATAGAATACAAACATGTTAATTCTGGGTCCTGGATTATGGACAGGAGATGTGTGGCCTATTTTTGGGACGGGACTGAATTGTTTTTCAAATGCTCTGAACCAATCATGAGAAAGGAGTGAGATAGAGGTAAGAAAAAAAAAAAGCCTATCCTGTGAAGAGAATGACAGGGCCAGTTCTAGGAATTGGGATCTGAATGTAGTGTGGAGTGGCCACATGGGTCTTGTTAGCAGGGACAGTCTCCGCCTTCCAGGCCTTGTAGATATGGGAATGAAGTTAAGGCATCTGTTTAGGCAGCTTGTGCGAGGCCTCTTTTTTTTTTTTTTTAATAGTAAACTATGACGGGAAAACAAAAGAAGTAATGGGTGAAAAAGGAATGTCTTTGTGCTCTGCTCTGTTTTAATAGTTTCACTTAACATGTCATAGTTCAGAAATTGGAGTTGAAGCTGCAATAATGTTCAATGGCTGATGGATTTACTTGACTGCAACAAAAGATCTTTGTAATTAGATTAATTGCATTAATTAATTAATTAATTCAGCTGGAATTGGTACAAGGTAGAGTGAAGATGGCACCAGAACTTGTGAATGTGAGACAGATTGACACCAACATATAGGCAATAGGAAATAAAAGTAGCTGTGAATAATTGCTTTGACTTATTTTAAGATAATGTGTAGTTATTACTTGTTAGTATTAATAAGCTTATTTTAAATAATAGCTTGCTTTCCTACACATTATTTTATGTAAATTATTGAAGAGGAGTTTCTACTAGGTTTTGAATTTTTAAATAAAGTTCTCAAAAATGTTTTTTACCCTCAAACTTCTGGTAAATTTTATCCTTTGAAGTACTTAATTTAAACTTAACCTCTTGTTTTCAAATCAGATATGAATCTTGTTTGTTGATATATTTAGTTTAAAAGTCAGAAATACATAAAGATTAAATGTCTATTATAGTTTCTTCAAAAGACTTAGATTTACAAACCCAAGTTTAATGCAGAATTGACAATATGGATATCTCTTTATTGACTTGCGTCATGAAGACAAGATATAATTTCAGAATTGTTCTCTCCCCAGTAATTTTTATTGAGCTAACCTGGTTCTCATCATTTTCCATGGTGTTGTTTTATATGTGCAGTGTTAAGTTTATTGCCCCATTTTAAAACTGTGTGCAACCCTCCACCACTCTCCCAAAGTTACTCTCTCGCTTCCCTTTCCCCCCTGCTTTGCTTCTTCAGTTCACCATCTGGGAACATGACTAGGGGAGGGAGAGCTTAAGGTTATACTCTGTTGAGTCCCCAAGCAGTAACTGTCAGCTATGGCCCAAGACCAGAAGGATAGGGGAAAAAAAGAATCTTTGGGCTGGAGAGAGTGCAGCAGCAGTGTGCTTGCCTTGTACAAGGTTGATACGGGGTTGATCCCTAGTACACCAAGGAATCCCCAAGCCCAGCCAGGAGTGATCCCTGAGTGCAGGGCCTAGAATAAGCCCTGAGCACTAATGGGTATGGCCCCAAAACAAAAAAAATTATTGACTTCATAAAAGGAAGGTTATTATTTTAATGCATATTAAATGCATATGTACCATAAATGATGCAATGAAAGATTTGTAATGCACTTTGGTCACAATAAAAATTAATAAAAAAAAAGAAATGGTGCATGTCTTTGAATTCTTAAAATTAAGTTAAATTCATATTACATGTGAACTAATGTTATTATTATATAATATTATATATTAGCAACAATATTTTTAAAAGACTACAACCAAAAAAGGAAAACTTTTTCTTCACTGTAGTGTGAGTTTCTCCTGAGATTCACAGTTAATATTTAGTAATATTTTATTTTTCTCAAATAATCTAGGAAAACATTTTAATTACTGCTACCATAAAGAATGCATTATTAAATTATTTTTAAAGCAATATAACATTTCCTCTATTTTCTTGAAAGTTTTTGCTCATCAGAAAGAATGGGATCATTTTTTATTTTCATTTCTTAGCCAAAATATTTTGAAGCTCTCAGTTAAGACAGTAATTTCTTGAGCAAATAATATTCAAGTGGAAATGTTAAAACTAGTTTAAATAATGAAATATAAAGTTCTAAATAGGAGAATAAAATAGTATGAGTAAAACTGTTTAGTATTTTGGACAAAATTTTATATTTTATGAAGTATTAAGTGGCTTAGAAGTACCTTCATCCAAACATTATTTAACAATGTTTAGAAAATATGTGTAGCATTTATTTGGAGAGATAAAAGGCTACATTTATTCCTAAACTTTACAGTGTTGTATGCTTTTATTACCTTAAAATATTGAGGATTCCTAACAAGTTAAAATGTATTAGAAAGCAATAAAATTCTTTAAAAAATGTATTAGAAAATATTTTGAAAATCTGACCCGGTATATTTTGTGTATGAATATTTTCAAAGCAAAGGTATTCTCAGCAAAATATTTTTTTCCTGTTCCCTCCCTCCCCTCACGGGATGAGTGGCTGTTTCTGCATTGAAGAGATTTTCCAGAGAGAGTTGTCTCAGCAATATTATTGTCCAATTTTTGTAGTAGGGAGAAGTATATTCATGTATTAAAGTTATAAACAGTGTATTACATTCAGCATGGTAGGCTTAATGTATTATTTAAGGAAAATTCACAGAAAGCTGTAGATTTTCAGCTCCAGTGAAAAGAAGTTGAACACATAAGAACAATAGACTTGTCCAGATTGTCAAAGTGATGAAGGAATGCACCCAACATAATTTAATAAGCTGCATACGATTGTAGCTAAATCCTGTTTCTTCACTTCTAATGTTTTACAGTTTGCAGCCCCTATTTGTGTTACTGTTTGTAAACTTTCAACCACTTTTCAGGTTTATCTGTCTTAACCTGAACTCCCATTAGTTTTATTAGCGTTACTTTATTGCTGTATTAGTATTGCTTTGTTTCTTCCTCTATAAAGAGAAGTAACATTCTTACCACATTGCTATGAGGTTTATGTCCTCATCTGTATAGTGGAACAATAATAATTTTTACCCTTCCTCTCAGCAGCAGGAGGAATGCCACCATCCATTAGGGTTTCCTTTCTCTTGTTCGCCCCTTGGAAATTCAATTCAGAAGAGATGTGTGTTCAGGAAGGGGTTCAGGATAACTTAGCTGATGATTGTATGAAGCAAAAAGGAAGAAGGCCTTCAGATACATCCTTTTGAGAAGTGGTCGATCCCTGACACCCCATAAACCCTCCTTAAGCCCACCAGGAGTGATCCCTGAGCAGAATTCAGGCAAACAATAGTATCGTTGCATGCATAGCAGCAGGGCTGCAAGAGTGAAACTCTTCCTAAATATTTTGGCCTCAAGGACATTATATTCACTTAATGACTATTGAAGGCCCCGGAGATTATAGAGGTAGCCTATAGCAAAAGCTTCTTGGAAATTGAAACTGAGACATTTTTACATTTATATTACATTTAAATAAAAGCCTTTTAGGATTGGTAATGCAAGAAAGTCACCCCTCATAATACCCAGGATTGTTAAAAAAAAATAACTATTTTTCAAGAAAAGAGGAAATTCTGATTTTGCTTCAAATTAGGTTAGAGTGAACACATTATCTGATACTGTAGAAGTTACTGAGTTCTCATATTTCTCACATTCCTTTTCTTATTTTTTATTGACTGGGTTAAGGTAATAAATAGAAAGTTGGCAAACAATGAGTCAGAGCTATAGTACAGAGAGTACGGCACGTGCCTTGCTTATGGTTAATGTGGGGTAAATCCTTTGAACCCTCAACCCTTGCTAGGAGTGACCCCTGAGTGCAGAGCTAGGAGAAAATCATGAACACTGTGTGTGCCAACCCTCCCCCAAAGTTGGAAAACATGTATTTTTTGGGGGGTGATAGACTATGCTTGGAAATGTTCAGGGCCTCCTTTCTACTGGGTATTTGGGGGTTACTTTAAAGTAAAGTTCTTGGAGGACTGATTATGCCAAGGAATTAACCTAGGCCTCCAACTTGTTACCTCTGTGCTTTGAACTATCTCCACAGTTCCCATATTTTAAAGTCTTTTTCAGTTAAATATAGCTATTTTACTTTAGTACTTCAGTAAACCTGAGAAGGCATAATTTTTTGAAGTCTGTATTAATATCCAAGCTAAAAATAGGGCAATGAAATTTTGGTCCCGAGCATGATTATGTAGCACCAGGCATTGGTCACTTGGAGAATATTGATTTACTGAGCTATATAAGTCTTCTAAATGTTGACCTGTTTAATTTTATGACATACAATATACCCTGGCCCATATATTAAAATTTGTCTTTAATGATTAGAAAGTAATCAAGCTCACAGTGCCTGTTAAAATAGGCTCCAAATTACAATCTTTTGCTTAAAGAATAGCAAAACACCTCTTATTTTATCACTGCCAGCAAATATAGTCAATTCCCTAAAAGTGACAGGTGGACTTGATTCATTTTTGAGAAAATATCTGCAAAATACCCAGTTGTAATAGTTTCTGTCACTTGTTCTTTCAAGTAAAAGTGCTGCCTTATGAAAAAGTCAGCTTAAATCAGGTTGCAGTACAATAGCACAAAGTACATTTCCTTTGGAGTACAGCAGAAATGCTACATATTTTCTTATTTTATTCACTCAGTCTAGATTTATTGAGATTAATAATTTTTACTCATCAAGGAAAGTCAAATTCAAAGCCAGACTTTTTTTTTATGTTATTTTGCAAGTACTTGGCAGTGAAGAGGTAAAGAATTACTAATAGTTTGGTACAGCTATTGTGTGTTTTATTGAAGTTCTAGCCTTTTTAGCTACTTTTCCTTTTGTACCATGATTGGTACTATTAAAAAACTATGCAAAAAGTTATGACATCCTAGAAATACTGTGAAAATCATTTAGTTAGTGGGTGTTGTCATGGATTCTCTAGCCCATGGGAACTAGTACTTAAAATTGTTAATTTTAAAAAACCAACTCTATGAAAATATAACTAAAGATAATAAACACAATTTTAACAGTACAATTTAATTATAAGTAAAGTGTGCATTAATTTAGTCACCATCCTAATCAACATAGTGACTATTTCGATAACCATAAAGGCTCCCCATGCACTTTGTGGTCGATCCCCACTTCTCTTCCTTCCTTCCTTCCTTCCTTCCTTCCTTCCTTCCTTCCTTCCTTCCTTCCTTCCTTCCTTCCTTCCTTCCTTCCTTCCTTCCTTCCTTCCTTCCTTCCTTCCTTCCTTCCTTCCTTCCTTCCTTCCTTCCTTCCTTCCTTCCTTCCTTCCTTCCTTCCTTCCTTCCAACATCCTCCCTCTCTTCCTTCCAACATCCTTCCAAGCTACCCTTCCCAGCCCTTCCCTTCCCCTTCCCCTTCCCCTTCCCCTTCCCTTTCAGTCCCCTTCCCTTCCCTCTTTTATTTTTCTTCCCTTCCTTCCCCTCCCCTCATTCTTTCTTACCCTCCCTTTCTTTTCATTTAGGACTGTTTTGGTTCTGTGCTCAGAAGTGATCCCTGAGTGCATAGCCAGGAGTAACCCTGAGCATCACAGGGTTTGGCCCGAAAAACAAATCAAATAGAAGTGATCCCTGATTGGTGTTTGAGGGACCATATACAGCGTTGGGATCAAAGCATGGTCAGGCAAAAGCAAGGCAAACATACCTTGATTTTCTGAGGCCTTAATTCTTTCTCATTCCTAGAGTTTTATAGTAATATTTTTATTTAGTACATACATTTTCTTTTCTTTTTCTCTCATTTCTTCTTTTATTTTCCCTGCCTCTGGTTTTTGAGACATATCTGGTGTCTTAGAGTTTACTCCTGACTCAGGGATTACTCCTGGCAGTCTTTAGAGGACCTTATGGGATCGGCTACATGGCAAGACAAATATCTTACCTACTCTCCTGTCTCTCTTGACTCAACAAGTGCATTTTTCTACTTGATTTCTTTAATACAGTTTAACAATCTTCAGATATATCAATATTTTATTTCATTTTTTGGTTTTGGGCAACATCCGATGACACTCAGGGGTTACTCGTGGCTATGTGCTCAGAAATCGCTCCTGGCTTGGGGGACCATATGGAACACAGGAATCGAACCAAGGTCCATTCTGAATAGGCCACATGCAAGGCAAACACACTACCACTGTTTTGATTAAACACTGTGGCCTCAAAATTGTTCATGATTGAGTTTGAGTCATACAATGTATACCATCCATCACCAGTACACATTTCCTGTCACTGATGTCACCAGTTCTCCTCCCCACCCTCTGGAGCAGACTTTTTACTTCTCTCTCTCTCTCTCTCTCTCTCTCTCTCTCTCTCTCTCTCTCTCTCTCTCTCTCTCTCTCTCTCTCTCTCTCTCTTTCTTTCTTTCTCTCTCTCTCTCCCCTTTCTCTTCCCTCCTTTTAGACACTGTGGTTTGCATTCTTAAGAAGGGATACCATGCATATCACTTTATTCTCTTTTAGCACCCAGTTCTTGTCCAGAGTGGTAAGTTCCAACTATCATTGTCCTAGAGGGTCCTTCTCTACTCAAACTGCACTCTTCTCTCTTTGTGGGAAGCTTCCTACCATGGACACATGTGTCAGTATTATTAAATAGAATATCAGTTCAATTCTTTATTTTTGCTGAGTTGTATACTAAGCCCTTTATGCATATTAATATGCATTAACTTATTTCTCTATAATAAGTATTTTAAATACTTCTCCATAAGTATTTTAAATATTTTCATTAGACAATAACAAATGATTTTCCAACTGAATTTTGCATGCAGAAGGATGGTGGTTTGAATCCCAGCATCCCATATGGTCCCCCAAGCCTGCCAGGAGCGATTTTAGAGCCAAGATTCAGGAGTGACCCCTGAGCGCCGCTGGGTGTGACCCCCCCAAAAAAAGCCTGAACCAGTCTTTATATCTACCAGCAATGAATGAGATTCTCTTTTTCCCCATATACATACCATCATTAATTATTCTTTTCAATGTGTGCTAGTCTCTTTGGTGTGAGATGATATCTCATTGTTGTTTTGATTTGTATCTCTGATGATTGTTGATGTGGAACATTTTTTTATGTGCCTGTTTCTTCTTTGAGAAAATGTCTATCTTTTCTACCCATTTTTTGATAGGGTTGGTATTTGTTCTTGCTAAGTTATACTAGTGTCTTATATACACCTTAGATATTAACTCCTTACATAAGAATGTTTGGTGAACACTTTCTCCATGGATTGTAGGGATTAATATCATTAAATTGCCAATACTCTTCAAAGTATTTTACAGATTCAATGCAAACTCTATAAGGTTACCTATAATATTTTTCAAAGAAATAGATCAAACACTCTTGAAATTCATATGGGACAACCCCTCCAGTTCCCCTTCCACACACCCCTAAATAGCTAATGAAATTCCTGGGCAAAAGAAGATAGGAGGCATCACTTTCCCCAACTTCAACCTGTACTATAATTGTTCATAATTAAAATGACATGGTGTTGGAATAAAGACAGAGCCTCAGATTGGTGGAATAGAAGTGAATATTCAGAGACAGAGCCTCAGGTATATGATCAGTTAATTTCAATAAAAGAACAAAAGATATGAAAAAATATGAACTGGAGCAAGGTAAATTCTCCAAGTGGTGCATGGAAAACTGTTTAACTATATGCTAATAAATGAACTCAGACTTTTTTTTTAACTCTGTTCACTAAAATCAAATCTAAAATAGATTAAAGACCTTGATATTAGACCTGAAATTATAAAGTACATAGAGGAAAACATAGGTAGAACATTCAATAACATTGAAGCTAAAGGCTTCTTCCAGAATAAAACACCACTGCCCAAGTAAGTAGAAGCAAAGATAAACAAATAGAGCTACACTAAATTATCTTCTTATAATGACTTTGTTCAGAAACTTTTCCTAGGTTTAGTATTACAGTCGTGACCTTTCACCAAGAAAAGTGACTCTGATCTCTGGAAATAGAATAAAAATATTGGTTGCATTCAGCACTTGATGCCAACAATTTGCCTTACAGTTATAATTCTAGATTTTCATAACAGATTTGGCTTACTTGTTGAGGAATGTGAGAACAGGACAACTGTGTGATATCTGTAATTTGTAGATTTGTCTTAATTGTATACATTTACAAAGATTAAAATACCTTTTTGCTTATCTTCATACATTACACATACTTTTTCTAAGTATTTTTAAATTATCTTAACTCCCTCAGACCTTAGTATTGTAAAATAAAACTTGAAATGTCATGCCTTCACTTCATTAGTACATGTTACTTATATGGTGGATTCAACAGGAAATATGAGGAGGAAATGAAGAAGATAAAAAATTTTTAGAATGATTTTTAGTCTTTGTATAAAGAAGCCCAAGATCCATTCCCTAACAGTGTGTGTTTTATAATAAATTGAAATGTATCAGTGATTATTTGGATTGTCATTTCACAAGCGTGTGATGTGTTCTCAGAAATGTTTTTTCACGCATCCTCTTTAATCGAGAGGCAAAAGTTCAGATAGCAGCTACACAGATTAAGCTTTGCATATTTGATTCTAGGAATACACATTTTCAGCACGGTAGTCATATAATTAAATACACAGCTGCCAAAACTGTTAATGGGAACTGCATGCTTAATTTAGTGTTACTCTGAAAACATTTCCTTTACTGCTCAATACAGTCAATCACAAAATTCATTAAGAAGTGTTCTTATCTACTTTTCATTTTCCAGGTATAAGAGTCTGTGATATTCCATTAAAAATAATGTTCAGTAAATTCAGAAATAAAATATCAACTCTTTAAAGTGCTTTTGGGACAATTTCATTTTTGACTAAGGAAAGGTGGAATAATATGATCATGGCATTTAAATTTTTTTTATGTCCGCAATTACTATGCAAATATTACTGCTACTGCAAAAGACCTTTGTCACGAATGGCTTTGTAATGGAGCGGGGTTATCATACACTGTTTTAAAAGTAGCTGCTCTATGACAGTATTATACACCAGATCTTAAGATAAAATTTGGCGGTCAAATACTGGAGGAAATTCACCCTCCTTTTGTTTTCTAAAGTGGCAGAATTAAAGATGTTTATCCTGATGCCCAAGTGAGTTTATTTGTGTTGGTCCTAGTCATCCCTGCACTGGAGAATATGAAATAATACTGTACGCAGCTTTCTTCTTTCGCTGTCACTAAGATGGTGTCATAATGTTTGGAGATATGCTCTCTAACTGTCAGCATTTGTTACAGCTCAGTGGTGCGCGATAAAGTGCGAGGAGCATTGTCTGTCTGCACTGCTAAGTGTATTAATGCCCTGATAATATTTACCAGGCACGGTGCACTCAAGGTCAAAATAATGAGATACATCTGAAGTTTGGACAATTTGTTCATCAGTAGAGTTCCCATCAGAGCCTACTTCAGTGGTTTTGCTGAAGAGTTCCTCCTTTTGAGACAAACCTCTATTGCAATTTAAGGAAAAGTTTGTCTTGAGGGTCCTTTTATTGTATTTTCAACCATCATCCCATTTCTCAGTTCCTTTTAAAAATAATAATCAAGCTGCTTTTTTTTTTAATTTTGCTGCCTGTGAAGAGGTGACTTGACATTCAGATTTATCTAAAACATGCTTTCCTGATTGTTATCTAGATGATTTGAAAAGTTTTAATTGGTATAAAATGATGTTAAAATAATTGTTGGGGTCGGAGCAATAGTACAGCAGTATAGCGTTTGCCTTGCACATGGCTGAACCCAGGATGGACCTGGGTTTGATCCCGGATGTCCCATATGGTCCCCCAAGCCAGAAGTGATTTCTGAGCCCATTGCCAGGAGTAAGTACTGAGCATCACCTGGTGTGACCCCAAAACAAACAAACAAACAAAAAACCACACACACAAAAAAAACAAAAACAAAAAAATAAAAGAAAAAGAAAAGAATTGTTATATGATTCCACTACTATATTCTATTTATTCAGTAATAATAGCATGCTTATTGTGTCTTGAATTTTACAACATGGTCTCATTGGTAATGTTTACTTTTATCCCAGTTAGAATTTAATACTGGTAGACCTTTAGGAAATACTAGCTCTCTGTTCACATGAGCCATTTAGTTTAGACTAAACTCAAATAGATTGAACTCAAAGCTAGATTTTTTTTCCACTCTATTTCCATGATATTTAATTCTGCTCCATCAGTATTTGTTTATTGTACATACAATCCAAAGACTGCATAGCATCGGTATAAATATTATAGTGTGTTTTTATAGAATAATAAAATTACTGCTCCTGCAATTAAATATTCATTGCTCTGGATTAGCCTTTCTAAATCCTCAGGGTATTTTATCTCACTTCACTTCTCACAAAACTCCAGGAGCTCATTGGTTATGCTGTTCCTCCTTCGTATTATATCCATACTTAAAGCAGATAAAAGATGCCATTCTTTATAAATTTTTATTAATATGGTTGAAACTTTCTTGAGGCAAGCACCTACTTACTATTCATGTTTGCGTGGGATAACTCTATTTTATCAGTTCAATAGGAACCAATGTATGCTATTGATTTTAATAGAAACTTTTAGATGCTATTGTAAAGGTCATGAGAAGAATATGAAAGGACGATTAAGAGTTCAAATTAAAAAAAAAAAAAAGAGTTCAAATCTTTTTTCTTGAGATGGCAGCCAGGTGAATTTTTCTTTTTTTGGAGGACTGCAAGCAGAGTGAGTTTGTAGAAAGCTTGACTCTAAAACCAGCTTTTAAAGTACTCACCCTGCACTGAGAAAAGGGCAGATTTTCAGTTGTTTGTTTCCTGCTGGAGAAGCCTATTCTTTCTTATGTTGTCTTACTGCTCAAAGTTTAGTCTAGAAACTGCTAAGAAATTGTTCCTGGCAGTGTTTGGTGGCTCAAATGAGATGCTAGGGACGGTCGAATCAGCTTCAATCAAGGCAAGGCCTTAATACTATTGCCCTATAAAATTTTTCCAGGTTCTCTGTGCTCTCTCTTGAAATGAGTGGTGTAGGTGCAGTTGGGGGAAGCAAAGGATCAGATAGAATAGGACACCCTCAAAATGAGATAGAAAGAAGTGAAGAGGCCATTTCTATGAACTTGAGCAAAGGCAGAAGGTAGAAAGCCACTTTCTACAGGACCTCAGGAGAGAGACAAGGAGATAAGTTCATCACAAGTAATTGGCCCTTTCCCTGCATACTTCTGTGAAAATAACTGATCACTGGCTTAAATTTGTGAGATGAACAGTAATAAACGGAGGATATGAAATGAATGACAAGAGTAACAGAAGCTTATTCTGCTTTGGTTATGCTGGATAATCTGCTGTGCTTTTAAGAATTATTTTATTTTATTTTTTATTTTTATTTATTTATTTTTTAATAGATTTTTGGTTTCACCCAGCAGCACTCAGGGGTTACTGCCAGCACTACACTCAGAAATCACTCCTGGCAGGCTCAGGGGACCATATGGGTTGCCAGGATTCGAACTACCATCCTTCTGTGTCTAAGGCAAACATCTTACCACTGTGCTATCTTTACAGTCCCTCATTTTATTTTTTAACAACCTTTGTGCTTGTTAAAATTATTATCCCCTCTTCTTTATCAAATTTAAGAGTGTTTCAATTAGCTACCAACCCTTACACAGCTAGGAATGGAAAAACAAGAAACTGGCAAATTTATAGTGTCATTATTCCAGAAATTGTTGTTTTAATTGTGATTTCTGATACACTACATGCAATTTACAAACTTGCAATAAGACCAAATTTGAAAAGAAAGTAGAAGAAATTTAATAAGCAAATGAAAGAAATCAGATTAGGAGAAAATTATTTAAATATAATGGAATTTATATGAATATAAAACATGAAAGACTTCCATTTTCTATTGGTTGCTGGTTTTCTCGAGAAATATAAGCCTCACTAATTTTTTTTTTGCTTTCTTTGAGGACTCATAAAAATTCTATTAGTCACTGTTTATATTTGTTTTTATAAGTATATTACATTTGGTTACAATTAACCTTAAATGCAGTCAGAATTGCATGGCTGCTCAGAGTCTGTTTGAGTTCTAATCTCAGACATATTATCAAATTTCATTACGCCTCCATTTTCTCATCTTTGAACTAAGGGAAATTTCAGTACCTCTAACAGGGAGGGATTGTGAACAGTAAATGAAACATAAATTCCATCATAAAATTTGGAGAGTAATGCTTGTGATCTGGTTAGCACTCAATGTGGTTTACAAGGGTTGTATGTCAAAATGATGGACTCCAAGGTAAATTCTTCTGGTCAAAGTTTAACTAAATATTGCCCATTTTGAATGTATATCTAATCAGCATTCAGACTGACAGATATTTGACTGAGATAGTTTGATTTAAGATGAATATTATGAAAAGAAAGTAAGTAGATTTACATTTGTTTTACAATTTTAAATGTGTAGGCAAATTTATAGTTTAAAGTTACGAATATTCTTCAGCTTTAAATGACTTTTTCATTTTATATTTCATGATACAATGAACTAGTGGAAGAAATGCCTAATACAGTGGAACTGATTAGATTGGACATTTGTATATACCTCTATGGATATTGTTTAATTGTCCATGAGATTGAGTTGTTAAATAAGCAGATTAACATAAGTAACATAAAGAAGTAAATACAACATTGAAAAATATATATTTTTTACAATCCTTGATGGCAGGGTGCATTTTAGACTTGTAAATGCATTCATTTCATTAGAGAAAAATTTAATTTTACTTTTATAAGATTGTTCGGATTCCATTTCATATTATTATGTTTTGGTTAGTCTCAGAGTAAGATTTTTAAAGTTAGTAGTTAGTAAGTTAAGAAGTATAAATTGATAGAATATCTATTATAATATCCATCTTATATATATTGGATTTTATAATTTAATAGGTCTAGAATATGACTTAATTGGTGATATTCAGAAAGGATTTCAGTTTACTGACTTTCATATAAAGTATTTTCCATATTTCCATGCAAATTTTGTAATTATAGAGGAACTAAGTTTGTCACTTAATTTTAAAAAGCACAGTTTTAATAATGTAATTGTGTGATATACTTAACTTCATCAGTTATCATCAAAAACATATACACACAAAAATTTTATTTTATTAATCTGATGTATCTAGATAATTAAATTATCTGTATTTAGAGTAAACTTTATATAAAATGTTACTGATAATATAAAAACCTGCTAACAGGATACCATATTTTCTGGCGTATTAGACGACCTCCTAATTTTACAGTTAAAACATAGGTTTAGGCTGTATAAGACAGAACGTTCCTGTGCTGCAACTGTATATACCACAGTGAGCCAATCACAACAAATAAAGGTTCAATGGTTGTATACTGTAATAGACTTCCTCTCTGAATCTGGCCAATCTGAGCAGGCTTTGTACAGTGTAGCTTCGGGTACAGAACATTGTCTAATTTGCTTGCATAAAAAGCTTGCTTGGATTGGCTGAGTTAGAGAGGCGGTCTGAGCAGCCTTGCAGTGATTGGTGCAGGATCGAGTTGGAAAATTCATTTTGTTGCAATATCCAGATAATTTTCGTTTAGTGGCATATAGAAACGTTTTTCAGGATATACTCGGCATATAAGACGACCCCTGATTTTTGGTTGATTTTTTTTTTTTTCATTTCAAAAGTTGTCTTATACGCTGGAAAATACAGTAGATTCATCAGATCTGCTATTCCACAGGGTTACAAAACACTAAATAGAACTCGGGGGGTAAGTGTTGGGCCACATCCTGTTCTGTTCAGGGATCACTACTGGGGGTGTGCGGGGGACCATATGTGGTGCCAGGGACCAAACCAGGATCAGTACATGCCTTCATACTCCCTATTCCCTGTACTATCTTTTTGGCCCTGAGCTTTTTAAATTTTTCTGGCCAACAAAGAATTCAGTTGACAAGATGTGTAATAATTATAAGGCAAAGGCTTGGGATCAACAGAATGGAGATGAAATGTTATCAGTTTTCGCTTGTTGACATTTGTCCTTGAATTTTAATTTGTTGACCACAGAGTATAAAAGAGAAGAAATGAAAGGTTAAACCTGGAAGTAGTAGCCTCCTGAGTCCTCTAAACTTTGTCTGCCCCCAACCAAGAAAAGCATAAGCTCATTACATTTGGGAATCTGTGCTTATCACATTAAGGGAGAATGCCAAGGTTCTGTGCATCCAGGAGGAAAGGAAGTTGGAATTTCTTCTAGAACACACCCACTATTAAGATGCCTCTAATTACCAACATGATCAGGAATTTAATTTCAATTTGCCCTGGTAGAAGAGGAAGGAAATCTTCCCTCCGGGATGATACCTTCGTCCAGAATTGGAGAATCTCTCCGTGTAGTTTTAAGGAAAATGAGCACAGTGAAAAATTACTAAGCATATAGAAAATAAAATGTGGTGAGAAAGATTCAATATAATGACAGAAATTAAAAACACATGCAGATTTAAACTTGGGAAAGCCATGCAGCACTTGGCAGTGCTGAAAGAAAGAGTTTGACAAGACTCTGGAAATAACTATTTAAAGTAAGCCAACCTATGTAAGATATAAACAAAATAGAACTCATAGAATCAAGACAAGTCATCCACAGTGGTCTGAAGTGCTTTATGGATTGTATTAACTGGAAAGTTTCTGCCTTTTGCTTTGTGATTGATTCAGCCCAGGGGAGAAGGTACCAGAAGTATTTCTAGTGAGAGGAGAGAGAGAGAGATATCAGGGAATTGACTCTTCCATCTGCTTTTTCAGAGACCATTGTCAGTCTGGGTTTTTCTAACAAAGCTACACTCTTAGAGGAGGGCCTCATACAGCTGACAGGTGTCTCTGGAATTCAACTTCTCAGAACTAAAATTGCTGCCCCAGTATTCCTTAGCTAAGAAGAATATTCTCTTCATCACACCTGCTCTTTCTATAAGTTCTTTAAGTAAATATGCTACTGTTGGATTAAGTGACAATCTTTATTTGGCCATACCCTTATTAAGAAGCATATCAAATAAATTTTAAGCAAAGGACAATGGACTTTCTTATATTAGTATTATGTAGAGCTTATGACAAAGCATTCCACTTGGTACAGAAATTAGATCATTTTTATTAGAAATGTAGATCTCTAAGTATATAACCTCTGAACAATTTGAGGGATTAAAAATGGACTAGCATAAAAATGACAAAATTGCCATCTACCAGAGGGAGAAAATCCAGCATAATTTTCTAAGCAGTTGATATGTTGATCTATAAAATCATTAAAGATAGACATATTCTGATAATATAATAAATAATAATCTTAATTGACTTGATACAACCAGAGTCTTAACTCCTGAAACTCAAGAATAAAAGTCAGAAACTTAAGAAATAAGTTCACCTATAACCAACATTTACGAACAAAAATAGATCTGAAAGTATTTTAAAGCATTCATTGCATACTACATTCTATCACATTATTTCAAAAACTCAGAAGTAAAATTTCAAAATATCTAATTTGAAAATGCCAAGAATTTGAAAGAAAAAGTTAAAAAGCAAATAGTGCTTAACAGGCTAAAGAAGAAATTGAAGTAAAATTGGAAAATGCATAGAGTCAAATGATACTGATTATTACTTATCAAAACCCAAGATACTGAAAAATCTATGGGCTTAACTTTTCATAGGAATAAACCCAGCAGGTGGAGATTAATGAGCTGTGTATCTTATATAAGGGGACCAAACAAATAAACCCAAATAATAGAGGGAGGAAAATAATAAGCACCAACAACAAAAATTAAAGAAAGAATCCATAAAGAAAATAAACAAGTCCCATAGTGAGGTTTTTGAAAAGACTAATGAATGAGATTAGGGAGGTTGTTAAAGGAAAGATGCAACTATTGAACGATGGGCTTGAAAAAATAGCCATATAATAAAATACTGTTTATTTTCTCTGATTATCTAGTAATTAAAAGTGATTTCTATTTAGCACAATATGTTTGCACATTTGCTACATTTCCACCAGGGCCACACAACTCATTAGACACAGTTTATACACAAGGCCTCAGGCTCGGGGTATTTTTAGGAGCTTACTAAACTGATCTCACTTTATTTCTTCCAAAATAAGAAAAAAATGATAGAAAAGTGAATTCTGTTCAGATTCTCTCTTTCTCTTTAAATTAATTTTATTAACTTAAATAAACTTAAGGGAGGTTGTGATAGGGGCCACATCAAGTGGGTACTCAGTGCTTACTCTTGGCTCTGTGTTCAGGGATTTTGCCTGGCCATACTCAGAAAACCATATGCAATTCTGGGGATCAAACTGAGTTTGATACCATGCATGACAGGTACTTTTACACCTGTACTATCACGTTGGCCCTGGAATCTGTTTTTGGTGAAAAAATATAGGTTTTTCATGTCTATCATTGTGTTTTTTTCTTTAAAACAAATAAATTTTTATCAGATCCATGAAATTCAAAGTGTTCAGTTCCTACTAAAGTCATAAGCTAGCTGAAGTGATGGTATTGCAGGTAAGACACTGCCTCACATGTAGCTGTTCTTAGCTCAATCCCATAGAGCCCTTGAGCCCTTCAGGAGTGGTTCCTGAGCACCACTGTGATCCAAATGCTCCCTCCCCAGACAAAGTCATGACTTTAGCAGCATCCAATGAAATATTTTAAACACCTCCAGCCTAAGTAAAGATGATGAATGTTGGGGTCGGAGAGATAACATGGAGGCAGGGTGTTTGCCTTGCATTCAGAAGGTTGGTGGTTCGAATCCTGGCATCCCATATGGTCCGAGCCTGCCAGGAGCGATTTCTGAGGCAGGGGTCCTCAAACTTTTTAAACAGGGCCAGTTCACTGTCCTTCAGACTGTTGGAGGGCCAGATTATAGTAAAAACAAAAATTATGAACAAATTTCTATGCACACTGTATATATCTTATTTAGAAGTGAAGAAACAAAATGGGAATAAATACAATATGTGGCCCGCGGGCTGTAGTTTGAGGACACTGTAGAGTAAGGAGTGCTGCCAGGTGTGACCCAACCCCCCAAAAAAGATGATGAATTTTATGTCATTTTATAAACCTATGTTTGGGACTAATTTTCTGGTAGACACTTTTATATTGTAAAGTTAAGCAGCAAATTATTAAGTGGAATCCTATTATATTCCCTTCAGTATTACTCTGTTTTTATTACAAAGTAAATTGTCACTAGAACAAATTTTTCATACAGATTAAATACACCTGTTAAATTTTAGTATTAAGCAATGATGATTTGCTATATTATGAAATAAACAGCCATTAGAAACATGACATGACAGTTGGCTATAAGAGCAGAACTTTAGGAACCTACCACTTTGGAATCTTTCAAAATCATATTCAGAGTCCTTTGGTGACCTAAACTGAAGCTTGATCTGGAATATTTCTAACCAGGTAATCTGCAAGCTAGTAAATCATGATTCCCTCCATCTCTTTTTAGAGTTGCAGATTGCTAACATGACTGCACCACTTTCTGAAGACTCATGTGAAAGTATTTCTAAAATGCTGTCATATACAATAATTATGGAAGAGATATGGAATATCTTTTTATAAACCTAGTTTTTCCTCTTCTCCAAACCCATTTCCTTATCATTGAGTCTGCATCATTTCCAAGATAGATCAGTTGTATCTTCAGAACTTGCCAACAGGGAAACTGAAGAGATAGTGTGGTTGGTAAGCACTTGACTTGCCTGTGTTTAACCTGGGCTTAATCTTTGATACCCCATTTGGCTTGCTGAGCACTGCTAGGCGTGATCCCTGAACACACAGCCAGAAGTAAGTTCTGAGCACCACTGGGTATAAGTGAAAAACAAACACAAATACATAATTTGTAAACAGGGCTACTCCTTAACTCCCTTGATGACATTGCCATGTTTTCAACCAATAATGACTTCAGTTAATACTAAATGAATACCCAGATAGCTAAGTCCTTTGAAATCAAAGGGATTCTTTGTGAATGGGTGTGGAGCTCAGGAAACAAGTTGTGTCCAACACAGAATGCACCTGAAATCTGGGAATAAATTCAACAACAGTAATCATGGAATATATAAGACTGATTTATGTACCACTTTACAGGTGAGGAGACATTGTATTAAATGTGGAAAATATAGGTATCAAGAGATAGTACAGTGAATATGGTGCTGACCCTAGTCCCATCCCTAACACTCCTGATGATCTCTGGAGCAAACCAAGGGTGACCCCTAAACACAGAGCCAGGAGTAAAACCTGAGTTCAGGTCTATGCAGCCCCAAACCACATAAACAACTCAGTAAGTGAGAAAAATATCAGCTTATTTCTAACAGCCAATTTTAATATTTGTTTTTTAAGGCAGCATATGTGAATGACCAGGATTTAGCTAAGCACTAAGTAGCTATGGGGCCAGATAGATAACTCAAGTGATAGAACACATCTGTAGCATAAGAAAAAATCCTTCAGTTGAATCCCAGATGCCATGTGCCCTGTCCCCCAGCACTTCTGAATATAACCCTAAGGGCCCTTGACCACTGCCAGGTGTTGTTCCAATTTAAACAACTCCTATGAGGTGAATTGGAAAATGGAGAATTGTGAATGCAAAATTCTTCACCTGATAGGAATTCTTGAAAATGCCTGAATTTTCTTGTTTGGGAAATTTAACAAATAAAGCAGGGAAAACACAGAGAAGAAAATAATTGTCAGAGGGAAATTTCATTAGTTTTATGGTACATTTACTTGCTGTTTTGATTTTTTAATGAAAAGTCTATCATTATATATGCTTATTGAAAACAGGCAAAATTAGAAAAGTATTATCCTGAAAGCAAAGCAAGTCCAGATATCTTTGTCTTAGAATAATCTCCCACGACTCTCTGGAAATTCCTTTTTAGGCATTGTTCTGTGTCTCTGGATATGAAAATGAGGACTGAACGGAAGGCCAGCAGTCAGGTGGGAAGGGTTATCATTGTACTAAATAACAAAATCCAGCTGAGTTAATTTTAAGAAGTAATTGGCTTTATTAAATCATTCATGAGTCGGGAAGCATTCCATCGAGCAAGGATAGGAGAGATCCACAGCAGTGCAAAATGAGTGGTTTGAAGGCACAGAGGATGAGATAAGGGAACAGGAAATTATTTCTGGGTTATATTCTGGGTCCCTAACATTTAGGGAACAGAAAAAAATGTCTGATTGCACATAATCTTATGCTTCTTTGTGGAAGAGTAAATATTGCCTCTGCTGCTAACCAGAGAATCCCATTCTAACCAATTAAGACCACATTATTTTTGTTTCCTTGTTTTGAGTATGTTTGGTGAGAATAAGGGTGTTTGCCTTGCATTATCCCAATCTGAGTTCAATTCTTGGTGCTGAATATGGTCTGATAGCACATGCACCCAAGAGAAATACTCAAAAACTTTTAGATGTGGCCCCAAACCAAAAGTAAATGTAATTATCTGTTATAAAAATGATAAAATTTAGGGGCTGGAGCTCTTGTATAGTGGGTAAGACCTTGCACGTGGCAGACCTGGTTTCAATACCTGGCACCCCTGATGGTGTCCTGAGCACCACGTGGAGTAATTCCTGAGTGCAGAGCCAGGAGTAAACCCTAGACATTACTGTGGGTGGCCCAAAGATAAAAGAAAGAAAAGGCTAACCTTTACTCTTTTCAGAGCTTTTCCACTGAATGTTGTTTCTTAAAAGTAGCTGTTCATGAAATAATATTTCAAAAAGTGTGTTTGGGGATGGTTCATATTTCTCCCTTACTAAAATATTTTGTTATTTGTATTGACTGTCAAATCACTTCTCTCAAGTAATATTGTATTGTATTGATATGCTAATCATTTATTGGGCTACTAGTGCTGGATACCTATTTGGGTATCAAAATTGTGGCTGGGATAATCTTTGTAATGTTTCTTAATTCCCAACAATTTTCTCAAGAAGAGGATTTGATGCTGAGGGAGAAAGGAATGACTCTGTGTGTTTATATCCTTTTACTTCAATGAACAATGTCTTCACTCTCCCTAGGAAACTTCAGTGTCTCTAAATCATCTTCCCATAAACAGACCCAGTTGCTCCTCTCTTATCCTTGACTATGCACTTCACTTAACTGACCCAACATTTTCTCTGTTACATCCTTGATTCACCTCTTGCAGAGCAAATAGCTCATCAGTAAGAATTCTGGCTGGTGAAGATCACTTCTATGAGATGGGATGCTGCTTCAGCACCACATGCACAGACCTGGCGTTTTACTAGTTCCACGTGGCAGCCTGTTCAAACTGTGCCCAAGTCACACTTGATCTTCACAGTCCAGAAATTTCTCCCCATCCCCTGATGATTTCTCAGGGAAGCATGAGCTCAAGCTAAAATGAGGAAATCTCTTGCAGGAAAAGGAAAATCTGTCCTCATCTCTATTCAGTCTGTCCCCTCCTACGCAGAAATGAAGAATTTCAGGAAGGGCATGAATAGAGATGTGGCATAGGTTTGAGATCTTTGAAGGGAGAGGAAAGGAACTGTGTGGTAAAGAGAGAGAATCCAGGCATCTCCTGAGCAGAGAGAGACAAGGATATATTTCATTTTGAACAGCTGCAAATCCCCAGGTTGGAGAATGTGTGCTAGAGACTAAAAGAAGGGGAAAACACATCTCAGGCAGAGATGTGGAGGACACCTAATTAGGAAACACATGCCTTTGCCTCTGCACACTTAAATATGCAATAACACAAGTAGTCTCTCCTTGCCCAAGTCTGTCACTAGACTGTTTTCCTTGGAGAGAGCTTGGCATTGTTGGTTACTCTCTTCTTTGCTATTCTGAACAAGGATTTTGTTCCAGCTTGGAGCTGCTTGTAGAGGGTTCAACCCTGGCTCTGACCTGTAATTGTGAACCTCAGAAACTTTCAGACTCCACTGATGGGTCCTGTGTAGCAAAAGGCTTTTTGTGCCTTTGGGCTGGTTTGGGTTCCAGAACCCAGTCCATATTTTCCTGATCCTCTTATCTCTGCCTATAACATGGTCATATTATATTTTTGTGATGTTTGTATCAGGTGCTTACCTGAATGGAACAATGCTCAAAGGCAACCAATGCCTTAAATAACTTGAATCTTAATTATTCCTCATGTAATCAAATACATACACATTATTTTAAGTATATAATGATTATGATGAATGAAAAATACAGTATTTAGTTATACATTGTGGAGAGGATGACATGAATTCTCTTCCTATCAATTTATTCAGGGGGAAAAGAAGAGGATCAAGAATAAATACACTGAATAAGTTTTCAGTGGACAAAGCAGCTGAGGTTCATTTGAAATATCTTTAGAGTTAAAAGAAATTTTATTCAATAACTTATTTTGAGGTCTCTGTCTTGTTTGAGCATCTGTCTATTAATTCGTTTTTATTTATTTATTTATTTATTTATTTTGCCACACCTAGTCAAATAGTCATTAAAATAGGCAAAATAGTCGGGGTTATTCCTGACTGCATTCAGAAATCGCTCCTGTTAGGACCCTATGGAATACTGGGACTCTATGGGACCCCATGGGATGCTGGGAATTGAACCAATGTCGACTATGTACATGCAAGACAAATGCCCTATCTGTTGTTCTACTGCTTCAGCCCCTGAGTTAGTTTTTATAATGTTTTAATATGTCTGGCTTGTGTTTGGTGTAGTGTTTTTATTACAAAAAAATTAAAAGTATAGATTTTTAAAAATAATTTTACTTAAAGCATTTTTATAAAGTTATTTATAATTGTGTTTTAGATATACAATATTTTAGCACCATTCCCACCACCAGTGTCAGTCTTTCCACCAATGTTCCCAGAGTTCATCCCATGCGACCCCCTCCCACTCTAGCTAGTCATCAGAACAGGTACCTTTTTAAATTTAATTATTAAAGTTTGGGTCTCGTGATTTTATTGTAGTTGACTCTGTAGTTTGGATCTTTAGTTTGGTCCTTTATTAACACCACCAATGCATTTGATTACCCTTGGCCCTTGAGCCCCACTATCTCATTTTTCTTTCTTCTTCTCTACTCAATTTCTTTCCTTCTCCTCAATATATTCTGGGTTGAAGAGTGCTCTAGAAAACTCATTTAAACCACTGCATTAACTCATGCAGTTATACTAAATACTGTGTATATAAATGATATTCTGTATTTATTCTTCTTTTGGCTTAGTTCTTTTAACATACTATCTCCAGTTCTGTCCACGTTGTAGTGAATTACATGTTTGCATCATTACTTACAGCTGTGTCGTATTCCATTTTATATATGCAACATATCTTCATCATCCACCATCTGTTGTTGGTAGAATCAATCTAGATTGATTCCAACTCTTGGTATTTTGTTTTGTTTTGTTTTTTGGACCATACCCATTTGATGCTCAGGGGTTACTCCTGCTAAGCACTCAGAAATCACCCCTAGCTTGGGGGGACCATATGGGATGCTGGGGTCCTTTCTTGGCTAGCGCTTGCAAGGCAGACACCTTACCTCTAGTGCCACCTCTCCGGCCCCTGATTCCAACTCTTAAGTATTGTTCTTAATGCTGCAATTATTAGTGGTGTACATGCATCTTTTTGAATGACTGTTTTTTCTGTCCTGGGGATAGATAGCCAAAGTGGAATTTCTGACTCAAAGGACAACCTGATTTTGAGTTTATTGAGAACACTCCATACTATTTTCCACAGGGGTTGAACTGGAAAGCATTACCACCAGCAGTGGATGAGAGTTTCATTTTCACCACATCTCCACCATAGATTGTTCCCAGTATTTTTTATATGTACTCTCCTCATTGGTCTAAGATATCTCATTGTTGTAATCGCTTCTCAGCCTTTTGGCTAAGATCAAGTGTAGTATCTATTCTTATCAGTTTAATATCTGATGCGTCCTCTATCCGAGGACATTATATGAAATGGATTTTTGGAGCTGGGAGTTGGAAGAGGAGCTTGCTCCATCCACTCCACGCATCGACCCGGTATTGCAGTACCTCCAGGAATGGTGCACACACACACACACACACACACACACACACACACACACACACACAAAGATATCTCATTGTTGTCTTGATTTGAAATTTCCTAGTGAAAAGTGATGATGAGCATTTTTTTCCTGTGCATGTTGGCCATCTGTTGATCTTTCTCAGAGAGGTGTCTGTTCATTTCCTCTCCCTATTTTGGATGGGATTTTTAAATTTTTCTGGGTTAACCTTTGTGAGTACTTCATATTTTCTAGATATAATATTTAATGTCTTGAGTACAAATATTTGCTCCCACTCAGTTGTATTTTACTGTTAGCCTGTGGTTCTTTTGCCATACAGAAACTTTTTAGCTTGATTTAGTCCCATTTATTCAGATTTGATTCTGTAGCCTTTGACTTTGGTATCTTCTCACTGGATTCCTTTGAGGTCTAGGACTTGGAGTGTTCTATGTTTTTATATTCAGGTCTGATATCAAGGTCATAAGACTATAGTTTTTAATGTAGTCTTATGATGTTTAATGCTCCCAAGATAGATAGCACTTTGGTTTAAGTTGTTTTTAATAAATCTGCTTTTCATATCATTCCTTGTTGATTTTAACAGTGAGCTTGCAAATCAGTTTCTCAGAGAGTACACAAACTGAATTACGTCTAATCTGAAACAAGAATAAGTGTGCTGTCATGGTGGGAAATGGTTTATTATAGATTTATAGATATAATATAAAAGTATTTCTCTAACTCAATTTATGATAGTGTGTGCTTTCCTATGAATATGAGGGGCTCAAACATCTAGTACCTGTTTAAAAATCATTTCCTCATCTAGAAATCACTAAATATGATGTATTAGACATTCTTATTAAGCTTTGTCATGTATAGATTTCCATATCCTGATGTTTAATATTTTAGCCACTACATAATCTCCATATTTCATGTTCTGTTGTTTGAAATATAATTATGCATATATATAAAACAAAATTTTAATGAGTGAAATCTACATAACTTAAAACAACCATTTTGCCTGCTTTTTATAATTTATGTGTATGTGTGTGTTTGTATTTGGTGGAGACCATGTGTTACTCAGAGGACCATGTGTGATCAAACCAGCAACAGCAACATGTGACAAATATGTTGTACTACATCTCCAACCTCAAAGTAACTGTTTTAAAGTATATAATTTATTTTTCCTTAGAGCAGGGGTGACACATATTCCTTGTGGATACAGGATATATTAAGGGGTCCACAGGTAACAATTGTATAAATTGTAGGTCAAAACTAAGGAGTAGGGAGCAATACAGAAGGACAGGGACTGGGCATGCAGAAAAAACAAGAACAATGACTGGTGAATCTTTCCCATGATGCATAACCTATTTTTAAACCTCTTTGTTACCATTTAGCAGTTATTTTTTATTACTATTTTATTATTATTATCATCATCATCATCATCATTATTATTAGTTGGTTTTTGAGCCAGGATATATTCCTGACTTGGTGCTTAGGGATCACTCCTGGCAGGCCTCAGAGGACCAAATGAAGTGCTAGGGATTGAACCTGCATAAGATACCTGTAAGGCAAACACCTTAATATACTATCTCCAGCCTTTTGTTATTTATTACTATTATTATTATTATTATTAACTATTATTTCAACAGTTGTTTCTAACTCTGCATTTCCACTTCTTGGAAACCACCAACTTGAGTGTTATATTTGGGTCGATCCTATGACACATGTCTCATATATTTGTAGACTTGCATGCGTGACTTATTGTGTTGATGTTCTATTTTAGCACAGTCATTTTTATGATTCATTGATGCTGTAAAATCATTACTTCTTTGGGGTTATCACAGTTTGTATTCACCCACTGATGAGCTTTTGAACTGTTTATACATGTTGGCTATTCATACAATATTGTATATATGAACATATGTATTTAAGTAACAATTTTAATATTGGGAATATTTCCTTAGGAATGCAATTTGGGGGTGGTGGTGGTTTTGGGTCATACCCTGCAGCGCTCAGGGGTTACTCCTGGCTCTACACTCAGAAATCGCCCCTGGCAGTCTCGGGGGACCATTTGGGATGCCGGGATTCGAACCACTGACCTTCTGAATGCTAGGCAAACACCTTATCTACATGCTCTCTCTCCGGCCCCTGGAATGCAATTTTTTATTATATTGTCATTCTGTATTTATCTCTGAGAAATTATGGAGATGTTTTCTGCACTTGGAAATTAGCTCTTTTATAGTACCGGTGGCTTGGGTTTTTATACTCTTTAGTCAACACTTTTCCACAGTTTAAATTATAGCTATCCTGGTTCATGTAGTATCTTATAATTTTGATTTGTATCTCTAATGTGTAGTTATTTTGAGTATGATATTATGTACTTCTTGTTAATTTGTCTTCTTTAGAGAAATGCCTATTTGATATTGGACCTTTCTGCGATGTTTAATTTGCAAACTCTTTAGTAATAAATGTGACTTTTCCTTTGCAAATCTTGTTACACACAAAAGTTTCAAATTGTGTTAAAGTCTAATTTTTTTTTTCATTTTGGTTTTTGGGCCAAACCCAGTGACACTCAGGGGTTACCCCTGGCTATGTGCTCAGAAATTGCTTCTGGCTTAGGGGACCATATAGGATGCCAGGTAATGAACCCAAGTCGGCCCAGGGTCAGCCGTGTGCAAGGCAAACGCCCTACCATTGTGCTATTGCACCAGCCCCTAAGTCTAATTTTGATGTTTTTGTTTCTTTATTTTACCATCCATCTGAGAATATATGCCAATAACAAGGTCATCTTTATGTTTTAAAGAACAAAGCTAACTCTAAGTTCCAATTGCTAACCAACTTTATTGTAATTTGCTTAAGGAATGAGGTAGATATTTGAATATTATTTTGTATTCAGATATCTAATTGGTTCAGTACCAAATTGAAGATACTTGTTTCCCTATTGATTGGATGGAGTCTATCATTTTTTGATAGCACCCCCATTGAATACGTGTTTTGTATATGTGTGTGCATATTTATTTCAGGCTTCTCATTTGAAGTCCATTTGGGGAGGGAAGACCCGGTGATGCTCAGGGGGTTACTCCTGGCTATGTGCTCAGAAATCGCTTCTGGCTTGGGGGACCATATAGGATGCTAGGGATTGAACCACGGTCCATCCTAGGCTAGCACAGGCAAGGCAGACCGCTTGCACCATCAATCCAGCTCCTGAAGTCCAATTGCATATCATACTTACCAATATTTCAAGGATAAATAAATAAAAAGGAGCTGATATTGATAATCCTATAATTTCAAATTATCTTATCTTGTAATTTCAATCAGTTCTCAGTTATTAGATGACATAGTAGGCACTATGCTTGGCAAAAAGTGCATAAATAATGTATCATACTTCCCTCAAAAGTGAGCTTATGCCAGGAAGATAATTCAAAGGACTCTCAAATGGCTTGCCTCGGTTTCCATCTCTTAAACCACATGGTCCTGGATACCACTGGGAGTACTTAACTGCAAGTAGACCCTGATGACTAGCAGGTGTGACCCAAAAAATCATCAAAAGGAAATAAAAAGGAATGAGGATGATGTTTAGTGTGGAATCAGTACAAGTAAGCCATCATTTTAGTTAATACCATCTAAGGAGCTATAAATGTAAGGAACATAATAAAAATGCATGAATGTTCATTCATTTTTATGTTTAGTGTAAACTAATCACAAAATATTTGTCCACTTCCCAAGTTTTTTGTTTTCAAGGGTGGGCATGCCAAGGTCACTTTAAAGCACAGAAAGTGCTGTTACTTAGTTAAAGTTACTGAAGAAAATACTAAAATAGGTAACTTGAATGATTCTTTTTTCACTGGAAAAAGAAAACTGTTAGAAGTTGAGAGTTTTTTTAATCAAGTGACTGAGGAAATGAGTTCCCCAGTTGGAACAATATTGGTAGTCTTGCACAAACCAATCTGGAAACAGCAGAACAGGCAAGTAAGTCAAAACTCAGCTTTATTTTGAGGACATCATTGAACTGCTGTTTCAACTAATCCTGAATACTATCCTAATATCCTGTGTGTTCCTTAAATTATTTACTATTTATGATTGTCCAAATAATTAAATGATATCTCTTGAAGATAAATGTTTGGCTTTGCTGAGAATGCTGCTAGAAGTTCGATCAGATAAAACTTCCTGAGATGTTGATATTTGAATTGATTGTTAAATTTAATATTATAATGTCATTTATAACAAGAAACAGTTAGGCACACAAAGGAGGAAAATCGTATTGTAAGCAGTAGTATCTCAAGGGAATTCATGAATTTTAAAGCCTAAACCCTACTTGCAGTGCTATTATAATAAAATGAAAATATAGCTATGGTAGAATAAAATAAATATATCAAAGACACAACATACTGTCATCTATATCACTTATGTATTTCAGTTTTCACATCAACACTTTTAGGAAGATAGGGAAGGTAAGTGAGTGAAAATACAGAGGAAAAACTTAGAAGTGTCAAACTGAACATGATTAAATAAACAAGTAATTGAGTTCATATTTTTATTGATGATATGCCAAAATTATAATGTACCTGGGGAGTTTGAAACCATCAAAGCTAGGTTTATGACATATTTTCACTTGCATCTATTTATTGTGTTAAGCTACATATGAGCAGTGTTTTGCTACCAAATATAGGATGATACCTTCTGAGATGATCAAGATCATATTTTGAAAGGAAAAATGTGAAATTTAGAGTCATTAAGATCCTTGGGCTAAACATTGGGTCATGTTATTCTGACAAAATGCCAATTTGTTTTCCTTAGCCAGAGTGAAGCAAATGCCTCCAACCGTGGCAGATATTGATTCTTCAAATGAGGATGCTTACGACATGACACATTCATTGTCATTTTGATTCAGTTTTGAAATAGTGAGGCCTGGGTGAAATAATAATCGCCTGAGTGTAAACTGATAAAACTGGTGAACTGCCTTACAGTTTTCTCAGTGTAAGGTAATAAATTTTTAGCATAAATTTAGCTTAAATTTTTAGGATCTTTTGAGTCTTAGTATCAACAAAACAGTATTGGTGAAGACTGTAGACTTTGGGGCCAGATTTTGTGTTTGGGTTCAGATAGCAGCTAAGCAAGAGCTGCTTAGATTCTCTGCTTCGGTTTCCTCCTCTTTATTGAAAGAATGCTCATTGAACTTTCTTTTCTTTAAATTCTCTTATGAGAATTTAAAAAGTTTTCTTTGGAAAGTTAACACATCTAGAGTCTACCATAAATTTATCAGTTGATATGTATTATTCTAATGGCTATTTTTTGGATATGCAGTTATTTCAGAGCTGATTCCTTCTGAACAAAGAAGGAATCTAATATGTTCTGTGTCTTTAAGATCAAGGACCAGAAGTTTGTACCGCAATTGGGCCATTTGAGGTCTCTTACTGAATTATATGTGTGAACAACTAGCTGGAGTCCTTGAACTCTATCTCTCTACACACTCATTCTATGTATAGTATAATTACATACCAGGAGACTGTATGAGAAGTAGTCATCAGACATAGAAAATGTTCTCCAAGATGAAAAGTGAGTTTGCCAGTGTTGCAGAGCAAGTTAATTGTTGAACTTGTAGTCTGAATTCTCCTGCTCACTTGACTCCATATTTTCTTGGCCATTTCATTGTAATAAATTAGTCTTTCAAGCCCTCTTTTTCACTGCAATTTTTTTGTTGTTGTTTTGTTTTTTTGGTCACACTGGGCAGTGACCAGGGGTGACTCCTGGCTCTGTACTCAGAAATCACTGCTGGCAGGCTCAGGGGGATCATATGGGATGCCAATGTTCAAACCACCATCCATCTGCGTGCAAGGCAAATATCCTACTGCTGTTCTATCTCTTTGGCCCCTGCACCTCATTCTTAAACGTGCCAGTGGGGAAGCTCTAAACACGCACAGTTTGATGTTTCCCAAAAAAGATTATGAAGATTGAAAGAAGCATTTTCTAAAAATCTTGCAATATAGATGCTTCTGGTCGAGAGAAAGTTTTCCTAAAATATGATGCAGGGAGATTACTTATAAATTATAAGATGCTGATGCTTAGTCTTGTTAATTAGCCTCCTCAAGGACAATGTTTGATGTTTCTCATTAATGTCAGCATTGTGTATCAGGTAAAAATGAAAGCATGCAAATTTAGTTTATATTATTTAGGACTAAGGCTGAGTGCTATAGTAGATACCTAATAATCCAGTGGAATGGATATATTGATCTTCCCCAACACACCCAGACTGGTAATTGGTGAAAGCAGGAAGACAGCTTTTTTTTTTCTCAAGCTCTTACTTGCAAACCTTCTCAAGGTCCATTCACTCATCCCTACTTCTATATGAAAGAGGGAAGGCAGATGAGCCATAGGTCTGTACTAACTTAAGAAGTAATTTTGGTAATGAAAGTTTGAATGGTTGTTTGTTTTGATTCTCACTGTGATACATTTCTGTATTTTTAAATTTTATAAGGACTAAAGCACATTCTTATTCTATAATTTGTAGACTATAAATTTTTCTAGGGAAAAATCCAATAGTTAACAGTGACAAACTTTTGTTCTTGCATTACAATACTTATTTAAAAAATTTTCAAGTAGAATGAATTAACATAGATCCTCAAATGCTCCTATATGTGAGTGTGGCAGATGCATTTCTAAAGTTATATACCTCAAGCATGGGATAATATTTTTTTCTTATTAACTTATTCATCAATAAATTCTTTATGCCCTAGAATAGAAATGATCAAGCATTGATACTGAAGGGCTTTGATACCAATGAGGCTTTAGAAAGTAAGGCTTTTCTACTATATGTGTATGCATATCTCTATACACCTATGCATACATACATGTGTAAGAGTCAGAGATAGCAGTGCTCAGAGCTTATGAGTGGTGGTGCTCTCTGGTAGTTCTTGGGAACCATATGTAGTATGGGGAACAGGGTCAACAGGATTCAAGGCAAGTACCTTGACCCTTGTACTAACTTTTTAGCCCCTTTTCATATTTTCTGTTCTAAGCATGGAAGAAAATCTATAGTCGGCATTTGCTATGGGCAAATATTTTTATTGTAAATAAATCTACCTTTATTATGTTTATTATCCTCAAATTTAATATCATTATCAGAAATACAGATAAGAGAAATAAGTCTTATATGTAGTAACTTGATAATAAATCACTAATGAGCAAAGAATTTCAAAATTAAAATTTGTATCTTTGAAAAAATAATAACTTTAATAATATGTCTTAAATTAGTTAAACTTTTTGTAAACAGTAGTCTACAATTATTATGAACTTTTATTATCTCTGCCAAAATCCTTAATTTTTGTAATGAAACAGATTTTTCTATTCCATGCAACACAGTAACAATTCATTATTGTCTATAATGGGCCTTAAATTCAATCAGCCATACTAAGCACTGACCTTTATCCAACATAGTTCAAAGGAAAGTGATATATGTATTTGGATTTTGATAGTCTTAGATTCTGGTAAAAAGTAGCATATTTATTTCGTACTGGACCAATGACTTTAATTGCCACCAGACAGTAAGCAAATAAGATGTCAAAAGTCTATATAATTTAGTAGTCAATTAAGCCTAATGTAACCTTATTCTACAGAAGCCAAACAATTTGAATAAAATTGTTTGATATTTACTAACACTGTTTAACACAGGAATTCAAGATAAAAATGCATTATTGTAAAACTTTTAAATACTTTTTAATCCACTTATTACATAAAATTAACCATTATGCTCAAGAGTTTTAAGAAGTAGATGCAATTGGCAATATTTTTATGGTTTAGATAATTCTCTTTTTAATTTTAATTTGGTATTAGGACAACATGAGTTACAGGTTAAGTTTCAGGCATACTATGTTCCAGCATCAGTCCCATTATCAGTGTCAACTTTTTTCCACCTGTCTCCTCGGGTTCCTCTCATGATTCTCTCCAGCCCTGTGTCCATTTCTTTGACAAGGTTGACCTCAGAATATAGGAGAGGAGAGAAAGGAAAAGGAATCAAAGGGAGTAGTAAGAAGTGATGGAAGACTCTGGCAGCAGGGCTCATGAGCCTAGGTACATTGGTGGTATTGAGGAGTGGCATAGCTATAAATGTAAACCACAGATTCAACAATGCTGAACATAGAAGATCTAAAACACTACAATCAGACATTAAAAAAATTGACAATTCTAAAAGTTTATGTGTCAGGTATGAAAACTAAATATTTATTAATATTGTTAAGATATCAGCACTTTTCTATTGGTCTCCAGATTCTATACAATCTCAGTCACAATCATAGCTCCCTTTTTCACAGAACATAAAAAAGCTAGTCCTCTAAAATCCACTTAAAATGCCAGAGACACGTAATTAGAAAAATCACATTTGAAAATGAACAAAGTTTGTAAAATATAGTACAAGTATTTTTCAAAAAAGAAGTCAACTATTACTAGTCATACATGATTTATCAATCTAAATATATAGTCATATCTATATTTTCCTACATATTCAATTAAAAACTATTGGAAACAACCAGTACAATATAGTGGAGGTTACAAATTCAGTATTCAAAATCTGATGATTTTTACATTCAAAAAACTATAAGAGAAGTTGATAAGCTTTAAAAACCCCATTTTCAATACTCGTAGCTGCATAAAAATAAAAATAATCAAGTCCTTATAAATCCAGCTTAACAAAAGAGGCAGAAGATTTCTACCTGGAAAGCTGCTAGCTTCTGAGCTGATTTCAATGATTACTTGTGATACAGAAATGATTTATTTGTTCTTTAAGCATCCATTGTGATGTTCGTGTGACATCAACCAATTTTACTTTAACCACTTCACTATACCAAACCCTGACACATTCTCACAAATAAAAGTCACATGTAGCTCTCAGGAGCAGGCAATTTACAGTACAGTTTTACAGGTGAGGACATGAGTATGATCATAAGGTGACTTGTTCAAGGTCACGGAGCTCAAATCTTTCATATACAAATGTTATCCCAAGACTTGTCTACTTTTTATCAGTGTCCAGTCAGTCAGATCTGGATCATATCCCTGTTTAATCACTGAGGATTTTGAAAATGGTAGCTATTAAGAGAAAATATGCATGGAATTTCTTTCACAGTACTGTGAAAATTACCAAAATTCAATTTGGACCAATGTAAGTAATTAATGAATGGTAGTATTTTTTATTCTCACCTGTTTTGGCAGGAATTTTGTGTAATTAAGAGCACTACAAGTAAGTTTGCCTGGAAGCAACCTAGCAGGCAGGATGTGAGTAAACAGCAGTGGTGGATGTAATTATGTGTCCTGATCATTTTTTTTGTATGTGTGTATTAAGAAAAATACTCTCCTTATTCTAGTATGTTTATTCTTGACATTATTTCAAGTGGCCCACTACACCTAAACTGTCTAAAAGTAACAACTCCAAGATTTATAAGCGTAAGAGCACTTTTGACAGTGTTTCTGAATTCCATTTAAAGAATACATGTAATTAGAGATATCATCTGGGATATCAAGATTTTTTTCCTTATTCTTCCAGCCAAATAGATAAGCTGAGTAGTGTATTGTTGTGAGAGTGTGAAGCATATAAGGTTTCCAATCTTGTTTTTCTGTGCTGAGCTTCAGGAGCTGGAATATATCCACAAAGTCATGTCTGTTTATATGTAATATAGACATAAAATAAATGAGAAACTATTGTATATAATTCTATATTTTAATCTATAATAAGAGGAAAAATTCTCTTATGTAAATATATGGTCTGTGACAAAGAAAGCAATCAAGAATAATAGAGTGAAACATTAAAAAATGTCCTTCTTTCTTGTGTCTCATTTATGCAGTTCCCACCCCATTGCTAATGAATTTCCATTAGTTTACCCATATGTCCATCCTTTTAGGTATATGTTATTTATTTGCATGTACAAGAAAACAACAAATGCTTAACAGAGTATTTTTTTAAGTATTTTGACATTTAACTAGACTATATTTTGGTCATAGGCATTAAGATAAAATGTCTGTTCTAATATGAAGTTTCACTGGATTCCTCCCAGAATTCTTGCCACTAGCAGACAGTAATTAAGAAAAGGTTCTAGGTTGTCTAGTATTTCCATTTTGTATATACGCCACAATCTTTGATTTTAGACCAAAGGCACCACAATAGGAGAACTGAGCTACAAAACTAAGTTTTGGGGAGAATGGTTTAGAAGGAGATAAATTATGATCCTTGAGGGAGGGATTATGATGAACTTGGTGCTAGAATTATATACACTGGAAATCATAATTTACAATTTTATAAATCACAAATATGTCAATCAATTGTTTTTAAAAATTAAAAAGAATAGGCTTTGGGGGAGCAGAGAGATAGTACAGTGGCTAGTATATAGTGTTTGCCTTACATTTGACCAATCTGAATTTGACTCCAGCTCCCCACAAATGGTCCTCTGAGACCCACTGGAAATGATCCCTGAGCACAGAGTCAGGCGTAGAGCCTGAGCATTGCATGGTGTGCCCAAAAGTGAACAAACAAACCCAAACAGACTCTGAACTTGGATCCAGTCTTATTTCTCCTACTTGTCAATGGCAGTGATTTGGGGTGGAACTGAGCCCAGAGCTGCTGCTCAACTATTGCTCAACAAGTCCCTCTGTCTTCCTGCTCCCGAACTCCAATGGTGAAGTTAACACAGACACTTTTTAGTTCTTGGCATCTCAAACCAAAATCTGGACTTGAAAGTAGATCACTACTTCAGAATTTTGTCAATCCATTCTATCCCCATTGGGACTTTTCTTCTTTTCAAAATTGTATCAATTAAGCAGATAAGTGTAGGGAAGATAAGAAGATTTTATAAAATGGATTTTCTTTATCAAAAAGTTCTTTAATTAATTTGATTTTCCAAATATGCATAATTTTGACTTCATCTTCTCTTTAAAGAGATGTAAATGATTATATTTTACTTAGTTGTATTTACTCATTGGTCCGTTAGCTATAACCAACAATTCTGAGAGACTAAACTTTGCTTTGTGCTCAGCGATCACTCCTGGCAGTGTTTTGAGGCCCAGATGGTACTGGAAATAGACCTAGTCATCTTGCAGTACTCCACTCACTGAAGTCTCTCTTCAGCCCATAAATTCCTTGTCTCTCAGTGTTTGGGCCCCATCTATTGGTAGAAGTGGTTATTTCAAGCTCAGAGCTTGCAGGTGGCTCTCAGTGATACTCAGGGGACCATGCAGTGCCAGCATGAAGCCCAGATTGCAGGTCTGTGATGTATGTGCTCATCTGGTTGAACTCACTCTCTGGTTCTCAAACTAGTCAATACTTGAAATGTAAGTTCTGAAAGAACTATTGAAGCTTCTGGCCCAGGTTCCAGCCTCAGCACTGCATGTGATTTCTTGAACAATGCCAGGAGTGAGCCCTGAGTACAGAACCAAGAGTAGTAGTCCCGAGCACTTACAGTGTGTTCCAAACCCAAAATCAAAGAGCTTAGAGTTCATCCCAGCAATTACAGTTCAGGAATAAAACCCAAAACAAAAACTTGAAAAAGTATTTATGTTTTCATAGTCATAGCAGCATTATTTCATTCATTAATATATAAGAATACAATACTGAGAGATACCTTGATTAGATGATGAGAAGTATGTATAATATATTATCTAAACATATGTTCAATATTTGCTTTATTTATATATAGTGTCTACATATGCAAAATATCTACATATGCAGTAGCTATACTATAAATACAGTGGAACATTATTTGGCCATAAAAAGTGCAGGGAACTCCTATACTTCACAGCAACTTTCAGGATCTTCAAGGCATTGTGCCAAATGAAATATGTCAAAGAGAGACTACATATGACCTCAACAGAATCCCAAATACCTCAAAAGCACACCCAGGGAGTCACCAAAACCACATGCAGAGGGAAATCCCTTCTCTGACTTAAAAGTGATTACATTTCCCATGTGATGCATTGCCATAGCCTGAAATAGTACTAAGGTACTGTGAAAGGATAGCTTACTTGATGGCAGATAGCCTTTACTCTCTGGCATAGAGACATTAAAGGGCTTTGTTACTCTAGGCATGATCTTGTCCTGCAGCCCCATTAGCAGTTTTTTTGAATATTTGTCTTCACTAAGGGAAGAAGTAACATAATAGTGATTCCCAGGATTCTTCCTCACTTGTTTTAGAGCATCAGTGTGTCAGTCCCCACAGTGAATGGAAAGATTATATCTGCAATGAGAACTTGGTTTGTATGCACCCCTGTTCTCTGCCCCTCCCTCCTTGGGTGACCTTGGGAAAGTCATCTCATCTCTTGGAGCCTGTGTTTACTCATGCACAGATTGAAGTGGTATGACCACTGAAGGTCCTTCCAATGTGAAACCTTGGTAGCAATGGGTGTTACGTAAATTCCGAAAGTTGGTTATTGTCATTTTTGTTTCCTTTATTTGTGGCTTTCATCTAAATGAAATATAATGTCATTATCATTTTAAGTCAATAATCCTCAGTGAAAGAGTCGAAAATTGGTATGTGTATTTATTCATGCCTAGTTAAATTTAACAGCAACATGAAATAAATGATTACCTGTTTGGAAATAATTTCATAATAAGGCCTCTGAAGGTCGTTGGAAATGCTGCACTAATTAATGTTTTATTTCCAGCCTTCCTTAATTATTCTAGCCAGATGGTCCTTTATTTATGTTATTGCTAGTGGTTTCCAGCTGAGGTTGTTTGATTGTTGAAGAAAAATATGTGATGGCACTATAAGATAACTGTAATTGAATTGTTAGGTATGTTAGAGCGTTTAAGCCTTCTGTCCCTGTTCTGTCCACATCTGGGAAATAAGTTTGTTTACAAAGCTCTCTGACACCTCATCTGATGCTTGAGTGAGATTCTGCACTGTACAGAGGGAATTCAAATGGGAGAATGACTCTGCATTTTATTTTGAAAAGAGACACTTGGCAACTCTCTCTGCAAAATTTATTTTATGAATGATTAAAAAGGAATGTTCAAATAAGTACACTTCGAAGGACATGATCTGTGTTCCAATGTCCTAATAACTTCGGGAATAAGCTGTTCCATTAAGGTCAAATTTAAAATTTGTGCAGATTAACCACCATTTAGGCTGCAGTTAAATGGAATTTTTATGGCATAGAACTTCAAAAGTCTAAATGAATTATCAGCTGAATAGATAGGCCAATAAAAGAAACAGACTTAAAGTGGAAGATAAAAGTGATAAAGTGACAGTAAATTAGAAAATGGAACTAAAAGCTCCATTGTTATGAAGAACAACAATAGACCTCCTGAATTATCTGTTTCTTTAGAAAGTATCTCTTCTCCTTTCACTTGTGAGTTTTAGAATTACTAAATAAATTAAATTGCGTTTGAGCTGGAAGTTTCTATCAGCCAAGTTAGGTCGGAAGCCTTATTAACATGGCCACTGGCATCTTAACACTGGACAATTTTCTTCCCAGAGAACGTGATTTCATTATTATAGTGCTTAAGTGGTGCACATGCAAAATAAATCTGTTTCCTGACCTTCTCACAATATGTTCAAAGACGTGTAAACCTCAGTGTGTGCAGAACCGAACCAATTGGATGTTACTGTCCAAGCATCTTGGTAGTTTTGTCGAAAAGCTATTTGTCCATTTCATAGAGCTTGTCTGCCTTGTCTTTGCTTCTGATGATCTATATATCAATAAAATTTTATGGGCCAGTACACAGCTTCCTTTCAATAAAGATAGTGCCTGGATATGATATATTTAATATCTACTTATTATTCATGATTAAACATACTAACTGTGGGAGAGACTTTGGTAATTAAATGGCAAAAGCATTAAGTAACTTCCAATAGAATGCCTATACTTGCAAATCAAGTATTGCAGGTATAGGAAAACTGTGTCTTTTTTTAAAAAGGAAGATGGATGTAGAGGATTGGATTGGTTACATATTTAGAAATCATTTTTCTTTTTCCAATAAAAATTACATGGCCTGCTTAAACCAGCCATTTGAAAAGGACTAAATTCCGTCTTAGAAGAAAGGGGACTTTATGGAGTATTGTTTGGGTATAATATTTTTAACTCTGCATTTCTGTCTTTGAGTTAGCTTATAATGCCCAACTAAATAATTGTTCTTGCTGTTGAATTTTTGGTTCAGTCACTGATACCTCTAATTTATACCCCTGGATAAATGTTATTTTACTTTGTGGTTTTAGGGTCAGACCTGACAGTGGTTAGGTATTCCTCCTGGATCTAAGCTCAGAGATCATTTTTGGCAGGACTCAGGGAACCATATGGGGTGTCTGGGATTAAACAGCTTGTGCCATTCAGGTCATACTTTACTATCTGTTCCTTACCTCTCCCATACATTTTTTTTCTAGCTTATTGGGGCTGCAGATCTAGATAGTTCAGTGTGTTGGTGTGCATGCTTTGCATGTAAAAGTCCAAAGTCAATTTCTGACACCACACAGTCCCCAATATACTGCCAGAAATGATAATTGACTGTGGTCAGGGGTCACTTCTTGTTGTACTGGGGACCATTCACAGTGCTGGCAGTCAAACAAGGATCAGATACATACAAGGCAAGTACCTCACCCCCTGTACTATCTTTCTGGCTTGATCCCTAGTTCTTGCCCCTGGAGAGAGAATAACTCACTTAAGAGGTAAAAAAAATAGGTTAAAGTAACAGAAATTTTATAGGACAAGAGAGGATAGGATAATATACAAAAGGTTTTTACAGAAAATACAAGTAAAGAGAAATAGCCCATTGGCATTGGAACAGGCTTTCCAGAATGTTGGATATACACCCCCAAAACCCAAATCTCCATTGTGCCTGGATTTGTGTTTTATCATCACTTCATTCTTTCATGTTTTCGGGACTTCCCTAAATTTTCCCTCATCTTGATTTACATATGCTTAGTGGGATTCTTCCCATGATTATTTATAGAAAAGCCACCATGATATTTTTGAAGTATAATGCAAAAGAGATGGGCAGAAGTGGGGTGCAAAACCAGACACTTATAACTTGAATGGGCAGGAAGCTCTCAATGCTAGGTGGTCTCATATTCCCTAGCTAGACTCATTGCCTCCTGGGACTCCAAAGTCCCACACCCCAGCTTCTGTTGTTTTCAAGTATTCTCTCTTTTGGGGTTGACATTTGGACAAACTCTGGGCTATTCCCTCAGCAGGCTTGAGCCTTCCCCACCTGTTCATGCTGGACTAACCTGCTTAATCTAACAATTTCACATTTAAGATAGTGAACATCATCCATTATTCTTTTTTTTTTAACATGCCAGGTCTGGGTAACTTTATTCAAGATTTTGACAAAAATTATCCCCACAGGAATATAATAGCTAGAAAAACATTTCAATGAATATGATGAGAGTTCAAATTACAGATACCTAGAACATGCCTACAACTGACCAATAAAGTATGTTCTGGTGTACATTTGCTACTAGGACATCAACAAAACATTTGCCATCAAAATTTTTTGTGAAAATACCTTGTCAGTGCAAGTGAACATGGGCAGATGGCCTACAGATTAGAGGGAGTGCTGAGGGCAATGAGAAAAAAAGTGGAAATAAATATCAGTCATTTATGTTAATTGATAATAAATTGTCATTGAGTTTATTTGAGAGCAAAATAGTGAATTAATATATCCAAAGCCTCGTATATTCCTAAAGTGTCTCTGAATCAGAGCATGCTTTCTGCTTGTATCTTATTTTAAAGATTTATAGAATATAAAAGACAAATATTGGTTAGTAGCAATATTTATGTGTTTGTTTTATTTAACTGACTTCTATTTTATATTCCTAAGCCTTAAAACTATTATAAATATTTTAAACTTTATTGTTATTTTTTTGCTTACAATAGTATTAATAATGGTTTCTCATTGACATTATTCCAACACCACTCCCATCACCAGTGTACCTGCCTCCTCCCATAGACACTACCCTCTCTCCCTCTCACTTGCCTCCCCCAGTTCAATTTTGTGTGTTAGTTTCCCCATTATATTGCCTTTGGATCTTTGTTGTTGCCTCACTGTTTATCTTTAAATCTCACATGTGAGAAAGATCATTCTGTATTGATTCTGTACTTACATTCTGATTGATTTCACTCAGCATTATATCCTCTAGTTTAGAATGGATAATATTTTTGCTATATGTTTTTCTTTTATTTTGATCACATAGATGTTTTCCAAGTATTTTAATTTATAAATCACTTGATAGATTCTTAGAAATTTTATTGCACATATATTTCTCATCGAGTGAATTGGAAAATAATTATTACCAACTAAATTATTGTTTTATGCAATTTCTAGTTAAAACTAATGTATAGGAAAGAAGCTTTTGAATTAAAATACTTAACATAAAAATTTATACTGAATAAAGTAATTCTGTTACTAAAGTGTAAAACACTAAGCCACCACATAATCTAATCAATGTAAGCAGTTAAAACATTTGGCTCATAAATAATACACTTCATTTTTACGATGTTAAATTAAAAGCTTTCACATGTTTTTAGTTTTGAGCAATGATTTGTGACTTTTCAAAAATGTTTTATTGACTCTTTATAAATATGCATTTATCTATTTGACTGTGCAGTAAAATATTCATCTAACATGAACATATTTTGGCATTTTGTCCATTAGTGCCTCCTTGTGGCTTTCAGTATAACATTTTATACATATCAAGCATCAAAGGAAAAGCACTCTGTGTTTTGATCATAGTTATTTCCTTCAAGCCCAGCTTTCACTATGTCCTTTTGTCCTGAATTTTCTTTAAAAGCCTTTCATACCACATTGGCTTTGCTTTGAATGTCACCATAATTTAGGGGTCTTTTTCAGATCGAGTTTCATCCATTACCCCTCTATTTAGAATATTTACTTTCTCCTCAATTGCTTAAATTTGCCTCTATTCCCCAACAATATCAAGGACTCTCGTGGGTCATTCTGCTGTCAGTTTGTCTTTGTCTTGTAGTGGGTCTTTCCAGTCTTCTCAATCTTCAATCAGTGTTGTGTTTCCTTCTTGTCCTGTTGCTGCCATCATTTCCCACCTTATCTGACTTGTCATGTTGCCAATTGTTGACTTACTCATATCTCTCCTATTCCTCAAAGCTTTTTTTATTCAAAGGATGATGATTTTTCAAATAGATGTAAAATTTTATCATTAAAACTGTATAGTATAATAACTACTGCCTACTTGGTACTCAGTCAATAGTTATTTCATAGTATTTGCCCAAGAAAAGGATTTATGAGGTCCACTTTCAGATATACTCCTAAATATGCCTATAATTTAATTTTTCTATTTGTAGCCTTTCTAAGTTTAGAGACTTTGTTTTAAATACTAATAGTAAATATGATGATCTCAGGTTTCTCTTATGAGATAATGAAATACTACTTGTATCTGAAGATGTGTTTGTTAGGAATGAACGCAATCTATACACTCACTATTCCACTAGTTATTGACATTTTGTCAAACTGAACCCTTTTCAGTTATTTGCTCATGGCATTACTAATGTAGGCAGAATGAAAACCTATAGATAAAATATTTCACTTGTTTCTTTTACTTTAAATATCAACATAAAAAGGGCCAGAAAGATAGTATAAAGGTGAATGTGCTTTCCTTGCATGAGGATCGTGGTTTGATCCTTAGCACCACTCCCCAAAGCACAGCAATGACTGATCCCTAAGCACAGAGCTGCATATGACCCCAACACAACCGTAAAATGTTGGTATAGAAAAGTTTGGGGAACTTTATGAAATAAAAATTCAGGGATTAATAATGCATAATCTAAGATGAGTATTTCTATCTAAGGTAGCATTTTTTTCTAAATTATGTAAAATCTTTGGCTTACATGTTGCTTTTTTGAAGCTTACTCTGCACCTTTTGAAAAATTCAACCCACAGATCAGGGAAGATGTTGGACAACAGAAGGTTTTAAATTACTCATTACTCTAATCAACTTGTGTTCTTTCTATTTACCAGTACTTAAAGCTTCAAACAATGAGACAAAGAGAATGAAAGAAATCTCATTTTTCCTGACAGTGAGAATGTTAGTAAGAGGAACAGGAACACATGGAGCCTCTAGATTGAATGCATTTCCTTTTACTTCTAACTTAATATTCTCTTTCTTGTGATTTTTTTGCTTTTGTCTATTGCGTAAAGTCCTCCCCCGGATTCCTCTTTAGACCACCCCTCAGTGTGAAAGAAAGCCGATTTTTATTGCTTCTGCTCGATTTTCTTTGCTTTCTCAAGTGATTTCCATTATGTTAGCGTTAAGTCCTAGACTCCATACCAGGAACACTGGGAATGGCACTTGCGTTGTTTGGTAGTAGTTAGATTATCTGCTGTGCTTACTTTTCTCCACCACCATCAATGGCTCCTATTCATGTGTCTTGTCTTCTCAAGAATTTTCCCCGTGATATTCTATGCCAACACTGCAAATGTTTTATTTTCTTGGTATGGATGTTTATGTTTATGTTTCACTGTATATTCTAAGCAGTTCTAAGACAACTTGGGGGCCACTATAGGTAATAATTGGCCAAGTACTGCTTGAGGGCTACCAAGTTCACCCTGGCAAACCTTAGGTGAACCTATAGTACCAGTAATTGTACCAGAGGTCCCTGAGTCTCAGGTCTGCACTCCAAATCTTTGAGCTCATTGTCTGATCCTATGGCAGGTGCCTTTTAAAGCACCTGTTTATTTGGGGCCTGATCTCTCAGAAAGTCAAGCTTTTATTTATCTGCAGCTCATAAGACTGTTTTTCAATTTTGTCATAAACAAATGTTCCTTTCATTTTAAATTACTAACTCACTCCATTTCAATTACACTCTTTTATTGATCAGCCACAATCATTATAATATCAATACATGCAACATTGACCATAAAACCTCTCAATTCTGCCCATTACATTCCAGAGCAGCTCTTTATTCCAATAATTGTGACAATCCTAGCAGGTACTTAACCTATACTTTCACATAAAATACTTATAGAATGACATTTCTATGATTAGAACTTTTGTTTTGTTTTATTTTGGACAACAACTGACTTTGACCAGGCCTTACTTTTGATTCTAAACTAGGGATCACTTCTGGAGGGCTCAGGGAAGTAGACAGGGTATCAGGGATTCAACTTAAGCTGGCTGCATGCAAGACAAGCTTTACGTCTACTAGCCCTGGACTATCTCTCCATTAACAACTTATTGATGCTCTTTTTTCCCCCCTTATTCCTTATGCCCTAGACTTTCTAACATGACATACTTCGTCAGTTCTCTGGATTAACATATATAATTACTTTTTACTAAACACAATACAGAATGTTACAAGTTTAAATAGAGAAGTCTCTATTATTGATGATTTACATCATGGAGCAATCAGAAAGATGCCTCAGATGGATGCTTCTAGATCACATTCCTAGAAAAGGCTATGTGAAGGATGCTTTGGAAAGGGCAAGTCAGGATTTAGAACAAGAGAAAAAAATGAAGTTGACCAAAAGATAAAAGTACAAAATTCTAACTACATCAATTTGAATAAAGAGATCAGAATAAGAGGTGAATTAGAACAGTGAGATATGAAAAACTAGACGACAAGATAGATTACTCTTCCGAAGTACTTTTGCTCTATGGGAGCAGATAAGGCTATACATTTGGTGAGACCAGTGAAGGCTCAGGATCATGTATTTTTTTATGTCTTTACAGAGGTGAAAACACATGGAACTGTGTATACATATTACTGTTTTATTCTTAAAATCGATGGAAGTGACTGAGGTGGTTTCTTTCTTTGGTGGGAGGGAAGCTTCCCCAAAACTCATCAGGAACCCAGGGGACCTCTGTGGCATTGTTCAGCCAATAATAGGTCCCCCAAATGCAGAACTATTTGGGTCTGCAGTGCCTGAGAATACCAGGGACACACCCAAGAGTGTTGGGGCAAGAGCTTGTTATGGCTAATTTTGAACATACCCTGCGATGGGGAGCATGTTTTTCTGACCATTAAACTGTCTCCTTAGTCCTTTATAAAGATTTAAACAATAAGGGAAACAAGCACTAGTAGGTGGATTAAAAGTTCAAGACAGGAGGGTAACCAATACATTTATATTCATGGGATGTGGAACAGTATCATCACCATCAATTTTTAGTGCTTTTTATTACTAGCCTTAATCTTGAAAGGCAAAAGCTATCCATTTCTTTGTAATCTCAGCATATGAAACTACCTAGGGAATATAGGGCTGTCTATATTTTTATTAGATGAGAAGGAACAATAGCAGCTGGCTAATAGAGTTATTAATTTAACTCAGAACTCTTGACAAATGTTTGCTTTTTTTGTGAAGGGTTTGTGGTTGGGCCACACCCAAAGGTACACCATGTTTAGCTAATCCCAGTTCAGTGCTTGGTGTCCATGTATTTCTGGGACTTGAACTTATGCTTTCTGCACATGAAGAAAGTAATCTAACTTGCTGCACTATCTACCCAGTCCCTGAAATGTTAGCTTTTTATCCCACCTTTAAAAATTATCAAATAGGGTGTCTAGAGGTAGTAAAGGTTATGGGGCATTTGTCTTACACTTAGCCATTCCACATGTAATCCCTTTCATCTCATATGATTCTTCAGACCATCCAGGAGTGTCCCTTAACATATTGGGCCAGGATTGAGGCCCAAGCACTGATATATCTGGAAAAAACCAATGGGCAGAAACAAACAAAAATTGTCAAATGTTTGTTCCTTAGAGATTTTTATCTGGAGAAATATTCTTTTCTTTATATATTTTGAACATTGAATGAATTTTAATAATTTTGAATTAGTAATAAGTGAATAACTTTAATGCTCATTTCATATCTACTACATGTAAAGAATAAAAATGTGAGGAGTCAGTTTAAGCAAAATATTGAATCCTAATAAAATATGTGTGGAAGGACCAAGATTATTTTTACTGATAGATCAGCATACGTGAAAAGATTTTCTAAGTATATAGGCTCCAATCAGAAGAGTAAGGTGGTTATAAGCAGACAGCTTTTGTGCATTTATGGCCTTGTATCTTACCTGTACTTTTTTATTGATTGCCTAATATCAAGAGCTCTAAGTCTGTTTATGTTAGATTAGATTGTATAATAGCCACCTGGTTCTATCAGACCAAAATTTCAAATGCAGTAAGTGATAAGAAATCTGTAATAGAGTAATAATCAATCACGATATGTTCTCTGAGGTATCATTTGATGGCTCAAATAAAGTGAATTTTGTCCAATTATACATGTCACTGTGGGATATTATTTTGGGTAGATTTATTCTGTATGCAGGCTTTTTGCCCTACATTTCTTCCTCAAACTTATTGAATAAACACATGTTCTTAAAATATTTTAAATTTTGAAGATTTTAATAAAATATTTATTTGAAAAAACTTATTTGAGTTTATATGCTTTTCTAATATAGTTCTTATATTTTATTTATTTTATTTAGCTAAAGAACCATGATTTATAAAGCTATTGATGAGTTTTAGGTGTATAATAGTTTAGCAACAATCATACTACTAGTGTCAACTTCCCTCTACTAGTGTTTTATACTGTTCCCCACCTCGTGTCCTATTTCCCTCCTGCCACCTTGACAGGCACATTGCAAAGTTTTTGGGTTGAGGCTTAGGACTCATGTTTTCAGTGTTGTTGAGTCTGTGCTAGATATATGGCTATACCATTCTCCCACACTACCAGTATAACTGAAGCACTGATTGATTCCCTTAATATTCTTTATTACTACTTATTAGTAATAAGTATTACTACTTCTTTTCCTTATCTTCCTTCATCCCTTGATTTATTACCTTCTCTTTCTTCTCCTTCCTAAAATCTGAGATCGAGTGCTCAAAGTATTCCCCCTTTATAACATTAGAATTCCTTGACAAGTTATTCTATACCACAGATCAGTAAGATCGCCCTGTTTCTTTCTTCTTCTGGCTTACTTCACTCAACATATCTTCCAATTTCAACCAGATTACAGCTTGATTTCATTATTCCTTGCAGCTGCATAGTATTCTATTGTGTATGCATATCACAGTTTCATAATCATTTAATCTGTTGTGGACACTTAAATAGATTCCATATTGTAGCTCTAAAGGTATTCATTGAAAAGGACATAGGCACGCTATTATTTGTTTTGTACTTAAAATAGAAAGCTGTTTTGTGTGTTTTGCAAAGTAGACAGGTTTGATTCCAAGTACCAGATGGTTGGTTCTCCTAGTACTTCATGAACAACTTTCAAGCAGATCTCCTGGCTTTGTCCCCAAGGACTGTTGGATATGGCCCCTAAACCAAAACAAACACGCAAACAAATAAATCATTTTAATTTTTAAGGAGAAAGAGAAAAAAAAGTTAGCAAAATCTTGACATGATGAAAATTAGATTGGGTTTAAAACGATATCAAGCTAATGGAAATTAGGTTATATTGAATTCAAAAGAATATCATGTTATACTGGGAAAAATGATCAATACAGTTGATTTGGGGAAGAGGGCTGAGATGGAGGATAATTGGGTTCTTTGTGAGAGAAAGGTAGGTACTGGTCATAGGATATTATGGAATCAGTATTGTATACCACAGAATCTCAAACAATTAAAAAGTTTAATTCAAGGATCACATTAAAATGGAAAATATTAGATAGATAAATGTGTACTGTTTTCTAAAGAGAGATTCACATTTTATCATAATGTAATGAAATTTTAGTATTCTAAATAAATTTAGAATTATTTGAAAAACTGCTTTAGTTGTTGTATTATTAATATATGTACGACCCTACACTGTACTTTATGTACATTATTAAACAATTCTATCCTCTATTACTAACACCACTTACCAATAGGTAAGTTGACGTTCCAAGAGCTTAGATACTTTGTGATGAATATAAGCTAATAACTTGGCTTAAGAATTGATTGAATAAAAAATTTATTTCAGATTGTTTGACAGATTCTATAGGCCTTGATCTCAATGGCACATTGTCTGCATAGAAAGCCAAGGTACATATTATAATCTTGGCAGTGTGTAATATTTGTCTTAGAACTGATGAGTAATGTGTATATGTAATCTACTTCTTTTTACTAATTTATATATTTAAATGCATTAAAATATTCAGTACCCATTATTATGCCTTTAATACCACTAGACATTATGGGGTACAAAATTTTTAGCAAGCTCTCTATGGAATATTCAATCAAGGTTGAGATGTTGGACATATATAAATAAGATGATTGTTGAAATTTATTATCATATTATCATCAAATACAGAAAATTCAAAATTTCACAATGTTTGTGAAAGCCAGTTGGAGTTTGAAGATCCCAAAAGCACATGATTTTGGGGGAGTTCTGTGGAGATGAGAATGAAGCATTAACATGTGTAAAATATTGAATTGATTGTGATACAAAGGATTTATCTGAGTTTTATCCAACTTAGCTAAGATTGAGACCACTGTCAAACTAAATAGAAACCTTATCTCTTCTGGAGGCCCTTTAGCATGTGACCCTTAAATTCCTCAGAAGAAGGCAAGTGGTTTATTTAGAAACCTGGCACCTGCTTGACCCAGATCATTTCCCTACTGCCCTTACCTTATCTGAATTCCATTCCAATACATCTTTGTCACCATTATCGCATGTAAAAGTATAAGCCTTTTGTAAAATGTTGGTTTTAATTGAATCACCATAAACTACAAAATTATAAAGTTCTTCATGATTGATTTTCAAGCATACAGCGTTCCAACACCAATTCCATCATCAATGAAGGAGTTGTCTACTTCCTTCTGTCATTGTCCATTTACCTTTATCATTGTCATAGTGTCATCTACCCTTAATGTCTCACTTTCCATCACCACACAACCACCAATACCAACCTTTTACGAAAGACAAGTTCTTATGCTCCCTGTTTATCTTGTCTTTGGGTGTTAGTTGTTTTATGTTTCCTCATATCCTACATATGAGTGAGATGAATCTGTGGGTCCCTTTCTGACTTATTTCCCTCAGCATGATTTGCCCCTGATCCATCTAGCATGGGTCTTTCTTGATAGCATCCTTTCCTGGTTCCTGTTCCCACTGAACTTCCCTCACTGTTCTCTTTTTCCATGATCCACACTGGAGGAATGATCAAGGAGTTACCAGCTTCTATGACCACCTGACCTAGCATGGTCTGAATCTCTGTGTTTTTCTGTAGTCAGACCCAAAGAGAGTTATGTGCAGGGGTTTCCATGGTAGAGTCCTACTCCCTTCCCTTATGTTCAACATCAACCCAGAACAAAATCATGGCAAAGCAAAGCAGTGAATCATCACACCACTTTAAACTAATATGTCATTTTCTTGCTGTGCATTAGGTAGGCACAATTATAATTTATGAGGATAATATGTAGGTATTTGATAGCTTCTATTTTAATTTTCTGTGAGTAATGCATATATGGAAAGAATATTTTTGTTCAAGAAAGTGAGTCATTCATTTGCTTATTAACTTTTTATGTCCTATCACCCTATATAAGCTTACAGTTTTGAAGCAATTTAATAATTTGCAGTGAAAAAAATCAGACATAAAACAGTTGTACATTTTTCAAGTTATTTTTATCTGTAAGGTTTACAATTACTTCCCCAAAATAGAGAAATTATCATATGAACAATTTGATGCAAAAATTTGTTCTTTCCACATTTCAAGATTTATTTTTAATTGCAGGAGGGAGGGGAACACATTACCCCCCTCTGTTCTACTCCTAGAATTGGAAACCTACTCAATCATCAGTCTTTTCTAAATTCTTTTTATTTACCTCACAGTAATTGTATTCAGCAGTTAAGCCCACAGTATCAAGGTCACCTTGCTCTGTGTCAGGCTAGTCCACTTAACTGTATCTGTATTTAACACCTATCTTATAAAAAATTAAATTCTGCGTTTTTGTCTAGTTAATTTTAAGTCCACAGTAAAATTGGTTCAGCTTAGGAACATTATCCAAGCAATTTAGATATGTGGACTTGGCCGTTTGGCTACTGAATGTGAAGACCAGATGGGGGAAGTGCTAATGGCTTCTAGTTAAGCCAGAGAAAGTAGCTGGAGAAGAAACACAGTGTTTGTCCTGGTGGCCAGAACTGAAGCAAAAGTGACAAAGACTCAACCTGCTGATACTGTGTGTGTCACAGGAAAGATCTGGAGAGATACTGTAGGGGGCAGGATATTTCCTTTTCACATGACTGACCTAGGTATGATTCCTGCCACCCCATATGCTCCATCAATCCCACCACGAGTAGTCCCTGTGCACAGAGCCTAGAGTAAGGCCAGAACACCATGGGGGGGGCATCTAAATAAAGAAATTAAATAAAAATGTGACATTGTGTTTTTTTTTACCTCAATGTTGGAAGGAAAATATACAAGAAACTATTAACATTGTTCTTTTGAGAATAACATGGCCATTTTCTCTTTTAAGCTTTGAATCCATAAGTTTTTATTTTTCATGAAAAAAAAATGAAAAGATGTAACTAGGATACTTAGAGTCTGCTTCTTTTTAACAGTTGTAAGATAATTCATTTCTTGATATTTTTTCCCAGTTTCTTTGTTTTTTTTTTTTTTTTTTTTTTTTGGATTTTGGGCCACACCCGGTGACGCTCAGGGGTTACTCCTGGCTATGCGCTCAGAAGTCACTCCTGGCTTGGGGGACCATATGGGATGTCGGGGGATCGAACCGCGGTCTGTCCTAGGCTAGCACTCTCAAGGCAGACACTTTACCTCTAGCGCCACCACGCCGGCCCCCAGTTTCTTTGTTGTAGTCAGTGGTTACAGTGACCAGGGCAATACTGGTTTAGTTGTGGTGATCCTCCATTGGCTGTGGTGCTCCTAGAAGGTCACACACTAGCCAGGATATTTCAGAGGCAATACTTTCATGGAGGAGGGAGATGTCCCAGAGAACAGTGTCACCAGGACCTCATATAGGCCTCACTGGGCTTTGAACTCCTGGCCTCATGCATGTAAGGCAGATGATCTGCTCTGATCACTTCCCTTCCACTTCTAAAGTCTCATGACCTACTATCTCCAGATTTAAGAATCAGAGTCCAGTGCCACTAGTGCCATTTGGCTATTCTCTGAGTTGCCAAATACTTTTAGAAGAGGTCAGAAAGAAGTAAGCTTTGCAACATAGTGATTTACTAACATGGTACTCTACCAGAGTGAAATCAGCAGTACTTTTTGTGAATCTAAGTTATATATTTTGAGAGAGAGAGAGAGAGTGAAAAGATATGTAATATTTTTCCTTTCAGACCTAGTCATCAATGGTTGGTGGGGATAGTTTGACTAGAGGAGATGTTTGGGAATATTGGGTTACAGCTTTGATTATCATGTTACTGACATGGTGAGAAACATGTCCACTTATAGGGGAGAGGTTTGGATCACAACCAGCAGTGCTCAGGTGCTATTCTTGGCTCTGTGCTAAGAGTTCTGGTGTTTATAACACCTTTTGGTGTCCTGGTGACCAAATGAGGTGCCGGGCATTTGAACCAGGGTTGGCTGAAAGACAGGCAAATGGTGTACCTACTCTATTATTCCTAATGCCAAATAATCATTTTATTTTACCGTGTAATCATTTTATTAAATTTCCTCCAAATATCTATTGAAAAGAATGTCTTCCCCTTTTGTTTTAGACTATTTATTTAATATATATATAGTACTTCAAATTGAAAGGATATTTAATTTTCTTTTCTAACTTTCTTTTTAGCAAAATATTTAAGAATTTCCTCTGCTCAGATACTTCCAAATTTTTTAAACTTTTTACATCAAGAATTATCCTGTTTTAGGTTAAATATTTAATACCTGGATTTTTTCAACCGCCTGTCCTTGGAGTTCTATCAATCTGAAGGTATGAAACAGATAGAAAACCACTAGTTCAATATATCCAAACTTCTCAAATCTCATTATGTGGCAATTTCTATAAATTGTACTGACAGGGCCATCACTTTCTAATTGCCCAGTTAATTCTCACTTCCATTTTATTGTCAGTGGCATTGAAAGGTCTGCTGTTGTTTCTGGTTCTGTACACCTTACATTTGTAGCATGGACATTTTTCTGGTATTTCTCTTTAGTCTACATACAATGGAATCTGTATCCTTGACCATTTTCATCAATATTTCTTCTGCTTTGTTATTTTCTGGTTTATTCAATGCATTTCTGTTGAAATACCAGAAGTTTATTTTGTTTTATTTTTTTGTGTTTTGTGGTCACACCCGGTGACTCTCAGGGGTTACTCCTAACTATGCGCTCAGAAATTGCTCTTAACTTGGGGGACCATATGGGACTCCGTCCTAGGCTAGTGCCGGCAAGGCAGACACCTTACACCTTACCACTCCATGCCACCACTTGGCTTTTAAGAAAGCAGAAAAGTTAAAGCCAAATTCCAGTGCTTCACTCAGAAATACTGATTTATTGCTATTACTGTTTTTTAAGAGTTCAATGAAAGAAATTTGTGTTCACAAAAGAAAATGGATGTCTCTCTAAATTTACCTAAAATGCATTTTTTTCTTTCTTTTTTTAAATATAAATCTTTATTTAAGCACCGTGATTACAAACATGTTTGTAGTTGGGTTTCAGTTATAAATAGAACACCCCCATCACCAGTGCAACATTCCCATCACCAATGCCCCACTCTTCCCCAACCTCTGTCTATATTCAAGACAGGCAATCTACTTCTCTCATTCTTAAGCATTGTCATGTTAGTTGTTAGTGTAGTTATTTCCCTAACAGAGTTCACCACTCTTTGTGGTGAGCTTCAAATTATGAGCCAGGCCTTCCAGCCCTTCCAGTTCTTAACTCTGTTGTCTCTGAACTTTCTTACAGTAATGTCTTTAATTTTTCTTTAAACCCATAGGTGAGTGAGACTATTCTGTGTCTATGTCTCTACCTCTGACTTATTTCACTTAATTAATGCATTTTAAATGATAATAATATCATTGTGGATGATAATATGTTGCTTTAAAATGTTTTTTAAATGAAAAAGTATTTGATAACCTGAAAGCAAATCAGTATCTTGAAATTTAAAAATATATTTTTATTGAACTATTTCATCAGCATACCATATCATTCACAATTTGAATTTTATTTCTTATTTATATTGCTGTAGAATGTAATAGTTGGAAATACATTTAGGAAATGGAATATAGCAACATAACTTGTTAATATATTTTTAATATAATACAAATTGAAGCTAGAGTAGATGTAGATAGAATGATAGATAGACAGCATCCCTTTGGTGCACTTGTAAGATGTTTCATGACTTAGAGTAAATGCTAAGTTTGTAACGGATGTAACTTTTTAACTAACATTCTGTATTTAGCTTAATTATGTTACTGAAATATTCTTATTATGTGAACTACAATACATTTTTGTTGTTTGTTAGGTTGTACTCAGGGCTTGCTACTAGCTCTCTGCTCATTGATCACTCCTGGTTGGCTTGGCGGACCATAAAAGGTGTCAGGGATTGAATTCAGGCCAGCTGCATGCAAGGCAAGCTCCCTACCCACTATACTACCACTGTGGCCCTACAGTGATTTTTTAATTGACATAATTCAAGAACAAGAATTATCCTACAAAACATTATTTTGTAACAATGGGCCTGACATTCTTCCAGGTGATAAGTTATTTATATGTTCATGGAACACAAAAAATGTCACTGATCCATCAAATAAAAATGGTATCACACTAGGAAGATTTTTATTGAATGCCTTTTTTTTCCCTCCCTTCAGCACTGGTAAAATTTCAGGTATTTAGATCCCACTTAGAATTTTGTTTCTGAAGTTCATATATACATTGTTCTGTTTTTCAAATGAATTCTCAGCTGAATATAAAAACTGAGAAAAAGAAGAGGTGTGATTACTTAGAAGTGTTTTAACAGTTCTCCAATTTCATAACTTGTCGTTTACTTTTTCTTTGATTTGGAAATATGTTATCCTCTTGAAAGTTTTCACATTTGATGTAGACAAAAATAGACTCATTTGAAGGATATTATACTACCCCAGTGGTAAAGAATTCAGACTCTGAAACCAGGACCACCTGGGTTTTTAATCCTAGCTAGAGCCCTAAGTTACTTTAAACTTTATTCACGTTACATTCCTTTCCTGGAGTTCCATTTCTTTATATTTAAATTTGAGATTATGTTCATCTAATTGTAAATAATTCTCAAAGTTATTAAGATTATTGTTGTTGAGGATTAAGAGTTTCTATGTGGCGCCAGAGCAATAGTATAATAGGTAGGAAGTGCTCTTGTCCTGCACACTGCTGATTCGGTTTCCTAGCAGCCCATATGGTCACGAGCCCCACTCTGAGTAAGCCCTGAGCACAGAGCCAGAAGTAAAACCTAAGCACTTCTAGGTGTGGTTCCAAAACAAACAAATAATTTATGCAGTGTTTAAAATTGTGATTGTCAGCAAATTCTGTATTGACTTTCATTATGTATTGAATGAATGTACATTTACTCCAGTTATTGATCATATTAGGTTCCAATCATTGTTCTAGTTTCCTTTGTTTTAATTTTCTTACAGTGAAAAAATATGTCTCTAAATTTCTTTACCATAATTTTATATATTAAGGTGTAGTTTTTGTAAACAAATATTCCATAGCATTTTATGGGTATGCTTAATATTGGGGATTTAAATCAAATTATGAGAAATTGCTTTCATTCTCTAGACTCTGTCTTAACCAGAGAAAGCAAACCTTATTGCTAAGCAAATAATCTATTCATAATCATTACATTTTGTGGGAGACATCTATATTTATGTTTAAAGCATGTAATGTTTGATACTTTTCTGACTGATCTTGTTAGAGAGTTAACTTTGTTATTTGCTACTATAAACTATATATTTTCATAAGAGGGAGAGATTACCTCTGAGTTTCTTGGGTCAAACAATTAAGCATGGAAAAGTCAGTAGTTGAAGAGAAAAGAGAACCCCTGAATGCTGGCCCAGATTGTCTCATTATTTACTGAAATTATTCTTACTTCTTTGTCTTCTGTTTTTTTTTGTTATTGTTGTTTAACTCTTGTTATTGTAAAAATAAACCATGAGATGGTCAGAGAGATAATACAACAGGTAAGGTGCTTGCAGTGGCCATCATTACCCAGGTTCAATCCCAGGGTGGTGTTCACACCACCAACAGTGATCCTGAAGCACAGAGCCAGGAGTAAGTCCTGAGCACCACCAGTAGAGCCTGAAAACAAAAATAAAGTCAGGTTTGAGAATCCATGCATAATATTTAGGTACTGAAAATGTTTACCAGTAGAAAACGCATGGTTATTTTGCTTTGTCAGAAATAACTCTACCTTTTCAGTGCTGAAAAGTAAAGAATTAAACTTTTTATTATGTATCATGGAATGAGATTCGGACACTGCCGAACAAGCTGATGTTCAAGGTCAGAGAAAGAGCCAATTATGATTTCCCGCTAGTTTTGAGAACAGGGCAGTGACTCTCAGGATTGGGTGAAGGTTAACAGAGTCTGCAGTTGGCAGGAGTGATATCAACTGATTCCTGAGCTAAATTAAAGAGCAGATTGGTGCCCAGAGAGGTGGCGCTAGAGGTAATGCATCTGCCTTGAGTGTGCTAGCCTAGGATGGACCGCCTTTCGATCCCCTGGTGTCCCATATGGTTCCCCCCTCAAGCCAGGGGGGATTTCTGAGCGCATAGCCAGGAGTAATCCCTGAGCGGCAAACGGATGTGCCCCCCCCCAAAAAAAAAGAGCAGATTGGTGATGTCCTAAAGATTTCCAAGCTTTTCTTTTGAAAAAATATCTACCAAATATTTTTCTAAGGATTATTATTTTGTTATGGTTTTGTTTTGGGACCACGTCAGCTGTGTTTAGGACTTATTCCTGACTGTGTATTAGGGATCATTTCAGTCAAACCTGGGACTTAAAGGGAATTGGCGTTAGGCAAAAATCAAATGTCTTACCTCTTTCACTTTTTCCCTTCCCCTTTCTTAAGGATTTTTCATAGATAATCTAATGCACAAATTTCCATTGTTTCTCCATTTGTTCTTGCACTTCTTGGTAAAGCTACTACTGATCTTAGAGAATAGCTTAAGTAAAGTACAATCTTGAGAGCAAATAATGTCTATAAGATAAATAATGGTCAATTACTTGAGTATCTCTATATAATACATATATGCATTATTTTAAGAACTTTTTGTTTTATAATTTACAAAGATGATCCATATTATGCAATTCTTTTATTGTAGTTGACAGAAGACAGATATCAAGAAAGTATCTTCTCTTTTCAAAGCTATCCAAAAAAATCTGTATATTACCAACTTAAGATAGCACTGGTGATATTGTAGGAGGGATGATGGGGGCACGCACAGACAAATAGACAGAAAGACCAAGGACTCAACGGGGTGGGGAGGGAGAGAGAGAGAGAGAGAGAGAGACAGAGACAGAGAGACAGAGAGAGACAGAGAGAGACAGAGAGACAGAGACAGAGAGATAGAGAGAGACAGACAGAGACAGACAGAGACAGAGACAGACAAAGAGACAGAGAGAGACAGAGAGAGAAATTGGGAAGTTTCCTGAGGATGTGGCACTTTGGGAAAAGAGGTTCAGGAAGATGATTAATTCTGTTAGCAATGTAACCTTCTCATCTTATCCTATCATTTAACTTCAATAATTCAATAAGATACCATCACTTAACTTTTAATAATTTACTCTGAGGATGTGGGTTTGATTTATGAGTACTGGAGTTTTTTTGGGTTTGGGTTTTACACTCAACATAAAGCTGGAAATCAAGATGGCCCAAAGAATTTCACATGGCTGCACATGGCAGAGAAAGGTCACGAGAAAATAAAGTGAGCTGACTCCAATGAAAAAGATATGAAGCTAAGCTAAAATGAAAAACAGGCATGATATCATTATATTTATACATGCTACTTACTTTTATGTACAATTTTGGAATGGCAAATATTATTGGTCACCTCTAAAGGAGTTATAGTTGAGAAATTTTTAAAGTAATACAATGTAAGTAATGCACTGTGCTTCTGCTAACACCATATAGAGATGCCAGTGCCAGGAATTATTGTAAGTGTTCTTCTACAGATTAAATTCTATTGTTTAGACACATGAGATATGTTAATATTCTATTTTAAGGTATGAGACCAAGAGGCAAAGATATACCCATCTCACAGCACTGAAAAATTGCAGAGCTAGAAGTTCATTCAGATTTGCTCGTAAGCCTGTTCTCATTCCAACTTCTATTCCTTTGGAAAGAGTATAGCTTATTTGAGGAATTACTTATAGAGGCTTATCCGATTCTATATTTGTAGTCTTATAAATTGAGTCTCAAATTATAGCACTTTAGAATATGGTGCATAGAAAGTGGAACATATTTGGACTGGTACAAAGAAAATGATTAAGAGTATAAAAATAACCCAAAGCAATAGTATTAATTTGAGCAAAATTTAGCTGAAACATTGAGAAGTTCAGAATATAAGCTTCTTAGATTTTTTCCAAGCAGTAACCTTTTCCTATTGCAGAAAGCATTTATTGTATGTAAGTCACTGATTACCAAAATAATGTAATCATTAGTTATTAATGTCTACAGTGTATTGCATTAGTTACATTGGTGAGTTTTTATATTAATTAATTTTGATAGTTTTCTTATCACAGGAGAGGAAAAATAAGATAAGAAAGAAATCCCTTCCGAATCTTCATACATGTTAAAATTTTGTGTTCATAGCATAAGTAGTCAGCTCTTAGTGGTTGTGATGCATCAGTATTTTTTGTCTTTTTTTATATTATAGAGAATCAACCAGCCATTCAGTTCACAATTAAGTACTGCCACTTTTTCACTGTCCATCCTCCTCAGATTTGCTAATTTGCTAAAAGCTGAATTGTCTGACTGGGAGTATACCATGATAAAACCTTCATATTCATGAAAAGGCAGGCCAGGCCATAATATTTCCAGTGTTTGTTTGCTAGCACTGAGTAAATAATATGGATATCAAGATGCTCAAAAGATGTTTGGGAGAGCACTGTTGAAGGAAGAGTTTAGGATATTTATGAAGCCTGGGCAGATAGGACACTTGTCATGCAGGTGGCAAAGTTGGATTCTATCCCAGCACCCAATATGGTCCCGTAAATTCAGAGCCAGAAATAATCCCTGAGCATTGCTGAGTGCAGTACAAAGATAAGAGTTTAGGGTTTTTTTCTTTGAGACAATAGATTTAATCTTGAGTGCTTGTAATAACCTTAGCTTTGAATGAAATAAAAGAAAAATCTCACCTAGTTTATGATGTAGATGATTAAAAAATTATAAGGGCCTCCCCATGGTGCTTGGGGGCTCTGTGATCACCCCCGAGATATTCCTGAAGCTGTGTTTTTTGACAATGGCAGTGTGGTACTACTAATGACTGCAGAGCTACACTCACACTCAGTTTGCACATGTAGTGTGCAATAAGCTCTCTTCATTGTTCATTATTCCATTTTTCTAAATTTCTTATTTATTATATTTGGTGGAAATACAAACATTAACAAGAAATGATCTTCATTTTCTTTTTTTATTTTTTTATTTTGAATTATGAGAACAAAAGATGCAAAGAAAGAGGACAAGGTAAAGTTACAGTGGAAGGACAATCACCCATAACATAATTCTCAGAAGAAGTCCCCTTGCTGATATCTTAACTTTGAACTTTCAGCCAAAGAAAGTTAAGATAAATAAAACAAAATCCATGTACAATTACTTTGTCCCTCAAGTCCCCAGATTGTAACACATTATAATATTTCTTAACAGCACACAAGGCAATCTAAAGCCATAAAACTTATGTAACTCCTTAAACATTAGAGGCATAGTATTTTTTACATTTCCATGTACATGCATATTAGCTTAAGTTAACCTTAAATTTTAAGTGGGTTTTTATTTTAAGGATTAGAGTCAAAGGAGCACAGTAAAAACGGTGTTAGAGTGGCAATTGTTGTTTGCATAGGCCCACCAAAATATGAGAGGCATGGAAAGGAATAACCTTGGCCTAAATACAAAGAGATCCTACCCCTTAAGTTTCCTGGCATAAGACCAACTCTAGGCTTCAGGCAAGTTATCGTCCAAGACATTGTCCGTAGTGCCAACACACTTTTCACACAGTCTCTTGATCTTCATTTTCAAGGAATTTTTGTTTAGTAGTACACTAAAGTGCTTCTAAATGCTTAGTGGTTTACTGAACCTTTTACAGACCTTCTAAAGAAGAAATGCTTGAAAGATGAAAAATTTCTATATTGAATACAAGGCCTTTCAAATATGACCTATATTATTATCCTGCATAATAATAAAGAATATTAATACAGCATAAGAAAACTCCTGTTTTAATTAAGCATATTTCCAGACTATTGTGCTTTTAAATACATGTTTTGTTTTTGCCTTTCTTTCTTTTTTTTTCCATTTTGTAGTGTATTTAATAAACTATCCATGTCTCAGGATATATAAACATTTCCATCAGATTAACAGAAAGCAAATTTATGAACTAATAATAGGTCTAAAGGATACAGTTAGATATTTGACTAGATTCACTGAGTCACTAAGGAGGTAGTAACACAGTATGAGAAAATTTTGCCTTTCTTTTGAGGCCACACTCAGCAGTGCTCAGAGCTGACTCCTGACTCTTCATATAGGAAGCAGTCTTGGTAGGGCTCACTGTAAGTGGTATCAGGGTTCAAACTTGGGGACCATCTCACCAATCTAGACATATGCTTTTAACTAACTGAATTATCTGTTCTTTAAAATTCTGTCTACTTTTTATAAACTTAAAAATACTACCTCTTTATGAAATATTTTCTAATTACTTTACTATGATTTATTTCTTTGTTGAAAACTCAGCAACAAATTTTATTTATTTCTCTGTACTGCCTCTTCATGAGGACTTAAATTCCTTGAAAACAGTACCCCAAGACAATGCAAATAAAGAACCTGAGAACTGGTGTCCAGTAGGATGTATGCCTTTGATGGGGTTGAGGTAAATGGTGGAGGGAAGCATTCAACTGGGAGGAGGAAATGGTTCAGAAAGGTGGTATAGTGTTAGATATGAAACCCTTTTAGAAACAGTACAAAAAATTGGTGAAGGGAAGTGGACACTGGTGAAGGGATCAGTGTTGAAATGATGTATGCCTAAAACCCAACCTTGAATAAAATATAATTTTATGGTGACTAAATTTTTTTAAAAAAAGTTTAAATCCTTGAGAACAAGGAGCATTTAAATATTTCTGCTTCCTTGTTATCAATGATAATGTAGTTTTCCACAAAATGATTCCACAATAAATATTTATTGAATTGCATGAAATTGAACACAGAACCTGGATAGCACCTTAATCATTGATTATAAATTTATAATGGGCTTGAAATGATTAGGAGAAAATTTGGTAAAACTTGACTACATAGAAATGGGATTCTGCTACTATGTCTTGACATCATTATTATAAAATGAGGTTTCAAAATATATGCAACTAAGAAAGTAGAAAAGACCAGAAATATGAACCTCCCTTAATAATACAATAACCCTTTGGAAAAGTTCATGAATCTTCTAAGCTTGCTGTTTAAATAAGTTGATCACTAATTGAAGTGTTTTATATTATTGAGTACATCAGAATCAGGAAATTTCACCTTTTATGTACAAATTTTCACACAAAGAAACTAAAAAATTTCCAGAATTACATAAATGACCAACTTTCTGGCTTCAAATTTCATTAAAACTTGGAGATCAAAATAGAACGACATTTGGTGTGAACTAAGGGTAATGAAATGTTCATTAGTTTCAGATTGAAAATCTCATTTTCTATTTTGGACTATATTATTTATTTGTTTAAGCCAAACAGACTTTTTAGAAGCTTCTGTCTTGCCTTATGTTCTTTTTCTACTGAAAAGACATAGTAATAAAGGTCCTTTAAACAGATGTTCCTTCACACGTATTAATTTCCAAGGTTCACTGTTCATTTTATTCATCACAGCTATCTTCAATTGAGCAAATAAGAATGGAAAGATGTGAAAGGTCAGAGAACTTCTACTGTAGTAGTTTCTGCGGCTGTCTGTTTGTCTAGATTCCGTTAATAATACGGGAGCAGCCAGTGTTTATTGAGTGCTTACGATGTGTCCGTCAGTCTTTAGGTGCCTGGCAAATATGATATCATTTATTTTTCATATTAACTTCAACATATAGGTTAATCTTATTCCATTTAAAAAAGGCAGATAAACTAGCACAGAAATATGAAATAACTTCCAAGGTCAGAAGACTAGTCAGGATACCTGAATCCAGATGTTCCCATTGCCAACATTAAATCACTTGACACTGATTTAAGCAAGGAATACAGGGCTAGGACCTGAGAATTGTTTAAAATAACTTGAAAAATATTAAGCATGTCCATCTTCCTACAAAGAAAACATAATAACCACTTCAGTGATTATTAACCAATAGCTCCTGGGAGAACTATTAACTTGGATGAAATTCACTTTAGCATGTGAATCCACCCACGTCACAATGAAGAAAGTCTGTTGGGATCCAAAGTAGTACGTTACATAAATAATAAAAGCAAGTTTTCCAAGTAATAATACTTGAATAATGTTACAACATTATTAATTGAATGCATATTGGCCAATTTAAAAAAAGTCAATATATCTGAAGCAGTGTATATTTACCAGGAAGTTCACCTATCAGGTTTGAAGCATTCAGTAGGTTATAATTTTTAGTTAACTGAAGAATCATAATTTTTCTGACACTGTTCTTTGTAAGATAAAAATATTATTAATTTTTATTAATAATTTAATTAATATATTAATTTTATATGACCTGGATTTTATTAATTTTATGTGACTGAGTTCTCTGTTTATAGCTCCAGTTAAAGTTCTAGCTCTGTATTAATATCTATGCATTTATACTACAGTGTTAAGCTAATAACATAACTTTGAAGGTTGTAACTTGCAGCGTGCTAGTTTTTGTCCTGCTAAGATGTGTCCTTGTAGTCATCAGTTGTGGCCATAGCATACCCCTTGGAGATACTGAGAGATAATTCAGCATTTTTGTAGACAGGGTGGTTATGGGAGATCTCTGTACCATTCTTCTTTATTTCTGTGAGCCTGAAACTTCTCTGAAACAAATTATCTTAAAGAAGAGAACGATGAATGTTAGTCAAAGGGAAATGTGCATGAAGAATGGGGAGATAGAATTAAGATGGTTCTTTTTTTTTAATCTTTATTTAAACACTTTAATTACAAATATGATTGTACTTGGGTTTCAGTCATGTAAAGAACACCCCTTTCACCAGTGCAACATTACCATCACCAAGTCCCAAATCTCTCTCCCCACTTCACCCCCACCCCCACTTGTATTCTAGCCGGGCTTTCTACTTCCTTCATTCATTCACATTGTTATGATAGTTCTCAGTTCTTAATGGTTGATTCTTAATTTGGGGGGGGGTGGGGCCACAACCAGTGATGCCCATGGGTTACTCCTGGCTATGTGCTCAGAAATCACTCCTGGTGAGGGGAACCCTATGGGATGCCAGGGGGATCAAACCCAGCTCCTTCCTGGGTCAGCCTGTTCAAGGCAAACCCCCTACCGCTGTGCTATCACTCTGGCCCCTGATTCTTAATTTTTGCTTCTTATGGGTTATTAAGCAGGTTCAGGTAGCTTGTTGAATCAGGGAACTCACTAGAGACATAAATGTTATTCACTTCTGGGCTCCTTCTCCCTTAATCTTTACTATATCTATGGCTAATTTCCATGGATAAATCTAAGTAGAAACAAAAAGAAATCTCAGTAGATACAAAGAAAAAGGGCTGTTGCATTTCTAGTACCAGCACTCTTTCCTCTCATTACTAAGCTTCAAATCTGATTGCTTTGTTACTAAATATATGTGTGTATAACATATATACACCTCTAAGAAAATTGAACATATTCTATTTATCTTTATTTTCTTTTTTTTTTTTTTTGGTTTTGGGGCCACACCCGTTTGACGCTCAGGGGTTACTCCTGGCTATGTGCTCAGAAGTTGCTCCTGGCTTCTTGGGGGACCATATGGGACGCCGGGGGATCGAACCGCGGTCCGTCCTAGGCTAGCGCAGGCAAGGCAGGCACCTTACCTCCAGCGCCACCGCCCGGCCCCTATTTATCTTTATTTTCTAAGTACTCATCTTCTACATTTAGTACTAAGCATTTGGTTAATAAGCTCCTGAATAAGAGTTCATATGCATGAACAAGTACTAGAGGATATCAGTGAAGAATCAGATGTTGATATGTATAGTTCAGCTCATGGAATACATGCTGAGGCTGGGCATATGGTGAAGATTTGCTAAGCTGATCCAGGCAAAACTATGGTCCTAATTTGGCAGTTAAGCACACAAGATTGATCTGAGTAACACTCAGGTTCATTGAGCATACAGAGGGGAGCCATTGCCCAGGGAGGAAGATAGCAGGGACATTATGAGAAGAGAGAGAAAGAGACAGAGAGAGCTTATGTACCCAGGCATTTTTGCTCAACAGCCCATGGGAATCTCTTGTTAGCTCCTGAGAGCACCAATGATGTACATCTTTATAACAGAGGGTATATCACTCTGTGACTTAGAAGGAACTAAAATCATTTGGGCTGTGCTAAAACCAATTGGGTGGATGTATGGAAATTTAGTTTGGGCAATGGTGAACTTTCAGGCTAATGAACATATTTCTGTTATTAAAAGAAATGAATGAGCAACCTAGAAACCAATATATGAAGACCAACATTGAATTTGAATGTGATATGAAAGATAATAATTCAAGAAAAAGAATAAGACTAGTGTCTATTAGCATTATTTTATATATGTAACACTTTAGGCACTATAAACTAATATTTACATCATGCCAAGAAGCAGTTTAAAAGATCTCTACTCAAAAACAAATAAAACATCTTCATACATATTTGAATTAAGTATTAAAATTATAATTGAAGAATAGCAATCTCTATAGACAAATAAATAAGCTATTTTTTTAAACTTTATCTAGCGACCAGAAAGATAGTGCAGGAGATCCAGACTGACCCAGGTTCAATCCCAGGCATCCGAAGCCTGCCAAGAATAATCCCTAACTCCAAGTCAATAGAAGCCTTATTCACAACCTGAACCTAAAACAAAACAAATGAACATAAAAACTTGATCCAGAAATGAAGTCTTTCACTTTTGTTAATATAAACCATATCAACTGAATTAAACCTTCTGAAGTGAAATGAATGATATTTATACTTTTATCCATTTTACTAATGAAATTGTTCTGGCTTTTTTTATTTAGGAAATGAATAGTTTATAATTAATTATTATAATAAGGCATATACTAATAATAAACATTTTTGGTCTTTCTTGTTCTCTCTCCAAAGCCACTTCTATATTTAATCAAATTCTGTAAATGTCAAGGAGAACCCCAAAGTCCTATGCAGTTCCTGTGTCTAACTCAAGTCTAAACACCTGGTGATAGGAGTGAGTCTCTGCATTAGATCTGGAATTGCCTTTCTCAATTCTTTTTTTTGGGGGGGGGTTTCTTTTTTTTTTTTTCTTTTTGGTTTTTGGGTCACACCCGGCGGTGCTCAGGGGTTACTCCTGGCTGTCTGCTCAGAAATAGCTCCTGGCAGGCACGGGGGACCATATGGGACACCGGGATTCGAACCAACCACCTTTGGTCCTGGATCGGCTGCTTGCAAGGCAAACGCCGCTGTGCTATCTCTCCGGGCCCGCCTTTCTCAATTCTAATATCTCTCACCTACAGGAAGAATATGTGTTTACTACATACTCAATAGACAGTGGTAGACAATAGAAGACAGCGAGAGATTGGGTAAACATTTATGCAAGGCATTTGCTCTACTGCTGAGCTGAAGTTATAGTCTCTACATAATTTTCTTGAGTTTTATGAATTATTTTATCATATGTTAAATAATAGAGTATTTTTTACCTTTTACAAGTAAAATTAGCTTTATTATTCTGAAAGCTCATTTTTAAAGACTGCAAGACTGATTCTAATAACAAAAATTGTAAGTGTGGCCAATATAAAAATTTAACTTACCTATATTTTTCATAATGGCACACCTTAATAGTCTGTATGCCTGTCTCTGTCTCATTTTCTCGGTCTCAGTCTCTGTCTCTGTCTCAGTCTCTGTCTCTGTCTCACACACACGTTTCTCTGTAGGGAAGATGGAAAATACTGACCAAATGTGCCTCCAGGGTCAGGACTTGACTAATTCTAATGAGCTAATTCAATGGCATTAATTTAGATATATTATTTATGGGTCAAACAGAGAGATAAGACTCCTCATGATTTCTCTACACCTGCTGTGGATGGCTAGTTGTCATTCTAGATATTGATCCAAGTCTATTAGTTAACTATATGGAAGCAAGAACATTGCTTCCCAGACATGTGGCAGGTCTGAGAAGAAACTTTTGCTGCATAAAGTTTGAGATTTTGAGCTAATTTTCTTTCACATCAAAATAAAGTCTGTCATAACTTATCCATCAAAAGTTGGAGGAAGAACTTGAACTTTGTGACATTTAATTAAAAGTCAGGTTACAAACAAGGGATATTGCATATTGAATACACAGCAATCTATGCAATTAAGGGTTGTACATTTGGGTAAGTGTTATCATTGAAAATTTAGGGAACATCATGTAAAAATTAGTTTAGGCTTTTGGGAAAGATAATAGAAAACAAGAGTATACTGATTTTGCATTTTTAAGTACCTAGAGATGAACCTTTAATCAGAAAAATATTAGTTTACAGGTAAGAGAGGAGATAGAGTTCAAAACGTGTGGTCTTTCTGGATTGTAAAAACTAACGTCCATCAACCGTAAATAATGAGGTTGAATTACAGGAAGACTTTGAGTGATAAAAGTTCATAAAATTTTAATGTTAGGAGTCTGAGAGACAATATAGAAGCTAACAATTCACACGGCATCTGACCTTAGTTCAGCCCCCCAGCACCACGTATGGTTTCCCCTGGGTACTATCAAGAGTGATCCCAGAGTACAGAGCAGGAATACAACCTGAACACTTTTGTATGCCCCAACAGAAATAATATAAAATAAAATTTAATTTTGTGTCAAGAATCTCATTTAAGGTATAAACTTTTAAGGTTTTTATAAATTGTTTTGTTGTTATGTTGTTTGTTTTGGGCCACACCTAGAGATGCTCAGGATTTACTTCTGGCTTTTCTCTCAGAAATCACTCTTAATAGGCTCCATGGACCCTATAAGATGCCTGGAATTGAACTCAGATTGGTCACGTGTAAGACAATCTTCCTACTCACTGTATTATCTCTCTAGCCCTTTGTGCCTGTTTTGTAAATTGTTGAGTTATTTCTATTACCTCACTGCAACTGTAAGATTAAGAGTAAGACACCTTAAGAAACTTGGTCTGGAAAAAATTAATTCAGAGCAAAAGTCAAGTTTGCTGGAAATGAAATATAGCTTTCGTGCAACCTCTAAATCCAGAGTTGAGGTAGGAGAAGAGAACAGAAAGCAATGTAGCTATTATGAGAAGTATGTCACTAGGGTTAGTGGTACACGAAATTCACAGTAATCAGTAGAGAAACAGTCCTCAAGTTTCTGACTCACTCTGAAAAATATAATGTTACTGTTCAAGATTCAAATTTGTATTTGGCCTACCAACCATTTCAGATACATCAACCAGGGCTTCTGAAAGGAAGGGATTCCTGAGAGTAGATCTAGGAAACAGCAATGAAGTTCTTCATCCTCTATAATGCATGGAAGATTAAGAAGGCTAAACAGACAAGCTCTCACCACTGATGCTATTCCCCCAATTTTTATTTTGTCTTTGGTTTGGGGTCCCACCCAGTGTATTCAGGATTTTGTTCTCAAGAGACAATACATGGTGCTGATGGTTGAACCAGGATTAGTTGTGTGCCAGTCACGCCTTGAACCAGGATCAGTTGTGTGCCAGTCACGCCCTTTAAGCCCTAGATTATCTTTTTTGGCCCCGTACTTTCCAATGTGTAAGTGGCAATTTTTAAGTTCCTTCCTTGATTTCTGGAGTTTCCAAAAGAAAGAGATTGTTGTCTAAAGCCATAGGTTTAGATAGTGTTTGTGATTTAGGAAGCCAAGGGCATTTGGAGTGTGTCAATGAACTTAGAAGAGAATTATGAGAACAACATGTTGTCCAAAAGGCAGACAGTTGGTGTGTTCAACTGAAATCTCATCTAGAGACCCCTGACCCCCTATGGCTGACGTAGGCTAGTTCTCACTCACTGTCTTTCTCTTTTACTCTGATGGAATTTCCAGATTTCAAGTCAAATGTCGTTATGCCTCAGTGCAGTTTATGAATTATGTGCCTTTGTAAATTGTCAATATTTACTTTATATGTTTCTTTCCAGACATATAATGATATTCTCTAAGTACCAGGAAGAGGATTATGATAAATCTCCCTCTCTTGTGTACAACACTGAAGTATTTAGTATATAGCTTTGACTGTTCACTGATAGCATTATTAAAAAAATAGATATGTTTGGTTATTTATGCTGTTTATTCATGATAGGCTAATATCTTGAAATTAATAGGAAAATTAATATAAACTAAATATTGTACAGGCCAAGTCAGGATATTAATGGAAGTCCCATTCATTCTAAGGATTTGGAGATGCAATGAGCCTTGTTTATTTCTCACCACAGTCCTATAAAATTACAAACTAATGGTCAAATGGCACTAGGTCAGCAACCAATCCAAGGTTACACAAGTAGCAGGGGTTTTACTAAAACAAAATATTTCACTCTGAACTGTAATTTCAATTAGTACAGAAAGGCTGTGCTTATATTGAAGGCTTATTTGACAACTAGTGAGTCTGTGATGGTAGCCTGCAGACTACTCAGCAGTTTCTCTACTATAATTGACCAAAGGGAGGTTTTGGGGGACACAACCAGTAGTTTTTGGATGGCTGCTACACACAGCTATGAGGTCAGATACAAGAATGGCTTGTGGAAGTGCTCAGTGACCCTGTGTTACAGGAATCAAACTGGAATTGGCTGCATGTAAGGCAAGTACCTTAACCCCTATAATAATAATCTCTTAGTCCCAAAGAGGGATTTTTTTTTATTTAGTATATTTCTTTTTCCTACTCTTTCCCCTTATTTTATTGTTATTTAGTCAGTGTTTTACTTTTGTGTAGGAATTATTTTCTGCTGTGTACAGGGGCAAGGTTAAATATCAAAGCAGTATTGGTACTTCTGATTTCAAGCAAATTTACCACAAAATGGTCCTGGATTGTAGTGCATTTCATAAAAATTTATGAGTGTCAAAAGTAAGCTCTTTGTATCCAGTCATCCCTATAGTAATGCTTCTTTTTAAAGGACTACATAAGATTTTATGTCTTACACTGGTTTTTAGTCCACTTGTGAGAGTCAACATCTTTTCAGACTTTCCTATACCCTTTGGTAGGTTGATCAGTAAATCAAGTGGAGGATCTACATCATATCCTCCACCACTTATGTACTGTAGGAACTTGATTTGCAATACTATACCTTTGTTTCCTAAACTCTTTTTTTAATATAATTTTTATTTTAATCATAGTGGCTTACATATCGTTCACAGTAATATTCCAGGTACATGTTAATATTGAATCAGGGGAATTTCCATCATCGAATTGTCCTCCCTCCACTTCTGTTCCCATCCTGCCTCCCCTGTCCTCCACCTTCACCCCAGGGGCTTATAGATTGAGTGGCCTCCTCTGTGTCTAGTTTATTACTTAGTGATCTTAGAACTGTTTGGTCATGGTACCTCCATTACGTCTCCCTCTAATTGGGAGGTGGGACTAGATAGTTCAAGTTATGTGGTTTTGTTTGAGGAAGAGAAAAGTAATAAAATGGGGTAAAAACCAACTATGCCAACAATAGGCAGAGTCCTTCTAGAGGCTCTCATCCTCGGTTTGAGAGACGAAGGGGAAAAAAGAAGGTGAAACACCACAACAGTTCCAAAAGAAGTATCAAATAAGAAATCCAGTGAGCACTGCAGCAATAAAGATATGCACTACATAATTGCAATGGTCTTGAGATAAAAAACTTGACAGCGCAAAAAGGAAGAAAAGAAAAAAGAAAAAGTAAATATATAAATAAAAAAGTGGACAACTACTTACATATTTACACCAAAACAAAGAAATCGACAAAAACAAGATAAGAGAAGAAAAAAAAAAGATTATTTTGTGCTTATTGTTTTTTTTGTTTCCTAAACTCTTAATAAAAAAGTAAGACTACATATTTCATATATTGTTGTGAGAACTAAATGAGTAACTACTTGTAAACAGCTCAAAATGTACCAGTTAAGAAAAAGGCATTCAATATATATAGACAGGATAGGAAAGTCATTATTTTTTAATCTTTTAAATTGTAAATATTTTTATTTAGAGTGTGCATATTGTAACACTGTTAAATGATCCACATAATTCTAACTTTATGCCCATCACCAGTGTACCCCTCCCTCTTGCCCCTAATGCCCCTCCTTTCCACACCCTCACCACCAACTCCATTGCGTGGGTCAGTTTATTCATTTTATTTCATTGTTGCTACAATGCTGTCTTTATTGAAGATGATTATTATTCAGGACAAGCTAGCTAATAAACTACTTTTGTATTCTCTGGCTTCTGCCAATGGAAACCTGCCCTTACAGCCAGAATGATAGTACAGTGGATATGGCACTTGCATTGTACTTGGCCACCAAGATACCAAAACTGCTTTGACAAAATAAAGGAGTTGACAACAAATAGCTTCAAGTCACTTTATTTATTGATTGATTTTTGGTTTGGGGCAATACCCAGAGATATCAGAGTTTACTCATCTCTGAACTCAGAAATTACTCCTGATGGAGCTTTGGGGACCATATGGGATGCCAGAGATTGAACCAAAGTCAGCCATATGCATAGCAAGAGCCCTTCCTACAGTATTATTGCTCTGGCTCCTCTGAGCCATTTTAGACTTCTAAGTCATCCCACTTCTTATAAGAGTATCTAAGTTAAAAACTACATTTTTAAAGTATCATAACAGAGGCTCAAGAAGAATATAAATGAGGATTACCAGAGTCTGCAATGAGAAATCTCAGATTTGAATCCTGGCTGTGACCTTTAGTCACTTTACCATCATTTGCAAGTTATTTAAGTTACTTACTCTCTTTGGACACATGATATTTTTTCTTTTTTTTTTTTTTTTTTGGTTTTTGGGCCACACCCAGTAACGCTCAGGAGTTCCTCCTGGCTATGCGCTCAGAAGTTGCTCCTGGCTTGGGGGACCATATGGGACACCGGGGGATCGAACCGCGGTCCGTCCAAGGCTAGCGCAGGCAAGGCAGGCACCTTACCTTTAGCGCCACCGCCCGGCCCCATGATATTTTTTCTTATGTATAAACAGTGATGAGAGAATACAGTGCCACTTTTCCAGAGAACTAGGATGAGGTTGATGTGATTATTCCTTAAGTGTAAAATGATGAGCAAAATCTGTAACATACTTCCCAAAATATATACTATTCTATATTAAAACATGTTTTAGTATTTAAAGTAATTCTTGACCAATAATGTCACAAATCTTGAGCTAGAGGATAATGAAAAAAAAAAAGAAAAAGAAAGAAATAGATTGCTGCTTACTTATCATTCTCATTATGCTAAAGAAAGCTTTTCTGGAATGGGATTTATTGTCACTTGACCTCTCTGAAACTTAATTTCATTTTCTGAAAAATAAAAAAGTGCTTTTTATGAACTCTTTACCTTACAGAGTTTTTGTGAAGAGCCTCTAATATAAGATATATACTTTCTATACTGAAAAGAACCAGAAAAGGAAATAGTGTATAGAAGAAAAACGAGACTCAGAGTTCTTAGCAGACCTACATATTTTATAAAGTTTTTTCTTATGTTTATTTATAAAACATGCTAACTAGATCATTTACCATTAGGAATATTATTAAAACCATCCAATAAGTCAAAGTAAAAAAAATTAACCCAGAATTACCTTCAAAACCCAGAGTGAAAAAGAAAGAAAGAAAGAAAGAAAGAAAGAAAGAAAGAAAGAAAGAAAGAAAGAAAGAAAGAGAGAGAGAGAGAGAGAGAGAAAGAAAGAAAGAAAGAAAGAAAGAGAGAGAGAGAAAGAAAGAAAGAAAGAAAGAAAGAAAAGAAAGAAGGAAGGAAGGAAGAAAAAAGAAACAAAAAAGTAATCAAAATGAAAAAAGAAATGTAACCAAATTTATAAATTGAAATTTGTATAAAATTATTTACTTTGAAAAGTTTTAATTTCAATATAGAAATATGATAAGAATTTTAAACTATATAAAGATAACTATAGCATATAAATAAATTATGCCAAGAAAATTTTTGTTAATCCTCTCATGTCTTAGCCCCATTAGATTTTGAGAACATAATTTAGATAATTGATATATATAGTTTTGTCTAATAACAGGTCATAAACTCTTTAGGAATATTAATACCATTCATCAGTGTTATTCATAATAATTGTTTCTATATTCAGATATTATTAATCTATATTATTGCCTAGTCATTAAATTGAAAGTACAGTGGTAAATTCTATGAGATGTCTATTTACATTGGCCAAATTGAGGTGCAAATGTGTACCACACCCAGTGGTGATCAGGGTTGCTCCTGACTCTGCTTAGTAATTATTCCTGGCAGTTCTCGGAGGATCATATGCAGTAACAAGGATTGAACTAGCATCAGCCACATGCAAACTAAGTGTCTTAACTCTGTAGTAGTCAAATACATATAACTTGAAGATATTATGGGCCTGATTTTATATCGCTAATATTACTATATTAACATATTAATACTAATGACTAGTGATTTTTGGGAGGATGGGCCACACCTGGCCCAACTCAGGGGTTACTCCTGGCTCTGCACTCAGAAATTGCTCCTGTCAGGCTCAGGACCATATGGAATGCCGGGAATTGAACCCAGGTCTGTCCTGGCTCGAGTACATGCAAAGTAAACACCCTACCACGGTGCTATCTCTTCGTCCTCCTGAGTGGTGACTTAATAATTAGGAAAAATTAGGGTCTTTGCATCTTGATTTCTTTTCCCCAAAGATTATTCTGAGGATTGGGTGTATTTGGGACCACTCCCAATGATGCCATCAAGGAAATGTTCATAGTTTGGTGCTCAAGGATCACTACTGGCAATGTTGCTGTCCTCTGAGTTGCCATTCGTTGCTGTATATAAGGCAAGGTCTTATCCATTGCAGTCTCTCTTTAGAGCAGCATGCAAAGCTTTTAATAACCTTTACAGTAAAACTTCTCTCACAATTTGAGTCAGTCCAAATCTTGAGCACTGCTTTATCAACTTGGCTTATGTAATATATTTGACACCTTGCTATTTCAAGCACATTCATCTTCACTAGTAGATTCCGTCTCAAGGATCTAGTTTCTTTGTGCATCCATAAGGAGCAATTCCTCATTCACTTGGATTTTCTTCTAAGATCACAGTATTTCAGACTCAATTTCTTCCACATTTCTTGCTATACAGTTTATCCACCTTTCTTCCTCCACTGAAGTCCTCCACCCCTCAAAATGAATGGAGGTGGAATCAATCTCCCCTGCTGTTAACATTTGTATTTTGACTTTCTCTCATGAATCATAGATTTCTTAATGGCCGTTAAAATGGCAAATCTTGGCCAGATGGTTTTGTTTGCTATTTACTGTGTCCAAATTCATCAGAAGAATCACTATCTATGGCAGCTGCAGCCTCTTTTCTAATGGAATAAGACATGAAAGTTGAAACTCTTCCTTGATCCTTTTGGCTGCAAATGGATATTGTTTGAGCTGGAATGAAAAGAGCAGAAGCCTTGTTTCCATCAGAGCCTCTAAGTGACCATGCATTGTCAATGAACGGTCATAATTTCAAAGGAATATTATTTTTCTAACAGTGGGTTTAAAATATTCAGTGAGCTCTGTTGTAAACATCTATAATGCCATTCAGGCTTTGCTGGTCCATTTAGAAAGGATAGATTGGGTAGATTTATCACAAGGGCTACAGCCTTTGTTGCAATGATAAATGATCATTGACTTTATCTTAAACTAAGCAGCTGGATTAGTCCCCAAGTAAAGAGGCGGTCAGTTCTTTGAAGCTCAGAAGCAAGACTTCTCTTCTGACTCTGATAACATCTTTCAATAAAGGTTGTTTTGTCTAAGTTGAAGTTGAAAAACTGTCTATTGGAGCCCCCCTTCCTCAATGGTCTTGGAGGAATTTTGAAGAATTTTTGCTGCTTTTCCATGAACACTTGCTGCTTACTCTGATGCTTTGAGTCTATGGAGGTATTTCTTTTCTTAAACTTCACAGACCATTCCTCACTGTTTCTAAGATTTCTAACTTAATGACATCATCACCTCTCAGAGCACTGAAGAGAGTCAAGGTGTGGATTTGACTTTTGTTTCAAGGAGTTGCGGTTTCGGTTTCTTTGATCTTCTCTTCAGACATCTCAAAAAATTTCCCCCATCAGTAATAAGTGGGTTTTGCTTTTTACCATCTATGTGCTTACTGAAGTAGAACTTTTAATTTCCTTCAAAATCTTGGCCTTTGAATTCACAACTTAGCTGTTTAGAAACATAGATTTTGTTTTGCCCTCGCTTGGTTATTGATGATGCCGCCCTTCGTGAACTCAGTCATTTCTAGCTTTTTAAGTCAAAGCAAGGCAGACCTTGAACTTAAATGCAGGAATATTCTAGTAACTCATAAAATAAGGAGTCAAGGAAAAAGGGAGCAAGGCAGCAGAGGTTCTGTATGGTGCAACAGGAAACACATATACCATGTATTAAGTTGATGGTGTTAGATAAGCAGAGCTTTTGTTGCCCAAAGCAGTTAAAATACAGTGAAGATAATCAGTTACAAGTCAATATAAAGGTTAATATGAAAACCTTTGAAGTATTGCTATATTTACCAGAATAATACATGTATACAAGAAATGTACACAAATTTTGGGAAATTGATTTTGCTAGGGTTACTTCATATAGGGCTGCCTACATTCTTCAGTCTGTAAAGAACAGTTTGCACAGCATGTCATAATAAAGTGCATGACCAGAGAGATAGTCTGGGTGCTAACGTGCATGTCTTTCTTGCAGCTAATTTCTGTTGAAACTCTGGTACCACATGGTTCCCAGAGCATCACCAGATACAGTGCTAGACATCTTTGAGCACCTTTAGACTGATCAGTGTAATCCCTATCACTGCATCTTCAGGCCTTTGCACTGAATTGTCAGCATGGTATGAAACTGGAGTCACATAAGGCTGTTATCTCATCTGAAATTTTAAATGAATAGAAAAATTTTGACACACATCATCATAGATAATGAAGTAGAGTAGGGCAGTGACTTGCAAGCTTGCCCCCCAGCCTGGATACTGATCTATGTATGAATTTTCACTCTACAGCTAGATAGAATAAGGCTATTAGAGAAGAAACTTTTTCATAAAGATACAATAATCCCTGTGAAATAGTGCACTCTTTATAATTGTGTTATGATAAAGATGTTTTCATTGGAGTACTGGAGAAATAGTAAAGGGTTAAGATGTTGCTTGTGCTCCTCCTGGTTCAATCCCCAGGTCTGCATGGTTCCATGAGCACTGTCTGGAGTGACCCCTAAGAACAAAGTCAGGAGTAACCTCCAAGTATTATTGGGCATAGCCTCCAAAGAGAAACTTCATTGAAAAAATTATAATAAACATAAACATAGTTGTTCAGGGTTAAAATATCTGAAATATTCTTTAAAGCAACATTTAAAAATTGGAATTCTTCTGTTAGTGACCCAAATTTCATTAAAGCTTATTTTATTTATTAATATTTTTGCCTTTATTTGTGTGGTGGCCCCCCAAGCATCTTGAGGACACCAACCACAATTTCTGGTCAGCCAAGTCAGTGGTTCAATGCAAGGGACATAAAAAGAGCTATTACTTGGGTCCTGTAGTGCTGGGTGTTATCTGGATCACCCCAGAGGTGTTGTGGCCTTCAGGGCCATGTGCCATGATGCTTGAGGGCCAACAGAGCTAGGTGCCCCCAGTAGATGCTTCAAGGACCATTTGATATCAGGAATTAATTACAGCCAAGCACTTGCTGGGCACATGCCCTAACCACTGTCCTATCGCCTGTCCCTCAAGTTTATTCTAAATATCTGCTCTTTGGAGTACTATGTGATCTTAACCTTATCAATATGCGACAATAAGAAAATTCTGTTTACAGAATCTGAGTGGCAAGAGCTCGTCTTACATATCTTTCATTCTTAGTGTCTAGTATGGTACTGGCTTGACACTTGAGTAGGCTGAGTAAGCATTTTGAAAATGATTAGATTTCAAGCAAACTGACCATCTAGCACAAATCAAATGTGTGATTCATTTTAAAGTCACTTCCAAGTAGTCATTTAATTCGAGATTCATACTCAAAAACTTGATATATAGATTATCTTCTTCCATTTTTTTAATTGGATGAGTTCCAAAATTGATGAAAATCCTGACTCCAGCATTTGAAATACAAGTTGGCCAGCCACCTTATTGAACGTTGAATATAAAAATCTGAACTTCACCAATGAAGCATTTTTGACTCACAGTGCTCTAACACTCTTCCCTAGAGTGAAATAAAATAATATCATTTAAAATTCTAATTCCTGGGCTATTAAAGAAAGCACTATTCCCCTAGCATAGGCCATAATAAAACAAAGTTTTGCCTCTTAACAGATAGCTGAACTCTTGTTAATAATGTGTGAAGCTGATAGTTGTCTGATGGGACCTCATTGCTTTAAGTATCTCACAGCAACCTTAATTGTTTTTCTATTACTAGATTTTTGAAGCCAAAGTTCGGGAATAATTGTCAGTAAGCAAGATAGGGCAAGAACACGCAAGTAAACAGCCATATGGCACTGCCAGTGTACAAAGTTGTCATCAGGAGCCTTGAACTCAAAACACATGTTGTATTAGCAGTGTTACAGGTGAAGTCTGCTCCATTACATTTATGAGACAGAGGGTCCTGGAAGGTTTTACTTGACAACAGATGTTGGATTGTAAAGCAGTTTCCAAAATATAGCTCCCATAAGAAATTCATGGAATAGAGTTGTTTAATCTACTGAGATGCAAATAAATATGTAGAAAATTTGATAGTCGTTATAGAAAAAGGTTGATTGTGTTAAATATAACATTTTGACTGGCTCATTGTAGAGCTAGCACTTGGCCATTATTATTTGCCCATAGATGAACGAGGGAGAGGTTATTTCTTTTTCATTTTTCTCTTTTAAGTGCACTGTACCTTTTATATATAGGCATTATTGTGTCTAAGTTGCCAGGTTCTTAAAAAAATACTTATACTTAGCCAAAACATTCAGAGTTTGATACATTTATAAACTGAGGTGCTATTTCTGTAGAAAACTGTGTCCCACATTACTTGAAATTGTTTTCATATGCAGTAGAATAAAAAGGAAAGGTTTGATTCAAATAAGAGTACATCACCAACCTTTGTATTTATAATATTTAGCAATATTTTATGGCTATTGAAGAGAGGAGAGGTAAGTACTTTAAAATGTTTTTACACCTCTTTTTAAATATCCCTGTTATGGAAAGTGAGGAAAACGGACTTAAAATGCAGTTCTTCCTGGTATACTACTACTTAGAAATACATTACTGTTTATGTGAGCAATCATTGTTTAAGAATATGCAAAGTGATTGGACCAGAAAATCTATTTACTCAATGGCTGATTTACAGTTTTTCTATACAAGCTAAGTTTTAACTTTTATGTTAACTTTGGTGCCCTTTTACTGAACAAAATTATTCACAACTTAAATTTAAAAAACTTGCTTTATTTGGTTGCTATACTTGGCAAAAGAGACCAAAGACTTGCAACTCTTATTTAATTCTCCAGATCCATTGGCTGCCATAAAAATAACATTTCAAATAGTGAATACCTGAAAAAAAAAAAACAACAGTACATGCGAATTTAATCTGACCATTGATTTTGTTTTATTTTTGTTTTATTTTTTTGGGGAGGGGGGCACACTTGATGAAGCTCAGGAGTTACTCCTGCCATGTGCTCAGAAATTGCTCCTGTATTGGGGGACCATATGGGACACTGGGGAATCGAACCAGGGTCTGTCTGAGGTTAGTGTGGGCAAGGCAGACGCCTTACTGCTTGTGCCATGACTCCGGCCCCTGATTTTGTTTTAAATGATTTTCATGGATACATTCTAAATGCCAGGCTAACCAACTACTGTTCTTCCTCTTTCTATTTCTTTCTTTTTTTCTTTATATTTCACTTAAACACCTTGATTACATACATGATTGTGTTTGGGTTTCAGTCATGTAAAGAACACCACCCATCACCAGTGCAACATTCCCATCACCAATGTCCCAAATCTTCCTCCTCCCCACCCAACCCCCGCCTGTACTCTAGACAGGCTTTCCATTTCCCTCATACATTCTCATTATTAAGACAGTTCAAAATGTAGTTATTTCTCTAACTAAACTTATCACTCTTTGTGGTGAGCTTCCTGAGGTGATCTGTAACTTCCAGCTCTTTTCTCTTTTGTGTCTGAAAATTATTATTGCAAGAATGTCTTTCATTTTTCTTAAAACCCATAGATGAGTGAGGCCATTCTGTGTTTTTCTCTCTCTCTGACTTATTTCACTCAGCATAATAGATTCCATGTACATCCACGTATAGGAAAATTTCATCTCTCCTGACAGCTGCATAATATTCCATTGTGTATATGTACCACAGTTTCTCTAGCCATTCGTCTCTGGAAGGGCATCTTGGTTGTTTCCAGAGTCTTGCTATGGTAAATAGTGCTGCAATAAATATAGGTGTAAGGAAGGGGTTTTTGTATTGCATTTTTGTGTTCCTAGGGTATAGTCCTAGGAGTGGTATAGCTGGATTGTATGGGAGCTCGATTTCCACGTTTTGGAGGAATCTCTATATCACTTTCCATAAATGTTGAACTAGATGGCATTCCCACCAGCAGTGGATAAGAGTTTCTTTCTCTCCACATCTCTGCCAACACTGTTTATTCTCATTCTTTGCGATGTGTGCCATTCTCTGTGGTGTGAGGTGGTACCTCATCGTTGTTTTGATTTGCATCTCCCTGATGATTAGTGATGTGGAGCATTTTTTCATGTGTCTTTTGGTCATTTGTATTTCTTCTTTGTCAAAGTGTCTGTCCATTTCTTCTCCCCATTTTTTGATGGGATTAGATGTTTTTTCCTTGTAAATTTCTGTCAGTGCCTTGTATATTATGAGGATTAGCCCCTTATCTGATGGGTATTGGGTGAATAGTTTCTCCCCACTCAGTGGGTGGCCCTTGTATCCTGGGCCCTATTTCCTTTGAGGTGCAGAAGCTTCTCAGTTTAATCTAGTCCCATCTGTTAATCTCTGCTTTCACTTGCTTGGAGAGTGCAGTTTCCTCCTTGAAGATGCCCGTAATCTCAATGTCCTGGAGTGTTTTGCCTATGTGTTGTTCTATAAATCTTATGGTTTCGGATCTGATATCAAGATCTTTAATCCATTTGGATTTAACCTTCGTACATGATGTTAGCTGGGGGTCTAAGTTCATTTTTTTTTGCAAGTGGCTAGCCAGTTGTGACAACAGTACTTGTTGAAGAGACTTTGTTTGCTCCATTTAGGATTTCTTGCTCCTTTATCAAAAATTAGGTGATTGTATGTCTGGGGAACATTCTCTGAGTAGTTGAGCCTATTCCATTGAAATGAGAGCCATGCTGTTTTGATAACTATTGCTTTGTAGTACAGTTTAAACTTGGGGAAAGTAATTCTTCCCATATTCTTTTTCCCAATGATTGCTTTAGCTATTCTCGGGTGTTTATTGTTCCAAACGAATTTCAAAAGTGCCTGATTTACTTCTTTGAAGAATGTCATGGGTATCTTTAGAGGGATCATATTAAATCTGTATAATGCCTTGGGGAGTATTGCCATTTTGATTATGTTAATCCTGCCAATCCTTGAGCAGGTTATGTGTTTCCATTTCCGCGTGTCTTCTCATTTCTTGGAGCAGAGTTTTATAGTTTTCTTTGTATAGGTCCTTCACATTTTTAGTCAAGTTGATTCCAAGATATTTAAGTTTGTGTGGCACTATTGTGAATGGGGTTGTTTCCTTAATGTCCATTTCTTCCTTATTACTATTAGTATATAGAAAGGCCATTGATTTTTGTGTGTTAATTTTGTAGCCTGCCACCTTGCTATATGAGTCTATTGCTTCTAGAAGCTTTTTGGTAGAGTCTTTAGGGTTTTCTAAGTAGAGTATCATGTCATCTGCAAACAGCGAGAGCTTGACTTCTTCCTTTCCTATCTGGATTCCCTTGATATCTTTTTCTTGCCTAATTGCTATAGCAAGTACTTCCAGTGCTATGTTGAATAGGAGTGGTGAGAGAGGACAGCCTTGTCTTGTGCCAGAATTTAGAGGGAAGGCTTTTAGTTTTTCTCCATTGAGGATAATATTTGCCACTGGCTTGTGGTAGATGGCCTTAACTATATTGAGAAAGGTTCCTTCCATTCCCATCTTGCTGAGAGTTTTGATCAAGAATGGGTGTTGGACCTTATCAAATGTTTTCTCTGCATCTATTTATATAATCATGTCATTTTTGGGTTTTTTTGTTGTTGATGATGTGTATTATGTTGATAGATTTACGGATATTAAACCATCCTTGCATTCCTGGGATGAAACCTACTTGATCGTAGTGGATGATCTTCTTAATGAGGCATTGAATTCTATTTGCCAGAATTTTGTTGAGGATCTTTGCATCTGTGTTTATCAGCGATATTTGTCTGTAATTTTCTTTTCTTGTAACATCTCTGCCTGGTTTCGGTATCACGGTGATGTTGGCTTCATAAAAGCTATTTGGAAGTGTTTTCTTTGTTCAATTTCATGAAAGAGTCTTGCCAGGATTGGTAGTAGTTCCTCTTGGAAAGTTTGAAAGAATTCATTAGTGAATACATCTGGGCCTGGGTTTTTGTTTTTGGGCAGACATTTGATTACCGTTTTAATTTCATCAATAGTGATGGGGTGTTTAGATATGCTACATCCTCTTCCTTCAACTGTGGAAGATTATAAGAGTTCAAGAATTTATCCATTTCTTCCAGGTTCTCCTTTTTAGTGGCATAGAGTTTTTCAAAGTAGTTTCTGATTACCCTTTGAATCTCTGCCATATCAGTAGTGATCTCTCCTTTTTCATTCCTAATATGAGTTATCAAGTTTCTCTCTCTCTCTTTCTTTGTTAGTTTTGCCAGTGGTCTATCAATCTTGTTTATTTTTTTAAAGAACCAACTTCTGCTTTTGTTGATCTTTCGATTGTTTTTTGGGTTTTCACTTCTTTGATTTCTGCTCTCAGCTTTGTTATTTCCTTCTGTCTCCCTATTTTTGGGTCCTTTCGTTGAGCACTTTATAGTTCTATTAGCTGTGTCATAAAGCTACTCAGGTAAGCCCCTTCTTCCTTCCTGATGTGTGCTTGCAAAGCTATAAATTTTTCTCTTAGTAGTGCTTTTGCTGTCCCATAAGTTCTGATAGTTTGTATCTTTATTGTCATTTGTTTCCAGGAACCTTTTGATATCCTCCTTAATTTTATCTCGGACCCACTGGTTATTCAGTATGAGGTTGTTTAACTTCCAGGTGTTAAAGTTTTTCTTCTGTGTCCCTTTGGAATTCACAAATAATTTCACAGCCTTGTGGTCAGCGAAGGTAGTCTGCAAAATTTCTATCCTCTTGATATTATGGAGGTATGCTTTATGTGCCAGCATGTAGTCTATCCTGGAGGATGTCCCATGTACATTGGAGAAGAATGTGTATCCAGGTTTCTGGGGATGGAGTGTCCTATTTATATCCACTAGGCCTCTTTCTTCCATTTCTCTCCTCAGGTCTAGTATATTCTTGTTGGTTTTCAGTCTGTTTGACCTATCCAGTGTTGACAAAGCCGTGTTGAGGTCCCCCATAATTATTGTGTTGTTATTGATATTATTTTTCAGATTTGTCAACAATTGTATTAAATATTTTGCTGGCCCCTCATTCGGTGCATATATGTTTAGGAGAGTTATTTCTTCCTGTTCAACATACCCCTTGATTAATATAAAATGTCCATCTTTTTCCCTTACAACCTTCCTGAGTATAAAGTTTGCATTATCTGATATTAGTATAGCCACTCCAGCTTTTTTATGGGTGTTGTTTGCTTGGATAATTTTTCTCCAGCCTTTAATTTTGAGTCTATGTTTGTTCTGACTATTCAGGTGCGTTTCTTGTAGGCAGCAGAAGGTTGGATTGAGTTTTTTGATCCATTTCGCCACTCTATGTCTCTTAACTGGTGCATTTAGTCCATTGACGTTGAGAGAAAGAATTGTCCTGAGATTTAATGTCATCTTTATATCGAAATTTTTTGTGTCTTTTAGGTAGTCTTATCTTAAATTAGGTCTTTCAGTTTTTCTCTTAAGACTGGTTTTGAGACTGTAAAGTTTCTGAGCTGTTTTTTGTCTGTGAAACCATGTATTCTTCCGACAAACCGGAAAGTGAGTTTTGCTGGGTACAGTATTCTAGGTGAAGGATTCATTTCATTCAGTCATGTCACAATACTCACCACTGCTTTCTGGCCTTGAGTGTTTCTGGTGATAGGTCTGCTGTAAATCTCAAGGATGCTCTCTTGAATGTAATTTCCCTTTTTGATCTTGCTGTTTTCAGAATTTTGTCTCTATCTGTAGGATTCGTCATTGTGACTAGGGCTAGTTTTTCTGGGGTCTTTTTTGGTTGGTACTCTTCGAGCATGCAGGATTTGATCACATATATTCTTTAGCTCTGGAAGTTTCTCTTTAATGATGTTCTTGACCATTGATTCTTCCTGGAAATTTTCTTCCTGGGTCTCTGGGACTTCAATAATTCTTAAGTTGTTTCTGTTGATCTTATCATAGACTTCTATTTTCATCTGTTCCCATTCTTTGACTAATTTTTCCATTGTCTGTTCATTTGCTTTAAGGTTTTTTTTTCAATCTCTCCCACTGTTTGGAATTGTTATTTATCTCATCTTCCACAGCACCAAGTCTTTTCTCAGCTTCTGATACCCTGTCCCAGAGCTTATCCATTTTGTCATTCACTTCGTTTACTGAGTTTTTCAGGCCTGTTAGTTGACATGTTATTTCAGTTTGGAGTTTTGTGATTTCTGTCTTCATATTTTCTTGGTTCTTATTAGTGTTCTGTTCAACTCAATCCATGGTTTCTTCGAGTTCATTGAGCATCTTCCATATTGCTAGTCTAAATTCCTTATTTGAGAGGTTGATTAGTTGGTTGGTCATTATCTGGTCATCAGAATTTTTATCTTCATTCTCTATGTCTGATGCTGGCCTGCATTGTTTCCCCATTGTCACACTTGCATTTGTGGGTTTTTCTATGTGTTGTGGTGGTATTCATTGGCTAAATGATGTAGGCAGCCACACTCCTCTGGCTCTGCCCTTTCTGAATGGGTCGACTTGCTTCCAAGGGAGGGGAGTCCTCCATGGATGAAGCCTCACACAGGATCAAATCTTAGGCCCAAGCACGCAGCAGAGAAGACAGTCCAGAGAGAAATGCTGGGCTTCAGTGATCCAGCACAGTTCTTGGTGTGATTTTTTTCTTCTTGTTGCAATGGTGTTCTTTCCTTAGAAAGAGTGCATGGCCGCGTAGCCTCTTTTCGGCCCACTCCCAAGAGGTTCACACAACAGGACAGTAGACAGACACACACAGGCAGCACTCACAATTTTTCATAGTTGTTATAGCCGGTTTTCACATTATGAAGCAGTTCCTTGGCGTTCCTGCCCTAGAATGGACCTCTGGGAGAGTGAGTTTTCTGGAGCCTCTTTTCGGCCCACTCCCAAGAGGTTCATGTGACAGAACAGTAGACAGATACACACATGCAGCACTCACAATTTTTCACAGTCGGGCCCCACTGGGCATGCGTAGTTTCGTAGATTTTCCTCTATTTCTCTTTCTTTATTTGCTGTTTTTCTTTCTGTGATTTCATTTAACTGTTTCTCATTTCCACCCCACATTCTCCACAGATCCTCACCTACACAGATCCTTGCTCACATACATACCCACACAAATTAATCTTGACCACTGTCAGCTTCCTAAACACAGTCTGTGATGACCAGATCAGATCAGGAGTGAAGTTCTAAAGTAAATGAGAAATATGATTAGTAAATCAGTAACTTTCTGCTATGGATATATGTCTTCTTAATACATTGGTAGTTCCATTTCTTTCTTGGTATCACCTATGTGTTCTCCTTTGTTAGCTGTGTGATCTCTACCCAAGTTCTCTGTCTCATTTTCTCAAGGGCCTGACAAACTTCATGCATTCACCAGGCTAGTCTCCCTTATAATATAAGATATGCTGGTAGTTATAATTTATGAAACTCCAATAATAAAACTGGTTAGTAAATACTTTTAAGGACTCCACATGTTAGCCGATAACTTACTAATAAGTTTTATTCTTCTATAATGAATACCGTTAAGTTCTTTAAACTATATTAGCTTAGTTACTCCCAAACTATAGAAAATACTACTCTCCAAATATTAAATATGATTTTAAACATGGCCAGAGAAATTTTTGGTAATACTTCAAACACCTGACCTTAAATAACTCTGAGTTATATAAAGTTAGCTTATAAATTAACCTATTTTATCTTTTGAAATCCCCAGGACAAAGACTTATTTTGGTATTGATTTTATTTTGAAATAAGCTTACTTGGTAAATAAGTGAATAAATTTAAAGTTGCTACCCAAAATAGAGAAATAATATAAAATAGGGATCATTATAGAATGAAATTTATATAAGGTTAGAAATGATCTAAATTACTGATAAATTCCATGTTTTCACTTGTTCTTTATTAAGTCTATTTAAGTGGTGTTATATCTGTTCTTTCTTCATTTTGCAGTTAGAGAAACAGATTTATATAGAAAATGTTTGTTATTTGTTATGCATAATAACAATTTTGAACCTTCCTTTCTGACAGTGTTGAACAATTTGTTTCATGTCAAGGTATAAAATCAACTTGTTTTAAGAGCACTTATATTTTTTAAATATGTGTATATTTCTAATAGTACATATTGGTAAAGGTACATGAGAAATTCAGAAAAATGAAAATGATTAGTATATCAAAGTAAGTTCCAATTTAGTATCTTTATTATATGTATAATTTTCAGGTTTTTGCATTGGGTAAATATTTTGGATTAATTCTTAGAAAGAAAATAGTAAACAAAGATCATTTATTCAAATGCAAGTCGTCATGTAACAGGCAGACACATAACTTTAGAATTTATGTACAAAATTCATTTCCTAAGAGACAAATCCATTTGGTATGCACTTAATACTGTTTCTGAGATTCTTTTAAATTCTTTATGGTAAATACACATTTAGTGGAGTAATAATGCTTTTTTAAACATGATCTGATTATCAATACCTCTAACCAAGTTGTGAGCAGAACACAATACCATATAAAAGACACAGCAGTTAGAAAACAATTTCCACACTTGGGAATATATATTTGTTATGACTAGACTAAATAACAGATTCACTTTTCCTTGCTGTGTTTATTCAGGTGGGGGAGTGCAATGGGGGATAAGGAGAGATGGAAGCTGATAAAAATGCACTTTGTAGTGATTGAGTACATTTTGTTTTTCTAGTTATTTACAAGTGTTATAAAATGACATGATACAAGAGGAATGCAGTTGTCATTCTATTTATATGACTTCCTGGAGAATAAAGAAAATGTGAAAGATTAGTTAGAATTAGTTAATGTTTCCTAAATATCAAAAAGCATAGTGATTTTGATGACATAAATGTGATGCTATAGGAAAGACAAATGACAAATTAAAAAAATAAAAATACTAAATAAAGATGAAACCGTTTAGAAAAAGACAGTTGTCCCCTGTTGACATCTTCAAAATGTGATTTTTCTTCACATGGAAATTGTCAGCTCTAAGCTCAGTTGACTAGCATCAAAATCAAGAATTTTAGCTGCACCTTTTATTCAATGTGCCATTGTTATTTTGAAAAGTGTGAAGTATTTATCAGTAACATTTATACATTCTTTTAAAATATGGGAGGTGAAGTTCATAAAAGAAAAAAGAGTATTTGAATTTACCAGTGTTCATTCCAGGCTCTCAAATTTTAAACTAAGTATAATGTCATTCTAAAACCCACGGAGCTCCCTGACATTGGTATTGCAATGATTGCTCAGAGTTGACACCAAAACTACAGGCAAAAATGCCATAATAAATAGGTGGCATTTTAATGAACTAAAAGTTGTTGCACAACAAAAGAAACAATCACCAAAATGAAAAGACATCTTTCAAAATGAGAAAAATACTTTAAAATCATTATTTCATATAGACTAAGTGAAAAGAGTCAAAAGTAGAAAGAAAAATACCAAATGATTTCATGCAGATTTTATGTCAATAAAGTAGCAAAGCATGAGAATAGATGCTATCCAAAGTAACAAGCCCATCGACCTTGATCATGGAACTGAGGCAACTTAAAGGCATGGGAATGATGAGCAGAGTCTCATGAACAGTGGTAGATATTGGCATTTATGGGTGTGGTGTGGTTGGATGTTATCTCTAAAACATAGAAAAATTGACACTATTGTGAACTGATGTTACCACAATGTGTTAATAGTTTAATAACTATTTAATAGCTTATTAATGTATGTATAAGAAAATCATACAAGGCAGTGTTAATGGAAATAAAAAATAACCCATTTCAAAAATGGTTTAGTAGTGAAAAACAAAACAAAATTAAAATGCAGAAAAGCCCCCTGCATTCTGGCAGCACTAATCACATTAGTTAGAATCTGGAAACAACTCAAGTACTCAAGAAGAGATGAGTGAACGAAGAAACTATGGTACATTTGCAGAATGGACTACTATACAACTATTAGGAAAAATAAATTCATAAAATGTGCTTATACATGAATGGATATGAAAATATTATGCTTAGTAAAATGAGTCAGAGTAATAAGGAAAGACATGGAATGCTCTCACCTATATGTGGGATATTAAATTAGTATGCTAATAATATTTAAAGACAATAGAGATGAGGGCTAGTATAACTGTTCTATGGTAGGAAACTGCCACATGAGCAGGGTAATGCATTTAGGGTAGAGAAAGGACACTATGACAATAGTTGGAAATGATTACTTTGGACCAGAACTGAGCGCTGACAGTAGGTAAAATGATATATATGATACCCCTTCAGTAACAATATTGGAATCCATGGTGTTTAGTGGGAATAAGGAAAGATATATATGTGTGTATATATATGTATACATATATGTAGGCAAGTGGGGATGGCAGGAGAGAAACTGTGATGATGATGATGATGATGATGGTGATGATGATGATAATGGGAAATGTGTACTGGTGAGAAGATGGGTATTGACATTATATGACTAAAACCTAGTAATGAACAATTTTGTATCTAGATCACATGATAACTTAATTAAAATTTTATTTTGGGGGCCGGAGCAGTGGCACAGGGCATAAGGTGTCTGTCTTGCACGTATTAGCCTAGGATGAACTGCGTTTCGACCCCCCAGTGTCCCATATGGTCCCCCAAGCCAGGGCCATTTCTGAGTGCTTAGCCAGGAGTAACCCCTGAGCATCACCAGGTGTGGCCCAAAAACCAAAAAAAAAATTTTATTTTGTTTAAAAACAAGATTGGTAAGAAGTAAACAGACCATTTTCCAAAAACATGTAAATAACCAGTACATTAAAGGATGCTCCAAATACCTTCCAGTTAATCACTAGAAATGGAAGTTAAGAGCCCAATGAGATATCACCTCACACCTGTCAAGAAGGCAATTTTCAAAAAGTCAGAATATAAGTGTTGGCAAGAGGGTGCAAAAGGGGAGCTTGTGCTGTTAGTGTGTTGGTGGGAATGTCAATTCGTTTAGCTGGTATGAAAAACAATATGTAGATTCACAGAAAATGTAAAATGAAATTATTTTATGAGCTAGATAACTTTCTAGTTATATAAGAAGACAAAGGCATTAAAATCACTGTCTAGGAGAGATACTTGCCTTTTCATTCTTATGGTAGCCTAGACATGAAATGGCTTACATATTTCCAGGTGGAAAATGGCTACATGTGTATGCACACATGTTTGTACATGCGATATTTTTTTTTATTTTGAGGGTGTCAAAGCTTATGGTTTTAATTGCTATCTTCTGGTTCTGAACTCAGGGACCTTTCCTGGTAGGTTTGGGAGAAATATAGGGTGTTGGGGGTTGAACCTTCGTCAACTTCTTGAAAGGGGCATCCTGCACTGTGTACAATCCTCCAGCCTCTACAATGACAATAAAAATGAGAAAATTCTGCTATTTTCAATGACAGGTTTGGTTGAACCAATTTATGAATGAACTTAGTATATTAAGTGAAATAAGTCAGATCCATAATGACAAGATTCAAACAATATCACTTATAAATGAAATCTTAAAAAAAATAAAGTCAAGAGTGAATAGTGGTTAGAAAGTATAGGGAACAAAAGATGTTTATGAAGAGATAAAACCTTCATTTATAACATGAATAAGCTATGAATAACTAATGTATATGTGTAGGGACTACAATTAATTATAGTGTGTTATACTAACAGCATGTGTTTAAAAATATTCTCTTGACATATAAGCAGAAACTAGTTAAATATTTCATGCAAGCCATTTGGGTTATTACTGTGATCAATCCATGTATATAATTTATATATATATATATATATACTCATGCATTTTTGAAGTTGGGTGACCAAACAGCCACAGAATTGGGAAGAGGTGTGCATGGGAGATTCTTGAAATAAGGTTCGAGGACAGTAGACATTGGTCTGGTGGAGGTTGGAATATTGTGTAATGAAACCCTATGACTGGTTGCTTACCCAGTGACCACCTCTCAGAGATTTTAGCAGGCATGACGTGATGTAGTATGTTGTAGGACCTTTCCTTTCCATTGCCTGATGATCTACAGAAGTCTGTCTTTATTTCCAAGGCTCACTGATTATTGAAATCACCTTCAGATTTTTTTTTCATTTTCTTAAAAATTTTATTGAAATTCTGTGGTTTACAATGCTGTTAAGAATGGTTTCTCATGGACATCATTTCAACAGCACACCTATCACCAGACCCCAAAATTCTCCCTACCCTGTTCTGTAGATCAGTTCTCCAGTTACATTGCCTTGGGATTTCTGTTGCTATCTTGTTGTATAACTTTAAGCCACATATAAGTGAGATTATTCTGATGTCATGAAATTTGCTTATACACGGATTAATATGGAGATTATTGTATTGAGTGGAATGAGTCACAGAAAAAGGGATAGACATAGAATAATCGCACTTACTTGTGGGATATAAGGAAAATAAAAGATAATATGGCAATATTCAGTGACAATAGAGAAAAGGTTCAGAAGGAGTAGTCCATGGTAGGAAGCTTGCCACAAAGAGTGGTGAGTGAAATTAAAGTAGAAAAGGGAACTACTGTGACAATGATAGCTAGAATTCATCACACTGGAAAACAATTGGTTGCTGAAAGGAGATAAAGTGATATGCGGCCAGAGAGATAGCATGGAGGTAAGGTGTTTGCCTTGCATGCAGAAGGTCGGTGGTTCAAATCCCGGCATCTCATATGGTCCCCTGAGCCTGCCAGGCGCGATTTCTGAGCATAGAGCCAGGAGTAACCCCTGAGCGCTGCCAAGTGTGACCCAAAAACCAAAAAATTAAATAAAAAAATAAAGTGATATTCATGGTACCCCTTAATTAACAATAGTAAAACCACAGTGACAAAGAAGGAGAGAGAGGTAAAATGTCTATCCCAGAGGCAGGCAGGCAGAGTGAGTGGGAACTGGGAATATTGTTGGTGGGAAATGTGCACTGGTGAAGGGTTATGCATGTTCTATGACTGGGACTTAACCATGAACAACCACAGTGCTTAAATGAAAGTAATGATATTAAAATAAATTAATTAGAAAAGAGAGATAATTCCATGTCTATTTCTTTTTTCTGACTAACTTCACTCAGTGTAATATAATCTAGTTTCATCCATGTTGCTGTAAATCGCACAATTCTTATCTCTTCTTAGAACTATATCATATTTCATTGTGTACATATGCCATTCATCTGTACTTGGTGTTTGGGTTGTTTCTATATCTTGGCTATTGTAGTAAGTGTGGTGATGAACATAGGTGTACAGAGATCCTTTTGTATTAATGTTTTTGTGTTTGGGGGATAGTGCCAGGAAGTGACATTTTAATATTTTGAAAAGATAGAAACTTCTAACCACGAATAATCAGTTTTGCAAAATTATCATTCAAGTAGGTTAGGTAACTGATAATCTCATCAAATAAACAAATGTTCACTGCCCAATTAGCACTTGAATAAATTTTGAAAGGTGTTCTTTAATATGAAAAGGAAAAAACTCCAAAACTTAAGAACCTTGTGCTAAGTGATAAAAAATAATACAGAATCAGAAACATGCACTGAAATAAAATAAGACCACACCAGAAGATTTAAAGGTAAGAAGAAAAGGAAAGACTATGTTTAAAGAAAAGTTGATTTCAGCCTCCAAAGATGTTTAGGTATAAAACAACTAATATAAACTAATCTAAACTCACCACAAATTAGGAATATGGAATGTAAATACTTAAAACAAAAGTTGAAAAATTTGAGAAAATCATTAAGTATTTTCAAATAGAAAGGCAAATGAAAACTCTGCCTTCAGGGACTTGAATAATAATACAGCAAGTATGCGCTTGCCTTGCATGCGACTGGCACAGGTTTGCTCCACGGCATCTTATATGTCCCCGAAACTACAAGGTAAGATCCCTGAGAACCACTAGGTGTTGTTCAAATCAAATAAAAAGAAACAAGAAATAGAAACTCTCCTTTTAGCCTCAGAAAAGAGAGTATTAAGAGGGATGTTTATAACAATATAGACCCACAATTATTCACAAAAATGTATAATATCCAGTCTAACTTTATCTCTAAATAAAACAATAAATTCAGAGAAAGGAAATTATAAACCTTTTAATGAAATAGATGAATTAGAATCCAAAAGGTGAATGATATCAGCAGTTTATTCCTTGAAATACTAAAAAAAATGAATAAACCCTTAGCTATGTATGAGAGAGAAACAATAGAAATAAGAATTGTTTTATTAATGAATTCTATCATCTTTCAAACAAAATATTATATCTTCCATCTCAGACTCTTTCAAGCAATTGAAAGAGGGAGGATTCTCCTAAACATATTTATAAAACCAACATTTTCTTGATCTTCATTCCAGACAAGAACATTGTAATAAAGAAAACTACAGGTTACTATTGCTGAGAAATGTAGATATAAAACCAACACAATATTGGAAAATCAAATTCAACAATACATTAAGAGAATTATTCATCATAGCCAAGTGTGATTTATTCCAGATACACAATACTGGTTCACAAATAAATCAATATGTAATGGATCAGATTGCCCAAAGAAAGATATTTAAAATAACACAATGATATCAATATATGCTGAAATATACTACAAGTTTCAAAATCTATTTCTGATTTTAAAGCTCTCAATAAAATCTAAATAGAAAAATATAGCTCAACAAAATAAAGATCGTATATGACAAATTCACAGATACCATCATACTCAAAGGTGAAAATCAAAGTATCCTCCCTTTGTTCAGGAATGTGACAGAATGCCCACTCTTCCTCCAATGGTTAAGCGTACTTTTATAAATCTTAACAAAAGCAATGAGCCCCGAAAAAAAAAAAAACTTAAGAAATCCAAATTAGAAAAGAAATAAAGCTATTGCTTTTGCAGATGACTTAATATTATGGAAAAAATAGGACTATACCTAAAACTAACAAATAATAAATGAACCCAGTTCAGGCAATATACAAAAATGTGTTACATTTTCATTTGCAAGGTATTGTGGAAAAAGAACTAAGAAAACAATCTCATTTGCAAGCTCACCAAAAAACTTAAATATCTGAGGGCGACTTAATGAAAGAGGTCACAGTTTTATATGCTATATGTTAAAATCCTGCATCTAAAACTGACACTGTAAAAAAAAAATAGAAATTACAACAAAATGGAATTTTATCTTATTTTCATGAATTGGAAGAATAAACATTGTTAAAATGGCCAATGCAATTCTTATCAAAATCTTAGTGATATTTTCAAAGAAATAGAACATGCAATTCAAAACTTTGTATGGCATCACCTACTGTTCTTAATAGACAAATAATAAAAATATTTTCACATTAAATATTAATTTACTTGGGGGCCGGGCGGTGGCGCTGGAGGTAAGGTGCCTGCCTTGCCTGCGCTAGCCTAGGACGGACCGCGGTTCGATCCCCCGGCGTCCCATATGGTCCCCCAAGAAGCCAGGAGCAACTTCTGAGCGCATAGCCAGGAGTAACCCCTGAGCGTCACAGGGTGTGGCCCAAAAACCAAAAAAAAAAAAATATTAATTTACTTATACTTTCTGTGTAGTGGGGAAAATCTTAATATAGTATGAAAATTGAAGAAATAGTCCTAGGCACATAGTAGTAACAGTAATTGTTGAATTATTGTCACAGTCAATTTATTGACTAGAATTGTATCCTGGTTAATGTCATTTCAGTACCTAACATAATACCAGGTATATGATAGAAAATGAAATGTTTATTAAATTATATAAACATTTAAAAGTATAAAGGTTTATTATGCTCTTTATATTTTCCCTTAAACATTCTTATTTTCTACTGTGTACTAAGGCATATTTTATTATACTCTATCTTCAATTCCTTTGCCTGAGGAGGGTTGCCAGTTAATTTGATCATAGTCTCCCTATGATTATTATTTAATTTCAGTTTATTGTTGAACTTTACTATTTCAACTGTAAAATCAAGAATTTCATAAAAAAATCAACACAAACAGCCTTGGATACTATTTCCTATTACTTTGATTTTAATGAAGTAATTTGAAAATGTTTTAATCTCCCTGTTTGATGTAGGCTGATACATTACCCAATAATGTTTGTAAAATTGCATTTATGCTGCTCAAAGAACCTCAATCTCTGAATGAATAGAGTTCACTTGTATTCTGCCATGCCATTCTATCATTAATGTTGAATGATGAGTTGAAATATGTATTTTATATAATGCAAGTAAATCCCATACTTCTAGCTACTGAAAAATTTAATTAAGGTATAGAATCTACAATCCAGTTTTATGAGTGCAACTAGAAATATTATGTGCTACATTAAAATTTCTTTTGCATGAGAGGTCTTTAATGGAACCTAAATAGTTCCAAAGCAAAATATTTTTTTTTACAAATAAGAGAATCTTCAATGACCATGTCATTGACACTTTCCTGTACTTGGCTGTCCTTTTTTGTTGTAAATTAAAATAGATGAAGGTAGTTGAGCCAACCTAATGATGGAGGGCAATTTAATGTGATAAAATTGATGAACTCTAAGCTGCTTTACTTTTCCTTTGGAGACACATTGAGTAGAATTAAAATTCTAGACAGTGTATTGTGATTTATGCTTTTTGTCATACAGTTATTAACTATTCATTGTAGTGATAGAGAAATAGGGATTAAGTCTAGGAATACTTTCTGTCTGTACAATACTCAGTTATAAGGATCCAACCATAAAGTTATGTTTAACTATTTACTTAGACAAATTTCTTTTATCATCCACCCAGATAACAGTGTAAGAAAAATGTTATCCAAGAAAGGTTATAAACTTAATTCTACTGCAATTAATTAAATGAAAAAAATATTCTAAAAAGGAAAAACTCATGGGAAAACAAGTCCAAGTATAACTCTGAACTTATGTGATCATATTTTTCTGTGTGTTGTGAATCTTGAACTGAAATACATACCAGAATTTAAGAAGGAAAGGTTCTAAAAGTGTCTCAGCATGAACTACGGTACACAGTCTATATTTAGCAGAATTCAAAAGTGGCTTTAATTGTTACTAGTATTAGAAGCAATATAAAAAAGAAAATATAAGGAGGGTCTGGAGTTATAATACAGTGGCCATGCAGGGCAGATGTACAGTGGGAGCATTTGCCTTGCTTGGCCAACCTAGGTTTGATCACTGACATCCCCATGGTGCCTTGAGCATGCAAAAGTGATTCCTTAGTGCAGAGCTAGGAGTAACTCCTGAGTATCACCTGGTGTAACACTAACAACAACAACAACAACAACAACAACAACAACAAAAAACTAAAAGAAAGCAAAAAAAAAAAAGAGCCACTATCCAGAATTTACCATTATTAGGCAATATTATTTGAACCATAATTTTCTTAGGTTATATCAGAAAGACCATCAACAATGCACATAATTAATTGTGCTTTCTGGTCACGTAATATGTGTAAAATAACTAATGAAGATGAGCAAGTCAAAACCAGCAAATGTTTCATGCAGTCACACCTGTCATTCTTTGGCACAAGTGTCATAGTTGTTAACTGAGACTGCTGAACATTAAATTCATAGTTTATCAACATTCAATTGGGACATTGGGTTTCTTTATTTCTATGACCAATCAAGAGAATCTCACTTTACAGACACAAATGCACTTTGAAGTGATGAATTATGGAAATAAATTATGGATAAAATGTAAAAAAATGTTGCATAGCTGTCTAGTGGTAATAGCACTGCAAATCCAAACTATAATCTCATTTTTTACTATATGTCACTTTGGGAGGTGGTGTTTGCTTGTATTTAGTGTTTTTGTCTTCAATTAGGAATTACCGTGGTACCAAGCCAGTGAGAATCACGATGAGTCTTTACAAGCTAAGAAACGGTTCTGATAAGTAGAAGTTAGTTTCAACCTACAGTAATTCTCCTGTTCATGAAAAAAAAAGAGAGAGAAGAGGAAAGCCAGGGATTTCCTATTAAATTTCTAAGTTATCAAGAGTCCAAGAGCAGTTCAAGGCCAATAAAATTAAAGGGGTAATAAAATTAAAGTGAAGTATGGAGTAAAGTAAATCCTTAAGAAATAGAGGTGCATGGCTAAACTTAAGTAAGTAAGCTGTGCAAAACTTATAAGTAAGCTGTACAGAATTCTTAGACTGGAGCATTATGAGAATAAAAAATAATTTATCATCCAGATAACTATCAGTGTGAATCATCTCCAAGACATAATAGTGTGTTGAAAGAGCAAATTGTAGGATCCACTCAGCATGTAAAGAACAAATATAGCTATAACTAAGTCACATATTATTTAGCAATTCATATATAGGAGGAAAACTTTAAAATAAAGAAAATGATTCATGTAATCTTCAGACTGAAGGTCTCATGTAGAAAGTAAGAAAAGCATTTATTTGTACTGCTCTTTTAGGGCTACACATACTGGCTGGTTTAAAATTGGAAACTTGCTATTTCACATTTACATTTAAAAACTTTACACTAAGTTCAATAATCAATTATTACCTTCAGATTGAGAGGCTAACCTTTCCTCTCTCCAGAGTTCTGGTGGTTGCTGGCAAGTTTTGGCATTTCTTGGTTTGTAAAAGCATCATTCATTTCTCTGCCCTCATGGTCACATGCCATTTTCCCCGAGTCTGTCTCTTCACATCACTTTATTTGTATTTGTTTGTGTTTGTTTGTGATTGCTTTGGACACACCTGACTGTGTACAGGGTTTACTCCTGGCTCTATGCTCAGGGATCACTTCTGGCGGGGGTTGGGGTACTATTTCGGATGTCTAACAGATGCAAGTAAAGTACCTTACCTGTTCTACAGTTTTCCAACTCCATCACTTTATTTTTAACTTATGCTAGCCATTTGAATTTGGGAGCTCACTTTCCTCCACTGTGACATTTTGACTAACTATATCTACAACAACACTATTACACATAAAGCCACATTCTGAAAATTCCAGCTTCTTAGCTTAGGTTTTTATTTTATTTCTTGGGGATGGCCCAATTTAATATCTATGTAAATAAGTATTGTTTAAATTGGTGTACATTACTGGATTGAATTGAATTATTTAGTTAATTTAAATTATTAATTAAATTGATATACATGATTATACCTTACAATTCAATGCACATTTACAATATAATTTTAAGAAAATATTAGCCAGTATTTTAATCATACATATAGCTTATCAAACTTATGATAGCATAAAAGTCTTTGAGAAATGAAGGAATAGAAGCCGAAGCAATAGTACAGCAGAAAGGGTGTTTGTCTTCATGTTGCCACACCCCACATTCTATATGGTCGCTTGAAAAATGCCAGGAGTAACCAGTAAAACTGTTAGAAGTGCTCCCCACTAAAAGGAAAAACATAACCAAGGCTAGTCTTCCATTTTGGACTTGCCCACGTTTCTACTTGGGATACATAATTCTTTCATTTATGGGAATCCCTTTTTCTTCTTTTTTATACACACATACATATACTAATATTTTTGGAGGGAGGAAGGGAGGGAGGAAGGAAGGAAGGAATGAAGGAAGGAAGGAAGGAAGAAAAGGAAGGAGGAGGAAGAAAGGAAAGGGGAAAGGGAAGGAAGGTTGGAAGGAAGGAAGGTTGGAAGGAAGGAGGAAGAGAGGAAGGAAAGAAGGAAGGAAGGGAGGAAAGAAAGGAAGGAGGGAAAAGAAAGGAAGGAAGAAAGGAAAGAGGGGGAAGGGAAGGAAGGTTGGGAGGAAGGAAGGTGAAAAGAAGGAAGAAAGGAATGGAGAAAGGAAGGAAGGAGAAGGATGGAAGGAAGGGGAGGGAGAAAGGAAGGAAGGAGAAGGATGAAAGGAAGGGGAGGGATAAAGGAAGGAAGGAGACGGGGAGGAAGGAAGGGAAGGGAGAGAGGAAGGAAGGGAGGGAGGGGAGAAAGGAAAGTAGGATAGGGAAGAAGGAAGGAAAGAGGAAGAGAGGACAGAAGGACAGGGAGGAAGGGAAGGAAGGATCAGGAGGAAGGAAGGAAGGAAGGAGAGTGAGGGAAGAAGAAAGGAGAAGAAAGAAGGAAGGAGAGGGAAGGTAGGAAGGAGTGAAAGGAGGAGAGGGAGGAAGGAAGTAGAGGGAGGGAGGGAAGGAGAGAAGGAAGGAAAGCAGGTAGGAAGGAGGGAAATAAGGATGGAGGAAAGGAAGGAGAGAGGGAAGAAAGGGAAGAAGGAAGGGAGGGAAGGAAGGAGAGAACGAAGAGAGGGAAGGAAGGAAAGAAAGAAGGGAGAGAAGGAAGGAAAGAATGAAGGAAAAAAGAAGGAAGGAAAGAGGATGGAAGGAAGATTAGTGATAGCTTTTTATTGCAATATGCATAATGATTTTTATTTTAAGCTTTATTCTTTTGGGGGCTAGGTGGCACACCCATCAATGTTTAGAGCTTACTCTTGGCTTTGTTCTCAAGAATTACTTCTGGTGGACTCAGTGGACCATAAGAGATGCTGGGTAACAAACCCAGGTCAGCTGTATGCAAGGCAAATACCTACCCACTGTTTCATCTGTAGCACCTCAAGCATTATTCTAATCTTCCCAGTCTAGGCTAGCTTCTTGCTTTGGTTGATATTTTTAAAGCACCACGTGGTTGATTTTTTTTTTAATTTAAATACCTTTACATTTACTTGTTAGTGAAATATGCATATACTTAAATATTTCTGTTATGCTTTAAGAAAGAATTCCAAGATACTTATAGAATAAAAATGATATTCATTATGCTACCCCTCTGAATTCCCTCGTGAGATCATAGGAATCATCAAAGATAAGAGTCTTTGTGTCAACAATTTCACAAGTCCTTCCTTTCCAAGCTTGGAAAAACATGGTTGGATATGCACTGTTTATTGACAGACCTGGTCATATTAAGATCAATAGATTACATTAACTTTTCACCGCATCACATAGCATTGCATTCATTTCTTGTAATTACTATCACAAGTTACTTCAAAGAATACATGTTTATTTCTAAACACTTGGAGGGCAGGTCAGAAGTCCAAATTGGACTCACTGACCCCAAATCAAGGAGTTAGGGAATCTCCTCCAAAGATTCTAGGAGAGTAGCCATTTCTGTGTCTTGCAGGACTTCCAGTCCTTTTATTCAGTAACTCCTGTATCCCAGAGCCTCTGCTTTCTTTCTTTCTTTCTTTCTTTCTTTCTTTCTTTCTTTCTTTCTTTCTTTCTTTCTTTCTTTCTTTCTTTCTTTCTTTCTTTCTTTCTTTCTTTCTTTCTTTCTTTCTTTCTTTCTTTCTTTCTTTCTTTCTTTCTTTCTTTCTTTCTTTCTTTCTTTCTTTCTTCTTTCTTTCTTTCCTTTCTTTCTTTTCTTTCTTTCTTTCTTATTTCCTTTCTTTCTTTTTCTTTCATTTCTTTCTTTCTTTCTTTCTCTTTCTTTCTTTCTTTCATTCTTTCTTTCTTTCTTTCTTTCTTTATTCTTTCTTTCTTTCTTTTCTTCTTTTCTTTCTTTCTTTTCCTTTCTTTCTTTCCTTTCTTTCTTTTTCTTTCTTTCATTCTTTTCTTTCCTTTTTCCTTTCTTCTTTCCTTTCTTTCTTTCTTCTTTCTTTCTTTCTTTCTTTCTTCTTTCTTTCTTTTCTTTCTTTCTTTCTTCTTTCTTTCTTTCTTTCTTTCTTTCTTCTTTCTTTCTTTCTTTCTTTCTTTCTTTCTTTCTTTCTTTCTTTTCTTTCTTTCTTCTTCCTTTCTTTCTTTCTTTCTTTCTTTCTTTCTTTCTTTCTTTCTCTCTCTCTCTCTTTCTTCCTTCCTTCCTTTCCTTTCTTTTTTTTTGGTTTTTGGGCCACACCCGGCAGTGCTCAGGGGTTACTCCTGGCTGTCTGCTCAGAAATAGCTCCTGGCAGGCACGGGGGACCATATGGGACACCGGGATTCGAACCAACCACCTTTGGTCCTGGATTGGCTGCTTGCAAGGCAAACGCCGCTGTGCTATCTCTCCGGGCCCTCTGCTTTCTTTTAAAGTTAAATCATCTTCTTACACTTTTTATAGACACTATCATACTATTTGTTATTTATTCAGATAACCTGGGATAATAACCAATTCATGTGACATCATTTACTCATACCTGAACATGAATAAATTTACTCATACCTCCTGAACCCTATCTATTGCAATTTCTAAGCCTCAGTACCTTTGGGATCCATAATTGAACCCTCTATACCTATTATCTAATTAAATCACACAGTATATTTTTCTTTGCCATGGTTAGCTTTCTATATGAATTGAAGGAATTAAAGGTTGTTTTCACATTTTTAAACACACTTCCAAATTTGATAGAGAAGCCTATTACGTGAAGACACACATTGTGTATTATGCTGACTACCAGATGGCAAACTGTCATAAATTCTCAATCCTAATCTAAACTAATTTACAAACTAAGTAGTTAAATATCAAAATATCTCAATTGGGGCCCGAGCGGTGATGCAAGCGATAAGGCTTCTGCCTTGCCCGTGCAGCCTAGGACAGACCGGACCACGGTTCGATCCCAAGACGTCCCATATGGTTCCCCAAGCCAGGAGCGACTTCTGAGCGCATAGCCAGGAGTAACCCCTGAGCGTCACTGGGTGTGGCTCAAAAAAAAAAAAAAACAAAAAACAAACAAACAAAAAAAGAAGCCAAAAACGATTATTTTATAGGTTTTAATTTTTAATCATTCATTCTTTTGTGGGGGGACATACCCTGAGGCACTCATGGGATTCTCCTCACTCTGCACTCCGAAATCATTTCTGGCCAGCTGGGGAAACCATATGGGACGCCAGGGATCAAATCTGGGTAAACTGCGTGCAAGGCAAAAGTCCTAGCCACTGTGCTATCACTCTGGCCCCAAATCGTTCTTTTTTAGTTGTTTTGGTTTTTTTGGCCAGGGGTTACTCCTGGCTATGCGCTCAGAAATCTCTCCTGTCTTGGAGGACCATATGGGACGCTAGGGTATCGAACCGAGGTCTGTCATAGGCTAGCGCAGGCAAGGCAGACGCCTTATGGCTTGCGCTACCACTATGGCCCCTAAACCATTCATTCTTATGTTAACACTTCAAAGTATTTAGGGACATCAAAAAAATGGCTAATAGTTTTTCTTTTGTATAGAAATCCTTTATGATGAGTGGGGGAAATATAAATATAAATGAAAATTGTACTCTCATGTGCCCTCCTAAACATAAAGATATAGGTATAGATTTATACATATGATATAATAGTATATAAATAACTATAAATCTCTGAAGACACACTTTTCATGGTCATTTAGTATTTCACTATAAACTATACTCAGGATTTTTTTAAATAATTGTCTAAATCTGATTATTTCATTTATACAGAATCATCATGTGGAATAACTGAGTTCAAGGATCCTACTTGTTGGTGTTAACTTTTAAAAAAAAACACCCAAACTATTTTCATTTTCCTAATATTATTATGAAGGCTCTTCATTAACTTATTTTTCGGTAATGAACTTATAGTAATGTCTATGTTTTTAGTCTCGATTTTCTTTGAAATAACTTTTCTTTTAAATTGTTAAATTTTATACATGATAAAGTTGAAATAAACCCATAATTTTTTAGCATATTAGTCAGTATCAGTTTTCAAATAATGAGGAAGAGGAATAAATACTTGTGGGTTAAATAGAATACTTAAAGATGACAGAAAAGCTGAGTTTGAACTGTGGCTCCTCTACATTCTAGTGTTCTCTGCTTGAATGAATCAAAACTGTCAATAGCACAAATTAGAAAGACAACATAAATAAAAGTAGAGCTCTTACCTCCACCAAAAGTTTTCTTTTTAGTGGGGAGTAGTTGGCAGATAACACTAACTTAGTTGTATAGAATAATTATATTTGCATGTATAATGAACTTATCCTCACCAAAAAATCTAGTTAGCATGTGTCAGTTACAACACATAACAATATAACACAGTAACAATACATTATTTTTTGTGTAGTTTGAGTTTTTTATTTTATTTCACAACTTGATATATAATTATATCAATGATTGGGTTTTGTGTATACAATATTTCAATACCTCTCAAATGCCAGGATGTTTTCCTTTACCAATGTCCCTTCACATTATCCCCATATCTCCATTATGGTGTCCTCAGTTCTGTAGATCACCGACTCTGTTGCACTGAGACATTTGATATTCCTTTATTGTGCTTCATTATATCCTATATATGAAAGAGAACATTCTGTTGTATCTGTCCCTCTGGATGACATCACTCAGAGCAATACCCTCAAGTTCCATTCACATAGTCATGATTTCTTCTAATAGGTGAGTAGTATTCTATTGTGTATGCATACACATATATACATATCATAAATTCTTAATGCAGTAATCTGGTTTTGAACACTTAGGATTGTTTCTGGATGTTAGCTTTTGTGAATAATGCTGCAATGAAAAAATGGAGTGCAATTGACTTTTCCCAATAGTGAGAGAACATTGGGGTAGATGTTCAAACTTGGAATTGCTGTGTCATATGGAAGCTCAACTTTTTGAAAAGTGTTCATATTGTTTTCCCAAAGGGATGAAATAGACTCTTTTTTTTTTTTTTGGTTTTTGGGCCACACCCGTTTGACGCTCAGGGGTTACTCCTGGCTATGTGCTCAGAAATCGCCCCTGGCTTGGGGGGACCATATGGGACGCCGGGGGATCGAACCGCGGTCCTTCCTTGGCTAGCGCTTGCAAGGCAGACACCTTACCTCCAGCGCCACCTACCCGGCTGAAATAGACTCTTAAATAGAGTTGTTTAGTACCCTTCAGCAAGTTCTACATATGCTTTGTGATTTAAAGTTTCTTGAGAAAATTGGACCCAAAATGGACAACATTCTGTATCTGTGAAGATACAAGAATGAAGATACAGGAATCACTTCCAAAGTGTAATGTTCCTAAAAGGAATTGTTTTAATAAAAGTTATATCAACAGATATGAAAAAGTACACTAGAAAATTCATAAACCCTTGCCCCCTTTTGAACACTATTCTTTTTAAGGAATAAGAGCTATTTTTATATTTCCTTTACTATCTCCTTTTGTTTGCCCTAAAGAATATCTTGTCAGATCTGAAGGTATTCTCTGAAGGTATGTTTGCATCATTTCCAATTAAATGTTTTCCTCCAGCAGTATATAGTAAATTATCATAAATGTTACTGTAAGTTCATACTGAAATGCTAGAAAGAGAATTGCTAAAGGGTAGCATTTAAACTGGCTTTGTTATTTGCTTGTATCTTTGGTATATATTGCTTAGACTGATGAACTTAAAGGTAGCTTCTAAAGTGAATTAAAATATGCTTTTGGTCTCCAGTTTTGGAGGTCAAAACAACATTTAAATTAAAATAACATTTGCTTAGCTAGTCTCACTTTTTTTTAAAGCAACTGCAATGAATCGGAAAAAGAAATTTTAATTGTTTCCTTAGAATTCTCAAAAAGGTAGCTAGCATTTTGTTGAACACAATAGCATTTTGTTGATTGAAAACTTATTTATGTAACAGTAGCTATTTTTATTACTGATGGAATAGAGATCTAGTAGAAAGATAGCATACGACACTAAATCAAACATACAGGTCTACATTAAAAGCATTTATAAAATTTATTCACCATGCAAGTCCAATTACTATCTATTGTAATGTTTGGTGAACAAAATTGGTGACAATGAAATTATGTCAATGTAGGGGCCAGAGCAATAGCACAGCAGCAGGGCATTTGCTTTGCACTTGGCAGACCTGGGACAGACCTGAGTTTGATCTGTGGCATTCCATGTTGTCCCCGAAGCCTGCCAGGAGTGATTTCTGAGTGCAGAGCCAGGAGTGACCCCTGACCACCACCTGGTGTGGCACAAAAACCAAAAGAAAAAAATTATGACCATATAATTAACTTTTTTTATATTCTAATTTCATATACTTTTGTAGTGAATTTTTTTCTACGTTTATTATAACTAAAGCTAATTTTAAAAAAAGGAAGCATAATAAAGTCAGATAGCTTCTAAGAGAGGCTTGGAAAGAAAAATAATGTTATAATGTTAAGTCACAAGTGAGAAGGAATGCTACATAGAAATTTAGACTGAAGATAAAGAGCTCTATTCTTATAAAAATCAAACTCAATAAAATTATCAGTAGTAACAAAATTATTATTTCCCATTCATATATGGCTCATTTCAATCTTGTATATCATGTGTCAGCTTTGCAGCTTTGTCTGAGAGACTAGTTCAGTTCATGGAGATAGTGTTCTTTTCTAAAATCAGAAAACTTCTTTGCTTGACATAGAACCACATCTTTACTTTTCTGACTTGTCACTAAAATCTACTCTATTAGCATTGTTTGCATTAATTGCCATTTTTCTGAGTGAAAGAGAAAACGAGAAAACAAGTACTCTGTCTAGTTTTTTACTAGTCTTATGGAAAACTTAGTTTTCTAATGATTGACAGTACATAGCTATGCCTACAATTTTCACTTGTCCGTTGTTAAGAGCATATGATAAAATAGCACTGAGAGCATGAAGACACTTGGGTGATATTTAGAAGTTTTGAAGATGTACCATGTCAGAAATTCCTTTTAGTCATGTTAGAGTCTACAGACTTAGGCTAGTGAACTAAGTTTGTATTGATAAAGGGTTGTGTATGTGAGGGGCCGGAGAGATAGCATGGAGGTAAAGCATTTGCCTTTCATACAGAAGGTCAGTGGTTCGAATCCCAGCATCTCATATGGTTCCCCGAGCCTGCCAGGAGCGATTTCTGAGCATAGAGCCAGGAGGAATCCCTGAGTGCTGCCGGGTGTGACCCAAAAACAAAAACAAAAACAAAGTACTTGAATCATATTATTTAAATTTCAGAGACTGTGGTTCTAATAATGAATGTTTCACTTGAATGAATTCCAAAAATATCTCCCTTGAGCTGAATGTGTGTGCATTCATAATTACACGACCTGGGACAAATTGTCTTTGTCCCAGGACAGATTACAAAACTGGCACCTAATCAAGATGGAGTAATTGTTGGGGAAAACGGAACTGGCTGGACATCTGCTGGCAGGTGCTCTCGGCTAAAAGCTGAGGAAGACACAACCAATTCTCAGCTTGCCTTTCTGACAGCTTCAACTCTCAGAAGGTAGAAAGGAAAGGATAGAAACTACCAACCTAAGTGGAAGAAGGGACTATGAATTGTCATTTTAGAATCTATAGAGGGAGAAGGAGTACAGGAGAGACACATGTAACACAAATTGGAGCAAAATAGATTTCAAACTATTTGCAGAGAAGCTCAGTTATATCATAAGGAAGACATACTCAAATATCTCAATTTTCATGATTTTATTCACACATTACGTAATAGCTATTAAGTAATAGCTATGGTATTATAATCTGCAATGACTAGTAAGTTCAGACTTCAAAACTGATTTTTTTCTTTCTTTCTCTTAGGATAACTTGATTGGTATCACCAATTCTTGTAGGATTTGGCAGTGTTTTAGATACCATGCATCTGGACTTTAGCAAAGGGTTTAATGATATGACAGTTTTCAAATGGTTAGAAAAATGGACACTTGGCATAGTTATTTTTGATGATTATTGCATGGTTATTGTTGGTGGTGTCTATGGGAGCTCACTCTTGCCTCATTTATTTTATGTGTGTGTTTTTGCGGTCACACCCAAAGGTGCTTTAGTAATTACTCTTGGTACTGAGCTCAGTAATCATGGCTGCTGGTGCTTGGAGGATGGTACAGGATGCCAGCGATTGTGGCCATCCTGGGGCCAACCACATGCAAATCAAGCATCTTACCCACTGTAAGATTGTTCCAGCCCCTCTGCCTCATTTCTAAACAAATGTGAACTTAAAATTTAAACATGTTTGAGTATATAAATCAAATGAGGTTTCTCCAATCTTTTTGGTCAGCCACCATTGATAGTGCCAGATTAAAGCACGATTTCTTTTGCAGGGAATGTCCCAGATTAGATGTTGCAAATAAAAGATAGGAGTAGAATTCACATTCCCTGTCAGCTAATTAGTTTCTAAGAGGAAGTAAGGCAGAAATTAAACATACCTCAATGCATTAACAGATAAAACCCTAGAAGACTATAGAATCGAGCTTACCCTGGAGAGAAAGGTTCTTTGGACAGTGGTGGAGGGATATTTTTTTAATGTTGGCACTTTGGTGGTGCTGTGTTGTGGTAATATAGTATCCCTGAAACTTACACACATTTACTCTCTTGTAAGCCGAATGATGAATTTAGTAAGCATGGGAAAAGAGAGATGACTTGAAGTCCAGAATGCACACTATACATTCAGGAGCTCCAGGCTTAATTACTGCATGGTTCCCTGAACTGAGGTGAGAGGAGTGGAGTTGAGAAGAGGAGGGGAGAAGCTAGAAAAGAAGGGGAGAAGAGGGCAGGGAGAAAAAAAAGGAAACATTACTCCACTTGCTAGGAGCATACTTATGGTTGTACAATATGTTTTCCACTCTCACTTTCCCCACAATTTGGTTTCTTATTCTACTACCTATAATAGGCTTTAAGTGAAAGACATATGATGGCAGTGGCGACAATCCCTGGAAGAGCAGATATCAGTTATAATGGCAGCAGTGTTTCCATTCCAGGGGATGGAGGCTGATTCTACCCACTGCTTCTGTGGACAGTCTCCTGAACCCAGTCGGTTTCTCCTGTGTTCCTGGAAAGTTCTGGAATTTATTATAACACTGCACACATTGGGTCAACTTTCACTACATCTCTGCCTAAAGCTGGGGAATCTATCCCCTGTATATCTCTCCTCTCAAATTGTCAGCAAATGTTATTCTGCCCACAAAATTCTTAAAATGTTTCTCTGCATACAATTAAAAAATCAATCAACAAACTCTTCTCTTCTTAGAAAAGTGTGACCTTGAGCAAAATCTCAGCAAAACATGATTATCTGCAATTTTTTGTGGGTTTTTTGTTTGTTTATGTGTTTGTTTTGTTTTTGGTGGCAGCATTAGTTGTTCTATCTTTAAAAGAAAGATGTACATAATTGGAAATTTAATTGAAGTGATAACACTACTAATAGGCATATTATACCATTTGTTTTTACTTTTTTTTTCACCCTGTTAGAATATCAAGTTGATAAATATGAATACAGATCGGAAATCTTACAGCAGCCCCACAGTCTAATAGGTTCATTGTTCATTGTTAGGTAAATGTCCCATTCAAAAGAAAAGAGCACTACCTAGGTAAGACATTCCTTTTCTATTACCCATTTAAATTTTTCATCAGACAAAAACTACATGCATTTATTGTAATATTTAGAAATGTATGGAAATAGGTAAATGACAATAAAGGGAATTTTATAGGTTGAGAATTAATTTTATGTACTATATTTAGTGAGAGTTAAGTTATATTTTGAATTAAAAAGTGATCACTTAATCAGATATATTTTATTAAAATGTGCCACAAGTCAGTAAATTCTTGAAAAAAAGTTTAGTCAAAAGAGGACACTAACAAGTTCCACTGGAAGAAATAGGACCATGGGATTGAATGACTCAAAGAAAGCTGTTTGGTCATCATTGATGGGTCTGAGTTTTTAAACATCTTTTTCAGAGTCCCCAACTTTGAGATTAACTTCTTCCACAATATGCATAAAGTGTCCAAAATTAAAATTCAAAATTTCTGAACCATCAATCCTAGGAAGAATACATTTCAGATACCTTTTTTTAATGGTCAAAGAATGATTTCAAAAGTTAAGAAAATGAAAGAGAATCTTCCTGATGTTGCAAGTAAGCATGTTAGATATCATTAATCTGTGTGAATGTGTAGAAAGGGCCTGCAACAATATCTTAAATAATTCCCAAACTGTGTAATTTATATGCTTTACATTTTGATATTACTATATGAAGGAAACCCTATTATATAAAAGAAAACATTTTTCTGTTTATTTTCTTTTTTATTTTCTTGGTAGTGGCATTTTTATTTTCCTTGGACTACGAACAAGTTTGTATCTCATATCTTGAGTAGTTCGTGTTTTTTTTTTGTCTTTTAAATCTGGTCAAGTGATGGAATTTGGACTCAGCACAACTGCCAATATAGGCAGAGGTAACTCTGTTAGATGTGTTAATTCAGAGTTTAAAGAATCAATGAGAATTTTCTACTCCCAAGAAAAATAGGTTAAACAACAACAACAACAACAAAAGCTAGAAAATATAACAAATCAAGAAAATGCAATAATGAGATTCTGAATTGAGACCAGAGAATTCTCTTGTAGTTAAGGAATAAGTTGTTGAGGGAAGACAACTTTGGTCCAGTTCACATAAAGCAGACTTTGAATTCTTGCCTATATCTTACAACTAGATGGTTCTGAAATTTAAAACTATTTTTTTTAAAAAAAAATCAATTTCACATTAACTTAGAAAACTTAGAATTAGTTCTGCCATATTCTTCACTAGTCAGATCACATTTAAGCTCCTGTGTTTATTTAGTTTTTTTTTTTTTTTTTTTTTTTTTTTTTTTTTTTTTTTTTTTTTTTGGTTTTTGGGCCACACCCGTTTGATGCTCAGGGGTTACTCCTGGCTATGCGCTCAGAAATCGCCCCTGGCTTGGGGGAACCATATGGGACGCCGGGGGATCGAACCGCTGTCCGTTCCTTGGCTAGCGCTTGTAAGGCAGGCACCTTACCTCCAGCGCCACCGCCCGGCCCCGTTTATTTAGTTTTTTAAGAGAAAATGTTTATGCATTAAAATGGTGTATTGGAGAAATTATTTCATCCTACCAAGGAGACTGAGAAATAAGCTCCATGAGAACAGGAGTGGTTTCTAGTTTTTAAGCACCAGTGCATGGCAAATGTCACAGATGTGGATTGAATAAATAATATGTAAAAAATGAAAGATATGGAAATTATTTTACTCTACAGTTACGAGAAAAATTTCAAATGCCTACACTTAAAATAAAACTTGAGTAAATGAGATTAGAACCTGCTTAACTTTAATGGTCCAAAAAGAACCCAGAAATATGTTTATGTTTTTGTTGGGTTTAGTAATGGACTTTCTAAAAGTGTTAATATTCTTGAGGAAAAAGTACTGCTTAATAAAAGTGATTCACTTGAAAGATATATTCAGAGTTGCTATGTGACCATCTGTCAGAAAAATCAGTACTTTTGACCCTGCTTTAATGGGAAAATTGAACTGGGTAACGTCTAGGATTTCTTCCAACTCTGGAAATGAATTATTCCAATGAGTCTTTTATGATCATTGATTTTCTTACCTTTTTATTTGTGTGGTTTAACTCACTGTTCCAAGTACATAAGAAATTCAATTTATATCTGTAGTGAGAACTCTATGTTGCCTCACATTCCCCTTTTCATTTTCAAGTTTTAATGATTGAATTATTTTTAACACTTATATCGTCTTTTCTTTCTCAAAAATCGAAAGGACACTGCATTTTAAGCTATGCTACCAATTAGTCAGTGAGCATCACTGATATCATCCAATAGAGACTTTTTAAAACTGCAACAGAAAGTATCTTATTTCGCAAAGGAGCATATTATAAACCACTTTAAGAATTTCTCAATTTTAAACTAAAAATGACTTCATTCACTAATAGCAAAATAATCACATTTTTACGGGAAAAATAGTTTTTTAAATATTGATTTAAGAGGCAAATGCCAGCATTTGAGTCATTTATGTCTTCAGGAAAATCTAAGCGTCCCTTGAAGGACTTCAAACTTCAAATTATTGTCACAAACTGTTTAAATGCTCAGTGTGAATTCCCGATACACTATATTTTTAAAAAGTTAAACAGATTATGTTGCATTTAGAATTCCTTAAGCTGGAAGCTTACATATCATGGATGAGAAGTGATTCTTGAGCTTTGTGTTGATTCCTAGCATCAGAGAGAAAACAAAATCTTTCTTTACTAAATGACTTCTTAAAGGGAGGAGACTATTGAAGGATTGATCCGAGTTTTATTATAACAAGAACCTCCAATCATAAATTACTGGCACACACACACACACACACACACACACACACACACACACACACGAGTCAATATGTCATTTCTATTGCAATTGTCGATATTTCCCCCCCACTTTTGGTTGTCAAAATCATTCCTGTGCTCTTTCTCCTGAGAGCAGAGCATATACATACAACATAGTCCTCTAATTGGGGAAGTGGTACATTCCACCATTTTATTGTTATGGTAATTTTATGTAGGAACTTTATTTTTTCATGTTCATGTTTCAAAATTTGTTTCAGTTCCCCTTTTTTGCTCTTTGAGGACTAGTGTGTATTAAATATCCTTGCTGGGGATCTAGCTTTTAAATGACCTTTTCAGTACTCATCCTTTTGCTCATTTTGATTTGCTCAGATAAATTACAGCCACCTGGCCTTTTGTATTAAAGAAGATTACATACGAAATTGACCTTTTGATACTTATTGGGAAAGCTAGGTTCATTGTATTTGAGATTAACTGCTGTTGCTGTTTTCTAAGTTATATCTTAAATAACTTTATTTAAAGATATTAAAGGTTATTTCTTTTGCCTATTTGTTCAAAGCTGCTACAAATACTTTATGAATGAAATCTGAGCAATTCAAAAATAAATTAGTGTTTTTAAAAATAAGGAAACTGATTCATGTGAATCCTGTGACATCTGATGGTTTCCAACTACTTTAAATTTTTCCTGACTTTGATAAAGTTAATATTATCTTTATCTATATGCCCTTCACCTCTTTGCTTATTTTTATTTTACTTTTACTTAAGTAGAATAAAATAATTTTACTTAAATACTCTATAGTCATACTTGCCTTAGAAACTTTACTTGTTAATATTATGCCTGATATGTTCTTTTATTTTATTCCTTTGACCTGTTCACTTCATATTTCACTCATATCATGACATATTGACTTCTTGGTATGGATCATGCAACTTTTTATGGAATTATCCTGTAACTGTTTATGGAAACTGATCTGAAGCACTGAAAAGCATACAGGATTCATTAGTTTCTTTTCTGTTACTAAATTTAAAATTCAAAGAAATATTGTTTTATTTTGTTTTAAAAACATAACATTGACCATGAATTAGTGCTGGCTCTTGTCAAGTGCTTTTTGCAGAAAAGACTTCTGCTCTTAGGAGTTCATTGCAACAATGTTCACAATATACAGAATCTGGAATCAAACACAAGTTCTTGAGAATAAAATAGTAGATAAAGAAACTATTGTATAACTACAAAATCAAATAGTATGCAGCTGTTACAAAAAATGAAGTCATGAAATTTGCTAATAGATAGATGGGTAGGGAAAGTATCATTCTGAATGAAATGAGTTAGATGGAGAGGAATAGACATAGAATGAACGTCTTCATTTGTGGTATATAAAATATGATGATAATATTCAGAGATAAGAAAAAGAAGGGCTAGATAATTAGTCCATGGTAGGAAGCTTGTCACAGGTAGCAGGGGAGTGCAATTAGAGCAGAGAAGGGATCACTATGACAGTGATAGTTGGAAATGATCACTCTGGGTGCTGAAAGGATACCTCTTCATAATGCAAACCTCAATACCTAAAAGGACAAATGAGAGAGAGAGAGAGAGAGAGAGAGAGAGAGAGAGAGAGAGAGAGAGAGAGAGAGAGAGAGAGAGAGAGTTTGCCATGGAGGCAGAAGGGGACGTGAGGTTGTGGGATGAATGAAGGGATGAGTGTTGGAACATTGCATAACTGAAACTCAATTATGAACAACTTTGTAACTGTGTATCCCATGATGATTCAATTTAAAACTTATTAATTAAGGGTCGATTGGTAGCACAGCAATAGGGCATTTGCCTTGCGCACAGCTGACCCAGGACAGATGTGCATTTGATTCCTGACATCCCATGTGGTCCTTCAAGCCAGGGAGCCAGGAGTGATTTCTGAGCTCAGAGCCAGGAATAACCTCTCAGCATTGCCAGGTGTGGCCCCCCAAATAAAATTTATTATTAAAACTTTACGCTTAAAAGTACACTGACCATTGGTTAATGCCTGTCTGTTGTGGGTATGGAGAATTTTAAGCAAAAAGTCATTTTTTATAAAAATTTCCATAGTCACCTTTTTTTTTTCTCTTTCTTTTTTCTTGTTTCTGGTCTGATTTTATTTTTTTTAATGTTTTGAGATTACAATACTGTTATGGTGATGTGTCATGTACATAATACCAACCCCCTGGCACCTGTCACTCTGTAGGACCCTCTCTAAGCTAAGCATTTTATCCTCCTTTGTATCTCTTCCCATTGCCATTTTGTGATTTCCCTAGCAAAGATTTTATATAGTTTTTTAGACAAGTATACATTGAACAAACAAAATTTCTGTATTCTATTAATCGTGGCTATAAGAGACCAGAGGTGTCATATTTGGGGTCACCGGCGGCACTCAGAAATTATTCCTGGCTCTGTGCTCAGAAATTACTCCTTGTGGGGCCGGAGAGATAGCATGGAGGTAAGGCGTTTGCCTTTCATGCAGGAGGTCATCGGTTCGAATTCCGGTCCCATATGGGCCCCCCGTGCCTGCCGGGAGCAATTTCTGAGCCTGGAGCCAGGAATAACCCCTGAGCAATGCCGGGTGTGGCCCAAAAACCACACACACACACACACACACACACACACACACAGACACACACACACAAAAGATAATTACTCCTTGAAGGCTCGGGAGACCCATAAGAGCTGCCATGGATCAAACACAGTTCGGCTGCATGCAAGACAAATGTCTTACCTGCTGTGCTATCACTCCAACCCCACAGAGTCATCTTTAAAATAAGAACTATGTAATCTGGTTTTTTTTTAATGGAATTTTTGCTTTAAAATCAAACGGCAATGCAAAACACTAACATTACAAATGTTCACGTTTCCTATTGCTTATCTGAAAAATGATCTTGTTTCTGGCAAGAGGTTCTTTTGCACAATTTACTTCCTATGGAAGTGAGTTTTGTCTTCAGCAAACCCTAAATCATTGATACATCTATGCCAACAGTGATTTCTGAATCAAAATTTAATTTTGAAGTTTTAATTTTGGAATGAAATTTTTAGGAATTCCAAAATAGTTTTATGTGTTTCAAGTTTTGTTCATTAAGAAATAGAAAAGTGGGGTGGGGGGAATAGAAAAGTACTCCGCCCATTCCCGGAGTATCTGATTCTTTTTTTCTTTTTTTTCTCCAGGTTATTACTTTTCTCTTCTTCAAACAAAACAGCATAACTTGAACTACTTAGTCCCACCTCCCAATTGGGGGGGGATAAGGGAGGTACCAAGACCAAATAGGTATAAGACCACTAAGTAGTAAGCTAGGCACAGAGGGGACCACTTATTCTAGCAGCCCTGGGGGTAAGGGAAGAGGATATGGGAAGAAGGACGGGAACGGAGGTGGAGGGAGGACAATTTGGTGATGGGAATTCCCCTGATTTTATGTTAATATGTACCTAAAATATTATTGTCAACAATATGTAAGTATGATTAAAAGAAACATTATATTTAAAAAAAGGAAATAGAAAAGTAGAATAAAATGTATTGCTTTAGGAGAAACAGTACAGTGCTAAGGTGCTTGCCTCTCACACTGACCAAGTTTGATTTCAAGCACCTTATCTGGTTCCACATCTCAGGTATGATCCCTGAGCATATATCCAGGAGTAAGCCCAAGCACTTCTTGGTGTGACCCAAGAAAACCTCAAAATAAATTATTAAATGTATTGCATTCAAGTAGAGACTTCAAAAGTAATTTCTTATGCTTTATAATATTCCTCCAATTTTCTGCCTGCAGTCTCTTGGTAAGTGGTATGGAAAAGTACCTCATTTGTAAAAAATAACATATAAAAGTTTGATGAATGCAATCAAAGCATTCTATACCTCATATGGCAGTTCCAGGGAAAGTGTTACACAGTTCAGTAAGAAAAAATTTAAGTTAATGGATGATTACAATGAAACTTAGTCATCAGAGAAATCCAGATATGAAAGAATATAAAATTTTCTGAGAACAGTTTTTTTCCTTTACATAAAGAAAATAGAAGAGGAGGAAACAGTAGGTGAGAGGAATAACAGAGAGGTAAAGGGTAGAGAGTGATATTATTCTACCTTTCTTTATTCACCTATAAATGAGCTTGATCTTTTCATTAAAAATGTGTCTATCAAGTTCTATTAATTACCTGGAGAAGGGCTTGGAGGGACTATTGATAGGAATAAAGGTGACAAGTGAACAGTGATAGGGAGTCATGCACATTTTGGTGTGCAATGATACAGCAATACCATGAAATTTGGCACCGATGTAACCATATATCCAAAGTGTAATAAAAATAAATAAATAAATCCTCATTTCCTAAAAATCCTTCTTAGATTAGTGATGTGAAGCCTTTTGAATGTTTCACAATACTGTTTTGGTGTTTTGAAAACGTAAAAAAAATTTGTAAAATTCTAAGTCTTTTGTAGTTTTTTAAAATTATTTAGATAACTGACTAACAATTATTGATACTTAAATTTTTGTTAAATAATATTTCCACAGCAATCCCTCCAGCAGGGTCAACTCCCATGACCAATGTCCCATACTCCCTCTACCCCTTTAAAACTAAGTTCTGGCACTACTTTTTATGAGGAATTATAGTGATTGAGATGTGTGGATGGATACTTCTATTTTCTTAGCCTCAAAATTCAGTTAAGAAAAACTGTGCTAGGTAGGAATTGAATTTTAGCTCCAGTGTGTTTAGGCAAGAGTATATAACCATTTTTCTGTAAGAAGGAAAGACTCATATTTTCTTCTATTTGACATTGTTGAAATTTGCCTAATAATAGTTCATACTTACAATGTAAAAATATATAAAAGGAGAATAATTTTGACTTGATGTACCAAAGTAAAAACTTTTGATATCTAACTATATGGAAACAATGGTAATACCATATGGCCATAAAATGTGAGTCACTCTGCTTGTAATAATATTGACAATTTCCAGAGTTTGTGAGACTTGCTTTAGTGAGCAATTTATGTACAGACAAAAACCACTCATTACAGAGTTTAGGTGACTTTGTAGTTACAACCTCATAAATATCAAGCTTTGAGAACCACTGAGCTAGAGAAAAAATAAAAACTAAGAATAAATTTTAGAATAGATGTTTGAACTTTGAACACATTCTGCCTTTAAACATTTTCTAATTCATATGTGTCAAGTGGGAATGTTTGGATAATTCCAAAAAATGTTGCTGATTTTCAGAAATTATTTCATTATGAATTTTAAAGCATTTATTATACTGATATGTTTGTTAAAAGAATTTAAGGACACAATAAAATATTATTTTGATTCTACATAAGAGAAAATTGGTGTCTAAATGCTGGTAGATTAAATATTCCAATACTCCCAAGTTGTTAAAAATGTTTTCAAGGAAAACTGTCATGTACCTGTGACAGATTCATAAACATTCTTGAGATTATTTACTTACTCTTTAAAGGACTATTGGCGATTTGAAGAATCTTTGGCCTAGAGGTTCTGTAAGGACCACTCAAAATCACATGAAAAACATGGCAAGTAAGAGACCCTCATTTACAAACAATTTTTCTTTGTCCTGGCCTTTCATGTGTGTGTTTTTCATTGGATTTTGAGTTTGAGTAATTATTTATTTTGAATTACAACATGAATAATTGTATGCATATTTACTTCAATACAAATAGTAACATTATTAAATAATTCTTATAACTAAGTTGATATAAAGAGTTCATATTTTAGTGAATATAATTTTATTTACACTAAGATTTCTATTTGGAAAAATGTAAAAAATATTCCTCATTCATTTTTCTCCTTCCATTGACTAGTAACAAGTATTATGATAGTAATTGTAGGGTTTTTTTGCCCAGTACAAATAGTGGCTCTACAGACTGAACAATCTACCAGGGCAATCAGTGGTCAGCAATTAACAAGTGAGGCTGTTTTGCTTTCAAATAATAACTTTTTCTGAACTACCTTAGGACTGAGTGGAACTTTCCAAGTCATACAAGTTACTGACGTTTATGTTGAAAATTAATATAAATCTTGTAAGATTACTAATCGTCAAAGATATTAAAAAATCATTGTCAATGAATACTTTCAAGAAACTCAGTGAATACTTGTCACAAATCTATTATAAAGTTTTCATAACCTTGGTAGAGCAAATCATCTAGAGATTATACAGTAGGAATTAGAGTAATCCAAACAAAATTGTCACGAAAACCTCCTGCCATCATATATTAACACCAATACTTATGAAACCTTCTTGGAAAAGAAGGCTAAAAACAAAATATTCCAAATAATTTGATTAAGATCCTATGGCTCACCTCTTGCAGATTTAACTCTATAAAATAATAGAACACCACACTCTCCTAGTTAAATGATGCCAAAAGACACCCCACTTTTTGCTTTCTCACAATTTTAATGCCAAAGGATCAGAATTGATTATGTATATTATTCTTTGTTAATAGCAGAAATACTTTTACATGAGTTACCTAATTTCTAATTCAAATTCTATGTCTCTTTTACTATCAAGATCAAGAGCAATTACTGAATCATTTTTATTATTCCCTTTATACACTCCTAATACTGAAGGAATATGATTGTCATTAAAAATACATTCTGCTTTTTTTATGGAAGTTTTTAATCTTAATAATATTTTCAGTATTTCAATAAGGTAGATGAGGAACAGTTTACAACCTGATGCTGGTTTGAATTACAACATTACTCCATACTAAAAGAAAATACTCATTTATTTTGTTTTTTTAGGTTTTGATTGAGGTAATATTGATTTATTGAATTATTTAGGTTTTGCATAGAAATAAGTTTGATATAATTCTACATGATGATGATTCCTTCCCCCAAAAAACTAGCTTAATCACTACTAATAAATGCTCATTGCACAACTTACATTCTTCTAACCATTGCTTTATTATCATAATGTGTGAGTTTGGTTTTATTGTTTTGTTTTATTGTCATTTTTATACATAAATACAAGAAGGCATGTTTTTCACTTTGATTTATTTCAATGAACATAATACCTTAAAGAGCCATTTGTATTGTTGCAATTGACAAACTTTCATCTTTTTTTAAATAGTTAAATAATAGCTGAATACTATTCCTTTGTCCGCATATGTATTATGTATGCATATAATACATGTGTATGTATAATTTACATATGTGTAATCATCTTAATATTTTTATCTACCAATGGGCATTTGAATTGTTTCTGCATATTACTAATTGGAAATAAGGCTGCAGTTGAAATAGAATATATATTTGTATATATATTTCACATTAGTTTTTTTTTGTATTCTACAAGTGTGTACCAAGAAGTGGACTTTGGTATTTGACATAAATTCTGGAATTTCAATGGAAATATAATAGTTTCTGAGACTTATTCATAGTTAAAAGCAGTTTTTGTAATTTGTCTCACTCATATTTGAATACAGATGTTAATATTTTTCACTCATTCATTATTCACTCATCATGTATTGTGACTACAAAATACCATGGGTAATCAAAACACTAATGGAGATGTTTATTTACTTTAAAAACATATTTTGGAAATATGACAATAGAATGGTGTCAGACTGATATATAAATACTTTAAAGAAGAGAGGATCACCCAACTTAGGGTGGGGCAAAAGTATATTTGATGTTAGGGGAAAAGGATAGATAGAACCAACGTTTAGGAAGGAGGAGAAGTGAAGACAATTGGGGACAGAGTTAATTGCGGTGTTATGTATTTTGAAAGTTTATGTTCCAAAAATCCATTAAGGCTTTATACATTTGAGATAGTAAATAGGCAATATGAACTTCAGACAATGATACATCACTAAGTATTAATGGAAGAATTTTATATGTATACTTGATAGATATGATAATTAATTCAGTTGCCATCCTCAAGGATGGGCTTCATTATTTTAAATTTCATGGTTTGCAAAGGATTGGTTTGTTTTTGACTGGGAGCTACACCCAGCAGTGCTCAAGACTAACTCCTTGTTTTACACTCGAGAATTCTTCCTAACAGTGCTCAAAAGGACCAAATGAGATGCCAGGGATGAGACTTCAGTCAGACATATACAGAACAAGCTGTACTATCTCTCCAGCCCTTGTAAAAAATTTTGAATTGTGAAACAATTATTGACAACAAATATGATACTCAAAGCATTCTCTTTAATTTTCTCCCAGAACTGTTTATGGCGACATGGTTATAACCTATTGTATTATGATCAGTTTGTTCTCTTGGCTTTATCTTTCCACTGAATTGTTGGCAGTAGCAGGTTAGTTATAAAACAGATCATCTGTTGTATGGCTTCTTGTGGATGTACAAATTGTTAAAATTCATTTGATATAAAAGTCACAATCACAAATTACATTCATTTTTTTTTTGGAAGTTCTTGCTAAAGTACTCTACATTTCTCCTAATTTTCAGGTTGAGTTTTCATCTTTCTTAGTCACAAATGGCAGAAAACAGTTCCAAATCTCAATTCATTTCACCACAATCATGACATTTTCCAACTGTCTCATAAATTTGCAACATTTGTTAAAAGGGAGACTAGTAGAGCAAAATGTGTCACTAGTGCTGAAGGAAATGGGCCTGTGGTAATTAGTGTCTTCAAAGACAGAATTAGCATTTGAAATTCAACATAATAGTGGTGCCAATGAACAGTTATTGAGTGCTGACAGCATGCCAGCCTCTGCACCGAGCTGTCCAAGTGCATTATCGCTTTGGTCCCAAACTTGTGATATTATTATTATTCCCAATTTATAGAGAATAAAAAAATAAGTTTCCAAAAGGTCTAAGCAATTTGATTAAAGTCTAATAGGAAGTGGTGAAGCCAGGGTTCAGAAGCCAGAATTTTATGTTTCATTAATATCTCTAGCTTACAGTTGAGAAAAATTGAGACATTAGAGAAGGCTAAATTATTTGATGTTCAACCAGCTAAGAAGTTGTAAAACTGGGGCCCTTGCAATTGTACACAGGTAGGATGCTTGCTTTGTACACTGCTGATCTAGTTTTGAGCCCTGGCACCTTATAGGGTCCCATATGGTCGTCCAAGCCTGCCAGGAATGATTCCTTCACACAGCTTGCTAGCTATGTCATCTTTTGTTCTGACACACAGGGGCTTAATTTGGGGCCTGTAATACATATGATATTACTGACACAAGGGAAAACAGTGCCAAAGGAAATGCCAAAGAACCATAAATATGCAGCAAAGAATATGGAATAGCATTTTATTTCATTTTGTTATTTTAGGGCCATCACAGCACAGCAAGTGTTTCAGGAATAAGCGAATTGCCTTGTCCAAGTTTCATTAAAACATTTGCATTCTTTTCCAGAAATCAGAAATAGTTCGTTAGTGTGAATCCTTAAACTTTGCTCCATAGTCTAGTTCAAAGTAAGTTCATTTGGATAATTCCCTATTTGCATATTTTATCTTTTAAATTAATTTTTATTTTGCCCATGTCTTTTTTATAAGCTTATCAGATTAAAATTCTGCCTAAGAACAATTTTTCCTCTTAATTTTTAGAGTATTGTAGTAAGGCTTCAATTCTTAAAATTGATGGAAACTCAAAAAGATAAAAAATAAATTGTGTTTTAAGTTTGTTTCTTTCCCATTGATTTATAGTATTATTTTTTGTTGTGGTGGTTTTTATTTTGTTTTTTTTGGACCACACCCGGTGGTACTCAAGAGTTACTCCTGGCTCTGTGCTCAGAATTCCTGACAGGCCCTGGGGACCATATGGAATGCCAGAGATTAAACCTGAGACACCTGCATGGAAAGCAAATGCCCTATCCACTCTGCTATCACTCTAACCCCCTACTGTATATTTTAAAGAGTATAGTCAGTCACCCACCAGGGAATTGTATCTGCTTCACTCCTTGTCACCAAAGTTCCAGAGTCATTAACTCTCAGATTGCCACCCCCTCCTGATTCTGTTGTCCTTGGCTTTGGATTTGGTGTTTAAGTTTGATCATTTTTTATTTCTACTTAATGTTCATATGACTATTTGGTCTTGGTATTCTCCATTATTTCCCCCTCAATTAGTGAGGCAGAACAAGATGGTTTAAGTTGTGTGGTTCTGTTTGAAGGAAAGAGAAAAATAATGATGATAATAATATAGTAAAATAATAATAATAAAGTAAAATGTGGTAAAAATTAAACAAGCAAAAAATTGGAGGAGTCCTTCTAGAGGCTATATTTATCAGTTACATTTAATACGTTCTAAAATAATCAAAAATCAGTCACTGATTTTATTATGGGCTTTGGGGGTCACTCTAATACATTATATATTCCAGGGAGCTCTATATTTTGCCAACAATAGCAAATTTGGAATATTAGAAATTGGTTTCACAAAAAAAATAAATATGCCTTAAATAAATTTTGTAAACCTTTAACTTTAGGTATAAGGAAAAGGTAAGTTGAAGAAATAGATTTAGTCATTGTGTTAAAAAAAAAATCACAGTAGGAGCCATGGTGCAGCTTTAGGGTAATTTGTCTTACATGCTGCTGACCCAGGAAACCAAAGTCCATCCCCCAGCATCCCATATGGTCCTCCAAGCCAGAAGTGATTTCTGAGTGCATTGCCAGGAGTAACCCCTGAGCATCACTGGGTGTGGCCCAACATCCAAAAAAAAAAAAAGAGTCACTTAATTGTATTTGATTCCATTTGTAAGCTGGGCAAATAGTATGAAAATAAAATTTATAATAAAAATGTCAGAAAATTGTGTTCAAATCGGATAATAATTTATCTTTTTCTTCAGGCCATTTGTGATTTATTGTGGTGAGATAGTTTTTATCTATGCATTACCTGTGTTTATATATGTATATATGCATGTATGTCAGTATGTGTATATGCATGTATGTCAGTATGTGTAGAGACATGTATCGGTTTGTTTATACAAATACACAAAGTGTTTTTCCAGAAACAGAGCTAGGTGCCTTCACTTGGTATCCTTTGGCATTTTAAATAACATTATATTTGCCTTTTGTATCACTAGAATATTCAGATCACTTGGCCTCTTCTACTGAGGGATAAACAAGATGTGCTGATACTTATATTTTTCATTACATAATTTTGAGTTTCTCTTAATGACAGTATTGATGGCTTAGACCCATTCTGGTTTTCTTTACTTTGAATAATTTATAGTATATACATAGTAACATATCTTATATGTTAAAATAAATATGTTAACATATTTTATATACATATTTTATTGTATATAAATTAACTTCTGTTTATATAAATTGATTAAACTCTTGTATTTTTTTAATCTCATATGGGGCTTTGGACTATTATCCTAGCCCAGGATTCACTCTAGTGATACTTGGCCCAGCCACACAAGAGTGAGTCTGGGTTCAACACTCAGCTCCAGGAAGTACTACTGGGACCCAGTCCTACTAAGGGTCTCCAGGGCCACATCCTGCTGTCTTGGAGGTGACATGCAGTGCTGTGCCTTAACTGCAGAGCTTTAAACTAACCTCCTACCCCCAGCCCCTGGGGCTTCTCTTTTAAACAAATACCAAACAAGGTATTAAACTATATTTTCGGTGCTTATTTCATAAATACTGTTACTACCATGCCATGGTGTTAAGACAGATCCTGCAAAATAATAAACTGCCATCAGTTATTAAATGGTGTTCCATTATCAAAGAAAGGGGACTTTATAAATGATGCATGACAGTGCTACACACATTTACATTCAAAGACCAGTTGTTAACGTTTTAAGTTAGTGCCAGTTAATCTTCGAAATCTCTCTGAATAATGAAGCCATTCATGGTGTTCAAGGATTTGCCTTTTTTTCAATGATCTGCTTTTCTTCTATTTGAAAGAGTATTTAATTGCATTGCTCATCCACTTTTAATATTTAATAACGATTTTATTAGCTGTATAGAATGTGAAGGGCAGGATTTGCAATATCTGGCACTAGCCATCAATTTCTTCTTATCATGAGTTAATGAATATTATAATTATTAGGAGAGACAGAAATACAAATTAGTTTAGTAGTTGGATGTGAATGTCTGTTTGATTGGTTTAACTTGGGCAAAGTCCAGAGTAACGATATAGAAGAAAGAAACATTTATCTGGAGGATGCTTTAGAAGCCCCTGGTACAAAACTTCCACAGCCTGCTCATATGACTTTCTTTTAAATTCTGGAGTATGAAGCTGTGAATGAAGTTATAAACACCAGCCATCACAATTGTGGCCAGTTACCTAGCAATTGAAAGGGGAGCTTGACAACTTTCAGACCTCAGTCTTGGCAGGAATCTCTGTTCTCCTTTACTCTCTATTAATGCACTTTGACACCTTTTCATTATCTTTTTTTAAATGTATTTACTTTATTTGCTTTCAACTAAGAGAATGCCTAAGGAGTTGGAGTGGCAAAACTTGGCAGGGCCATCAGCAGCAAGAGCACTTTTCCTTTAAGTTGCACCTAATCTTACTTAATGTTCTCCAAGTGCTTTTGAGTACCTTTTATTAGGCCTTCGAAATGCAAATTCCGGAGGAAAGTTCTTTGAAGACATCACCCATGTAAAGCCTCCACACAAATATAATGCAGATCATGTTATCACACATGTTGCCTTTCTAATGGTCATATATGCATATGTGTATTTGATGCTTCCAAAAGTTTGAGTGCCGTTTGTTCAAAAATTGGAACCAGAAATTGTTGAATGGATGTGTTTTGAAACTTATTATAAAACCAATCATTTTTTAACCCCCTCCAGCAACTGCTTCGAGAACGACAGCAGATGGCCAGCCGTCCCTTTGCTTCTGTTGATGTAGCGCTGGAAGTAGGAGCTGAACAAACAGACTTTCTGCGAGGGCCTTTAGAGGTAGGAACAGTGGAACTGCAAGGGGACCACTGTGGTTTGCATATTTATATTGCTTCTTTAATCTGCACCTACTTGGGAAGTCAAACAGTCTGATTATGTAGAGTTGACAAGATTCAGTTACATATGTTATGTCAGTTTCAAGGCACATCATGTTAATAGTATGATATGAGCTGTGACAAAAGCCACTAGAGAATCTATTAGCCTCGGTAAGAATGACAGACTGTTCACATGGTAGCCTATCAGTTACTGGCTGAAGGAATTTAACTTAGATGTGTGGTACAAGAAACGAAGCACCTGGGCCCGGAGAGATAGCACAGCGGCGTTTGCCTTGCAAGCAGCCAGTCCAGGACCAAAGGTGGTTGGTTCGAATCCCGGTGTCCCATATGGTCCCCCGCGCCTGCCAGGAGTTATTTCTGAGCAGACAGCCAGGAGTAACCCCTGAGCAACGCCGGGTGTGGCCCAAAATCAAAAAACAAAAAACAAAAAACAAAAAAAGAAACGAAGCACCTATATTTCATGATTCACATTTATCTTTATTAACAATGTTGACTACAAAAGGAGATGGAGATATGTTGCATTATAATTCCATAGTGTCTTTTTCTGAATGTTGAGAGTCTACAATATAGGGAATATTTTATTTGTCTTTAATCATTATGTTACATGATTTGTTTATTACTAATGTGGAAACGAGATGGTGAAACAGAAATCATTATGTGCCAGCCAGTGTGGTATTAAAATCTTGATATAATGAATGGGATGGTTTCTGAAAGGAAAAACCTCAAGGATAAAGATGTCCCAGATTGTGAAAATTACTGTCAAAGTATTTGAGGAATGGTGAGTTAATTGTAGGCTTGTTGCTTTTATTTATATTGCTTGCTGTTTTTATTTATATTGTCTATACAGTAAAAAATAATGTTGAAAGATTAAGGAATACTGTAAAATCATTGTTTCCCTTTCTATAAAAAATTGCCCTGTGCGATTAATTTGACATGGTATTTTTAGATTTTTATTTTCTCTTAGGGGAACAAGGAATAGAAAATTATATGCCTCCAAAAACTTAAGTACATATAGAATTGATCCTGTCTATAGCATTTTTTGCTTATTTTGGAGAAAATAAAACTGAACCAGGTATTATGGGTGCTACCTGAAGGGCATATTTTGTTTATTATTTTACTTCTTTTTAAACAAATTTTTATTGATTTCCACTTGGTTTACAAATACTAAATGACTTGGTAAGTACTGCTGAACACCTCAATAAGTGCATGTGCCTCACTGCACCAACCACACTACAGGACCAATTTTCACATGATTGTTCCCAATGAATTTTTTTTGAGAGCTTTTGTCTGCCTGATTTTTTACTCCTCAGCACTACAAGTTGCCATGGAAGCTTAGACCATTGAATATATATGTGTGAATTTTGCATTACTTGGGGAAATAGTGGAAGAAAAATAGACTAAGTAAACTGAGTGTTACAGTAAGAATTCTAATTTCATTTACCCCCACCCTCGGCTTCAAATAACTTTAGAATAAATCTTTACTGGAGATAAAATATGGAATACCTGAGACAAACTTCTTTTTACTTCATTATTTAAAGCATAGAAAAATACCATTATTTGGCCAAATAATCAAAGAATTAAAGAAAACTCAAGAATTTCAGAAATAGATATAATCAAAGAGAATGTCAGTTGTTGCTTGATTTTATTTACAAATATTTTGGTATATGTGTGTGGGTGTGTGTGTGTTCTCAGTCATTATCTGTTTCTTAGAGTTCAATCCCCAGCATTCCATATGTTTCTTGAACCTGCTAAGAGTGATTTCTGAGGGCAGATCCAGGAGTAATCTCTGAGCGCATTGCACAAAAACCAAACAAAAATTTTTTTTATCAATTTCTATGCATCTTTTGTTTTGTACCTAAGTATCAAAGAAAAGACTTACCATTTCATTTTTCCTGTCACTCTGTGAATCACTGTGAAGAACCAGTTACTTCTACATACTCCACCATGTATATGATGCTGTTCCTGTTTTCTAGCCTTTCTTCTTTTTTTGTTTGTTTGTTTGTTTGTTTGTTTTTTGGGCCAGACCTGGTAACACTGAGGGGTTACTCCTGGCTATGCACTCAGAAGTTGCTCCTATCTTAGGGGATATGTGACACTGGGGGATCAAACCAAGGTCCATGCTAGGCTAGCACCGGCAAGGCCTTACCGCCCTGTGCCACTGCTCTGGCCCTCTAACCTTGCTTCTTTCAGGTTTTTTTCCCCAAGATTTCTTCAGAGAAAGCCATTTTCTTCTACGAACTGAATATTACATATTCTATGTGTTTGATACTTATTCCTTATCAAGATTTATAGTGTTGGTTATTGTTCCCTATCATTGTCTAAAGCTTATGAATACATATGCCTGCTCTGCCCATCACAGACAAAATGAATTCTTCAGCTTGCTCTCAACTCCCTCTGTTTCTCCCACCCTATGTTGATAGTGCCTGGGATTTTTGATCCGGATATTATAGATGCTCTTTGTTCCTTCTTGTGGCATATTTAAATAACAATGGACTTTCTTTCCTCTTCTTTGCTTTTTATATCTACTTGCTTGCTCATGCATTTCTCTCATTTTTCACTAGAATCAATCCTCCAAGTGTTTGTTGTGTTTTTTTCTCCAAAATTATGTGGCATATTCTTTAAGTCCTAAAATCCCTAACAATAAATTTATTTTATCTAGGCATGTAAATAATGTAGATGTAGAATTCACTTTCAAATTTCTCATTGAAAGTTTTAAGATAACCCTCCATTATCTCAGAGCTGATGTCAAATAAGTTTTCTGTCCTTTGTCAATGTCCTCCCATCTCTCTGTTTGGAATCATTTAGAATTTCTGTCTGAGAATATTTTTCTCTGAAAGATCATCCCTCAGTGTCCTTCAAATTTTTTGTATGTAATTGTATTCTTTTATTTATTTATTTATTTATTTATTTAGGCCCAACATTTATACTCTAGTTCATATAGTCAAGTCACCCATATATCCTCTGAGCCTGAGCTGAGGCATGAATTAGGAATAAGCACTTTATGCAACCTTATAAAATCTGTGAACCTTTAACTGTAATTCTGCCTGATCTTTGGTTGTTATTTCTTTACACCTTCTTTACTCTGAAATTCCTGTGACATATTCTGCTGCTAATTATCTACATTTCTTTTCCTCGGCGGGGTGATAAAGAAATGCTAATAGGGATGGTGCCTTTTGGGCTATGGTAGTGGTGCTCAGGGCTTACTCATAGCTCTGTGGTCAGAAATCACTCCTGAAGTTGCTCAGGGGCCCACATACTGTTCCAGGGATCAAACCAGGGTAGACTATACTCATGTCAAGTGCCTTGTCCACTGAACTCTATCTCTCTGATCCTCCTCTCCTCTCCATTTCTTTTCTCTCATTATTTCCTCTTTTAAAAAGAAGATCTCTTCCTGAAGTCTCTGAGACCATTTTTCAAACATGCATTTAAAGAATGTTTTAATTGAAGCACCAGAATCGCCAAAGTTGTTCATGAAACAGTTTCAGGAGTACAATGCCCCAACACCAAACCTCCCCACAGCGTGAGTGTTCCTTCACAGGTTCACTCCCCACCTTCCAGCCTGCATCCCTGGCAGGCACATTTTTAAGCTTGGTTATTGTAGTTTGGGTATCTGCTTGCAGTGTTTGGCTCTGTTTTATACATAGGCCATACATCTCTACCATATATTGATTCTTCTGATATTGCCAAATGCCCCTGCCATCAGCCCTTGTTACCTCCTGTTTCCTGTTTACCTCTCCCTAGTGCCCCCTTTGATTCTTTCCTATTACTGTCCTTATCACCATCTTATATAAATAGGGTTCAGGGAAAACAGGATACCCCCCTTTGGTATCTTGTATTCCCTTATCCTTTTATTCTATATATTGCAAGTAAATTTGATTATTTGTTATTAATCCTTCTTCTTTTTGACTTACTTCACTTAACATAATACCTACCAGTTCCATCTAAGTTCCAATGACTTACATGAATTTATCATACTTGCAGCTGTTTATATTATGAATATATACTACATCTTCATGATGTGTATATACTACATAATTGCCCACTCATCTGTTATTGAATATGTGAGTTGTTCCATATCATATTTACCATATTGAGTGCTGTAATGAATAATAGTGTGCATATGTCCTTTTGATTCAATGTTTTTGTGTCTTGAGCTTAGATGCCAATAAGTAGAATTTCTGATTCATGTGGTAACTCTGGTCTTACTTGTAAGTCTGCATACTATTTTAACCATACAGGTTGAATCAAATAGCATTCTCACTAGCAGTAGATGAAAATTCTTTTTTCACTACATTTTTTTTGCATTGTTTGTTTTTAGGGTCACACCTATGGCACTCAGGGGTTACTCATGGCTCTGGCCTCAGAATTAGCTCCTGGCTCGGTGACCATATGGGGTACCAGGGATTGAATCTGCATCTGCCCTTTTGTCAGCCAGATACAAGGCAAACGTCCTATCATTGTGCTACCACTCTGGCCCCTTTACTAAATTTTTCTTATTTTATATATGCAATTATCACTGATCTATATTATGTATTATTACCTTACATATAATATATATCTTATCATCTTCTTGATTTGAATTTTCCTTATTTTAATTTTTATTAATAAGTAATAATGAGGGGCTGGAGAGATAGCATGGAGGTAAGGTGTTTACCTTTCATGCAGAAAGTCATTGGTTCAAATCCCCGTGTCCCATATGGTCCCCCGAGCCTGCCAGGAGCGATTTCTCAGTGTGGAGCCAGGAGTAACCCCTGAGCACTGCCCGGTGCAACCCAAAAAAAAAAAAAACAAAAAAAATGTAATAATGAGCATTTTTCTTGTGCCTATGTTCATTCCCTCTCCTAATTATTGATATTATTTTGGATTATTTTTGTTATGGATCTTTGTGGGTGCTTTGTATAGCTTGTTTTTATTTTGACATGCAAAAGCTTTTTTTTTTTTCTTTTTCTTTCTTTTACTTTTTGTGGTTTTTGGGTCACACCCGGCAGTGCTCAGAGGTTATTCCTGGCTCCAGGCTCAGAAATTGCTCCTGGCAGGCACGGGGGACCATATGGGACGCCAGGATTCAAACCGATGACCTCCTGCATGCAAGGCAAATGCCTTACCTCCATGCTATCTCTCCGGCCCCAAAAGCTTTTTAATTTGATGTAGGATGTAGTCCCATTTGTTTCATTTTGTTTCTGTTGTCTTTGCCAATGGAATCATATAACTGAAAACACCTTTGAAGTTCAAATCTTGCAACACGTTTCTCAATGTATTTCATTGATTTTTGTCTGATCTCAAGGCCTTTGATACGTTTTGAATTAAATTTGTGCGTATGGATCCAATTATATATATTTATATATAGAGATATATTAATCTATAGATATCTAGATCTAGATGTGTAGATAGATCAATATACAATTGTCAGGTTTTTCAATAATGTTTATTGAAGTATCTTTAACAAATTTTGATTGAATAATATAAGATACAGTTACAAAGTTTCTTATGATTATCTTTACTCTATTTTATGTATCAATTTCATATACTTTTATATATGTATCCATCTTGTATGCCTTTGTTGAGAATTAGTTGACCATAGAGCTAGAGATTATGTCTTTGAGTACTTGATTTTATCCCATAGGTCAAAGAGTCTATATTTATTTTAGTTCTATGCTATTCTGATTACTATAGCTTTCTACTAGAGTCAAGTCAGCTAATGAGATACCTCCCAATTTGTTGTTCTTGGTATAATTTTGACTAGTGAGGTTTTTTATGATTCCATATTAAATTTATTATTGACCATTCTGTCCTCTAACAATGTCATTGGAATTTGTCTGATTATATTATAAACACACATAATGTGGGTAGAATGGTCATTTTGACAATATTGATTCTTCCAATTCATAAATGTAGAATATTTTTTTTATTTCCTACATCTTTCTTAAATCTTTTTTATAGTTGAATTATAGTTTTCAGGGTTTAAACTTCTCACATCTTTTATTTAGTTGATTCCTAGGTACTTAAAGTAGTTTTGAGCTTAGTTTGAATGGTGTGGGCTCTTTGTTTTTTGTTTGCTTGTTTTAAATAAACCTTTTGCTAATTTATTAAACTGTTAGTTTGGGGGGAGCCACACCCAGAAGCACAAAGGACTATTCGTGACTCTGCATTCAGAGATCACTCCTGACAGGACATGGGTGATGTGTGTGATATGTGTGTGATGTGGGGGATAAAACCTATATCTGCTGTGTATAAGGCAAGTACCCTACCTGTTTACTGTCACTCCCACCCTGGAAGTCGTCTCTGACCTGTTTATAATTTAGTTCATTATTTCTGCATATACATGTAAACAATTTTTATGTGTTGATTTTGAAGCTGGCTAAATTTTTTTATTGATTGGTTCAAGGAGCTCTTTAGTGGACTCCATAGAGTTCTAAGTATATGTGCAAATAGTGAAATTTTGGCTGTTCCTTTCCCAACTTTGATAACTTAGACCTTTTTTTCTTACTTGATTACTGTTGTTAGGCCTTCTGACACTAAAATTAATACAATTGGAGTTAGTATGCATCTTTTCTTTGTGTCTGATTTCAGAGGCACTGCTTTGGTTTTTCACCATGTGAAAAAACAAAAATGCTGGGGTTTGGTGGCCATTACTATCCTGAGAAATACTCCTTCCAACTCTTTTTTTGTTGATCATTTTTTAAAAAGTATCCTCTCTATTATTTTACCCATTTGGTGGATTCATTGCTTGCAATTTTAATATTTGATACTTGCTGTTGGTTTTATTTCATAACAGCTTGCAGTTGCTTTGTATTTGTAATATCACCTCATCTTTGTGAAGCCATTTATTAAAGTATGTTTTGTATCATATCTTCCATAATATTTGACCTCCATGTATGTATAATCACATTTTTTGTTTCTTTAATGGGGATTGCATCCATCATTTTCCCTTATAATTTTCTTTGTGCACATACATTGTTTAAGTTCCTAAAGTTCACTGAGAGGGCACATTCCTAGACTTTAGGCTGTGCTCTCACAAATTATTTCAGGTTGTAATTGGGAAGTTGCCCATTGTATGTGATCTGGGCTTACTCCTATTATTTACTTGCCACTGAATGTCTCCATTCTAAGCATTGCTCTTCTCAGATAGCAGCTTGGTTCTCTGTCCTTGCCTGGACAACAAATCTGAACAGTTGTCTGGTCTCCTGCTTGTAAGGCCATGGAATTTCACACTGGAAGTGAGTTGCTTTCTCCTTCACATCAGTCAGCAACTATGAGATAACAACTCAGGTTCTGCTGCTTTCCTGCCCATAACCAGCAGGTAGGTCTATTTCCATCCAAGACAATACACATTTGGTTACACTCCTGTTTCTTGTCTCTCCCTACATGAGGCCTGACGATCATCTTTCTAAGTATATTTGAGACTCTGTATGGGTTTCTGTGTATACCCTAAGAGTCATTAACCTTTCCATTTTTTAATGTTATCTCTATTTGAACTCAGGGGAAGGAGCAAGTGACTAACTATTTTGATAATTTATTGGCTACAGGACTGTATTTTCAGTATTTTCAAGTACTTTCTACTCATAAGTAAATTATGCCATATTATTGTTTATGTTATTTTATTTTATTTGGTTTTTGGGTAACACCCGATGGCGCTCAAGGATTACTCCTGGCTCTGTGCTCAGAAATCGCTCCTGGCAGGCATGGGGGACCTTATGGGATGCCGGGATTCAAACCACCATTGGTCCTGAGTCAGCTGCTTGCAAGGCAAACGTCCTATAGCTATCTTCCGCCCCCCCACCGTTTATATTTATTTTTATGAATTCTATCAGTCTTTTATAAACAACAGGTATACCTCTATTTCTTTTGTACTGTTTGCTTTAGTGAATTGTCAAAGGAAAATATTTATCTGCATACTCACATTTTAAAAAGCCTATTTAATTTGAGACTCAAGGTCTACATTAATGTACTATAGTTATATTTTTGGAAACCAGCTTTCTTAAAATGTAATTTATATGCGATATGATTTGCTTATTTAAATTGAAAATGTGATGGTTCTTTAATATGTATGGAGTTGTATAGCGATCAGAAAAATAAATTTTACAATGTTTTTATCATCCCCCCAAAGGAAACTCAGACCTTTCTTCCCTCAGTTCTTTCCCCACCCATTTTCCCAACCCTAAGCAAGCTACTCTACCTTTCCCAAGGCAAGCTACTCTGCTTTTGTCTCTATGGATTTTCATATTTTATGATTTTATTCCATTTGATAGAAATGAAATTATATATTCTGTTGTCTTTATGACTAATTTCTTTTCTTTAGCACAATGTTTCAAGGCTCACACATGATGAAGCATCTATCTTGTTTATTTCCAATCCATATTTTATTGCATGTATATGACACATTTTGTTTATATGTTCACAGATTGATGCTATCAGGTTGTTTCTTTCTGGATGTTTTGTAAAATGTTACTATAAAGAGGTGCATAAGTGCCTATGTAGGGATTTGCTGTCATTTTCTATGGGTCTGTAAATAAGAAAGGAACAGCTGAGAAACATAGAAGTTCTTTCTTTACAAAGGCTTTCTTTCCTTATGAAGTAATCTTGTGACACATGTTGCCAGCCCATTCACTATAAATATGAGGATTTATTCTGGACTTTCAATACTATTTCATTTCACATTATCTGGATTAGTCTTGCATTTCAGAAGCCCTGCATTTGGAAATGGAAATCTTTTGCTAGGTTCATTCTTTATGACAATTGTTCGGATCTCTTATTTGAAGATTCTCTTAGGTCCCTTGAATTTTATGATATTTATTGTTTTTGAATAAAAGCCTGTGAATATTTTGATAGTAGTTGCATTTGTTTCCATGTATCATTTTTGGGAAATATATAGTTTTTTAAAAGATATTTATATTAGTCACCATAATTAGCAATACTATTAATGATAGGTATTTTTTTCCTTATTTTTGAGGGGTGTGTGCACATGTGGCAATGCTTAGAGCTTATTCCTAGCTCTTTACTCACAGATCACTCCAACAGGCTTATGGGGTGCCAGGGATCAAATCCTGGGCCAGTTGTATGCAAGGCAAACACCCTATCTGCTATATTATTGCGCTGACCCATATGATTTATATATATGCTTTTTTTTAGTAATTATCTATTTTATTTTTTATATTTCTTTTTTATATATATTTTTTATTTAAACACCTTGATTACATACATGATTGTGTTTGGGTTTCAGTCATGTAAAGAATACCACCCATCACCAGTGCAACATTTCGATGTCCCAAATCTCCCTCCTCCCCAACCGACCCCAGCCTGTACTCTAGACAGGCTTTCCATTTCCCTCATACATTCTCATTATTAGGACAGTTCAAAATGTAGTTATTTCTCTAACTAAACTCATCACTCTTTGTGGTGAGCTTCCTGAGGTGATCTGTAACTTCCAGCTCTTTTCTCTTTTGTGTCTGAAAATTATTATTGCAAGAATGTCTTTCATTTTTCTTAAAACCGATAGATGAGTGAGAACATTCTGCGTTTCTCTCTCTCTCTCTCTCTCTGACTTATTTCACTCAGCATAATAGATTCCGTGTACATCCATGTACAGGAAAATTTCATGACTTCATCTCTCCTGACAGCTGCATAATATTCCATTGTGTTTATGTACCACAGTTTCTTTAGCCATTTGTCTGTTGAAGGGCATCTTGGTTGTTTCCAGAGTGTTGCTATAGTAAATAGTGCTGCAATGTATATAGGTGTAAGGAAGGGGTTTTTGTATTGTGTATATATATATGTATATATATATGCTTATATATTACTAATATATATATAATTTATTTTCTATTGTAACACTTTACAGGAAGCTACTCTGAATATTTTTTACTATATAATTTAATACTATGTGGTTTATGTATTTGCTTATACAGTGAATTAAGAAGCCTGGGCCTATTACAAGATCATAAGGATTTTTATCTAAATCAAAAATCAAAAGATTTTGAAATTTTTTCTTGGGCTTTTCTTAAAAGTCAATATTTTAAATGAAATGCAAACCACCAATTTGTCTGAAGTGATAGCACAGCATGTAGGGGCGCTTGCCTTGTATAGGGCCCACACAAGTTCAATTCCCAGTATACCATATGGTCCCTAGAAGACTGCCAGGAGTAATTTCTGAATTCAGAGCTAAGAGTAACACCTGAACATCACCAGGTGTGGCCCCAAAATAACAACCATAAAAAGCAAAGCATTAGTTAGTTAGCAATAACTCTCCAATAATTGTTTTGGAAATATTCATAGAGTGGTATGTGAATAAATTGATTTCTTTTAAGTTAAATTTATTTCCACATGCCACACTAAGCACCATATTTCTGAAGCCAGAGCATACAAGATCAAGTGTATAGTGGTACTATTATAAGTAATTATGTACCACAATGTGTAGAAAAAGAGAGTTTTGAACATTTTTTACACATAGGTAAATTATATTCTAGTAACTGAGTCTCAAACTCTTACTAGGCCTTTTTGTAAAATCCTAGGTATAAAACCTTTTGTGAATGAAAATATAATTATGAATAATTACCTTCTAAACGATCTGTTTAGCTTAAATCCTATTTTGTTATAATGACACATATGAAAACATTATTAAATTGTAATAAAGACTCTAAAAAGGTGCATTTATATTTAAACACGATTAATTGGTTTTAAACTTATATTTTTAAAAGTATTATTTCTGCAATAGCTGCATTACCTGTAGTAGTATACACTTATTATTTTTCTTTCACCAAGCATAATGTAACCTTTGGGAGTTTTCTGGGGGGGTTGTGGAGTGATTCCTTTGCATACATTTCTTAAAGACTACAAAGTCTATTTTGATTCTAGATGCTCAGCCATGATTGATCCAGAGAAGCCTCAAAAACTATGAATACTACGATAGGAACTTCTCGTGAAAAGGGTCAAACACCTCATTCCAGCCTAGGAAAACACAGTGAGCAATTCTTACTATAGGAGCTTTGCTACCTTCTCTCCCAGAACACAGTTCTCTGGGGTGGATTCACCTGAAGTCTTTTCACACCCTAGTATCTGAATTTAACTCTTTATGAAGAATCCAATAGCTGGACTGAGCGACTTTTCACTGGGTTTCTAGTATTTATTTTAATGTTATAGTCTAAAATGCTTAAATATCCAATACTCTTGTGATATTTGACATTTTAATGTTTATTAACATTTATCATTAATACTTGAATCATATAACCCTTAAAGTCCTCATTGGAAAAATGTAAAATCAAAATCTTTCATATTCCCACTGCTTGTAATATTTCCTGCTCGAACTTTAATACTTCTCAAAAACATTTTCTTTTGCATATAAAAATTTTGGCAAAAAGGAAAGTAATTAGAAGTGTGCTTTAAAAAAATCTAATCAACTAACTGGAATTTATAAAGTTATTGATAGTTGAGTTTTAAGCATTTATTTCTATACCATTCCCATCACGAGTCTCAACTCCCTCCCTTCCACACCCCACTCCTATGCCCACCCCCTTTCCTGCCTACCATCTTGACAGGCACAATAAAACTTCAGTGGTTGCAGCTTAGATCTGCTGTTTCCAGTGTTGTTGAATGTGTGCTTTGGATGTACATATAACTGTATCCTTTCTCATAACATTGGTATAACTGAAGTCCTCATATCTGTTCCCACATTACTCTTTCTCCTCTTCTTCCTTACCCCCTTAATTTCTTTCTTTCCTTGTCTTTCTCATCCCTGAGCTCTTGGATTAGGCTGCTCTAGAAATCCCTCTTTACTACCTTTCATTCCCTCATTTAAATATTCTTTATACAACAGACAAGAAAAATCATCCCGTGTTTGTATTTTTTTTCTGGCTTACTTCACTCTGAGGTGTTATGTTTTTCTTTACTTCTCAAGTTTCACAATTCCCTGTGTGTTTTCCTCTCCTCTTTCTCTGAGTCCTAAGGTTCTCAAACACTGCCTCTTGAGCTTCATCTTTTTTTAAGAGATCAAGATCTCTTATTCTCTCTGTTGTGTATTCTATCTCTTTTCTTTGTGTTTCTTCTAGCTTATTTCTTCAGAGCCTAACTATAAGTCATGAATTCTTTGTTCAGTAGTATATAATCTGCTCCCTGCCCTGCCTGCTGAATTGCTTTCACCAGTTACTTTTTTTCCCACATTTTGCAAGTTCTGTTGGACTCTTTTTCACATCTCCTTAGTAATTTATAAAAGTCTCTTCTCTCTTGCTAGCTTTTATTGCTTTATATTTTATCCCAAACATAATTATTTTTATATCTGATTGTTCCAATATCTGAAATCCTCAGAAATAAGAATGTATTGTTTATTCCCATTGGCTCTAATTCATTGTCTTTGTTTTCTTGTGTGTCTTGTGATCTCTGTGAGTTCCTATTTGTTTGATCTTAATCTCTGGTTTTCTAGCATCTTTCCAAATAAAGAATGCTTTTCTCCAAAGAGTTGTTTCTGCTGAAAAACAGGGACCTGTCATGATTCTTTAAGTACTTCTCCCAGAGTCCCTGGCAGGGTGCAGGGATCTCAAGCTCAGCTCTGTCTGGTAGGTTACTTTTTGTTGTTCAATTTGTCCTCAGGGCAATTCTGTTTTCATGTTTGCTGGCTCTGCTCTGCTTCCCTTCCTATTTTTAGTTTTTTGACTTAGAGCATTCCCTTATAACCTGATTTCTGAGTAGTACATTAAAAAAAAAAAAACTAAGACCTTGGGGCTGTAGCAATAGCAAGTGGGTAGGGTGCTTGCCTTATATGCAGCCAATGCATGTTTGATCCCTGGCAAAACTTATGATCCCCAACGTCCTGCAAGGAGTGATCCTTGATCACAAGCCAAGAGTAAGCCCTGAGCACCACCAGATTTGGCCCCCAAACAAGCAAAGCAACCCTAAGAATTGATTCTTTTGCTTGGAAAACCTATTTCAATTATAGGTTCCCTTGTTTTGGAGTTCTGTTTACTGGAGTTGAATTCTTATCATTTGCAGTACTTTCTTATTGTTTTTACTGTCACCTTTTTGGGCCTCCACCTTCACCAGCCTCTGTAGGTTGCAGGAACTGGATACTATTATTGGGGGACGGGGATTGAAGTCTCACCTGGCAATGCTCACGGTGAGTTTGGAAGACCATATACAGTGCCAAGAATTGAATACATGCAAGACAAGTTTCCTATCCTATATACTATCTGTTTGGTCCCTGGCTGAGATTTTCTCATTTTCAAAACACTAGTTAGGGTAAATATTAAATTTTTGTTATTAAATGCTTGGTTTCTGAATTAAGAAAAAATCTGGTGCTTTAGTTGCATATTAGAATTTTCTGTTAGCATTCAAGATTATAAAAGACCTTTTACCACCAATGCCATTTAGCAGAAAATGTTCTAACATCTTACTTTTAATATAAGATTTAGAGTTGTAGCAGAATTAATTGTGCATTTCTTGGTTGAATGGTATATTAATTAAAAGTAATTCTTCTGAATTAACATGGAATGAATAGAACCTACAAATACAGTATGAAAATAACATATGACTATAGCCATTGGAATTAAGCTATTGCATGGTTCAAAATTAATATCACCTTTAGAATAAAATGATTACACTTTAAGAAAGCTATTTATTTATGTTTTAATGGAAACATTTTTCTCTGAAACCCAAGTTAACTGTACTTAAAAGCAAAATGCTATTGTTAACATGCTTTTTTCAGAATTTAAAAAATCTAGAGATTTCAGTTCTAATTCTGTCTCCTCATTTTATGTGTAATATTTCAAATTAGATCACAGTGATTTTTTTAAATTTATTTTATTGAGCTGTAGTATTGGTTTACAGGAATGAAATGTTCATGTACTTAGGGATATGTTACACACCAGGCCATCACCACAGTCTTTAGGACCCTTTTAGCCTATTTTCCTCCACCCTCAGTAACCTCAGTTATTAGTCTGGTTCTAAGGATCCGTTTTCTTTTCAGTTGGTTCAGTTCTTATATACTCTTCAGACTAAAGTGTTACAAAAGAAAGTTTTCATGGACTATTAAAACTTCAGAATTGTCTCATCTTAACTCATATGATGAATATAAATTGTGATAGGGAGAATATAGAAATAAAATGAATAGCAATAAGGGCCAGACAGATAACTCAGATGTCTAGATCCTATGTTTTGCACATGCCAATCCTGAGTTAAATCCCTACATATCATTGTGTGTCCCCATTCCCCCCGCCCCAGCACTGCTGGGATCTGCCATGAAACTCTGAATACCACTGGTTCAAGCAACACCACAGTGATGGGCTTGAGCATCTAATCATTGCCAGAGGAGAGTGTCAGCAGGAGTGGTCCCCAGGCTCCCAGGCATTGCTAGAAACCCTGAATTATCAGCCACAATCAAAAGACAAACTCATTTTCACTTCAGTAAAATGATAACCAGAAATATTTGCAAATCTAAAAGGCTTATCACCCCAATTACAAGAATTCATATTGACTGTCATTCAACAAAAGATTACATCACTCAAGGGCAGTATGTCATATCTTAGTTGAAACAGTGCTCACGTACATTCTTTTTACTAAGCTTACTATAGAAAGTGACTGCATAAAGTAAGGCTCCTCCAGTAAATCTTCATGTATTAGAAAGTTGCATGCGTGCTCGGAGAGATAGCACAGCGGCGTTTGCCTTGCAAGCAGCCGATCCAGGACCAAAGGTGGTTGGTTCGAATCCCGGTGTCCCATATGGTCCCCCGTGCCTGCCAGGAGCTATTTCTGAGCAGACAGCCAGGAGTAACCCCTGAGCACTGCCGGGTGTGGCCCAAAAAAACCAAAAAAAAAAAAAAGAAAAAAAAGAAAAAAAAAAAGAAAGTTGCATGCATAGTTTAGCTATTTTCAAGGAAACTTTTCAGTTCTTAATTAAAAAAAAAAAATTTTTTTAGCCCTAACATGCATCTTTCCCCTATTCTCAGTTTAAACAGGTAATGTGCAAGTTCCCTTGAGGAAAAATTATGCTCAGCAGATCAGGCAAATCATAACATTGTACCTAAGAACATACTACATTGTTTGAAATACAGAAGAGTATTTCTGATTTCTGCAAAAGCACTTATAATACCCATTCCTTAATAAAAATATAAATGCTTAATATAATGACAATTTATTTGGATATTTCAAAATAACAGCAGCAAAGAACTTTTATTATATTACTGTTATATCCTTTATCTAAAGACTAAATTTTTCTAAAATAATTTGCTTTATGTCTGATATTATACAATAATACTTTTCTGACTTTTGTTTAAATATTTTATTATATCATGGCTCTTCTAATGGCAATTGCTATTACATTAAATATGTTTTTAAATAAAAGTTGCCCTCTTTCATGTAAAATAGTTTTAATTAAACTTGTATTCCTTCCTTCTTTTCATTGTATGCATTAGTAGATAATTTGATAAGGTTTATGTTCTCAATGAAATCATGGACTCTAAGAACTTTATAAAATGCTGTTAAATCAAATAGAAATTTAATAGTTAAATCATGAGTACTGGCAATATTATGATAGCTATATGTTCAGTCTAAGAGGGTAGTGGAAATTCAGAGAAAACTATGAATATGAATAATTTTAAGAACTAGCTAGCTTATTAAATGTACAGTCTGGGTCAAAAAGAGAGTTCAAAGATTAGGAGTTTTTCATAGAGACCTGAAGTTATATGAGTGTGAAGAAAGAGTCAAGGACATAATATAGGGAAATTGCTACAGTTAACATGGAGTCATAATGGGTAAAAGAAATAAATCCACAGAAAAATTAAAGAGAAAGACACAAACTAAGGACTAGGGAAAGAGGTCAAAGGTTGAGTTTATGCTGTGTATTTGGGAGACTTGAGTTTGAGGTAGAGTAGCACATGGTCTCCTGAGTACTGCCAAGGGTGTCCATGCCCCCACAAAAGGAAGAAGAAAAAACAGAAGGAAGGGAGAGAGGAAAGGAGGAAAAAAAGGTCAGAAACAGCAAATTGGGTTTAATGTTAAGATAAAAAAAAGTCATATTACAATTTCTTAAAGTGTCAAAGGATGTCATCCTTTTCATCAGAAAACAATAAAAATTGACCTGGGGAAGTAATGATCTTTGCTCATTATAGAGACATTTTGGTGACTCTTGAAGCAATTTGTATTCAATGTAGCACCTAAATAATCAGGGCTGGTTTGAAGATGAGAAATTTAAAGTAAACCAAAGTGGATCATGTTGAAAGGAAAGAGGCAAATAATATGGTAGCTTGAGAAAAATGTCTGGTTCAAGGAATATTCCTTTAAAAGAAGATATTTTGAAGACAGAAATACACCTTCAAAATGACAGCAGAAAAAAGTTTAAGAAAGCAAGCATAGAAATTAATTTTGAAAATTTAAGAAATGAAAAGGAAATAGCCTGTAAAAATGAAAGTAAATGGGTAGTTTCATGGGATAGTTTACATTTGAAAACTATATAATAGCAGTATGGTTTCCTGCAGAGGGAGTGAGCTATGGCTTAAGTTAAGGTTGGAGCTTAAAATTGATCAGAGATGTAGAACATAGTTGAAAGGGTTTTGCTCATTGGTTGATACAAATACAAACTGGGCAGTTATCCAAGATTTCTTCTGATCTACTCTTCTTTTTTTTAATTGGTCAATAAGCCTTTCATCTCTGTAATCTAAATGAATGTTAAAACTGTCACATCAACTCCCAACTTCTCTGATTCTGGCTCTCAAAATATTTTTCCTGAACTTCCTGTGTTCTGATCTTTCTCCTTACTGATCTCTCTGCCACTCTTCGTAGGCTGTTTTACACACTGTTGGAAAGATAGCTATTGGACAAAATTATGTCTCTCCTGTGAAATTTACTCTTATTAGCCTGCTCAACATCCACCAGTTCCTCCTCATTTCTTATAATAAATATTTAAGCTCTTCTGTGTAATTTGACCCATTCTACAAGGATCCTATCTGTGTTTCCTTATAATTTCTACTCATCTTACCCCAGTAAACTTGCCTACTTTTCTTGCCACCCAATAATCATGCATTGTCTAACTTTGTCCTGGAATACCTCACATATCTGGTAGAATTCAACCCTTCAACTCTGAAAAAGAAGAAGAAATTAATTAATAAAGAAAAAATCAATGATAAAAATGTCTTATGATAGCAAAATTAAATGTTGAACTGTTCTGAAAACCCATGCTAAGGAATTTAGTATGGATTTAGTAGGAAATTATTATTTGTCTTATAATGAACATAATGCTAAAATCAAGAGAGGAAAACAGAAAGTAGGGTATTCAAGGCTATTTATCTGCAGGGAGAATAAGAGAATAAATATTTTGCTGGAGAATAAGAAGAATAAGAAATAAAAATTTCTAGAATATTGAAGTGAGGGCCTTTTCTAAATTGTTGGGTGCTGAAGTTGAAGAGATAGAACCAAGTTTAGGTGTTATGTCATTGGAAAAGGGCCTTTCTCTGCCGGCCCAGTCCATGCATCTGCAATGTCTTTGTCTTGCATGAGTCTGACTCCATTTAATCTCCAGCACAATATATGATTCCTCAAGCAATGTACAAGTGATACCTGGGCATGAGCCAGAATGTAGCACTGAGCACTACCAGATGTGTCTCAACCGCAAGCAAAAAATAATTAGAGAGAAACAAAATAAGATGTGAATTCTAGGGGCCGGAGAGATAGCATGGAGGTAAGGTGTTTGCCTTTCATGCAGAAGGTCATTGGTTCAAATCCCAGCATCCTATATGGTCCCCCGTGCCTGCCAAGAGCAATTTCTGAGCATGAAGCCAGGAGTAACCCCTGAGCACTGCCGGGTGTGACCCAAAAACCACAAAAAAAAAAAAAAAAAAGATGTGAATTCTATTTGTAATTTAAAGAAATTTTTAGAAAGTACCTTCACAAGGGGCTGGAGCAATAGCGCAGCTGTAGGTCATTTGCCTTGCACGTGGCCAATCCAGAACGAACCTGGGTTTGATCCCCAGCATCCCATATTGTCCCCCAAGCCAGAAGTGATTTCTGAGAGCATAGCCAGGAATAACACTTAAGCATAACTGGGTGTGGTCCAAAAAGCAAAAAAAAGGAAGAAAGAAAAAGAAAGTATCTTCATAAAATAGAATCCTTTATATATATATATTTCATATATATAATTCATATATACATATATATGAAATTTCAACGTTCCCCTGGAACACTTTTATTAAAAGTATATAAATTTGATAAACCTATTCAATCAACAAATCACAAATTAGCCAATCCAGAAATGTATAGCACAGTCTCAGGCATATCAAACAATCCCAAGGTGGGGCAGAGAGATAGCATGAAGGTAAGGCATTTGCCTTTCATGCAGAAGGATGGTGGTTCGAATCCTGGCATCCCATATGGTCTCCTGTGCCTGCCAGGGGCGATTTCTGAACATAGAGTCAGGTGTAATCCCTGAGCACTGCCAGTGTGACCCCCCCCCCCCCAAAAAAAAGAAAACAACAAAAAAAACCCAATCCCATAGTATTTGTGATCCAGTGAAGATATAGAATATCTTAAAGCCCATTCTGGAAAATCACTTTCCCCTTTACTGTTCCACCATTTTTTATCTGTTCCACCTTCTTAACCCACTGCTCTGTCCTCTTTTTCTCTTCTAACCGCATTTGTTACCCCATACCTATTCCTATATTACAGAACTCAAATTCATATCAACATTAATATAACAGTAGAAAAGGAATTATGTATCAATCTAACCAAAATATTAAACTAACATATTATAAGATCTCAAAATGTCTTTGATTCCACAAAGAAAATTTATTTTTGGTATAATTAGTAATAACTATATTTTCTTTTGTTAGATTAAGAAATAATTTCTTTCTCTTGCGTAATATTGATTTATTAAATACCCGCACTCCCACGTAGAGTGCATGCATACATCTTTGCATGTCTAAATATGTACATACAATTTTCATTCACTACTGAGAGAAAATGCAATTGACAGACAGATAATTGTTTTTCCAAGGTGTTAGGAAAATGTATTCGATATTATTGAACTGTCAAGGCAATAGAGTTATCGCAATATCAGTTATTAAACTGTAAATAATGTTTATTTTTTCCACTGAGTAGGAAGTTAAAACATTCCAAGTATGTTTGAGGAAAGCAAAACATGCTTTAGGAAAACAGAAAGTTACAGAAATGAAAAACTTAATTCATCTTCATACTCTGTTCTAAGGTGGAACCGTGCTGACCACTTGAGTCAAAATATAGAACATGTTTATTAACAGAGAAAGACTTCTTAATTCTTCTCTTTAATCACTCATTCTCTTTCTTGTTCCAAACTTCTAGCAACCATTGATCTGATTTATATCCATTATATTCGTGGAGTTTTGCCTTTCCAGAAAGTCATAACACTGAAACCAGACCTTTGTATCTGGCCTCTTTCTTATGTGACATAATGGTTTCAAGATCCATTCATGCCATTATAGGTATCAGTCTGTTATGTTTGCTAGTTATGGCTGCAGAGAAATTTGTAATCCACTGGTTGAGTGGCATTTGAATCATATCCAAACTGGAGTTATTATGAGTAAAGCTTTTATTAACATTTCATGCAGGTATTTTGATGAAAGTGATGTATTGATGGAAATGGGTAAATACATTTCAGTAAGATTGCTGGATCATGGGGCCGGAGAGATAGCATGGAGGTAAGGCGTTTGCCTTTCATGCAGAAGGTCATCAGTTCGAATCCCGGCGTCCCATATGGTCCCCTGTGCCTGCCAGGAGCAATTTCTGAGCCTGGAGCCAGGAATAACCCCTGAGCACTGCCAGGTATGACCCCAAAAAAAAACCCAAAAAAAAAAAAAAAAAAAAGAACTTTAAAAACAAAACAAAAACAAAAACAAAAACAAAAAAAGATTGCTGGATCATATGGTAAAAATAAATTTAACTTTTAACAATTTTCCAAAGTGGTTATACCATTTTATATTCGTATTTGCAACTGGTGAGATTTCTGATGGTGTCACATTCTCTATCACTAAGTATCATTGACTGTTGTATGGTATTTTTATCATTCTAATAGGTTGATCATAATATATTATTGCTGTATTTGGTTTTGAAGCAGAGTCTAACAACCAACTTATGTGGGGCCCGGAGAGATAGCACAGTGGCGTGTTTGCCTTGCAAGCAGCCGATCCAGGACCAAAGGTGGTTGGTTTGAATCCCAGTGTCCCATATGGTCCCCCGTGCCTGCCAGAAGCTATTTCTGAGCAGACAGCCAGGAGTAACCCCTGAACAATGCTGGGTGTGGCCCAAAAACCAAAAAAAAAAACAAAACACAACCAACTTATGTTTGTATATCTTTGACTATTACTCAGACATCAACTAAAAGACAGAACCAGGGGTACCTATAAAGCAAGAAACCAGAAGTAAAATTTCAGAAAATATATTTTCAACATATAGTTGATTTTTTTCAGGTTCCAAGAGGCCCCTTTTAGTGAAATAGTTATTAAATAAATAAAATATTAATAGAAAACTTGATTTTTAGTATTTATAATTTTAAAATTAAGCAATAATAGACAACAAGCATCACACTACATTACGTAGACTTAACAATTAGGACTCATAGTCAATTTTGCTTCATCTCAATTTACTCTTCCCCTTAATTCATCAGTGGTTATTTTGATGAGCTAATTTGAATTGGATCTGAGTTCTTGATTTATCATATTAATATTGATAGTTAAAATTGCTAAATAAATTTTTGGTAGTTGTCTCTAAGGTTTCATTAATCTTTGCTTTGGCCTATTTATAAATAAAATATAAAGTATTTCTTAGCAATGTTCTTTCAAGTATTTAATAAGCAACAGGAAATCATCATGCCTAAATGGGCATAAAAGCCCATTAAGTGATATTGTTTTACCTTATTAGCATACTGTATATATAGTTTCTTTAGAGATGTATATAAACATTAAAATTGTAAGAACTTTAGGTTTTGCTTAGTGGAGGAGACATTTTAAGTTACCAATGTAAGTCATAATTTGCTTTTTTATTTACTGTATTTTTTAAGTTATGCCTCGACTGAAATCCCTAGGAGTACTTCCTTAATTCTTGTTTTTGTTTTGTTTTGTTTTTGTTATGTGCATTTTGGATCACACCCAGCAGCACTCAGGGATTACTCCTGGCACTACACTCAGACATCGCTCCTGGCAGGCTAAGGGAACCATATGGGTTGCCGGGATAAAAACCACCGTCCTTCTGCATGCAAGGCAAATGCCCTATCTCCATGCTATCTCTTTGGCCCCTTCTGTAGTTTTTATTAAAATGCAGATCTAATTTTTCTCACGGAAAGCTCCACTGGAAGTACACTACCAGTTTTAATTAAGTTTTTTTTTTTTTTTTAAAAAAGAACAGGATACTTTACACATCATTAGAAATTCTGAATTTTGCCAACCTAACAAAAAAAGACTATGAGTGACATGAGATTAGTTAGATGGGAGAAATGATATCCAACTATATTAGGGGGAGCCTATGACAAACGGCAGTAATTGGGGAAGTAACCTTGACATATTTCAGTCCAAGTATCTATAGTTTATTATATTCCAGACAGTATCCATTACTAAAGATGTAGGCCAAATTAACTTAATGTTGCCGTCTTCACAAGACATTCCATAGCTAGCAATAACATTAAGATAATGCTGTTAAAAGAAGAATTTCAATTATAAGGGAGATGAGTCTGTGAAAAACATGACAGCCTTAATGAGCAGTAGGAGTTGGAATTCACTTTGATAAGGGACATAGTTATCATGCCTAGAAAGGAAAGAAAACACAGCCACTGGCCTTTGCCTGTTTATGGCATGCCACCCTCTAATGATAGCAGCCTTGAGTTCAAATTCATTGTATTCATTCTTCCAGACTGCTGTTGTAGACAGGCTGAAGACCTTGTTCATCTTTCAGTCTGTTGGAACTTCTTCGAGAGTGCTTTATTAGCTAAAATAATTACATCTTACACATTCTTATATTATGAGAAAAGGGAAACAAAGTAATGTGAATGTTACCCAACTGCAGTTTCATGCTTTGCTTTCTAATTGAACATGCTTGTATTTGGGTCTTTTGCAATGGTAGGGAGAGAAAAAAATGTTAAGATTCAGTGATAGGGATAATAGGATGAAAGAGAAAAGTCTACCTTTTTGTATACCCACTAAGCATGGAGCCCTTCTAGTTGGTCACTCAGCTCTGTAAAACATTATTGAATTCCTGATTTATTAGAGAAATTACCCTTTGGGGGTAGCTGAGTCTAATATTCAAAATTAAAGGATGTTTGAGACAGGTAAAAGAGGTAAAAGACCATCCTGCTTATCTGATCTGAAATTCACTCCATTGCGCTAGGGAGCATTTTTGCTTCTCTCTAGTCAATTGTTAAGTATCACAGTTTCTTCTGTGATATTTTTTCCTGTGGATTTTTCCATTTCATGTACAAATGGATCTTTTTTCTTTTCTTTACATAAAGGATAATCCAGTAGAGTAATTTCAGCTATTTTTTTGAAGGTCTTGAACTCCTTTTTGCTTCTGGAAACACCCAAAGACTATTTCGGTTTTAATTTATCCTATATATCACTATTTATTTACTGCTTAAAATTAATGTAAGCATTTTCCTCCATTTCTTATAAATACATTTCTCATAAAACACTTTTAGTCCATATTGCTTACTCTAGAGCATAACCAATTTTCTTAGTCTTACTACAATACTCTGTTTAATACCTATAATGTTTGTGCTGTCTACTCTCATATTTATTTAATCTGTCATCAAAGGGAACATGGTTGATGCCTTTAAGTGAACTAATCGATTATAAGGCTTCCACAAGCAGAAATTTTATTTTCTCCCTTAGGAGCCTTAATTCTGGAAATGAGCATCCTATCTAGATACAGAATGTTCATTTATTAAGTGCAGATGTATTGCAGCTTACATGATACATTTTAAGTGATATTCCCAACAATATAAAATTTCTTTTTATTACTACATATGATTATTTTAGATATAATTACAATAAAATTGATTTAAATGGCAACTATAACAGTAAATCAACATGAACCATAGAGCTCAGTACAAAATTGATATTATTAATCAAATAGTTGATAAATTATCAAATAAGCTAAAATCTAATAACATATTAGTGAAGCAAGTGGGTAGATATTTACACCTTTTATAATATAAAAGCAATGAATTATAAGTACTGCTATGATAATTTCTGGTACAGTTTTATGTTTTATCTTTCTTCCTCTTTTATTATTATAGTAAAGCAAGAATTCAGAAATAAGGAAGCCCTGATAATTCTTTTCTTATTTTTTCAATTATTATTTCTTTTTATCTTTCTTCTCTTTTGCTAACCATGTTAATAAGAATTTCATTGTGGTTGTTTCTTTGCTGTATAACTTGGTAGTAGTTTGGAACACATAGATTTAGGTCATCATTATATTTACATATTCAGTAAAGAAATAATTAAGGTATAAAAAGAGTAAAAGATACAGAAAAAGGTAAATTGGTAAATAGAAAGTACATTTTTGTATTTGTTTTTAATTCCTAATCTTAGTTATATATTGTAATGAAATTTTAATCCTCAGTGTAACATTTAAAACTTATCTTTGAAAGAAATATTATTTAAAACTTAGCAACATGTGTCTCTTTATCATAAGTGATCAAGAACATTCTTTTATATAAGCATTGGCCACCATATTCCCTTTGAGAAAACATCCCTTGAACCCTTCCTCCCAAGTACATATTATAAGAAAATGTTTTTAATTACAATAATATAAATAACAAACTAGAGTACAACTTAATGTTTATTTATACAGACACACATATATAAATGCTTTTATATATATATATATATATATATATATATATACATACATACATACATACCCATACTAAGAGAACCAAGCAGTGTCAGGGATCAGAGCAGAACCAGTTGCATGTAAGGAAAGCACCATAAACCCAGTACTATCATTTTCCCTTCTATGCTATTATTTTTAAATACTTTGTTCAGTCCCATAGCCCAGTGAGATAATATTTACTTTTTAAGTCTACTTAAAGAAAATTTATCATATATCTGGCATAGTTGACCATAATACATTGTTTCCAGATAAACGAAAGCAAAGTTATTGGGAAAATAAAAGGAAGAAAGGAAGGCAGGAAGATATGAAGGAAGGAAGGAAGACAGGAAGGAAGGAAGGAAGGAAGGAAGGAAGGAAGGAAGGAAGGAAGGAAGGAAGGAAGGAAGGAAGGAAGGAAGGAAGGAAGAAAAATAAGGAAGGAAGGAAGGAAGGAAGGAAAGGAAGGAAGGAAGATACCGTAGTAAGCACATTTACGAAAATTATCCTATTTCCAATAAAGGCATTGTGAATACAATGGCATAATGATTAGTAAGATCGTATTGTTAACTGACTAATGTGTTACTATATGGATGACAGCATTAAACAAATGAAGTTATCCAGAAATTCAAAGCACTATTACTGATACTACAACTTTTTTTTGTTTTTGTTTTTGGGCCACACCCAGTGACACACAAGGGTTACTCCTGGCTATGACCTCAGAAATCGCTCCTGGCTTGGGGGACCATATGGCATGCCAGGGGATTAAACCATGGTCCGTCCTAGGTTAGTACATGCATGGCAAATGCCCTACCCATTGTGAAACCACTCTGGTCCCTGATACCACGACTTTTAAAATCATATACTCTGCTTTCAGGAGGCCTCCTGGAAGAAGGACAATATGGAGGGAGGGTGCCCTTACTCACTCCAAAAAAACCGTAGTGATATCAGCCCAAAAATCTTGAAGTTTGATCAGCATGGTGTTCCAAAGAGAATCCTAAATGGTCAGTTATGAGGCAGGGCCATTAGGAAAATGGTGATTCTGGGTGATGGAGGCAGCAGGCATGGCTTTGGCAGGGTAGGGACTTAATCTTTCCTCTCCTCCTTAAAGACCAGTTTTCTGCCGTGTAAGCCAATGTCTGATAACATATCTATCACCTTCACTTCAGAGGTGATTATAATGAGTTCATACACAACTGGCTGAAAAGAAACTCTCAATACACTAGGGTGCTGGTGCATATGATCTAGGCAAGTAGACTGAGCCCTATTTTAAAGACCACAACATTTAGAAAAAATGTCTTATTATTTTTGTATTATTATATATTTTTATTAAGTCTTACTATTATTTAATTTTTTATAATTTGTTTTGTTTTGTGGCTACTCCCAGCAATGTTCAGGACTTACTTCTCACTCTGTGCTCAAGTATCACTCCTGATGGGACATGGGTGACTATATGAATGTCATGGATCAAACTGGGTTTGCCACATGCAAAATAAATGTTTTACCCTACATGCTGGACTATCACTGCATCCCAACATTTTTGTATATAAAGTATATAAATGTTTAAGCCTGCACTATTTAATGAGAATCTTTGCAATAGTGGTTCTTTGTTGTGGGGACTGTTCTATCATTTGTGGGTGTTTAGAAGCCACCCATCTTGAACCACCAAATTCCAGTAGCACTCTTTATCCAGCTCTATTTGGGTATTTAAGGTTCTCTAGTTGTAGGAATAGAAAATTTTCTGGGACCTGAGCAATAATACAGAGAGTAGGGCATTTGTCTTGCACATGGCTTACCCAGATTTGATCCTTGTCATCCCATATGGCCCCTAAGCCCACCAGGAGTATTTGCTGAGCACAGATTCAGGATAAACCCCTGAGTACCCCAAAATAAAAAAAATCTGATAAAAATGTACAAATATTGCCAGGAATTTTACTCACAGTTAAGAATATATTTTATTTTAAAATTATATATATACTTTATTCAGTCCTATTATTTATACCATTAATGCTTCCCATTAAATGTACCTAATATGGTATTCTTACAAAAGAAAATGAATTTATTTGTGTGTCTGTTAGATTTTTTGTTTGTTTGCTTGTTTTGTTTGGAGTCATATGTGATAATTCTCAGGGACTACTCTGAGTCCAATGCTTTGAAGACACATTTGGTAGTGCTCAGTGAACCCTGTGGTGCCAAGGATGGAGTCCAGGCTTCTGCATCCAAATCATGTGCTTAGCCTGTTGAACCATCTTTTTGACTTATATTTTAGTCTTCACTGGTATGGTTTAACATTTTAGTAGTACTGATTAAGTTTTAAGAAGGAAGAAGTTGACTTTGATTTTGTTATAAAACATGCAGACATTTTTGTCTATAATTAAATGACATTGCCTACCTTCTAAAAAGCAGCAAGTGAATGAAAAAAAATCTTTACTTTTAATATTTTATTCACTTAACTTTTATGTAAAATAACTCATTATTTTATACATTCCTAAATGATACATCTAGAATCTTTTTAAATATTAGGTACAATCATTCATATATTTAAGTAAAGTAACTCATTATTTTATATACCCCTAAATGATATTCCTAGAATCTTTTAAGATATTAGATATAATTGTTCATAACTATTAAGGTACATATTTCTAATATTATTGCATTATTCTTGATTTTTAAAAGATACTAAGAAGAGATTGGTTTTACATTAGTATAATTAAGCCATTGAATTTTAAACACAGTTTTTGAAATAGAGCATATAGTTAAATAACAACCCAACTTACTTGTATAGTAAAGAAAATACATATAATACATATGTATTTAGGCTAGACATGTGTGTACACACACATAAATATACTGGATAACCAAAAACATATAAATGATTTGTTCTCCTTTTTTGAGAGATTATCAAGAAGTAGCTAATGCCAGGAAAGCTTGGAAATGACCGGTAATTCAAGAATAAATCCAACAATGTAAGCTGGTTATATTTTTAACTACAAAAGGCTGGTCAATAGTTGTACTCAATTTGCCCTTGTATCCCCATGGAAAGCTCAGTTTGTTCTCTTTAGGAGAAGCTCAGTCAACGGATTCTTTTTTTCTTTTTTTTTTTCTCCCACTAAGAGAAATGATCCATGAGAGGACCCCCGAGGAGTTAAGTCCTGAGAAAACCCAGGCTGCCTTTCATGCTGGAGAACACAACCGGGGAAGTAACTCTGACCTATTTGAGGTAGAGTTTCAAAAGCTGTGCTGCTGGAGCTCTTTAAAAAAGAAATCAATTCGCATTATCAAAAGAAAGCTGAAAATGATAGCAAAAAAAAGCCGTCTTTATTTAAAAAAAAAAAACTTTTCTTCTACGATAATAACACATGATTTGAAGTGCCTGACACTGGCTTCACATAATATTAACGCACATTAAAGAAGACAATAATTGCACTTTGTAAGTTGACTTGTTCATAGGTGCCCTTTTACCATCTTTTTGTGGAGTAGTGTAAGAGGTGGTGCAGGCAGGCAGAAGGATGTGGGTGAGATCAGCAGAAACATGCTATCATTAATAGCCAGTGACCTAATTACTCTATGGAAAAGATGTGGCACCTGGTGACTCAGATGTGTGTCCATGAGATGCAAAAGCCAAACTTAATTTTTCCCCTGCTCATATTCCTGACAATTAAATTTTTCATTTGAGAAAAAAATAAACTTAAAAATGTCATCTGAATAGTATCAGAATTTTAAAAAAATGAGTTTTATGGGGGCCAGAGTGATAGCATAGTGAGTAGGGCATTTGCCTTACACGCAGCTGACCCATGTTCAATCCCTGGCCAAAAGTAAATTCTGAGTACAGAGATAGGAGTAAATCCTGAGCACTCTGGGTGTGACCCACAAACAAACAAAAAGCAAAACAATAATGAGTATTGTTTGCTCCCATTTCCAGAAAGGATGTGAGGGACCAGGGAAGCAGCTCAAAAGACTGAAGTGAACGTTTTGTATACAGAAAACTCCATGTTTCATCCTCAGTCCTAACTGTCACCCCCCAGTACTGCCTGGAAGATCATCATGGCATCTGATACTATGGAGCCAAAGCACATTCACCTCAGTGGACCATGCATTGAACCACCTGGCCTGGTATCCCTGATATTGACCCCTGGTTTCCCTGAGCATTCCTGGTTTAGAATAAGCAAGCAAAAATGTAATGAAAGGAACAGATAAGAGCAATATTCTTTGATTTGCATCTCCCTGATGATTAGTGTTATGGAGCATTTTTTTTTTCATGTATCTTTTGGTCATTTGATTTCTTCTTTGAGGAAGTGTTTGTTCATTTCTTCTCCCCATTTTTTGATGGGTTTAGAAGTATTTTTCTTGCTAAATTCTGTCAGTACCTTGTATATCGTAGATTAATCCCTTATCTGATGGGTCTTGGGTGAATAGTCTCTCCTATTCTGTGGGTGGTCTTTGTATATTAGTCACTATCTCCTTTGAAGTGCAGAAGCTTCTTAGCTTAATATAGTCCCATTTGTTTATCTCTGCTTCCACTTGTTTGGAAAGTAATGTTTCATCCTTGAGGATTCCTTTAGTTTCAATGCCATGTAGTGTTTTACCAATGTGTTTTTCTATATACCTTATGGTTCCAGGTCTGATATCAAGGTCTTTAATCCATTTGGATTTGACCTTTGTGCATGGTGTTAGATGGAGGTTTGAGTTCACTTGTTTGCATGTGGCTGACCAGTTGTCCCAACACCACTTGTAGAAGTGGTACAATCTCATGCCACAGATGCACACAATACCCTGCCCCCCCCAAAAAAAAGAACAAGAACAAGAACAATTATCATTGGCAGGAATGTGAGGAGAAAGAACTCTCATTATTCACTGCTGGTGGGAATGCTGTTTAGAACAATTTTTATGGAAAAAAAATGTGGAGATTCTGCAATTTGGAAATTGAGCTCCCATATGATCCAGTTAAAACTCATCTGGGGATATACCCTAAAAAACAAAAACACAATAGAAAAATGCCCTCTGCACACCTATATTCATTAAAGTGCTATTTACAATAGCCAGAATTTGGAAACAACCAGATGCCCGACAACAGATGAGTAGCTAAAGAATTTATAATACATATACACAGTGAAATACTATGCAGCTGTCAGGAAAAATTAAGTCATGAAATTTTCCTATACATGGGTGGACATTAAAACTATATGCTGAGTGAAATAATTCAGAGGGAGAGAGAGAGGCATAGTATAGTCTCACTCATCTGTGGGATTTAAAATAAAAAAGACATTATTGTAATAATATCCAGAGACAATACAGATGAAGGCTTGAAGGACTGGGCCAGGATATGAAGCTTACCACAAAGAGTGGTGAGTGCAGTTAGAGAAATAACTACATTTTAACAACTATCATGACAATGGTAAAGAGTGTGAGAAATAGAATGCCTGTCTCGAAGATAGGCAGGAGATGGGGGGAGGAGAGAGATGTGTAGCATTGGTGGTGGAAAGGTTACACTGGTGAATGGGGGTATTCCCATTCACCAAACTACACACATGTTTGTAATCATAGTGCTTAAATAAATCTATTACTAAATTGAAAAATATTCTGGTATAAAAAAAAAAGAGCAACATTTCTGAAAGTGGTGCTTGTTTTTATTTCTGTTTTTGTATTTTTCTAAAGTAAAAGTGGCATAGTAGTATAAACTTCGGAGTCAGCAAACTTGGATATTTAATCTAACATTTTTGCTTATCTTTCTCTGGGGTATATTAACTTTTTTCTTTGAATTCTTTCCAACAATGACTTAAGAATTAGTCAAAGAAGGGGCTGAGTAATGTCCACTTCTCTTTCGTTTTTCCCTTCTCTATCATCCATGTTTCACATAGCTCTCCTAGAAGGACTCTTTTTATGCTCTCTAACCATAGTATAGTGTGCTTGATTTTTACTCTTGTTTCAACTAAGACAACTGAGATTTACAATACTGTTAATGATGGGATTTCGCACCTACATTGTTCCCACACCAAACCCACTCACAGAATGTCTGTATCCTTCCACCAATTTTCCAAGGGCCCTCCCACTCACCCCCATCTCCCCTACCATTCTCCACTTCTACCCCAGGTAAGATCAGTAGTACAGACCATCAGTTCTGTGTAAGACAATGCGGTTGAGGTAAGGAGGTCAAAATGGAAGGCTCTTGGCTCCTTGGAAAAGGCATAAATGTACTGTTACCTTCTTTCTCCCTTTAAAAAAAAATTCTTAATAGACATGCCATTAAGGTCTGGAGCTATTTTTCTTCCTGACTCAGAATGCAGTGATTATTTCTTCAAAAAGCCTTCCTACCTAACTTTTTGGTGGGTTTCCTAGGATTTGTAGTATTTTATCTTATGACGGTTGAAAATATCTAAAAAAGATGGAAGTGACATGTTAATTGAATCAGAAGCCAGAAATCAGATGTTTCCTAGGTAATAAGGAAAGTCAGGACTAAAGATAAAAGGATAGTCACTGTGAAGAACAACAATGCATCAACAGCTAAAAAATAAGTAACTCCAGACTAATAAATTATTTCTCAAGTTTAAGCTTAGAGGGGTTAAATTGAACCATTTTGTTTTTCTTTATTATTACATGATTTGGGGAACACAGTAGCTTTTATAACTAATCAAAGCTAAGCCACTTAAAAATACTTTACAAATCCTATATTAAATTACAATAATAAAAAAATCACTCCATAGTTTTAAAAGTAAATATAAATAATTTAGATGGGTTATAAGAATCAAAACATTTCCAGTGTAAACAGTTAAAAATTAAAATAACCATTATTGGGTGAGCAAGAGAGAGAAAGAGAGTACTACAGGTCAGATATTTGGCTTATATGCAGCTGATCTGGGTTCTATATTTTGCAGTGTACATAGTCCCCAGAGCACTCCAGAACTGTTTCCTGAACACAGCCAGGTGTGAGCCCTTAAAATAAGAATTAATAAAATAATAATTCTTTAACAACTTTTAATTTTTTAGTGGCTTAAAAAACGGAACCACTTTGGTCAAAATAAAAATTATTTAAATAAATAAAAAAACCCAGAAACATACTTTAAAGATTATGTTTAAATATATTTGGGGAGAGAAGGAGGAGTTGAGTCACCCAATAGTGGTTGTCAGGACTTATCCCTGGTTTTGTGCTCAGGGATTATTTTTGGCAGAGCTTGGGAGACCATATGAAGGTGCCAGGAATCAAAACAGGGTGGGCTGTTTGCAAGGCAATTATCATAACTTTTTTCTCAGTCTCTTATGATTAAATATCTTTTGATATTTTTGTTGTTATTAAAATAATCTCATTTCTTATGATATAAAAATTCAACTTGTAGAAGAGCTGAGAGAAAAATGCTGAGTTCAAATATAATGGTGTTCTATTCAAATATGCTCTTCATTCTTTTTATGCCTCTTGTATACAAGAAGATAAAATTTCATGGCAGTTATGAAATTTTGAGTAATATATACAGGTTCCACAATGCAATAAATATAGTATCATTCTTATCCATTAGGCTTTTTGTTTTGTGTATACATTTTAATCCTATTACTATACAGAGTTTATACCACCAACTAGGATTCATAAACGAATAAATAATTCATTATTTAGGATTATTTACTAAACTACTATATATTGACATTGTCTGAGGTTGCCTCTCAAAAGAAAACTCAAGTTACCTTGCTGTAGCATTCATACACTATCACAAGACACTGTACTGTGAGGCATTGTAATAATAAGGGATTTGCATGTCCTCTGGGACAGAAAGAAAGTAGGAGCTATTTACAATCAGAGAGGTAATCATTTCATTGGGAAGACAGTGTTACAGCAGGATCTTGAGGGATTTATATAAAGCAACCTTTACAGAAGAGAGACATGAGGCACAAAGTCCAGAGGGACAACGAAATGGTGAGTATAGCTACAACACAACATTCATAAAAATAGTGAGAGGCCAAGAGTCTGAATCTTTTTATGTTAGAATTAGTAGGCAACCAGTAAATTTTGCACACACTAGTTATAGGGAAATATGATATGTAGACTATAGAGTACAAGAGAAATGTGTCTTTTTAATTTGGACAGAAATGGTCAGATAGGCCTTTAGTAGGCTGTCTAATCTTGGGCACTGTGATTGACATATGGGGTTTGACAGGCCTTTGTTGTGGAGACTAGGCATTGTGTACTGTTTGGCAGAATCTCTGTTTGCTGTTGTGGATAATATTCCCCATTTGTGACAATCAAAAATGCTTCCAGATATTGCATGTAGTGCCTGTTAGCAAGCACTGCTGTAGCTAATCATACTGCCTTAGATTCCCACCAACCATCATGACAATAACTGTTTCATACAGTCTGCCAAACCTGGGTTGTAAGCAACAATCAGCTCTGAAATTTGATATTGAAATCTCATATCTCACTATTAAATTTTCATAGGATGTTTCCTTTTAATAAAACTGTTATAAGAAAGTTCCTACATCATACATTGTAGTGATAAAAGTATATTTGGTTTTCCCTTTTAGAGAGTGAATGATAGAATGAATAGAAGTTTAGAATCATCTGGGGGGAAGTGCTGCTATGCACTTTATTTGTAAAAATATAAAAAATAATCTTTTATTTTTAGGCTATAACGCATTCATGGAGAGAATAGTATCTAAAATTATATAACTTGATCTTAATTAACAAAATTGGAGTGAAATGCTTGGATTTGAGTGCAGGTTTTCTTAATTACTAGCTGTGTTACTTTAGGGACATCATATAAACTCTGAATTGTAATTGACTCATGTGAAAATTGCAAATATTAACATTTGTTCTGTCTATATCACAAAGTTATAAGTTTTAAGCTATAAGAGCATTCATAATCATAAAGGCTGGGGATAATTAATATGAGGACTTATAATGACACAATGACTCAGTATTCTGAGAGTTGATTCTTTCTCATCTATTGTAGCAATCCTCACACTTTTCTCCCTCACTTATTTATTATACATCAGCTTTTAAAACCCAGACCATGTGTCTGTTCCAGCTTTGTGGTCATAAACGATCACAATACAATTTTCCTCCTAACTGAGAAGTCCTAGATACACTCATCATTCATTTATTCGATGTATAGTAAATGAGCACCAATTCCTTCTTCAAAGTGGCTTTTCATCCCAACTGCTCAATTTTGTCAATGCCAAGGTAATCTAACCCTGGAGGTAGGTCTTTTCAGCCCTCCACCTTGCTTTGTGGTCTCTAGCTGCATGCTATGGTCAGATTTATTATAATTAGTACCACTCTTCTTTTTCTTTCAGATCCTGGCCTTATGGATGCTTTGTCAAACTCAAATATTTCTCAATCCTTCTCTTCTTTATGTTCAGTGCCTCATCATCCAAAGTGTTTGCTTTACATCAAGCTAATTTCTCTAAGGATAGTTCTGTTTATATTGTCCTAAAATGTTCTTCATTCTGTGTTTTCAACCATCAACATGTACCATCTCTGAAGGCCCGCCTCACTCCCATGAGTCTCCATTCTTCTTTTCTCAAAATTTCAGCTTATTCTGAACATTGACCTCTTACTTATTCTTCTAAGTCATTGTTCTTGTATGGATCTTCATTCTGGCTGAACATTAGGACTACTCTGGGAGGATTTTGTTTGTTACTTTTACAAAATCTTAACTCTATCCTCGAAGATCCTAGTAACAAATGGAGTTTAGTCCATATAAAGTTTTGACATTGAGCAGCTTGAACATTCTCATGAATATTTTAATTATTTGACTTATTTCTGCCTTAGGGTTTATAAATACTTTAGAGGTAAGAATGTTAAACATGCATGATCAATAATTGATCATTTGACTAATAGTTTGAGTATCAGATGTTTTTTGTTCATTTAAGCCTATCATTTTCCTCCTACCTTTTCTTTTTTTGCCTTCCTGATTTTATATCAGCTGTGCCTTGTGGCACTCCATATATAAATTGAGGATAATCTATATGATTTTAAGTTTTATAATATAGCTAATATCTCTTTGATCATAGCTAAATAATTGTTCAATAGTGGACAATTTTATTAGTACTGAACTATATGTTCTCATTGTGCTCCAGGAGAATATGGGAAACATTTTTGCTGTCTTTAAGACTTTTTATTTTATGACTCTGTAGATTTGCATATGAACATTATAATTGGAAGGGGAAGAGAGGCTATCAAGGCACTACCAAATCATTGTGCAATTTAATGTCTTTTAAATATAACTACTTTTTCTTATATCAAGGAGCAAATAAGTGCTTTTGATCATTCATCCATTGACTGTTTCTGCATTAGAAGATGGATTGTCCTTGTTAGCAGCAACTCTAAGCCATGAATATTGTAAATTTACATCTAATGTCACACTACCTGACATTGTCAAATTACCATTTCTTTCTTCTTGTCCTTTAAAGAAATATTTTTATTTATTAATTTAGCCTATATTTATTTTATCATTGGTAATTTTAATTTTAGAATTAATTTTGAAGTGACATTTTATTAAATTCAGGCTCTTACTATTTAGGTGTGAATTTATAAAATCATAAAGTACTTTTATACAAGATTTTAGAATTCACCGAAAATACACATAGGGGGCTAGAGCAGGAGCAATAGTGCAGAGGTAGGGCTTTTGCCTTGTACACGGTCCATCTAGGATATACCTTGGTTCAATCCCCAGAGTGCCATATGAACCCCCTCACCAGAAGCGATTTCTGAGCATGTGCATAGCCAGAAGTAACCCCTGAGCGTCACAGGGTGTGACCCAAAAAGAAAACAAAAATAGGTTGCATTCATATAAACAAAGAACAAATCAGAGGAGAAAGAGATCAAGGAGTGTGTTACATTTAAAATAGTACCCAAAAATATCAAGTATCCAGAATCAACTTAACAGAAGACACGGGAGATCTATACCATGATAACCTTAAATTATTTAAGAAAAAGAATATTTGAAAATATTCCAAGCTCATGAATTGCAAAATTCAATATTGTTAAAAAAGATTTTCCTACCTAAGCTATTGTATAGATTCAATGCAATCCCCATCCAAATTCAGATGACATTCCTCAAGGACCTAGAAAAGTCAATAATAATGCTTGTGTGGAATCAGAAGAGACACTAATAGCCAGAGCCATATTGAAAAGTAAGAAATGCAAAGGTATCTTATTACTTAATTTGGAACTGTGTTATAAAGCTATAGTGAACAAAACTGCCTGGTTATGGAATAAAGATAGGATCTTTGATCAATGGGTCATGATAGAATACCCAAGGACAAAACTTCCTATATAAAGACAGTTAATTTTTAATAAATTTTGATAAAGAAACTGAGAAAATGAAACCGGGTAAAGAAAGTCTCTTTAAAAATGATGTTGGAAAAACTGAATACTATTAAATGAAGGCTTAAGAAATTAAAGCTTAATCTATATCTCAGACTTTCTACAAAAGTCAATTTAAAGTGGATTAAAGACCTAATTTCCAACCAGAAACTATAAAGTACATTAAGGAAAATATAGGCAGAGCAGTAAAATACTTGGACCCCAAGGTAATTTTTAGTGGTCTGATAACATTGGCAAGGACAATAAAATAAAAAAAAAATAAGCAAGTGGTACCACATACAATTAAAGAGTTTCTATTTTGCAAAGAAAAAAAAAAGACTAAAACTAAAAGACAGCAAACTTAGTGGAGAATATATTCTCATCCAGCACTTCAAGTAAAAGGTTGATACCCTAGATATATAAAGTATTAACAAATTCAAAAACCCTATCAAAAATGGGGAGAGAGAGAACGGAGAAATAGCATGGAGGTAGGGCGTTTGTTTTGCCTGCATCCCAGATGGTCCCCCAAGCCTGCCAGGAGCTATTTCTGAGTGTAGAGCCAGGAGTAACCCCTGAGTGCTGTCGGGTGTGACCCAAAAACCAAATAAAATAAAATAAAATAAAATAAAATGGGGAGAGAAAAAGAAAAATGTTTTAAATGGACAGACACTTCTCAAAGGACTACAAGTAGCTCACTACTAGGTGCATAAAAAGTGCTCAGCATCACTTATAAGGAAATCCAAATCAAGACAATGATGAGATATAATCGCACACCAGTAATAATGGCACATAATCAAAAATAGAATGAACAATATGTGCTGGTGGGGAAGTGGTGCAAAAGGAACTCTCTCCATTGCAGGGGTGGGGGAAAGGCTGTCTTTTTCAACATCTGTGCAAAACAGTAAAGAAGAATTCTCAGGAAACTTAGAATTGTCCTTCCATATGATCCACAAATCTACTTTGAGTTATCTACCCACCAAAACTTAAAATACTCATTTAAAAAGATGTATGCACCCCATTATTCATTTCTGCACTTAGACAATAGCTAAGATCAACCTCGGTGTCCAATGACAGATGAATTGATTATGAAAATGTGGTGCAAATACACTATCCAATATATGCAGCTGCAAGGAATAATGAAATGCAATTTGCTGCAAATCTGGCTGGAATTGGAAGATAAAATGTTGAATAAAATTAGCCAGAAGAAGAAAGACAAACACAGGATGGTTTCACTTATTTGTAGTATATAGAATAACTGGATGAGGAAATGTAATGTAGTAATAGAGGATACCCAGATCACCCTTGACCCCAGAGTCTGGGAACAAGAAGGAGAGACAAGAATTAAATCTATGCAGGAAGGAAGAAGATGAGAAAGGGAAGTAATGGTGTATAGGAGTCAGGACTTCAGTTATGATGAATTTGGTGATGTGGGCGAGTGGTAAACATCCAAATCACAGACTCCACAACACAAAAACATGAGATCTAAGCTACAGACACTGAACTTTGTAATGTGCCATTATGTATTGTGCCATCTATTTCCAAGATGGCAGACAGCGGGGTTAGGGTTGGGGGTGAAGCAAAAGGGATGACAAAGTTTGGAAGCACTGGTGATGTGAGTTGATACAGTGATAGGATTGGGGTTGAAATATTGTATGCCTAAAATTCAACTATCAATAGCTTTAGAAAGCACAGTGCTGGAATTAAATAAAAATTATAGAAACAGCCAGAGAAATAGCATGTAGATAAGGCGTTAGTCTTGCATGCAGAAGGACAGTGGTTTGAATCCCGGCATCCCATATGGTCCCCCAAGCCTGCTTGGGGAGACTTCTGAGCGTAGAGCCAGGAGTAACCCCTGAGCGCTGGCGGGTGTGACTCCCCAAAAAAAACAAAACAAAAAATTATAAAAATATAAAGTATTTTATTTCTTACATATTCATGATATTACTTTAATTATAAAGTAATTTAATTACATATAAAATGTATTCATTTTTCTTTTTATTAAAAATATCAGAATAACATTCTTAAAGAAAATACAAAACTATGAAAAATCATAGTCATGTCTATTATATATAATGAAAATAATAACAAAAAGATTAAAAAGCAGCATATTGTCAACCCCACAATCAGAAATAACAGGCAGGGTAGTACAATGAAAGATATAAGCTTTTCAGTCATTACTTTATTCTGAGTTTTCAGGTCAGATTTGTATATATGTTAAATGGGGAACCACACCATCCTGCATCAGAGATAGAAATTGTATAGGTTTTACTATAAATTTCTGTTACTCATGGAGTGTGTTCCCACTTATTAGTCAGAGTTAGAGAAGCAGTACTAATATATAGTCTGTACCAACTTAAGAGCCCAAAATACTGAAAACTGAAGGATAAAGAAAGCTGAAATAGGGGCCTGGAAGGTGGCACTAGAGGTAAGGTGTCTGCCTTGCAAACACTAGCGTAGGATGGACCACGGTAGGACTGACTGTGGTTCGATCCCCCGGTGTCCCATATGGTCCCCCCAAGCCAGGAGCGATTTCTGAGCGTATAGCCGGAGTAACCCCTGAGCATCAAACGGGTGTGGCCCAAAAACAAAAACAAAACAAAACAAAACAAAACAAAAAGCTGAAATAGATAGATGCCAAAAATTCTGAGGATACTGAGTTAAAATTAAATTATTTGAAAAAATATTAAGAACTATTCTCATTACAGTATATGTGTAGATCAGAAGTTCCATGAAAAGATTGAATGGGGGGGGGTCATAGAAGGTGGGAAGTGAGGGGGAGAAAATGAGAGACAGACAGACAGAAATGAATGTTTACCTGATTACTTGTGTATTTAGGTGAAATTTTCTAAGTGCTGATTCATTTTCCTCCGAAGTTAAAGTAGAATGTGACAACAGCTTCATAGAATGTTCCTCAGAAATTAATGAGAGCAAGTTTACTAAGAACTTCCACGTCTTAGTCTATGTTATAATCATTCAAAATTAGTTACCTCCATTGTCCCCGTTCTTATTAAATCAGGACCTCAGTTTCTACAGCTAAATAGTATCTTGGGTTCTAGGTTTTGGTTTTGGATTTGGGGTTTTGTTTTCTTAAGTATTCTTGGTTTTTATTTGGTTTGTCTTGGGAACATACCTGATTATGCTAGGACTTACTCCTGACTTTGTGCTCAGGGATCACTTCTGCTGCTGCTTGAGGGACTATATGCAGTGCAGGGGATTAAGCCCAGAATGTCCACTTGCAAGGCAAACTCCTTTACCTGCTCTCCTGTCACTCCTGCCTCAAGCATGTGTCTTTGAATTATCTGAAAGAGTCAAATAACTATCCCAGTGGAGTGATCGTGAAGTTAATGAAGCAGAGACTAAAAGCCCGTCATTTATTCAAGACCCTTTCAAAGACTGTTAGTCTTAATTTTATATTTATTTTTCTTAATGATAGCTTCTAAAATCTTCAAAGTTGCATGACCTATGAAACCTTAATCTAGGTTCTACAATCGAATACTTAAAATCTTTATAAGGAGGTACAAATATCAGTGCCGTCAAATGAACAAAAGATAGTAGTGTTTATATTACTATTTTAAATTTAAATACCACAAATTCCTTTTTGTACATTAAATTTCAAAATTATGCTGTAAGTAAACCTGACATATTCAGAGAAGAAAATTAAAGGCAGTTAATGAACTGGGTATTTATTGGCAGTAAAATTCAAAAGAAATGTAATCAATGATATAGAATGGTCTAATTAATTCTCAATATATTCTAAGTTCTTATTCAAAAGGAACAGAAAATGTGTGAACCCATTAGTAAAAAAAGCCAACTGATTAAAGTCCTTCAAAATAAATAGCAGACCCCATTAAGTTAAGAGTGTGTCAAAACCATATGGAGGCATAGATCTCCTAATGCATTATAAATTAAATGTTTATTACTTACACTTGCAATTATTGAGGATGAAAATTATACATTTGAAATAAATAAAATAAACTCTTGTGTGCTTCAATGCTCAGAATATGTATTTTTTTTCTACTTTAAAATTAGCTTCAGAACTTTGAGGGGAAAAAATAGTTGAAGGTAATTCTGGTGACATCAATTGGTGAATTTAAATATAGCTTTAATGAAACCACAGAAACTACCGTGTAATTTATATTATTCATCTTAGTCTTCAAAAGAATTTATTGATGGATTTTCTTAATATTTCAACATGTTCAGTAGGTGTGAAATATGAAAAATATAAGTTAAAGTACTTTAGAAAAGTAGTCTTGATTTCTGAATAAAGTATTTTTAAATTTGTGCCCCATCTTTAAGAAGTATAGAGCTACTTGCAGGTACACAAGAGTATTAAAAAGGTTTTAGGGGGGTTGAGGCCAGTGAGGTGGTGCTAGAGGTAAGATGTCTGCCTTGCTAGTGCTAGTCAAGGAAGGACCGCAGTGCGATCCCCTGGCATCTCATATGGTCCCCCCCAAGCCAGGGGCAATTTCTGAGCGCTTAGCCAGGAGTAACCCCTGAGCATCAAACGGGTGTGCCCCCCCCCCAAAAAAAAAGATTTTAGGGGTCTGAAATAGTACAGCAGATGCCTAGCATGAAATTGATCTAGTTCAAATGGCACACCTGATCTTCCAGGCACCATTGGGGAGGGTACAGCCTGGAATGCCCCAAGCAAGCAACACCAAGGGCATTCCTGAGGGTGTCATGCATTGCAGGGCCTGAGCCGCATTGTGTCTTTTGGTCCTTGCATTGAAATGCTGCTTCTGGCTTGGCTGACTGAGAAAAACAGGTGGGGTCCCAGGCCCCAAGGCACTGCTTGAGTGGCATCTAGGTTTCCCACCCCAAAACAGTTTTACCTAAAAGTACAAATTTTCATTCTTAGCGAATATTAGGAAGATAGAATCTTAGCAGTTAGAAACTGAAGATATATCTTTTTTATCAAATCTGATGCCTAACACTGACTGTATTAAGAAACATCATTACCATTTTACAGGAATTGTAGAAATATGAGAATTAATTATCAGAAACAAATAACTCTCTCAAAGTTATTGGTGCAGTAAGGGCAAACATTCCTAAGATGTTTGCTCCTGGTTCTTCCCTTAATCTGTGAGATAACATCAGGGTTCAGTGTTTTCTAGAAAATGTCTTTTATTTTAAAAAGGAAGTTTTCAGACGATAGTGAAGCTGAAAAAAAAGCCTTGACTCTTTCTTTACTGTGATTTTTTTCTTCTTTGAAAATACTTTTAAGAGAGAAATCAGTTCTTGTTTTCTGTGTCTTGGAAACAGTTAAAAACAGAAAAGATTCGTTGATATAGTAAATCAGTTTAGAGGCTCTCCGACTTGATTGGGAGGCTCAATTTTACACTGATAGCCTCATCTGAAATGTTACCAGAAATTCTTACTCCTTCACCACTCCTTTCTACACTACAAAAATTATTCATAACAAGAACAATCTCAGAGAAAAGAAATAAGATGAGACGTTTTCGACAGCTTAATGGGGCTGTCACTGTTCCAGATAACCATTGTTTAGAGGAGTCGTGGATTAACTGAAGTTAGCGTGGACAGATGATATTGAACAATACGTTAAGTTGTGCTTTAAACTCAGGCGACAGTCCTTGTAAGAAAGGAAGGCTCCCTGGCCCACCTCTGGGTGTTCTATGGATAGAGATGAAGTGACACATTATCAGAATAATTGGATTCCACGGTGAAAAAGAAAGTGAACAATTGTTCTACAATACTTCTTTCTTAAGAACAAAAATTCCAAAATTATTGAATATAATCCTTGTCGTGCTGTTTTTTAGGCTATGTCTAGTTCTCCTGAGCAAAAAAATATCATATTTCTCAATATCTTGGCATCTAATTACCAGTCTCTCTAATAGAGTCTTATTGAATTGCTTCCTGACAAAAATTTCATATTATTAAATATCTAACTCATTGACATGATCCATTTGAGAGAAGCGATTTATTAGTCTAATGGCTAACACCTTGTTAGATAAACCTGAGAAATTAAAAGATTTTGAAGTCGAAGACAATGCTGTAATTTTTAGCTGTTTTGTTTTATTTAAAAATCTCACAGATTCATACATATATGCATATACACATGCAAAAACCTTTTCATTGGACAATTTTAATGTACTTCCCTATGAATTAAAAGCCCATGGTTTCCCTATGGTATATATTTTTTACAAGTAAAATTGCTTTTCACTTGGCAAAAATTAAACATGTGATTCCTAGCTGCATAGAGCATTCAAGAGTACATCTTGCTTGCTTTTACTGACATTTTTGCAGCTAAATCAGACCTTCATGATTCAACTGCATTGAGATTCATAATGCTGTGAAGAGGAGAGATTTGTAGGTAGTGCAAAGGAGCATAAAAGAAAATTGTCTTGGAAATTGTGGCTAGTGACTGAGGTAAAAATCAACTATAGCCAATCGTTTGAGTTGGTATTTGATTGGGCAACTGTTTTTCTGTGAGCATTCTTTATACAGACAGCTAGTACTGAACAGAGGGGAACATTTAGGAAAGAAAACTATTGGGAGGGGGAAAGAAAACGGGATTTTAGTTTGCTATAAGAAATGAAGTAAAGGTAAAAGCTAGAGGTGAGGAAATGACTCGTTATTTTGATAATAAAATTCTTCACTCTGGCCTTAAAAGAAAATTAGATGTGCTTTTTATATAAAATAAAAGAAGAAAAATGAATTACCAGAGCATTTTTCCAAATGGCCACATTAGAACATCATTCAGTTGGTTTTATCAGGTTTGTTCCTCATTTCCCTTTAAAATTCACATACCAAGAGGAGTAAGTCATGGACTCTCCTAACCAGGCTTTGTCAAAGGAGTAGACGGAAATTGCTTTAGGAAAAAAAATGGATGTTCATAAAAGAAGTTAACAGATACCTTAATCTTGCTAGTACCCCCTATTTGCTTAATGTTTAGTTTATCCTCAATGATTATGGTGACTATAACTAAATTGAAATGGATTTTATTTAAAACTAACTACATAAATGTGAGTCAAAGTGTAGGGCTGGAGTGATAGCACAGCAGAAGGCATTTGCCTTGTATGCTGCCAACGGGACGGACCCGGTTCAATCCCCAGTATAATATATGGTCCCCTGAGACTGCCAAGAGTGACTTCTGAGTACAGAGCCAGGAGTAACCCCTGAGCACTGCTGGTGTGGCCCAAATAAACTAATAAAATAAAATAATAAAAATATGGGGGACAGAGCAATAGCACAGTGAGTAGGGCATTTGCCTTTCACATGACCAACTTGGGTTTGAGCTCTGGAACCCCATATGGTTTCCCCGCTAAGCCTTCCAACAGTGATTTCTGAGTTCTGAGCCAGGAGTGACCCCTAAGCACTGCTGTGTGTGGCCCCAAACCCAAAAATAAAAAAATAAAAATATGGAACACTGTGTTCAATAGTTATTAAGAATTTTAAACAATTAACCTAGCCTGGGCTCTTATGACAAGGAACTATGAAAGTCATATGAAGTCTGAATACATTTTTTCAAAACAACATAAAAATTATTATCTACAAGGATGGTTAATGAAAACCCTTCATTAATAATATCTTTTAGGGGGGGCCACACCCTTTTGATGCTCAGGGGTTAATCCTGGCTAACGCTCAGAAATTGCCCCTGGATTGGGGGACCATATGGGACCCCAGGGTTCGAACCGCGGTCCTTCCTTGGTTAGCGCTTGCAAGGCAGACACCTTACCTCTAGTGCCACCTCTCCTGCCCCATTAATAATATCTTAATGTTTTGCATTGTGAATTTTCATCACCAACACCAAAAATTTGAAACTAAATATTTTAGACTAATATATAGCTTCAGAAATTATACATTTACCTTTCTCCCCTTCAATCTGACATAGCTATCTTTTGCATTTCTCTATATTTCCTTTTATGACTGGCCTCTAATGCATATATATACAATTCATAAGTAGCTAGACTTGATTATTTCCTAATTAAATCTCAGCCTTCATCTTTAAACCTAAGATTAAATATCCTGCTCCACTTACTATTAAAACTACAAGCCATCAAGAGGAAAAATCTAAGGATTTATCTCTGCTAGAGAAATAAGTCATTTTCTTAGCCTCAAAATCTGGATGATACTGACAGCATCAGATTGTAGAAATAGATTCAGAAAAGCTACCAGCAATAAGGGTAAAGTTTTTAAGATTTGGGGTAATAAGAACATTAATTATATGTTTCATGGCCTCCTAAGCTATAAAAATTATCTTTGCATTAGAATAATTTTCTTTTTTGTAAGTATTTGATTTTTTAGAATCTATTGCAAATATCATACAGTCTAATAATAGGATTATTTTATTCCTCTATTCATTTATCTATTTTCATCTTTTATTGATAGACCATGATAGCAATATCACAGTCCCATCTCTGACAATGTTCCAGAATATTTTTTTTACTTTGTTTTTGATATCAGGTATTACTGATGACTATTCCTACTTCCTAATTTTTAACTCCATTATGTTGTGAGTAAATGAGATCATTTTTTCATTAGAAGTCTTTCTGATTTCTTACTCTCAGGTCCATCCCATAGGCATCAACAATGAAATGAAATAAGAACATTTTTATGACACTACAAGTCATAAAGCATTAATTGAGAAATGAATAGCATTATATTTTAGAATATAACAGTTAATTTTTAGTATTGCACATTAGAAAACAATAACAAATCCTGTCATTATTGGAATTGATTAAAATTAAAATTTTAAGTAATATATATTGAATATGACTAGTAAAATGCTAAATACTTATTTCTAAAATTTTTGTCTACCAATTTATCTTGTACAACATATTATTTTAGCTTATGAACTTACTGGAAAGTGAATTTGAACAGTTCTCTGGCTGGTTTTGTGTTGGTTTTCTGGGTTTTTTTGGGGGGGGGCATAATTGGTGATACTCAAGGGTTATTTCTGGCTCTGCGCTTAAAAAATTATTTCTGGTAATTCTCTGGAGATCATATTGGATGCTACAGATTGAGCTCAGGTCAACCACTTACAAGGCAAGTGCCTTACATGCTATCTCCAGAATTTTGAGCTATTTGTTCAAATTTGTTCAAAATTTGTACTATCTCCAGAAATCTGAACAGTTTCTTTTGTTGTTGTTGTTCATTTTGTTTTGTCTTGGGGCAATATAATCGGCAGTGTTTAGGGCTTACTTTTTTCTCCTTGCTTAAGAATCATACCAGTCAGGGCTTAAAAGATATTATGGGTTCCAGGGATCAAACTCAAGCCAACCACATGCAAGGTAAGTGCCTCTACTGTGCTCTGACCTCACAGTTCTATATTTTAAAAACTGGTGCCAAAAAATAGAGCATTTGGCTTGTGGCAGACCAGGATTTGGTCCCCAGCACAATATACGGTCTCCCAAGCACTGTGTGAAGTGATCTCTGAGTGAAGAGTCAGGAATAAAACCTAAACACTGCTGGGTGTGGCCCCAAATCCCTAAAAGAATTAATTAAAAACAGAATCATTGGAGCTGGAGCAATAGCACATCAGGGAGGGCATTTGTCTTGCATGTGGCAACCTGGGTTTGATATCTGGCATCACATATGATCTCCGGAGCCTGCCAGGAGTGATTTCTGAGTATAGAGTCAAGAGTAACTCCTGAGTGTCGCTAGATTTGGCCCCAAAACAATCAACACACACACACACACACAAAAAACAACCAGAATTCTTTGGGAATACTTTGCTTCTAGCATTTTATTTTTATTAAGAAAATACCTAAATAAAATAGTACTTTAAAAACACAAACTAATATATAAAAATAGCTTCATTCTTGGTAGATTACATTGACTTCAGGATGTCCTCTTCAGTCAAGAAAAATTTATGCACTCAAGTACCATCTCTGGGTGTGGATAATTTTTCTGAATGGACTGATTAGAATGTAATAGACTTCCAGTTATCATGTAATATAACACACATATAAAATTATAGCATACATATGCCATATAACATATACACATATATATAAATTAACAAACCAAAGTTCTATAATAAAGTATAAAAGTTAAAATGTGAATTTAAAAAGACAAATGCAACACGATATTATATAAGACATCTGGTGGCATTGGTCCAATAATTTGCTTATGGAATGTCCATAGAAAGAAAGAGAAAATGAATCTACAGAAACAAAAACTGTCAAATACTCATTTACTGAAAAAACACTAATGTTAGATGTAAACGTTAAGCAGTAATAAAGATATTCGGCTTTTAAAAGTATGGTTTATTATTGATGGTAGTGTTAATGTTTCTGCCTTTGTTGAACAAAGTTATTGCATCTTTATCACCATCCAAGTGCCCGTGTCCCTTCACTTCTGTCCTTTTGTTGCTTCATGTCTGTCCTTTCCTACTCCAACCCTCTTCTCCCATCCAAGTACTAACCAGGCCTGACCCTGCTTAGCTTCAGAAATCAGATGATATTGGAAGCGTTCAGGGTGGGATGGCTGTAAACTCCAACCTTCTTCTCCCATGTCCTCTTCTTTTTTTTTCTTAGTCAAATATTTACTAGTTTTATAATTTTCAATATATTTTATTTAAACACCTTGATTACATACATGATTGTGTTTGGGTTTCAGTCATGTAAAGAACACCACCCATCACCAGTGCAACATTCCCATCACCAATGTCCCAAATCTCCCTCCTCCCCACCCAACCCCCACCTGTACTCTTCTAACCTAACTTCTATTGTCAGAGTCTAATTTTTTTCCAGGGGCACTGTCCATTCCTTAGTTTGATTTCTTTATATGCCACAACTGGATAGGTCTACAGACATTTTTCCCCCTCGGTTTGATTTAGGTTGTAACAAAAGACATGATTTCAACATACTACTGAATAGTCTTCCTTTGTATGTTCAGACTTCAATTACATCACCACTCTTTTGCTGATACTGAACATTTGGGTGGTTTTCAGAACATAGCTTTTATAAATAGTGTTGCAGTAAGCATGGGCATTCAAAATATTTTTAATTGATTGTTTTATGTTCTTGGGATAGATGCAAAAGAATAAAATCACTGGGTCACATGGGAATTTTATTATTAAAGATTTTATGCTTGGGCCACACCAAGCTTACTCCTGCTTCTGTGCTCAGAGATCACATTTGGCAGTACTCAGATATCATAGTAATGATTTAGGTAAGCACCTTAATCCCTATCTAAGGTGCCTTTGGGTTTTTTTAGTGTATTTTATTAATTGATTTAATATCTAGATTTTCTGTATTGTGTAAGATAAGGATCCAAAGTTTTTTACTTGGAGCTGTCCAGTTTCCCCAGCACCATGTGTTGATGGTATAACCAGTTAGCCTGCAATCTAATAAACTCCCAATCTTAATTGTAAATGCAAAATAACATTTTTAATATAACAGACAGATGTGAGAGAAAGCAAAAGGTTTCTCACTCTTATCTTACATGTAGCTGACTCAGTTCTATGTCTAGCATTGTCTATGGCCCTCTGAGAATTGCAGGAGTGACCCCTGAGCACATATCCAGGAATCACTCTTCAGCACTGCTGGTGTGGCTCCTCAAACATTTATTTATTTATTTATTTAATAAATAAAATTTAATTTTAAGTTTTTATAAGGTTTTAAGTAAATAAAACATGTTGGAGTATATTAGAGAAAGTTGTATATTTATTGCATTGGATATAAGTACAGTAACTAAATCTATCTTTCTCCTGACATCTCACATAAAGTAGACCTTTGCCTCCAATGATAACATGGCATACCTATAGTGATCTAAATGACATTACATAAGAATTAGTTTGCCTCTTTGGAAAAATATAAAATGTGAAGGATAAATTTCATAATAATATGCAATGATTGAATACTTTATTTTGGCATAGAATAAAGTAGGCTTCAAGATCTTTCTTACCATTAATATCAAGAAGTGAAATCTAGGTTTTCTTTCCTTGACTAGTTGACTAATAGAATAGAGTGAAAATGAAGTTTGCTAGGTTGGGGGCTCAGGAGTTAAGATACAGTCACTTCCCTATTCTGTCCTAAACCACACTGCAGTACACTATGGTAGAACATATGTCCCAATAGGTGACACTGTAGTGGAAAGGAGCCAGGTTCCTGCTGACAATCCCCACTGGGTTGACAGCTGAATGCCAGCCCTGTCAGCCAAGGCATGCAAATGAGCCATCTTGAAGGAGATCCTTGATATAAATGTCTCCTCCTCCAAGTCCTACGAATTCAATTTTATCAGTGACTTTTGCAATTAACTTGCTGCCTTGGAATCAGTTGTTAGCAATGTCAGAACTAGAAATTCTGACATGGTAAGTAAGAGAGCCAGCATAGAAAAACAATAGATTTGGGGGGAGTGAGTAATGTATCAAGAGCCTTTATCTTTCACTTAGAAATTTCCTCCAATATCTCATTAGGCTTGGAAATAGGATGCTGCCCCTTCTTACAAAGATGCATTAGATGAAGAAGACATCCCTGAGCCTTCAGATGTTTCGGGATGATGAGCTCACTTCTGTGCTTGTGCTTGAGCTCTTGCACTAAGTATTCCAAACAGGTCCTTCCCACATTAAGAACAGATGTGCCAGCCCCAAACTGCTGAAGCATACCAATGGATTGTTAGGTTAATGAGGCTACTGTGGTGTTGTTCTAATTAGAGCGTCTTCTCTAAATAGGGTCTTCTCTCTGTCATGTCTTTCTGGAAGAAATAAAAATCACATTGTTTTTATCTAGCTATTCCATTTTTCTTTTAATCCAAGTCTCCCAAGGGGTTCAACTAAACCTACGTGGAAAGTTCAAGCTCAGTTTGGTATTTTACTGCTTCAGAAAACCAGCACCATTCAGACACCCCAGCGTGGTTTTGAGGCCAAAACTCTGTTCCCTTTTGGGTTTTTTTTTTTTTAGAACAAAATGATGATAGTTTAGGTAATATTTTTCCAATAATATTTTCATTTACTGAAAGCCTCTTTTAGCCGGTTAGCCCCCAAATGCCTCTCAGTCTTCTGTTAATCTCTGTCTTGGATTTTTTTCTTATTTTCCTAAAAAGCCTACATATCTCTAAAAACCAAATTCAGATTTTTTTTCCTGAAACATTCTTTTGTATCACCTCTGGAATTATTTTCTCCTTGTTCCATACTTCTATATACTACTCGTGGACTTCTGTATATTTATTTCTAGTTACATTTCACATCTTTAAATATTTTAAAAGGCTGGACCAGCTTTCCATCTCCTTGCAGCCTTCTGTGGAATCTAGCACTGAACTAATTAGACTAGAGGCTTAAGATTCTGTCCATTGATTACATACTCTGATGAAGCTACCAGTATAGAATCTATTTGTATAACCCATGGGAAAGGGCAGCATAACTTCTTTTATTTTACTATTGATGCACCAGCAGTGACTGCAGCTCTCTGTAAGGGTCCACAGTTCCTAGATTCTTCTGTATTTTCAAAGATAGAAATATTGACTAATATATTTGTGAAACATTATATTATTATTTTAATAGTATTGTTATTATGTTAATATAATAATATAATTATTGTGACTATATATTATGATGTTATAAATGTGTTATAATTGTGTTATTAAAACAATATTTTAATATTATTATAATTACTTTAATAATACTAATATTATTACTGTATTATTTAATGTTTCCTTATAATTTATTATAACTTGTTTAATAACATATTGTTAAGATATTACTAAAACAATATATTGTTTTAATAACATTATTAAAATAATATATTATTATGTTATAATAATATGTTTATTGACTAAGATGCTCAGACTCAGAATAGGAAGATTCATAGGAATAGGAAGGTTCATTGAAAAGTTGGAGGAAGAAACTCCCCAGCTAGAAAGGAACTTAGTATAGGACTGTATAGGACTAAGTTAAGTATGGTTACTCCTAGCTATGCATTCAGAAATCTCTCCTGGTTTGAGGGACCTTATAGGGTGCCGGGGGATCGAACCGCAGTCTGTCTAGGTCAGCCATGAACAAGGCAAACACCCTACCACTGCACCATCGCTTCGGCCCTTCTTGACTTTCTCTTATAACTAATACAAGGTTTATTGGGATAAAACTTCCAAACAAAAAATAGAGTATATATGCAACTGCTAACTCTAACCATAGAGTTACCATAGAGAAGAATACGTAGTTCATGCATTTCTGAACCACTGTATACCCTGGCTGAAGGGAACCACTTGATATACGTTTACCTAATATATCTTTTATATAAATATATAAATAAAATATAAAATATCAAGGTAAATCTTTTCTAAATTTTATTTTATTGGAACCATTGTAATCTATAAAGTTCTTCATAGTTGAATTTCAGATATACAGTGAGTCAGGACCATTCCCACAGCCAATGTCGACCTCCTTTCACCAGTGAACCAGAGTGCATCCTATACCATTACCCTTTGCCCCCTGGCCTGCCAGTATAACAGGCTCATTTACATTTAGATCGTTAAAGTTTAGGTCTCTTGATTCTATTGTTGTTGTCTTTGGCTTGGATACTTATTTCTGTCCTTATTTTGTTGTTGTTTTGTTTTGCTTTAAAGCCACACCCAGAGACACTCAGGTTTACTCCTTGCTCTGCACTCAGAAATCACTCCTGGCAAACTTGGGTGACCATATGGGACGCTGGGGATCAAACCCAGGTCTGTCCTAGGTCAGCCGTGTATAAACACCTTACCACTGTGCTATTGCTTTTTCTTTCCTCTACCAATGCAGTTGAGTCCACTTGATCCCTAACCCCAGTCTTTCTTTATTCCTTTCTTCTTAATTTTATAGAAAAATGCAGAAGTATGTGATAAAATAAAGTAATCCCTGCCCCAAGATTTTATGAAAAAGTCAGAAGAACCTATTGAAAAGATAAGAAAGTTTTTAAAAAGTGTGTGTGTGGCAGGTTTTTATTTTATGTGTGTGTTTTGTTTGGGGGGGTTGTTTGTTTTTGTTTTGTTTTGTTTTGTTTTGCATAGGCATAGCAAAAGATGGGGAAAATAGAAAGTCCTTTGGTCTAAGAACAGGGAAACTCTTGTATTTAGAGATCATGGTTTTTGCAGAGATCCTATGTCAAAGTCAGGGTGTCAATAAATTTTCTTATGGTTTCATTTTACCATTAGGTGGCAATGCAGGGAACCCTGCCCTGAAAGCTAGTTGTTGTTGTTTCCAGGTCATCAGGATGTTATCTGAACCCACTCTGAAGCAATTCAGTGCCAAGGCAGCATTAGGGTTTTCCCCAGTAGAAGTTTTATTTCTGGTGCTTGTGCAGAAAATCATACCGGTTTTATAGATGGAATTCACGGTTCAGGAGTGAATGGCCATTTTTTGATTGTCTGAAGCCTAAGCCAAATCACTATGACAAATTGAACCTTTTTTAAAATGATATGTTGGGGCAAGCATTTAGCATGAGCATTGGGAGCAGTTCTTTCTCCTACTCAGAAAGAAAGTCAGCCTACAGACATTAACATGAGATTTAGAGTTGGGTACAAGAAGATAATCCTTTTCTTCCACATGCTATCTGTGTGACATTGAGCAAGCTGCTTTACTCACAATATGCTCATTTAGGAAAGGAACATTATAATGCCTATTGAATGTAAATCTGGAAATTAAAAATATGTGGTATCAAATATATAGGAAGAATTTTAGAAGTGCACGTTTTTTTGCTTGTTTTAGGTGTTATATATACTTGTAAAGGAACAAAATAAGAATTACACGTTTTAATATGTCCTTAAATTTTCTCCAATTTAATTGATTAATTTCAAGGAAGGAATCCTGATGTGAAATGCTATATCAAGAAATGTCAAGTCCTTGTTAAGAACCTCGTATATTTCCTAAGCAATGAGAACCAAACTAATTTTAAAATATTAAGAAAAATTGATTAATAAGAATTCCATAATAGTTGATGCATCTTGAGTTTAGTTTTCCTAATTTATTTTAACTTCAGTTCACTAATACGACTGAGATAGTTAATATAGCATTCTAACTGTTAATACTGTTTTTCTACAAAGCAATAAATTCATTCCACAAGGTATAACTTGTATGAGATGTTAGAGAAGAGAAAATGGTATTTTCACATAAGGCCCTCACAAAATTTCTCACTGTGTTTAGAAATATGCAGCCCTTGAGAAAAGAGAACAATGCAGAAGTTTAAAATATGACATGAAACAAAGCAGTAGATGATTAACCACTGAATGAATAATATAGATAATATGTGCTAAGAATTTAGAAGAGAAAAAACATTTATAACAAAGTTATAAAAATTGCATGGCCAAGCCAGAGAAATATCACATGTATAAGGCACTTACTTTGCACGTGGCCAACCTGTATTTGATCCCCAGTATCCCATATGGGCCCCTGAGCACTGCCAGGAATGATTACTAAATGTAGAGCCAGGAGTAATTTTTGGCATTGCTGTGTTGCCCCAAACAAACAAAAACAAACAAACAAAAAGTTAATCCTGTGATCCAGCAACCCCATTATTGGCTATCTATTAGGAGAATATGAAACATTACCTCAGGAAGGTACAGTGAACCCATTACTTACTGCAGAGTTATTACTAATAGTTAAACTAAAGCTACAACCAAAGTCAAACACGGACAATGACTGAATAAAGACATGACAAATGTTTGTAATGGAATGTAAAAGAAGATGAAATTTGACAGTTTCAACAAAATGGAAAGAAAATAATTCAGAAGGAAAATAGATAAGCTTTGAATTATTTCATCTTTATGTGCATTATCAGATGCTTAAATTCTGATCCTTAAGTCCCTCTTTGACATGTAAATTTAAGAAATCTATGCACATGGGGCCGGAGCAGTGACACAAGCAGTAAAGCATCTGCCTTGAACATGCTAGCCCAGGATGGACCGTGGGTCAATCCCCCAAAGTCCCATATGGTTCCCCAAGTCAGGAGCGATTTCTGAACACATAGCCAGGAGTAACCCCTGAGCGTCATGGGGTGTGACCAAAAAAAAAAACCCAAAAAATAAATAAAAGGAAGAATCCTATGCATAGGTATCAGGGGTCAGTATATATTTTATTTGGAGTAAGAGTTGGGGTATTCGTCTATCTACCACAGTACTTAAAAATGGAATATATGAGTACATACTTTATGAAGCTCACTTTAGGAGCCAAATAAGTTAATGTGGATCATTCTATATCCAAACTCAAAAATGGACTGACTTAGTTTAATGTTATATTTTCCTACAGTGTGATACTCATGTGTTATTATTATCTTTGAGTTATTCATATTCTCCAGTGATTTTTTTCTTGCTTAAACAAAACCAAAAAACTAAAACCACATGTTCTTAATAAGTTTCTTCCATGTTCCTAATACTTAAATAGATATAGAATTCCCAACATTTTCCTTCAAGACAGTTTTTTCTCTTCTGTGTTCTTGTTTTGCCATATACTTTAAATGTAAGTTACATGATGCACATTTTTTATTTTTGTCAGAATATGAGGGTTTTGAAGTTTGGTTATGATTCCATATAAAAATTGCTATATTTTGTTCTGATCCTTCAAAATTATTATTGGAGTTTTATATATCTAATGTATTTTATATATCTAATATAGTTAGAATTATATTAGATTGTATATTGTTTTGGTATAACAGATATTTTTTAAGATTATAGTAGTTCTGGGGCTGGAGGGTGGTGCAAGTGGTAGGGCATCTGCCTTGCATGTGCTGCCCTAGAACGGACCATGGTTCAATCCCTCAGCACTCCATCTGGTCCCCCAAGCCAGGAGTGATTTTTGAGCGCTTAGCAGGAGTAACCCCTGAGCGTCACTGGGTGTGGTCGGCTGAAAAATAAAAAAAAAATTATACTAGTTCTGGGATTAGCAAGATAGTACATCCAGTAAGGTACTTGCCTTGCTCATAGCTAACCAAGTTTCAAACCCCAATATTCCACAAGCAATACAATATGCAACACAATATAACACAATACAATACAAGCAATATTGCCCCTCGCAATACAAGGAGTGATCCTTCAGCACAGAGCCAGAAATAACATCTAAACACCACCAATAAGCACCAAAAAATAAATTTGAATTTCTCCATCCATTAGATGAAATGGTTTCCTATCTGCCAATGTCTTGTTTTATGTTTTCAATTGTACCGTGTAGTTTTCATTGTATAACAGAAGATATCTTTCACCTTGTGTATTAATACTTTTCAATGTATCTGGTTTTTTTGAAAGCTATTGTAAATGAGATTTTATTTTTAATTACTTCTTCCAGTGAGGGAACTTTTAACTTTGATGGAACCAAATGCAATTGAGTAATCACTTATGTTCAAAGGTGGGCCTTTTCTTAGAATTTATAACTGGAGGGAAGAACAAGATCATGATATTTGGGAACAATGCAAGATTAGTAACTTAATATTATACCCTTGCTTGATTTCAAGAGGCACTTTTTAGTGCCTGATTTATATAAAAATGGGGATAGCTTCTGAGCAATAATATGAATGATACAAATAATATGAATGATATCTGGCCTGAATGTCAAGGATCCATAAATGTTAATAATGAGAATTTACTAATGATTGTGAAGAGTATCCAGGCTAGTTGAAATGTACAGCCTATTAAAAGAACTAAGAAAAACATGTGATAGGTAAGGTATGAAATGACAATTGCAGAAAGAAACATTTAAAGTTAGAGGTAAATTCAGAGAAGATCATTTTCTCACAGTTGACATATAAGGGAGCTGTTCATGCAGGAGGTAACAGTTGGGTTTTTGAGAGAAATATATGGATATTTGCAGAAATCTGATGAAAATATACAGAAAAGACTAAAATGGATTAAGGCACAAAAGTAAAGCTTATGCAGCTTCTTTTGGACTGTGCATGAGGAGAATGGTGTTGGAAAAATAGAAATTAAGCAAGACTATACCAAGTCCTGAATACCAGTTAAAGTGTTAGGGACCCTGTTCTGTTGGTAGTGAAAAGCCAATAAAAAATGAAGAATGATATGCCCACTATGTCTTTTTGTTGCTGCTGTTATTACTTGTTTTTAGTCTAGTATTTTGGAAGAAAAAATGAAATGGTACAAAATAACCTGAAGGCAATGAAAGCCTGACCAAGTGACATAGAAAAAAACAAAAAAACAAAAGAGGAAAATAAATGGCATAACCTGCACTAATTCAAAGCTGAAAGACAACAGTGTGGAACAAAGTGGTGTGCAAGGGGATTTGGCGTTGTTTATATTTTCCACAACCTGTTTATCCTAGAAGACGGACCAGATTTCAGTCACTTTTATGACTGTTGTTAAGTTCTCTTTAGGTAATGCTCCTCTACTTCTCCCATCCAAGGGTTCTGCTTATGTGGTTTCTGCTGCTTGGCCCCTGCTTTGGCTTGCCATTGCAGGAAGTGAAAGCAATGGCAAAAATTTTTCAGGTTCAAGTTTAACAAATCAGGAATGGTGGAAGGTACTTATAAGGGAACTAAAATCAGGGAGTTAACAGATCAGCTTTGAGAAGAGTTCAGTTCTATACAAGTTAAATGTGAATTCTGATAGAATGGCCAGAATAAAATGTTCAACACTGAAAATGGAAGAGTGAATGTAGATCTCCTGGGAAATTCTGATGGAGGGAAGTTGCAGAGTCATTGTAGAAGTATTAGTAACAAAAGTTCCTGGAATGCTTGTTGCTTAGAGGGCTCCTTTCTTTTAACTGAGTACCTATAACCTAAATATTTGGCCTTTACAACATTAGGACAGACAGTACTCAGAATATTTTCAGTCAGGGCACTCTGCCAGAAATCTCCTTCCATTTTGCTCCTGCCAATGTTACATTTGATATCCTTAATGCTTGGGAGCTACATATAGAATAATTTTGAAAGGATTCCTTTAATTTTTTTCTAAATTCTATCAGTATGACTTAATTATTTATACTGAAAGAAAATTAAATATCAGAATAGTTCGCATTGAGTTTATATCGACTGCAGTAGAATTTAGCTTCCCTCAGACATATTCTCATTGATTTACAAGAAAAATACACCATTTTGTCATTCCTCTACAAAGATAGAAAACATAAAGGAAATTTCAGAGTCATTTGCAAAACTAGAATTAACCACATTATTTGTTATATGCACATATGTCCTTTTTAGAATTGTCCCTTGAAAATGGTTATGTTTTCCCAGGAATTACTGACTAATGATGAAAAACTGTTTTGATATTGGCTGCTAGGAATTTTGGAACTATATTAAATGATCAAGTGATTTAAACTTAGTTTAAACTCTTGGGTGTTTCTCCTACTTCACCTTTAGGGATATGGATTTGTCTCTTACAGTTTTATTCCGAAATACCCTGGTATAGATAAGAGCTTATTCATTAGCTACTTAAAATATTTTAGGGAATATTATAAGTTATCTCATCATAATTATTATAGAATACCTATTCTTATATATAAGTTTATCATCTCATCCTAGATAATATGTTTTTAGGTCTGGTTGAGGAGATTGCCTAAAAGAGGTTAGAGCCAGAAAGAATATTACAGAGTATTAAAAGTTTCATCCATATTATCTGAATTACAACCAATTGCTCTTTATATATTTATTGTATATTTATTATTCTAGGTAAATTACATAAAATATATTAAATAAAACATTTTATATTAAGAGAAAAAACAAAGGCTTACAGAGTCATTAACTTTAGTTTAGAAGCTGGAAATGAAACAAAAATCACACTAGTTTCAAAGATCATGTGTTTTATGTAACTATCAAGGCTCTTCCTTGAAACATACATACAAACTATGCTTCTGTCATTTCTAGTTATTTTCTCTGTCACTATGAGGAATATGTCAAGTCTGTTCTATTATTTTAGAATGAAATTGAGATCAGAGACTTCCACCAAAATAAGAAATTGGAGAATGTTACTGCTTGCAATAACATGAAAGCTCTTGGGAACCAAAGAACAAGCATAATAGAAGTATGAGAGGTCTCTGTACTAAAATAAAATCATTGTTGAGAGACCCAACTAAGTATGGTTGTACATCATACCCAGAAATCAGAAGGGCAAAATGACAGTTCTCCCAAAACAAACTGGTCAATAAAAACTTAACAAGTAGACTTTGGATGGTTCGGATGGTTCACTGGCTAAATGGGCTGCCTTGTCATCATGAGGCCTGGACTTTGGTCTTGGAAGCCCACTACATATTCTAAATGTGGGTCAGACAACTCTGCCATCATGGACCATCTCTGGAATAGTCAGGAGAATCTGAGTACTGCAGCAGAAGTGTGTAACCCATAAAGCTCAGCTTCAATGATACATCAGCACTGTGGCCAGTGCATGTCTTCACCAGTATGTGCATGGCCACCCTAACCACCCCAGGAAAGCAGTGCAATAAAAATATTCACAATCATGATACTAAATAAATGTGATCCCTGGAAAACATGTGTAATTACCACACTATTGTATCCAAGTTTTTCTGAGCAGCTCAATCAAATGTGTAAGCTTCATAGCCACATATGTGAAAATATAATCATTGCCATAGTAGCTAAAAGGGGAGTAAGGAAGAAATTAATTAATCTATAGATTTTATGGAAATGGACTCTAATTCTAAGTTACTTGTGGAGATTATAAGGCAATGAATAAACCAAAAAAGAAAATATGTGAGCAGATATTGAATTATAAATTGGTGCTAAGGCAATATAATAATAATAATAATTTCACAGATAGCCAGAGATACCTCAGACTATCTGAAATCTGACACTGGTGACACCATATTGAAATAGATAAAAATGATTTTTTTAAAAAAGTATTAATTGGATTTACATTCAGGAATAAGAAATAGAGAGCTCCTTATCATTACGCAATACTCAAAAATCAAATTCCAATGGATTTGGTATCAGATTTGTTAAAAATGAGCATTAAGAGTTTAAAATGGTCTGTAAATGTGCAGTCATTTTTAAAAGATGCACAAATGTGATCACCGTAATGGAAAATTTGATGTACAAAATTATATGAAGAGTAAGGATATTTTCCTGCAAAAGACATCATTAAAAGAGTGGAAAGTACCAACATAATGAGACAGGTATTTGCTATATAAAGAGCTAATGAAGGATTTATGCATTTTTATATTTAGAGATCTCCTCCAAATTAGCAAGAAAGATACAGTTAATTAAATAGAAAAATTACCAAAACATTTGAGCAGCAACTTATTAGGAGTATAACTAAATACAGATAGGAGTACTCAACTTCATGAGTCTTCAGAGAAGGGCACATTTGAAATATAATGAAACACCATTATATATAGCTTTGCTTTTCATCTATAGCACTCAACAAATGGAGTAAAATTATGTAAACCTAAAGGGGTGACAATTTTCCTTTCCTTTTTTTCAGTTTTTCAAGTTTATTTATATATAAGAATGACTAAAACTAAACACACACATCCATCACCAGATCTTGACAAGGGTCATAAACAACCCAAATTTTATTCTTTGCTTTTGGGAGATTAATTGACCTAAACATTCTCAAAAACTGTCATATATAAATATAAATATATACATATATATACATATATATATATATAAATTAAAACATGGCTGGGTCCTTTTCCAAATGGAAACCCAATAGAAAAGAGAACAAGATGGGGCCGGGCGGTGGCGCTGGAGGTAAGGTGCCTACCTTACCTGCGCTAGCCTAGGAGACGGACCGCGGTTCGATCCCCCGGCGTCCCATATGGTCCCCCAAGCCAGGAGCGACTTCTGAGCGCATAGCCAGGAGTAACCCCTGAGCGTTACCGGGTGTGGCCCAAAAACCAAAAAAAAAAAAAAAAAAAAAAGAAAAGAGAACAAGAGTCATAAAAATATGTTTAATGTTTTTATAGTAGATTTTAATTAAACTCAAATGTCAAAAACGTTTATAATGGATAATAATGACTCTTTTACAAAACAGTAGATACTTTCCTCCCGCCCATATTTTTCTTTTAGCTTATTTCAGTTGTTTGTTTTTTGGGGGCCACAACCTTAATACTCAAGGGTTACTCCTACCTCTGCACTCAGGAGTCACTCCTGGTAGGCTCAGGGAATCATATGGGATCCCCAGAATCTAACCTGGGTTGGCCGTGAGCTAGGCAAATGCCTTACCCACTGTGCTAGCACTCCTGCCCTCTATTCTATATTTAATAATATATGTTATGCTAATTTCTATTGTTTTTCATTTTAACTATGCAATATAGTTTGAAATTAGGACATGAGATTGCCCAGTTTTCATTCTTTCTCAAGATTGTTTCGGTTTGGGGTATGCCTGGGCTATTTTTTCATGTTCTATATAAACTTTAGGATTTTTTTTTTTTTTGGTGAAAAACACTTTGGAATTTTGATAGCAATTGTATGCATTTGTAGTCTACTTTGTGTGAAATGGACATCATAACAATTCTTCCAACCATGAACACATAAATCTTTCCATTAAATTGCTTAAACTTTTATTTTTCTCAATGATTTCAGGTATTTTTGATTTTGGGTATTTTTGTGGGGTTATTTGCTTAATTGGGAGAGCTTTAGGGCCATACCTGATTTTCCTGAGGGCTTACTCCTAGCTTAGCCCGCAGGAATCACTCATAGTGAGACTTGGGACCATATGTTGTGCAGTTGTATGTAGGCAAGCACCTTACCATCTATACCATCTCTCCAGTCCCTTCAAACTGATATAACATGTAATGATGCTGTAAGGCGGTTTCTTGTCACAGAGTCTGATGTAGTGTCCTGTAAACTTCCAGGTTTATTTAACTATATGCTAATGTCCCTTAGAAATTTATCAGACACATTAGCAGTTATTCACTTTAAAGTATGTTAAATTTTGAATCAAAGGAACATTGTCAGTACTTTAGGTTCATTTATAACATTTTGCCGCAAATATTGAGTGTTGCAGATGAAAGAAAAACTATATAAAGAAAAAATACTCACATACCACAATTTCCAGTTTTGGAAGATTGTTGAATTCATCATCTTATTGTATTTGACTCCATTCACCTGGCTGCAGAACACCAACTGTCAAGCAACTGTTCTTATTCTTTTTTTTTTTTTTTTGGTTTTGGGTCACACCCAGTGAGGCTCAGGGGTTACTCCTGGCTATGCGCTCAGAAATCGCTCTTGGCTTGGGGGACCATATGGGATGCCGGGGAATAGAACTGCGGTCCTTCCTAGGCTAGCGTGCACAAGGCAGAAGCCTTACAGCTCGTGCCACAGCTCTGGCCCCAACTGTGCTTCTTCTTGTGTTGTGTATTCCTTCAGCTGCTTGGCAAAGGACAGAGAGACAGAGGAGATGAAAATGGGAGACAATCATATTTCTGATTCCATTGATCATTCCATCAGCTCTTTTACAAAAGTAAATTTAGATCTGGCCTCAATATTTTCATTCTGTAAGTTAATAGTGAAATATAAATGACATTTATGTAACAGTAATTGTTATAAATTATATCTATATAAAATAGTTTCCATGGGCCAGAGAAATAATTCAGTGAGCAAAGTACTTGCCTTACATATAGATATCCCAGATTCAATCTCTATCATCTCTTATGGTTCCCTGAGCCTGCCAGGAGTGATCCCTGAGAGCAGAGCCAGAAATAAACACAGTTGGAAGTGGCCCCAAACAAACAAAGTTTACAGGATATTATATTAAAGGAAATCTTTTTGTGACACATTATTTAAAAAACAGACAAATCATAATGATAAATTTGGTATGTTGTTCGATCAAATATATTTTTTAGAAATGAATTTATTGGGAACCAGAGTGATAGCACAGCAGTAGGGCATTTGCCTGCACAGGGCTGAACCAGGATGGATCGGGGTTTGATTCCTGGCTCCCTAGAGCCTGCCAGGAATGATTTCTGAGTGCAGAGCCAGGAGTAAACCCTGAGCACTGCCAGGTATGGCCCAAAAACAAAAACAAAAAAGAATGTATTAACCAGAACTTATGACATCTTTGTGTATCAAAACTTTCCAAATCTTAATACCACCATTAAAGAAATGAAGAATTCTTGATCTCTGGTTGAAGAGATAGAGCATGGATCCAGACTTCAGTCAGCAGTCAATGAGTATAATTACATATACATATACATATACATATACTGACTTTGTAAAGATCTTAATTTTTATTAATAATGAAAAGCATAAAAATAGAGGCTCCTATTGCTTGTATGACAGTTAATACATACATGTGGAGAGACTGCATATGAATATGTTCAAGCATATGGGAGGCATAAAATAAAAAGAAAAGATAAATACTTTTAAAGTTCTAAATTAGATGGAAAATTCACAATGATGGATAGCTTAGTTGTGATCCACTGAAACGACTCATATTTGGAGACAGACACCTAGGTTCTGGTTTCTTAGACTTACTAAATAAATTAACCAGGAGCACATGACTTAACCTCTATATCTCAGTAAGCCCTGAAATTCCTATTTTCATACTGACTGTTAAGTATGGTACTAAATGTTAAAATGTGAATAAATTTCAAAGTACCTGAAAAAGCAAGATATGATTAATATAATATTAACAGTATTGCATTCATGTACTACATTTTAGATTCACAGAGCTGTTGCTCTTTTTCTAATTCCTTTAAGTGAATTTCTTATAGGAGGTAAGTGAAATTTTATTAGTTCCAATGGTATATGTGATTTGGAATTAGATTTGTGTTGAAAACATAGTTTTGTCCCTTACTTATTTTGTGACCTAAAACTTTTGACTATTCAAACCATTTGAATGGTCTTAAATAAAACTGGAATAATGTGCTAGATGCAGTGTTTTAAAACTCAGAAGATATGAACTACAGAATCACTTTATGCATTGCCTATTAACTATTAGGATGAAGAAAGATGTGGGTCGGCCCTTAAAATCTGTAGGCCTTTTAGAGGAGTGTGGTGGGGGGGCAGAAGTGTGGACAGACAAGTTGATACTAACAGTACAATGTGGTAAATGCAGTAATCAGATATACATAAGTTTCCCAAAGTATTGAAACAAGAGATTACTTACAGAGTAGTTTCAGAGTCAGAATTGAGCATAAGCAAAGTGTCATTTTCAAAAAGAGTTCTGTGTTTGTTTTCTTGGGTTTTAGAGCTCTAAAGCCAGAACTGGTTCTTCTTATAAGCTCTGGGAATTCATCTTATTGCTCTCTTCCAGCAGTTGTGGTTGCAGAAACCTTTTCCTGTTGATTTGAAAGTGCATTGCTCCCATACCTATGATAGTCTTCACATGCTTTCTTCTCTGTGTGTTTCTATGACCATCTCCTAAAGACTAAGAATATTTGAAGTTAATAATCCTAATCCAAGAATATCCTCACAAATGACATCTCGAAAGACCCACTTCTAATTAATACAATATAGTGTGGTTCTTGGTGCACACAGAATCCAGAAAAACATTTTGAAACTCAGTACAGATTATTAGTGATTCACGATTTTCTTTCATCCTCTTTTGGTTGGCAACACTAATATAAATTGCTATGGTGATCATTTATTCATGTAACCTATTGTCTGCAGTCTAACCCCCTTTCTTTGCCAACTATGTTCCGTAAATATTGAACCTTTAAACTGACAGATACACTGATGGCAGTATCTTGAGAAATCAGAAAATTATTTCTATCTGGAGATGGGAATTTTGCCAAAGTGCGGTCAGAAACAATACAACATTGTTTTTGGTTGATTGGGTTAACATGTCTGACTGCAACTGACTGTGGTTAAAGAATAACCTATGTTTTTGTTCAGACTTAATTACTTGCTCAAATAGAAAATACAAAAAAAATTTTAACTGATGCCGTGAATTGGTATTTAATACTTGGTCTACGACGGTTATCAGCCCAGGATTTGCTGCTTTAACATATCAATCAATGGGAAAGTCAATGTATAAGCTGCTAGTGATTTTGAAAGTGTCTTTGTATTCAATAGACTTGCACCTTGTTTGAAATTGAAGGTCATTCTTTTAGAAAAGAATGATATTTAAGACTGTACATTCACTGTATTTTCTAAGCTCTGGAGTGTAGAGATTTACAACATCAATACTTAGCAGAACTTTATCCATTCATGATACTAAGATTGATGCTCATAAACTTTAATTATTTTCACATGAAGCATATAAGTACATGTGAACTTTATAATGTTTATTTCAGAAAATATAATTATCACTTGATGCTTATAAAACAATACTTCTTTTCTGTTTTGGGGGAGTCCCTTCTTAGACACATGCTGGATTTTGCTTTTCTCATCTTCACAAGAACCCATGATTCACAGGACTATTGTTTTTAGAAAAATCATATCTCTATTTACAAGTTGGACTTGCTTCTTAAGGAAAATATGTAGAAACTTTTCCCTTCAATTCACATCTTCCTCAAACTCTTCTACCTTCTCCCTACCCTTATATCTGTAATACTATCACCCCAAACTCTAAATACTATTTTATTGGGGGTATATTACCTTTATAGCTGTTAAGAAACTCAGATTGGAGATTATCTTGTATCATCTTAAGATAGATGTCTTAATAAGAAAAGCCTAGAGGGGGTTCAAGGACAGAAAAGGAAATGTAACCACAAATCAGTGACTGGTGTAAAGCAGACAAATTGAGATGTCAGAAGCTGAAAGAGTCAAGGGGACATAATTTCCTAAATTGTTTATAAGAAGGATACAGCCCGGCCAACACCCTGTTTTCAGTGAAACTCATTGCAAGCTTCTAAACTCAACTGAGTAAGAAAACAATTCTATACTTTTAGTCACCAAATGTGAATAATGTTCTACTCAACCAGTACAGACCTATCACATTTCCCTCTTAGAAGGTGAATCCACAACATGGTCCAAACACCCAATAATTTATTGCGTTTATGTTCAACAGTTCTTTTTCTCAGTTGTTCTGGGGAGTAAATCCCTCCTCTGAGTTTTGAGTAAAGAATGCCCTTCCCCCTTTCCCTTCCCAAATATCTAATTTGACAATCAAAATTACTGTGATCTTCCATAGAGAATTGCTCCCTAATTGGGAAGCAAATATAAAAACCACATCTTTTCCCACATTTCCACGTGTCTTAGTGTTCCTATGCCTTTAGAAATTTTCTATTTTTTGCTCTGTTTTCATTTTAGATTATAAATTACATATCAAACCAAAGCTTTATTCTTTTATGGGTGCTAAATTGATGGTACAACTAATTGTTCTCTCAAAAGACTAATTATATTTCTAGTTGCCTACTTGAAGGTCTAATTAGCCAATTGCATATGCTTGTGTGGGGGCAAAGAGATAATTGGCATTCTCAAGCAGGTAATTAGAAAAGCAATTAGTAGTGCCCACAACTAATTACAAGAATGAAAATTGTACCCACCAAAATGGTACCAATGTCTATTGCGCAGAAAAACAGTCTCTGGAAAGTAATAGGAGAGATAATACATCTGGTAATTTTATAAGAGACCCTAAAACAAACCACCAGGGATATCTACCTGACTACAAGCAGCCATCTCTAAGGCTCTGGTCAAGGAAGGCCTTTCCATCTCTGACAAATGGCTGCCTGTGGCATTTTCTCTTTTTTATTTTTTTTGTTTATTTGTTTTGTTTTTGGGCCACACCCAGTGACACTCATGGAGACCATATTAGACGTCAAGGATCGAACCCAGGTCTGTCCTGGGTCAGCAGCACACAAGGCAAATGCCCTGTCCTGCGCTATCATTATGACCCCAAGCATTTTCTCTTTTGTCCTTGTTACATATAGTTGCCCCAAACCTAGCCCCTCATCAAGCATATCCCAAGGATCAACTTTTTTTTATTTTCCTGACTACTCTTCAAGTCTACGTTCTCACTTGAGCATATATCTTTCTTTTTTTGTCTCTGTGGTATCTTTGTTTTTTACAATCAAGATAAATCCTTGTTCTCCCTTGAACATATTTCCTCTCTTTCTCTCCTCTCAAATCTTCCTCAGCAAGTTTTGTTCAATAAAAACTACCTTGCTTTAACAAAACAAAACAAAACAAAAAAACAAAGTTCTTAATTTACGCCTAGAACTAATAGCACACTGTAAAATCTATGGTGTGATAGTAATTTTTTGATGATAATATTTTATCAAACTCCATTTATAAAAAGGATGCTAAGAGATTCATCATTTGGTTGCTTTTCAAATGTATCCACCAGCTCACCCAGTAACAGAACTTCAAGGGTTTCAGCAAATTCACCCATAGCCCAAAGCTTCCTGTGCTTAACAGGTCTTTTGGTGGAAGTTCCTGCAAGTTTCAGGCCTCATTAACCTTTTGATAGTGAACTTTGTTCTTTGTTACCTTACCCCAACCAGTGATATTTATTTGTCAATCAACTGGGGTGGAAATGGGGAGATTTGTTTTAAGTGACTGCAGGTCAAACAGGTTTGTTCTCAAGTAACAATAAATAAAGCCAAAGGAAGTTGAGCCCCTCCAAACATGAAAATATTAGATCTGCCTTTAAGCAAAATGTGGTCTGAATCATTCTCTCATCTGTCACATTTCAAGACAGTTGAGCTCAACACGAATTGTTTTGGGCGTGGAGTGGCAGGGCACAGAGAACTCCTTACAGAGCCCTGTGTCATGGCTAAACAGAAGGCCAGTGTGGCATTGCTTGGAGTTGAGGAGGCCAAGATCAGTTTCCAAAATAAGAACCAAAATGCCAAAAAAACAAAACAAACAAAAAAACCCAATATGTAGATGGGGAAAACATATTATTGTATTTGTATTTTGTTTTGTTTCAGTTATTTTTAAGTTTTACATTTTTATAATCATCACATTTCTTTTTCTTTTTCTTTCTTTTTTTTGGCCACATAACGTGGTGCTCAGAGGTTACTCCTAGCTCTATACTCAGAAATTACTCCTGGTAGACTCAGAACCATATAGATGCCAGGGAACTAACCAAGGTCAGCAGAATGAAAAGCAATCGCCCTACTGGTTGGGCTATTATTGCCCTTTTCCAAATTTTTATGTTTCTTTGTCCTATTGTTATTTTCTATAATTCTAAAAAATTAAAATGACTAATTTCATAACTAGTAATTAGAATGACCAGTCTTAGTCATTTATGTTGATTAGGACCTCCTGACTTGCCAGTCAAGAAAAAAATGTTGAGAGTTTTGAGGTAGATGTAACTTAAAATATTGGTTATAATTCAAGGTCTCCCATTGTGCAGTCTTTGGCCATTTGTTGCTACTTTGCTGTGTAACTTTAAGGCCCTCATATGAATGAGATTCTTCTATGCCTTTCCTTCAGACTGACTTTTCTTAGCAATTTTTCTAGTTCCATTCCATGTTGCTGTAAATTAAATTATTTTGTCTTTCTTAGGGTTGTATAGTATCCCAGCTGTACCACAAGTTCTTGAGCTATTCATCTATACTTGGGCATTTTGGTTGTTTTCATATCTTGGATATTATACTAAGTGCAATGATAAACATAGGTATATAAACATATATATCAGGGGTCTCAAACTCAATTTACCTGGGGCCGTAGGAGGCAAAGTCGGGGTGAGGCAGGGCCACATAAGGGATTTTACAAAAAAAGTCCTCAAACGTCATTATTAATAGTTCTAATTATTTCTTCTGAACATGAATAGAACATTGAGTGAAGATCATGAACAGTTCTTCTGAACATGGCATCTTTTGCCTATTCCTTGCTGCCAGAGACTTGACAGCGCTTCTTCTCACAAATCTGAACCACGTTTGGCTTTAGAGAAGAAGCAGTTGAGACCCTCAGTATGGCTTGAAGATGATCATCATTAAGTCTAGACCTGTACTTTGACTTATTAAAGTTCAATGTGGGGAATAACTTTTCACACAAATATGTGCTCCCAAAAAGGCACATGGTGTGCTTGAACATTCAGGAAAGCTCAGGGAAGCTGGGGGGGGGGGGGCAATTCTCTCAAAAATTCTCTCAAAAATGGGCATGTATGTTTGCTTTTCCACTAATCTCCCTGAACTTGGCTTTGAGATCAGAGTTTCATTGCAGGTCAATGAGCTCCATTTGAAGCACAGGAGAGGCATCTTGCTCATCAAAGGAAAAGGGGTCCACAAAAATTTGGAAAGTGGTTCTGTGCTTTTTGAAGTCTATAAATCTGTGATCAAATTCCTTCTCTAGCTTAAAAATAGCATCAACATATTTCTCACCACTGAATGGTATGCCTGCATCCACAAGTTCCTTGCATGCTGGGAAATGGCAAAGGTTCATCTGAGAGAACTGGGATTTCCATAACACAAGTTTTGTGGAGAATGCTCTCACGTTGTCATAGGCAGCACTGATAAACTGCCCCTGGCCTTGTAACATCTTGTTTAGTACATTCAGCTTATGTGTGATGTAAACAAGAAAAGCTAAGTCCACGAGCCATTTGTGATCACTCAACTCAGAAACAGCATTTCCATCCTTCTTCACGAAGGCTTTCACTTCTCTCAACTCAAAAAATCTTTTCAGGACATTTCCCCTGCTGTACCTTGGTGAAATAGAGCACATCTCCATATTCTGACTCCATTTTCTCTAAAAAAGCATGGAACCTCCTGTGCTTTAAGTCCCTGGATCTGATTTGGTTGATGCATTTCACATCAACAGACATCATATTTCATACGGCAGGCATTTACTGCAAAGGGCCTGCTGATGGATAATGCAGTGAAGAGCAATGGCCTTCTCTACACACTCCTCTTCAAGTTTTTTTTTTTTTTTGAACAAGTGCCACCAGTCCATTTTTCCTCCCTGTCATTGATGGCGTTCCATCGGTTATTATTCCAACAAACCTCTTTCATGGCAAACCTGCATTCTCAATGGCATCACACAGAAGTCGAAATATCTCATTAGCGGTGGTCTGGCCATGCATTGGAATTATTGTGAGCAGCTCCTTTGTCAATTCAAAATTGCAATCAACACCACGGACATAAATTGTGAGCTGTGCAGTGTCTGTTATATCTGTGCCCTCGTCAAGAGCAACTGAGTATGCATCAAAATATTTGGCTTTCTCCCACAGTTAATGATAAATGACACTTGACATGTCAGAAATGCACTCTGCCACAGTGTTGGTAGAAAGGCCGATTTTGCTAAACTGACCTTTCTTTTCCAGACAGATAATACTTGAAGCCTGTATCATGCATTTTTTTTAACAAACTCTCCTGTGAATGGTTTCCCTGCTTTAGCAATCATCTCACTAATCATGTAACTAGCTTCGACTGATGCAACATTCTCTTAGATTGCTTTCTTGAAGAAATCTTGTTGCCTCATTAGACATGTGTTAAGACTGGCAACCCACTTGGCTTTCTCATTTCCTTGATACTTTGCACATTCTTCAGCATGTTTAGTTGAATAATGGTGTTTCAAGTTGTATTCCTTGTGCACTGCAACTTTCTCTGAGCAAATAAGACATGTGGGGATGCCCTTGTGCTCAACAAAGAAATACTGTGTCTCCCACTTTTCCTGAAATTGTCTGTGCTCGTCATCAATCTTTCTCTTCACTGCAGGCTTCGATGAAGTCATGATGAAGGTATGACAAAATCTAATTCTATTAAACTTCTCTCCCTTAGGCCTCTGTTAATGCAAGGGGCAGCGGGCAGGAGCAGTGGAAATGACATCTGCGCTAGGCACAAAGTATTCGCGATTATTTGCTTACCGAATTTTCACAATAAAAAATCGCATTAGTAAGAAAAAAATCGCATTAAACATTTGCAGACTCCGAACGGAACTGCTCGGGGTATGCGAATGTTTAATGCGATTTTTTTCTTACTAATGCGATTTTTATTGCGATTATTCGGTAAGTGAATAATCGCGAATACTGCGATATTTGAAGGCCGGCCGCGGGCCACAAAATGTTGTACGGAGGACCACAAGCGGCCCGCGGGTCGCGAGTTTGAGACCCCTGATATATCTATCTGTCTGTCTATCTATCTATCTATCTATCTATCTATCTATCTATCTATCTATCTATCTATCTATCTATCTATCTATCTATCTATCTATCATCTATCTATCATCTATCTATCTATCTATCTATCTATCTATCTATCTTAATTTGTATGACTATTTCAAATAAATTTGTCCTGTGAAATAGATGCCAAACAGTGGCTGGATCATGTGGTAATTATTTTTTTTAAAGCTCTCTATGTTGCTTTCCATAAAGCTGAACCAGACGACATTAGCACCAACAGTGGGTGAGGATTTCCTCCCCACAGTCCAGACAACACTATTTCCAGACTCTTTGCTAAGTATTATTCTTACTGACACAAGATACCTCATTTTCATTTTCAATTTCCTAATCATGAGTAAGGAGAAATACCTTTTAACATGCCTGTTGTCCTGTATGTTTTCTTGGTTCATTTTCTTATCCCCTTTATGGATGGGATTGTTGGGATTATTTGCTGAGTTTTGTTAGTACTCTATAAATCTTGGATATCAAACCTTTATCTGATTCTGTGTGCAAATATTTTCTCTCAGTAAGTTAGCTGTCTTTTTATTATAGATTGTATTTTGTTCACTGTGCAGAAGATATTTTATTTGATCTAGTCCCATTTGATTGTTTATTTATTTATTTTTGTCTTTGCCACTATGGTCATCTTGTTGAAGAAAGCTTTGCTCTCGATTTCCTGGAACATTCTGCCAATGCCAAACCTATTCTTTTTTTTCATTTATAATAAATTTTATTTTGACCAAAGTGGATTACATATCTATTCTTTTTTTTCATTTATAATAAATTTTATTTTGACCAAAGTGGATTACATATCTTCCACAGTAATATTTTAGGTACATATTGATGTTGAATCAGGGGAATTCCCACCACCAAAGTTGTCCTCCCTCCACCCCGATTCCCAGCATGCATTCTATATTCCCCCCCCTCTTACCTCCCAGGCTGCTAGTATAAGTGGTCACCTCTGTGTCTAGCTTGTTGTAGATTGGGTATCAATTCTGTTGTTATTGGCTTTGGATTTTAGTGAAAACAACAATAACAAAACCAAAAAAATATATTTTGTGCTGCTTTTTTTCTTGCATAGGCAGAAATTAGAATGGGAATTCCCTTGGCCTAAGAGATACAGGCTTTCTCCACCCTTGAAGTATATTGTCATGGAAATAACTACAGACAATATACATGTTCATTTACTCTCCTCTACGTCCTTTTGTGGTGTATGGGAAACTTTGCCCCTTCATGGATGATGAAATCAGACCTCTGTATTAAGAGATCTTGGTATCTGAATCGGTCAAAGAGTGGAGCCTATGATGAAATGTTTCTTTACAGTTCTAGAAATTCTGTTCCATCATTGTTGTTTTAATCAGTCTTCTGTAGTTGGTGGCCAAAACTATTCTTAATCCAGACAGCTTTCTTTTTCTTTTACCAGCTTTCTCAACATCCCTATCACCAATGTCCTCCCACTCTCTCCCAATTTTTAATCCTAAAGTTTGGAATTCTGATATTTACCCTTCCTAGATTTCAGTTTTTCTCAATTCTCTTAAAAAGACAATCTTCACTTTTAACTTAGTCCAATATCAAATGACTAATATAATTTAATTTTACAGAAAATTTCCCCTGAAGAATCCAAGGCATCTCATAGACAAGAGACAGGCAATGCCATTCATTTCTTTTTTTTTTTTTAAATAAACTTAAGGTTATAGTTTCTGACCATCTTTTACCATCTTACTATAAGGAAAGCTTAGACTTGTCTTCACAGCCAAATGGTCTTTGTTCATGATCCATTCCTCAGAGTGACTTTGTTGCTGAGGGTTATCATATGAATAAGTCACGATTTCCATCTTGATTTATTCCAAGGATTCTAGCTAGTATCCTGCTTCACAGATGATATCATTTTGTTTTGATAATGTGCCATCACTTCATATATAATCAAAATTTGTAATCAGAGGTTATGCAAATGAAACTTTGTCATCACTGGGACCACTGCCTATTTGCAAGTGTCCTTCATTCGCATCTGGCTGAAGTTAGCTATTATTTTCTTCTCTGTAGTTTTCAGCTGAACAATGTCCACCTTTCTTCTGCACACCATAGAGTCTACAGAGAACAGCACTCATTTTCCTTTTATGTTGTTAGAATTAAATGTATCATTCATCTAAAATAGAGTTTCACAATAGCTGCAATCACTGTGTCACTGGCCTCTGAAATGAATTTTTAGATCCAGCAATCACTACACTATCAACATATATTAGATTCTGTATCCAAATCTTCTATTGAGGATGTTGCCAATTTATCTACTTTAAGCAGTAAGCAGCATGTGTAACATTATATATGTATATGAATGTATAAATGTATGTGTATATGTTCATATTCTTAAACTAGAACTTATTGGTGTTCAGCCTTTGCATTGGATGTATTGTACAGTAGTCTACAAGTAATACAGTAGAAAACTTTAATTTTAAGTGAAATGGCATATAAGGAAACAATTTGAGTATAAGCTAATTGCTAAAAAATATGTGTGAGCATGCATGCTCTCACACACACAGACCCCTATAAGAATTAAGTTTCTATGGCCATCTTCTAGTCACATACACATCACCAGAGTTTTAAATATGTGTAATAGTAAACAGTAATATTTAATCATTCATTTTCCAAACTGACTTTTTCTGTTCTTGGTCTCACTCCTGACAACTAGGGATGGAAACTAGTCATGGTCTGGGGCAAGATGCCACATAAATCACAATCCTAAACACAAATCAATTATTTTTCTCATCAATGATGATCCACATATAACCCTAGAGCACCTTTGGTAAAGGAACCATTTTGGAAAACTTGAAACAATATATTTTTAGTTTAATGTTTTTGTTTATAAGCATCTATATTTTTGTACTTATCCACCCAAAGAATGGGTTAAGTTTTTGCTGAGATGATTATTTCCTCTTCTTTATGCACTATAGTTATAATGAGCTAAAACACACCAAGAAAACTCCTTAAAATAACCTAACTGGAGTAGTTGTTTTCAGTTTTAGAACTGTATTTTATGCCAAAGTTTTTCTTTCTGGAGAAAGATTGATCTTTGTGAAAAAATTAACCCAGTCCTTGAGAGTCTTACCACTTCCAAATATTTAAATATAAGTAGTTTTTTGAGAAATATGATTATGTAAATTTAGTATGATTATGTAAATTTAGTATCTTAAGATTATAAGAAGACACTCTGAAAAAAAGGCTTAAATATTGTTCATCATTACCACAAATTATAAATTTGGCCACTTTTTTAGGATTCTGGAGTAAAATGCTTATGAAAAGTAGGGCCTACTGGTAGTCTTCAATGAAAATAATATATAAATTTATTAAAAATAGTAATTGTGGGTTGAAGCGATAGCACATTGGTAGGGCATTTGCCTTGCATGTGGAAGATCCAGGATGTACCTGGTTTGATCCCTGGCATCTCATATGGTCCCCCTAGCCAGGAGCAATTTCTGAGCACATAGCAGGAGTAACCCTGAGCATCACTGGGTGTTGCTTCCCCCAAACAAACCCCCCAAAAATGTAATTTATGGTTATCATAATCTGTGCTTTTTTATTTTGTTATAACAAGATTATATTGGAAACAATGGCTTCTTTGACGTTTTCTCCAACTCAATTATGTAACGAAGTTATCCAGTATTTGAAGAATGTCATTTAGTTTATCATCACAAAAGTAGCCAGTAGATTACCAATGAGCAAAGGTTATAAATTTAGGTATGCAATCTGTTATTATCTATCTTAGAGTACCTGCTACACTGTCCAAAATATATTCATGTAATAATGGCTCTTAATATTCTTAGACCATATTAAAGGTACTAATACCTTTAGGTCTACTACTACTTTAATACTTAAAAATGCTACTACCATCTTATATGATAGGTTTTATCAGATAAAATAGGACTTCAAATAAATTTCAAGAGGCCACAAGCTATACTTGTTTTAATACAAAATTCCTAAGGACCACATCTTTAAAAATAAAAAGATATAAATTAATGTTCATACAAATGGTGGACTATCAATGTTATCTACCCATTCACCAAATCATTATTGATGGGCACACAGGTGTCTTGCCAGCCCACACATATAGTGCCCCCATGCACATGACACATGCATCTCCTCTCTGGACATGTGGATTTTCTGACTTTAATGTTTGTGTACTGGGCTCTCTCTGTCTTTGGAAAATCCAGTGCCATCTCTCTTGAGGTTGTTTCTTTGTTTGTTTCCCCCTTTCTCAGAATTTCTAAATAAAACCTGTCTTTACTCCACCCCCCAAAAAATACAAGACATCACAAGAAAATTTACTGAAAGCTACTATACTTCCTTCTACTTATGAAGTTTGGTGACAACAACACTCGAAAAGAAGACTATGCATGCTTTGTTTCTTTTCTTTCACAAACCTTGTTTTCTCTTGGATACATCTCTTTCATTATTTCTTTGGCTTTTTCTACTCTGGAGACATGTGATGTGTTCTTCATATCTTTCTCTCTCTCTCTCTCTCTCTCTCTCTTCTCACTACTCCTAAATTTCTTTCAATAAAAACTATTCTGTTTTACTAAAATCAATAAAACATGATTATAATATTTGCACTATCTATGAGCATACAAAATTCACTGAACTATGCATATATACTTTAAGAAAACTCCTTCAAATAACCTAACTGAATTATTTGTTTTCTGTTTGAGAATTGTGTTTTATACCAAATTTTTTTGGTATGTTTTTTTTTTGGTATAGTTTTTCTTTAGTTGTTTTATGATAGGTGAATTAGATTATTTCAAAAAGCTTTAAAGAATAGGGATGAAACTCAATGGTAGAGTGTGTGATTTATGTTTATGAGACGTGGGTTCAATCTCAAGCACCAAAGATAGATAATAATAATAATAACAATAATAATAGTGAGCTAGGTAATAACTTCATTTTGTAACAGTGGGCAACTAAGAAAATATGCATCAAACAAACCTAAAGGAAATCCCCCCGTAGGGCCAGGGCCCAAGTGGTATTGCTGGAGAAAAAATAAGGAGAGAACTAGATAACCAAGCCAAAGTCACCAACAATAGAATCAAGAGACCTAAACTTTAACAATCTAAACTTAAATGGGCCTGTTATACTGGCAGGCCAGGGATTAAAGGGTTGTGGTATAGGATTCACTCTAGGATTATTGATGGAGAGAGATCGTGGTGGGAATGACCCTGATTCATTATATATCTAAAATTCAACTGTAAAGGATTTTGTATATCACAGTGGTTTCAATAAAATTAAGAAAGGAAAGAAAGAAGGAAGGAAGGAAGGAAGGAAGGAAGGAAGGAAGGGAGGGAGGGAGGGAGGGAGGGAGGGAGGGAGGGAGGGAGGGAGGGAGGGAGGGAGGGAGGGAGGGAGGAAGGAAGGAAGGAAGGAAGGAAGGAAGGAAGGAAGGAAGGAAGGAAGGAAGGAAGGAAGGAAGGAAGGAAGGAAGGAAGGAAGGAAGGAAGGAAGGAAGGAAGGAAGGAAGGAAGGAAGGAAGGAAAATTTCCCTAAATCTCTAAATTTGAAGTCACAGTTCTGTCTACTCTGATAAGCATGAACACTCAGGCCTGTTACAGATACTGATTTTGTTATTGATGTTGTTGTTGTTAAATAATGAAAAATTCACTTAAAATATATATAGATGAAAAGAATGTTTTTCACATAACACTTGAGAATGTCACATAACATTGTCATGTGATACTCCCTTGTCTCCCAATACTTCAGCATGTGTTGTAAAGACTAGAACATTCTCTTGTGTAGCTACAATAGAGCTATCAAAATGGAGAGATGGCTATTGCCCTATCAAGGCCTATATATAGCTATTCTTCCGGCTCCCTTCAATTCTCACCAATTGTGGCAGTCAGTTATAGCAAAAATTATAGCAATTATAGTGTTGTGTTTCATTTTTCTTTTTCTGGAATAATTTCTTTTATGAACTTTTATGAACTTGACACATTTGAAGAAATGTTCACAATGAATTTTCCAAGTTGAAGTTAATCTTTTTCTTATGAATTTTTGAGGAGTACTTTGGAATTGTAAATTTCCCTATCTCCATCCAACTTTTGGACTATTGATAGAACACATCTTCCCATTTTCTTTATTGAACAACAATCCACTGCTACTATTTTGATGCCCTAGATCTGGGCATTGCAAATCTCTAATGTCTTTTTGAGAAGTTTACACCTTTTCTGACCATTTCACATAATAGGCTACATCGCATAATACATCATACATCACATAATATATCTCACACATCACACACTAGGCTACTCCAGTTTCCTGTAAATGAGGCATTAGGCTTAGTTCTGACTGTTGAGATATTTACTGCTGTCGGGTCTCCCAGTGGGCATAACTAAAACATTTTCATATGTATACATTCACATGCACATTTATTTCTCCATATATGGAAAACCATGAATGTATACTAACAACTATAATTCTATATCTAACATATACAACATGTTATATATAATTATATGTCTAAAACTACTAACTATAATTCTAGTTCAGTATCACTGAATCCTTTTCCTAATCCTGTGAATATCCTGATTTCAGTCATCCTAAATATATTTGTTTTTAAAGAAAGCACTTCCCTTGCATGCACCCATTATTTCATCTCAGGTCAGAATCCTTTTTTCCCTCCATCCAGTCTCCCAACTGTCCCTGCAAAGCTGGCCTCCAGCTCTACAGAGAAGCCATTGTCATCCCTGAGGTCTCTCTTAATGGATGCCAGAACAATTTAGTTCACAAATCCTTCTTTATCCCCCCACTCCAGGATCAGCACTCCAAATCCCACCATGCATTGCTTCAGTCCCAGCCCAACCAATGGCTTCCCACTGTCCATCCAAGCTCTGAATAGGCACACTGGGCCATCCTTCCCTCCTCTTGCTGAGATTTGGCCTTGTTGACAGTGCCTTTTTCATCTACTGGACTAAAGTTCCTGGGAGAAAGAATCACAAATGTCACATCATTTAATTCTCGACTATCCTCGAAGTATCTGTCACAGACAGGTAGAAACTCTAGTGAGTCCTGATCCCAGTGAGGAAGAGGGATTTTAAGTCATTTAGCTAGTTGGCTTCCAAAAGGCAATTTCTGAAAGATTAGAGCAAAGGCAACTTATTTCTTCCTAGCCTCTGAATCTCTCATACATAACTTTCTGAGAATGTGAATCTGATCTATTGATTTATTTGAAATCATAAATTTGATAGAAGCAGTGTTAACAAGAGGCGCAGATTTCACTCTTTTCCCATGTCAGAAATTATATGTAATCAGAAGTATGTCTCAGTTCCTGCATTTTCATAATACAGATAAATGGATTCACTTCTATACGCTCAATCTTATAACTCTCTTAAGAAATGTAATGCCTTGAAAGATAATGAAAATAAGTGATTTTTGTAATGAAGCATTCATGCATAGGAATAAAAAAAAGACTATGAGGTATTTTCCTAAAGTATGGGCCTTCACTTAAGTCCTGTTATTAATAGTGACAAGGTTTTATTTGTCTCATTCCTAGAAATTTTGCTATCCATCAAAATGTAATTATTGAATGCCTCAAGTGCAGCCATGTAATTTGAAAACATTAAACATAAAAAAAAGGAAATGTCAGGCCCTATGTTCAAAGCGTACCCAAAAGATACCTAAAAGATACCAAAAGTACTTAAATATGACCCCCTTTCCTTTTTTCTCTAGTCTTTCTTTCCCTGGTGGTGTTTCTGTGTTGTTATTTGACTGTGCACTTCCGCAGGCCCCAGGAAAGTGTAGCTTTTCACACACATAAGCACGTGACCTGCCTCCACACTTGTGCCTGAGTTCCTCTCCGGCCACTTGCTGGACTGACACTGGGGCTGAGTGAACAGAACAGGCAAACAAACAGCCTTCTGCGACTTAGAGTCTCACTGAAACCAATAAACACTGTGTATTTGTTTGGTGTACAAGCACATGTGCCTCAGTATACCTGTAAGTCATGATGAATAAATCAAATCTCATATCCATAAATAAAACAAAGAGTAAAATGGGACTTAGGAAAGACATTAGGAGAAGGGTGTTATTTGCAGTTTAAAATAGGAAATTAGGAAAGTTAGGAGTTAGAAAGGAGATAGGAGTGAGTTTGGAGGGTATCCTATAGACAAAGAGGAGAATGGAAGGGACCTGTCCCATTTGGAGAAGAAATTTTGCAGACCCAGAGAAAATTAGTGCTAACTTCAGTGATCTTACATTATTCCTATTTACCAAGTCCAGTTTTCTTGGGGTCATCATTGGATTAGTCTTAACCTTGGTCTTAACCTCCCTTCATGTCCTTCATTTAGTTTCCAGAATCTCTATTTTCTTTTTAATAATTTTTATTATGACCAAAAGTGAATAACAAATATTTCACAGTAATATTTCAGGTGCATAGTGACAATGAATTAGGGCCATTTCCACCACCAGGGTTGTCTTCCCTCCACTCTTATTCCCAGCATGCATCTCCTTTGCCCCCCAGACTGCTAGTGTAACTGTTTCCTTCCGTTTATAACTTATTGTAGATAGGGTATCGATTCGGTTGTTGTTGACTTTATGTTTGGTGATTAAATCTGATCATCTTTTATTTCCACTCAATGTTCATACACCTATTTGATCCTGGTACTGTTCATTTTTATTTATCCCTCAATGCATGACGCAGAACAAGATGATTCAAATTGTGTGGTTCTGCTCAGAAGACAAAAAAAAAAAAAAAAGAAGAGAAAGATAAATAAAAAAAAAAAACCAACAAACAGCAGTTTAAAAAAAAAAGACAGTAACTACCAAAAAAATAAAAAGCACCCAGCAACAACAACAACAACAACAACAACAACAATAAACCCACAAGAATGAAAAAGAAAGAAAAGAAGAAAAAAGAGAAAAAGAATAAAAAGAAAAGAAACAAAGGAAGGAGTGCTGGTGTGGCAAGATTTTGTGCCCCCTCCCTTTTTTTTTTTTTTTTTTTTTTGCATAGGCACAGTAAGTATTGAGGAGGTAAGAAAGGGAATTCTCTTGGCCTAAGAGATTCAGGGTTTCTCTGCCCTTAAAGCATACTGCCATGGGAACAACTACTGGCTCCGTACATGCTCATTACCCAAGGTCTTTTTATGGTGCCAGGAAACATTCTGTTCAGTTGTGAATGATAAAATCAGGCCTTTGTGGCTAGAGATCTTGGTATTTGCACAGGTCATAGGACAAAATCTAGGATAGAGTCTTTCTTTACAGTTCTAGAAGTTCTGTTCCATCATTGTTGTTGTAATTAGTCTTCTGTAATAAGTGGTCTTGTTTTTTGCTCAGATCTTCGGCCAAAGCCTAGAATAGAGTCTTCATTATGGCCCAGAAGTTCTGCTCAGTCTCAGTTGACAAAGTCTGATCTCTATAGTTAGAGATCTTGATTTTGTACCAGTCCTAGATTAAAGCCTAGGGTAGGGTCTTTCTTATTGGTCTCAGGATAAGTTCTGCCCATTCATGGTTGTCAAAGTCAGTCTTCTGTAGTTAATACTCTTGGTTTTTGCACAGATCAAAGGATGACATGTATTTTGATTTTATCTTACTATTAGGTGATGAGATAGGACAACCTGCTCTTAGATCAAGTTTTGCTGGTTTCTCGTCAGGATGTCATAACAAAACTGGCACAAATTGGTACCAGAGCAATATTAGGAATTTCCCAGGGGGAGTTTGGTTCCTGGTGTTGTTGCAGGGAACTATATGGGTTCTACATCTGGAATCTGGGACTCAGGATTGGAAGATCACTGTCCAATCTCATGGAGTCTAAATTGGGTCCACATGACACATATTCAGGGTGGGAGCTGCCCCTGTATTGTCAAAAGTATGAGTTCTTATTCCTAGAAGATAAGATCCTGTTTCTGTGCATAAAGTTTCTCCTTTTTTACTGTGCCCATACAATAGTGTATGGTGTCATATTATATTGCTGGTGCATTTGGGGATAAGAATGACAGACTACATAATCTCTGTGCCCTGGTTTTGACCTGAGCTTTTATCCCAGGCAAGACTTTTTCTTCTCTGTTTATGTACCAAGCAGAACCAAAACAGGTGAAGTTAAAGAAAATATATATCTATATAAAATAGAATAAATAGAATGAATTTTTAAAAAAGTAATTAAAGAAAAAAGTGATGGAGGAGGCTACCTTTATGTTTGGAAATAAACAGAATCTCTTGCCTCTCTTCTTGTCCAGTTGAGATTCCAATTGTGTCTTCTGTATGCCACAAGGTGTCTTGACTCCCTTCCTCAAATATCTTTGCCCCAGCTCGTGTCCATATGAATGTACATCTTCCTGACACAGCCTGCAAGTGGGGTCTCTTGTTATTTCCAAGATCCTAGCAGAAGGTGGGTCCTCTATATCAGCCAAGTGCATCATTTTCTGCCAGTTTACCCTCTCTGACTTTAATGCACCTGAATTCCATTTGTTTGAGTCTTACAACTATTGAAAACTTTCTGTTAATTCACATATCATTTCAAATGTCACCTTTTCCCAGAAATCTTTACAGATGACTGGTTAAAAAGAACTTGATACCTGACTTCAGTTTTATGTAAATCTCTCTAGACCCATTGGAGAATAAACTTTCCTTTTGTCTGAGCTCCTGTCTCATTCATTTATCTCTACATTCATAAGACCTATGCATGCTAACATTTTTTTAATGTGGCCTTATTTTCACAGTAATGCCATTAATTATAAAGCAATAAATTCCATAGTAATGTACCTGGCAATGATTTAAATGAGAATAACTTGAATCACACATCTAGTGTTTGGCACATGTCCTCTGTTTTCTCCCTGATCACTTTACACAGCAGTTCCTTGGAAGGAGGATGAATTTGCTACACAGAGGAAATGTCTGGAATCCTATCTCAGGAAGGGAGGAAGAGAGGGAGGCAGGGCCCCATTGCCCTCTTAGCCCCTGTTCTCCGGAACAGGAAATCAAATGTGTGACAGCTACCAGAAAATTCCTGGTATCATTGCTGCTTAAAAAGAAGCCCTGGCTAGTTTGGGTTCCAGATTGGTCTCATTAAATTTTAAGTAGAAACAGTGACTACCTTGAGTGGGTAGAGTAAGAGCAACAGACTTCTTTATGTTGTTGTTGTTGCTGTTTGTTGTTTTGGAGGCACGCCCAGCGGCACTTAGAGGTTACTCCTGACTCTTCTTTTAGAAATCACTCCCAGCATGTGCAGAGGACCATATGGGATTCTGGGGATCAAACTCAGGTTGACCTGTTAAAGGTAAGTGCCTTACCCACTGTGCTATCACTCTGAACCCAGCAACAAACTTTTTTGCTTCCAACAATCTATTACACAGCTCACTTAGATCTTTTTGTTAATTGTAGCACTATCCAACCTTCCCTAAGACAGGACTGAATTATCTACACGCTGCCTAAGTCCATGCAAGCCACAGTACAGAATGTGATAGTGGAGAGGGAGCTGATAAACAGAAATTAGTCTCCCCCCACTCAGGAGCTGGGAAGTCCAAGACCAAGGCCCATGTAAATCTAGCAATCAGGAAGTCCTGCCTCTAGATTTAAGGACAGCAGTTAACTGGTTGACCTCATGGCATAGGGGAGTGGGTCCTTATAATCTCTTTTATAAGTATATGATCCCTTTCTGGAATGCTCCAGTTCATTGACCTTAACCCCTAGCAAAAGCCCCACATCCTAATGTCAATTTCCATTCTGTTGGGAGTTCAGATTTCTTTTGTTGTGTTCTTTTGTTTAAGAATTCACACCTTGAAGTACTCAGAATTGTATGATAACCTTCCCTTAATTGATTGAATAATTGAACCCTGTTCTCCCACAGGATAAGTGGAGATACCACTATACTAACAAGGATGTGTGGTGAGTTAAGGTTTCAACATAATAATTTGGTGGAATAGACACCCATTGAACTTAGAGCTGGCTATAATTGACTGCCTGTGGCAAAGTTCTCTTGTGTTCTTTTCTAAAAAGATCTTATTGGGCACCAACAGTGAAGTCAGCCAGTTTTCATACTACCTCTAATCCATATGATAAAGCTGAAACATAATAGGGACTAAGCTTTATTATTAAAGAAGAACAATCTCTGGCACAACATTGCACTGATACAAGAATGCAATTCAAGCCTAATTCTTTTGCCATAGTCTTTTCATCTTCCATCTGTTTCTTTTTTGCCCACTGTCACTGTTCAGCTGAGCTGAATATGTATTTTCCCATATGCTGAAGACCTTTAGCCCTAGTGCAATGTTATTAAAGGTGACATTTTTGGAATGTGATTGTTTAGAAGTTTGTAGGGTGAGTGCACCTTTGGGGTTAAGTTCCTGTATGAGAAGACTCAGAGAGCTCTCCCCGCCTGCCTTCTTGCTTGTATTTTTCCATAAGTTGCTGGTCTAGACCTCTGGTAATGGTAAGCTACTTGACCTTCTGTCTCATCTGACTTTAAGTGATTGGCTTTCTTGACCTTAAATAAATGAGCTCTCTAGGAGTTACAGTCTTTATGGCCATGTGGAGGACTTTAAGATGATGCAGAGTGTATCTAGCATGGAGGGAAGAATGAACAGAAAGAGTAAAAGTCAGTAAGAGAGAAATAAAGCTCCTTTGCAGAAGGCTCTGACATTCAGTGAATATTTCTGCTTCCAATTGTGCTTGCAATAAAGATGTTGGAATATGTTCTTTGAATTGAAAATCCTGTGGCTAATCGCCGTTCATTGCCTAAACTCTTAATTATTTACTTGTGGATGGGATATATTGTGCATGATCAGTATTGGTTAAGAACTAAAATCGGGGCCGGGCGGTGGCGCTAAAGGTAAGGTGCCTGCCTTGCCTGCACTAGCCTTGGACGGACCGCGGTTTGATCCCCCGGTGTCCCATATGGTCCCCCAAGCCAGGAGCAACTTCTGAGCGCGTAGCCAGGAGTAACCCCTGAGCGTTACTGGGTGTGGCCCAAAAACCAAAAAAAAAAAAAAAGAACTAAAATCATCACCATTGTTCCCCTCCTAGCCTGGTTGTCTACATCACCAAGGCCTACTTTGCAATTGCTTTCATTAATGTGGCTTTACTATTGGACTGTCTTTGTGGACATCATTTTACTGTTCCAAGAATCTCTTACATGGGGAGGTGAAAATTGCAAATAAGTCTCTTAAGCCTTTCAAAAACTTTTTGAAAGTCTCTGCTTAAAAGAATATTAAAGTACTCAACTTTCAATGGACAAATGATCTGATTGTTAAATCGTTTAAGATTCCCTTCGAAACCTTCACTCTATGAATTCACCATCCATAAACTATTAAAGTGTAATTACTGGCTGATCCCAGTAAAAACTGCCCTCTCGAAAGACCTGCTGAATCCAAACCTTTCTTTACCTTGAAGTCCCCACCACAACCATCGAAAATATACCCCCACTTGTGACCTTCCTCCTCTGAGTCACAATAAAATCTGTGTCCAGGAGATTGTCTTCATTGAGGTGGTAAGTAATCAGCTTTGCCTGTCATCCAGCTATAAATAAAATCTATTTTGTGAGTATTTTGAGGGTCCCACCATTCAAAGTGGGTGTGGTGAGAGCCACTTTTGCTAAACTTAGGAAGTTAAATGGTCTAATTCTGCTCAGTGAAGAATAGCCCTTCAGCTTCATCCTGTGGAATCTCTAAGCTCATAATAGCTTTCTTTGAAAAGAAAGTATAGTGTCCAAAGTGCATAAAAATAAGCCCAGAAATCAAAACACTGAAATAATCATTTTTGTCAGTGAAAAGTTGATGGAAAAAAATATAAAATCATGATAAATACAATTCATTTGAAGTTATATCTTGAGATTATATTCTTTTCTCTATGATGTTCAGACACCTAGAATTCAGTTGCAAATACGTTGGCGAACAATTCTCATTCTCCAGAAGTACATGTTAAAAATGGCAATATTTCATAATAGCAACAAAAGATGAAAATAATTGTCTCTTGCCTTGTGGGACGTGACTTCTATCAAAATAGCTATGAAAGGCAATGACATTGGTAGAATTAAGAAAAATTAAGTCACAAGGCTCTAAGACCACCACAAAAGCAGCAAATCAGAAAATGGGTGAAACTTTCTAGAATACTCCCTGGGAACTCATTACTGTGCAATTTGTTCCCTGTTTTATCTGCCCATTAAGGAAGGTTCATCTCCCTTTGCATGTTTGGCCAAAAGACTGTATCAAATTAGAATTTACAAGAACCTACAACATTTATGTCATTTCTAATTTAGCAATTTTAGAAGACTTGTCCAAAATTACTCCTGATTTTGGTTTACTTTGTAGTTGTCTAAAATGTGGCTGCTATCAGGACATAAAAGCCACCCAGCCAGTAGCAGAAATGCTGTCATGTAGCCATTAAGCCTGCACTCAAAGGCAAAACTCTGAAGCTAAAAGTATTTTAATGATTCAAAATCACTTGGAGTGCTTTCTCAAAGTAAAAGGATGCTGATTTATTTACCTATTAGGTATACTTACCTAAATTAATCTGGGGGGATTACTTTGGCTCTGATCTTCTGACAGTGAAATTTATATGTTAATATTTTTAAATGTGGCATCAGTTTTTTCCTGAAAGAGAGAAAGCAAGCTTGTCACCGAGATGAGTCAACCAACCGTTGTCTATTGTCATTAAAGACAAGCATGTTAACCCCTTATTGAAGTATGAGTAACCCTGTGCTTCTCGAATTCTATTTTGACTGAGTTATCCTTGGTTTTACATGAATATAGAATTGAAAGGATTTCAATTCTCACTTTTGTACTGAAATTGTCACCACTCAATCCACCAAAGAACTGACTTTTTTTCTCTCATCAATCTGCCCACTTCGCCCTGTATTTGATTACCACTTCATTTGCCTCAGTAATTCATATTCATCACACTTAAAGTGCATCTCCCTGATCATTGTAATTTATTTCTTACCTATTTTCCCCTGCTTAATCACCTTGAGATTTTCCCCATTTTGTCTCACACAGTTTTATCATTTTCAAATGAGAGAATAGTAAGTCTTCCCTTGAGTTTATAAACTTGAGCTTCTTTACTGTGGAAGGGTATTTAAGTTAGTTCTATGTTTGGGCTACTGTGACTAACACTATAAACATGGATGCAAATATCATTTTGGATTAGTGTCTTCAGATCCTTTGTATAAATGCCTAGGAGTGCTATTACTGTGAAATATTTGATGTACTATCAACTTTTATATAGATTACATGTATTATTTTGTAAAATCTTATGAGTAAAGTAGCACAACGTAAACTGTTCCTAAGAACAGATATAATTAATTTTAGTACCCTTGATATATCACTAAAAATGTAGAAGCGTCCTTATTAGGCCCTTATAGAAGGCATATGGCTTATTTATTTACATTTTAAATAAATGGGTTTATGGATCATTCTAGTTAGCATAATTTACTAAAACTTGATTCTGACTGAAATTCTCAGTATTGCTAATTTTTTCATGTATTTTCCTTTAATGGAAATTATAAGCAATTTCTAGTATATCCATAAAGTTGTCCAAGACAAATTTTTGTTATGTGTATGTATATACATATGTGTTGGCTTATTTTCCAGCTATGTACCTCCTTTGTACTGAAGTTGGTTCACTTGGCTGTTAACTAGCCAGTAATTTCAAAAGTCATGATATTTAACGAAAGATTGAATTTTCTTCTATACCATCTGACATTTGTTTTTAGTGTTCAGTTTGTACAAAAACATTGAGCTCAATTGGACTCTGTACTGTGTCATATGATTGTCCTTGAATAGCATGTTTCTTTTTCTCCCAAACTACTATGTGGAAGCACTGTAACCCACTTTAATGACAGTTTAAGGTGGGACTTGAATAAAGACGGAATCAGGTTATATGACTGAAGTCTTCATAGACAGGATATGTGTCCTTAAAACAAGAGACATGAAGAAGAAACATCTCTTCTCAGCCTATGATGTCACCAGGTAGAACTGGCCACTACACATTTAGAATAGTCAGACTGAGCCCTGGCTCTGGCTTACAACCTCCAAAAATGCAATAAAGAAGTGTCTTGTGTTTAAACACTCCCAACTACTATATTCTTTTTTAATATTTATTTAAATTTTTAAATTTTTATTTTATTGAACCCATTGTGATTTAAAAAGTCCTTCATAATTGGATTTCAGACATATAGTGAATAAAGGCTATTCCCACCACCAGTATCGACCTCCCTCCACCAGTGTTCTCAGAGTGCATCTTATACCACCACCCTTTGCCATATGTCTGCCAGTATAACAGACCCATTTTAGGTTTAGTCAAAAGCTAACAAATAAAAAAAAACAAAAACAAAAAACAAGAAAAGGTATGGGTGCTGGAATGGTAGGGTTTGGTGTTCCCCCCCACTTTTTTTTTTTTTTTTTTTGCATAGGCTCAGTAAGCATTGGGGAAGAAAGGAAATTCCCGTGGTCTAAGAGATTCAGGGTTTCTCCAACCTTGAAGCATACCATCATGGGATCAACTTCTAGCTCCATATATACTCATTACCCCATCCCAAAGGCTTTTTTGTGATGCCAGGAAAGTTTCCTCTCGGTGGTGTCTGATAAAATCAAGCCACTGTAGCTAGCGATCTTGATATTTGCACAGGTTATAGGTCAGGGTCTAGGATAGAGTCTCTAGGTTCTAGAGCAGGGGTCTTCAAACTACGGCCTGCGGGCCACATGAAGCCTGCAGAGGAGTCTGATCCGGCCGCCAGCAGTGAGCGCTATTTGGTTGCCAAGATACCTGCCAGCATATACACTCAGTGTCACGGTTTCTTAGGGATGACGTCAACCGCCTCCGCCCATGGCATGTTGTGTGCTGGGAGGGTGGGCGTGAGGGCGGTGTTGAGAGGGACACTGATGTGCCCTGGCGCCTGGCATACGTGTTGCTGATGATGTCACTGGAGGGCGCCGGATGCTGCGTGGCTAGGAATACCACATGTGGGTGACTATATGATATAAAAAGGCGCCTGCTCCACCCCCAGGCGATGTGGTGTCTGTGTGCTGTGCCTGCCTGTCAGTGAGGTTTTCCTCCACTCCCTCCACTGCCAAAGGTCAGTCAATAGTGCCATAGAAATAAATTTTTGCCAGATGGGGGTTCTGCCCGATTGGGCTGTGGGTGACTCATATGAAAATTCCCCTTTGGGGGTGGTGAGGCATTCAGTGCTGAAATCAAAGTTAGGGGGTGGGCGGGTGGTTAGGAGGTTAGGGGTTCGGTGCTGAATTGTCCATGTGGAAAATTAGGGGTTCGATGCTGAAGCATTTTAAAGGGGTTACATTGAAAATTTTATATGCATTTTGTAATTCCTTTTCAGTGTTCGCATCCTGATTCCGAACATATCAATTTGGGCATTATATAGAGAGATATAACTGAACTATCAGGGACTGAGCTGGTCTGCTTAGAAAAGCCTGCAAATCACATCAGGGATTAATGGGGGTTCATATACTGTGTGTATATATACACACATATTTGTATTTCACTAATATCAGTTTGGAATCCCTAGGAAACAATGATGTCAAGAAAAAGAAAAATTGACGGCGAGTGTAGGATATTCAAAGAACAGTGGACTTACGATTACTTTTTTATGCAGTACAAAGAAAAAGCTGTGTGTCTGATATGCCAGAATATAGTTGTTGTGTTCAAAGAATACAATTTGCGATGCCACTATCAAACTCAACATAAAGATAAATATGATTGTTTGGTTGGAGAAGTGAGAAAAGATAAAATATTACAACTGAAACATACACTGATGACTCAACAAAATACTTTTGTGAAGAAGAAGCAGTTAAATACTTCCTCACTGCGGGCAAGCTTTCAAGTTGCCAAGCTAATAGCTCGCAATGGCAAACCAGTTGTGGAGAGAGAATTTGTTAAAGAATGCCTTATTTCTATTGCCAAAGAAATGTGTCCAGAGAAGGCTGATTTATTTAGTATACTGAGCCTTTCAGGAGTTACAATGACGAAAGATTGAAGAAATGGGAGAAAATTTGCTGCACCATTTGCAAAACTCTGCAAAGAAACTTTGCTATTTTTTCTTGGCACTCGACAAAAGCAATGATGTTCGTGATTCTGCCCAACTTCTCATTTATATGCATGGGACAAATGAGTATTTTTGAAGTCACAGAAGAGCTTGCTGCACTGCAAAGTATCAAAGGTACAACTACAGGAGTGGATATATTTGAAAAGGTTTGCCAAACTGTGAATGGTTTGGAGCTGGACTGGGTTAAACTAGTCAGTGTAACAACTGATGGTGCTCCTAGCATGGTGGGATCTAAGAGAGGAGTAATTGCTCACATTACACATGAGATGGACTAACATAACCATCCTCATCCAATTGCCATACACTGCCTCATCCACCAACAAGCGCTGTGTTGTAAATCACTGAAGTGGGACTCTGTTATGAAAATTGTGGTATCTTGTGTTAATTACATTAGAACTCATGCACTAAACCACAGACAATTTCAGGAATTTCTATCTGAGGTAAATGTTGCCCATGAAGATGTTCTGTACCACACAGAAGTTCGTTGGCTGAGTAGAGGGAGAGTTTTGAAACATTTCTATGACTTACTTCCGCAGATTACAGCTTTTCTACTTTCAAAAAACCAAGAAGTACCAGAGCTCAATGATGAAGAATGGAAATGGCACCTTGCCTTTCTGACAGATATAGCAGAGCTACTCAACAGTTTCAATCTGCTACTTCAAGGCAAGGGGAAGCTCATCTTTGATATGGCATCGCATGTGAAAGCATTTGAAGTAAAATTAGGCCTTCTCATCAAACAAATGCAGGAGGAAAACTTCAGTCATCTCCCAACAACTCAAAACCTGTCAGCGGACAAACCATTGGTTGCATTCCCAAAGGAAACATGTCTGGCTTCACTAGAATTGTTGCAAAAGGAGTTTCAATTTAGATTCAAAGAGCTTCATCTCCATGAACAGGACATACAGCTTTTTCATAACGCATTTTCTGTTGAGATTGAAAATGTCCTTACAATTTACCAAATGGAACTGGCTGAATTGCAGAATTGTGACTCTCTGAAAGATGCATTTAAGTCAAGTAACCTTTTGAATTTCTATGCATCTCTCCCCTCTGAGACATATCCAAATATCAGGAACCATGCACTCAAAATGGTAACCATCTTTGGTAACACTTATGCCTGTGAACAGACTTTTTCAAGAATGAAACATCTGAAATCTCCAACCAGATCAAGATTAACTGATGCCCACTTGCATCACTTGTTACGGCTGGCAGTGACAAATATGGAACTGGACATTGACCAACTCATTAGCCAAAAGCAGGCCCATAGTTCCCATTGAAATACTGGTGCATGATCTGTTTATTTATAAATGGTTTTCATTTTTATTTATAGAAGATATGTGCAGTGTGAGTAGGAATTAGTAGCTCATATAGTCCGGCCCTCCAGCTCTCTAAGGAACCGTAATCCAGCCCCCACTTTAAAAAGTTTGAAGACCCCTGTTCTAGAGGTTCCTATCCATCATTGTTATGGTGTTCAGTCTTCTGTAACACTTTCTCCCTGTTTTCGTTCAGTCCCTAAGCTGAAGCCTAGGATATTATAGATCCAAAGTTTCTGCTCAGTCTCTGTTGTCCAAGTTGGACCTCTGCAATAAGACATCTTGTTGTTGTTGTTTTGTGTCCTGGACTACAGCCTAGGGTAGGGTTTTCCTTATTAGTCCCAAGGTAGGCTCTGTTCAGTCACGGTTGTCAAAGTCAGTTTTCTGTTGTTGGTGCTCTTATTTTTCACAGTTCAAAGGACGATAACTCTTCTGATTTCCATTTAATGTTAGGTGATGTGATAGGACAGCCTGGTCTTGGGTCAAGTTTTCCTTTCCTCATTGTCATATCAAAACTGGCACAAGTTGGTGCCAGAGTAGTGTTATAAATCTCTCAATGGAGCTTAGTTCCTGGTGGTGTTGCCCAGAGCTGTATCATTTCTACGTCAGAAATCTGGGGTTTCGGATTGGACTATCACTGTCCAATCTCCTGGGGACTGGTTGTATCCACATGGCACATGTTCAGGATGGGAGGCACCCTTCTGCTATAAAAAGTGAGTTCTTATCCCTAGAAGATAATATCTTGTTTCTGTGTCTATGGTTTCCCCCTTTTTCACTGTGCCCATACAAAAACGTATGGTGTAATACTGTGTTGCTGGTGCTATTCTGGGTAAGGATGACAGGCTGCACACACAGTCTCTGTCGTCTGGTTTTGTTCTGAGTTTTTATCCCAGTCAAGGCTTTTTGTACCAAGCAGCACCAAAAATGGTAAGGATAGAGAAAAAATGTATATATTAAAATAGAACAAATAAATAAAACTGAGTTAATAAGAAAAGGTATTCAAATAAAACAAGTGGTGGAGGAGGCTACTTGTATATTTAGAAATACACATCTTAAGAAGTACTGTTATATAGGTATTGAGCTTCCATAGGCAATATAAGACTCCCAATTAAGTCTTTTGATATATTCTTGTGGGGAGTAAAAGCCAAGGTACTTTTCAATTCACAGGCCTTGGAATTGAGTTTGAGAGATGCTTTGCTGCATTACAAGACCATATAGTGTCTTTGAGCTTAGAGTTTTGCTGAGGCTGATTCCTGTATCATGCAACAGTCCACGATTTGGTGGGGGTGAGAGGGGCCATCAAGCATGAGTCAACAGGCGTGCTGGTTGTAGTTCTTTGCCGATGCATGAGAACAGGGACCCAGAGGGTGTCTTTCACTGAGGAGCTGGAAGGTGGTCTGTTGGGGCAGGAGGTCAATCTTGGTGCCTACCGAGTTAGGAACTGAGGGTAAAGAGGGTTAAATTAGGGGAAGATAACGGATCAGGATTGAAAAATGAGGAGATAGAGGAGACACAGGGGTAGGGGAGAGGGAATACATGACAGGGGATATATATATATATATATATATATATATATATATATATATATATATATATATATATATATATATATATATATATATATATGAATTGTTTGTTACTTCGGTTTGGAAGTCAGTACGGAAAGTCACATCCATAAAGACTGACTTTAAAGATCTATTTGAGTGCTATCATCCAAATCTTTGGTATTCTGTTTCCTTTCCTAGGAACCATCTAGAATAAAGAACATTTTTAGATAATGCTTAAAAAGTATACTTGTTGCGGTTATAAAAATGAGTATAAGTAAGAAAAGACACCACTGCAGAAGGTCCAGTATAAATACGGGAAGAGTTTCCCTCCTCTTCCCTCCCCCGCAGAGCCCAGTTGCCAAACCTGGCCCTGAAGACCAGTTTGGCATGGGGGGATCTCGGTCTCCTGGACTAAGTGGTCAGCCCAGGAGGCCATTGGCCAGCTGTCTGCCCAGATTCCCAGCCATACCGTAGAAGAGGAGCAGGAATCCTGGCATGTGGGAGCGTCTGGGTCCAGCTGCAGCCTCCCTCTCCTTGTTTTGTCTTCTTAATTTTATAGGAAAAAATGCAGAAACATGGGGCAAAACAAAGTAATTCATGTCCCAAGGTTCTATGAAAGATGCGAGAGCCCCAACTAAAAGATTTTTTTTAAGTATTGTAGTAGTTTTGCATAGATGCAGAGAAATAGAAACAGGGGAAAATAGAAAGGAAAATCATTTGGCTTAGAAACAGGGTGTCCGTAGCCATGAAGCATCCTGCCATAAGACGAACTACAGGCTCCAGACATACTAAGTTGTCTAATCACAAAGTCTTCATGGCCCCACGGAAAGTTCTCTTCAGTCATAGTTGTCACAGCCAGGCTTCTGTAATTAGAGAGCTTAGTTTTTGCAAGATTTTATGTCGAAATAAGAGTGTCATGGAGCATCTTCTGGTTCCATCTCACTATTAGGTGGTGAGGCAAGGGATACCTGCTCTGAAAGCATGCTGTTCCAAGTCGTCAGGGTATTATTTGAATCCACCCTGGAGCAAGACTGTGTTAGAACAGCATTAGGGCCTTCCCCAGTAGACATTTGATTCCTTGTGCTGGAGCAGAAACCATGCTGGTTCCAAAGATGGGATCCATGGTTCAGAGTTGAATGGCTGATGTTCAATTGACTGAAGCCTAAGTCACCATGACAAATGTTCAGGGTGAAAGGCCTCTCCTGCAAAATACAATTTATGAGTTCCTAGTCCTATTAGATAAGAACTGCTTTCTATATGTAATACTTCCCCATCTATGCCAAAAGGAACAGTATTTTTAGTGTATGTTACACAGGTGTATATGGGGGGGGATAAAAATTACAAGCTAAGAGCCAGAGAGATAGCACAATGGTAGGGCATTTGCCTTGCATGCAGCTGACCTGCAAGGGACCAGGTTCAATTCATGGCACCCAAAAGGTCCCCCATCCTGTCAGGCCTATTCTAATTACAGAGCCAGAAGTCACCCTTGGGCACTGCTGGATGTGGCCCAACAATCAATTAATCAATCAATCAATAAAACAAGCTAAACAATCCCTATAATCTGGTTCTAACTTGAACTCAGAACCCAAGAGAAACTTATTTACTAGAATTTCCTACTAAAGAATTTCCTACTAAAGAAATTCAGAAAGGAGATGGAGAAAATAATATCTACTCAAGGAAATACACAATAAGACTTATACCTATTCTTATTCTTTTACATAAGGCTAAGGAGCATTTTTAATAATAATGTCCTAAAAACTCTTATAGAGACCATTATGCTCATTGCTTTGGAAGGGAGCAAAAAATAAAGCTAGAGAGATGTAATAGTCTATCTAAGTTACAGAGAAACATAGAGTTACCAATTTTCTTTATGTTGTTGTTGTTTTGGGGCCACAACTGGCATTGCTCAGGAGTTACTCCTGACTCTTCACTCATAAACCAGTCCTGGCTGGCTCAGAGTACCATATGGGTTGCTGGGGATCAAACCTGGGTCAGCTACATGCAAAGCAAACACCCTCCCCATTGTGGTATTGGTCCAGCTCCAAGTCCAATTTTCTTGACTACTACCCAGAGAGACCTAAGCTACTTTTATGCATTTTAAGAAACATGTATCTTTCTTTTACTATTAATGAGGTTGTATTCTTTGCAATGGGGTTAATATTTATGCTTTTGATGAACTAAGTTACTGCACTTCCACTATCACCAAACTAGCAAAACCTTCCATCCTGTTGCTAGATCCCTTTTAGTTCACCCATCCCTCCCATTACCACGTCCATTGCCTGCTTACTTGAGAACCTCAATTGTGTTGTTGGTGTCCAATGATTTGTTTTCATTGGGCATCTTCAAGTTTTTGCTTCTGTACATGCCACATAAAAGTGTGATCATCTAACATGTGTCTTTCTTTAGCAGACTATTTTAATTTAACATGATATGATCTAATTCCACCCAACTTGTATCAAAGCCAAGACTTTATCTTTCCTTATAATCAAGTAGTAGTCCATTTTGTCCAGATCTACCACAACTTTTTCATAAGTGTATCTGTTGTTAGTTATTTGAATTGTTTCCATACTTTGACTATTGTAAATAGTACTGTCAAGAACATACCATGTACTGACATTATTGTATGAGGGTGGGGGCCACATCTAGTAGTATAGGATTATTCAATGCCATGAAAACTACAAATTCCAGTCACTTGAACTTTCTTCCCAGAACTGCACTGACTTTAATTTATTTGTCTTGATTGTCCATTCACTAACAACTCCCCAGGATATATATATATATATATATGTATATATATACTTTAATCCATGTACATCATAAACCACAATGACATAGTCACCTTATGTTGAAAGACATAATTTTTTAGTATTTTGTAATAATATATAGTAGAGATAGTTATACTACTGTCTACACATTCCCAATTGGGAAATACTAAAATTATAGGGGAGGCAACCTGAAAATATTAATCAATATACAAAGAATTTATTCCCCATAACTTCTTTTGAGCACATCTTAATTCTAATTTTATTTTATTACCTTTAAATTTAAGTTATTTATGATTGGCTTTCAGACATACAATGTTTTAACACTAGTCCCTTCCCCAAAGTTCACTTTCTCCACCAATGCCTCCCACCCCATTTGCCTTCCATTTACCAGTCTGCTTCTACAAGAGGGGCTTTTGCACAGATTCAGTGAAGACCCTGTAAGGATCGCCATGAAGGTTTTCAAATTCATATAGAACAATAACTCTAACCTACACCACCTCAAATAGCTAAAGTGATTCTTGGGTAGAGAAGATAGGAAGTATCACTTGTTCCAACTTCAAACTATTCAACAAAGAGGTAGTAGTTAAAGCAGCACAGTACTGTAATAAAGACATATCCTCAGATCAGTGGAAAAAAGTGAAATATCCTGAAACAGACCCTCAGGTATATGATCAGTTAATCTTTGATAAAGGAGCAAAAGTATGAAATGGAGTAAAAAGATGCCTCTTCAATAGGTGAAAAACATGGTGGGAAAATTGATCAGCTATATGCAAAAAAAAAAAAAAAAAAAGAAAAGAAAAAGAAAAAGAAAAAAGAAAAAGAACTCAGTCCTCTTTGTGACACCATGGCCAAAAGTCAAATCAAAATAGATTAAAGGCCTGATATTGAACCTGAATCCATAAGGTACATAGAGGAAAATGCAGGCAGAACTCTCCCTGACATTGAACTTAAAGGTATCTTCAAAGATGAAATAATACCGACCAAGCAAATTGAAGCCAAGATAAACAAGTCAATTTATTTTTAAAAGGAATAATTAATCAGAGATTGGTTTATAGATGAGTCTACCAATATATAGACAGAGTCTCATGAACAATTTGTTGGCCACTTATCCGTGCTATAAATGCATAAGATGGATGTATGTTAAAGAATACTCCTTGCAGCAATTTATTTGCCTACTTCTCTAATAACTCTTGGGAAAACCATGCCGTTGTGACACAACATGATCATTATTACAGTCATATTCTTTTAAATGTTTTGTGGACCATATCCACCTATCCAGGAATTATTCCTGACTCTGTCAGGGATCACTCCTGGCAGGGCTCAGTGAACCATATGGTGTACCAAGGATTGAATCCAGATCAGTCATGTGCAGAGACAAGCACCCTACCTACTATCTCTTTGACTTCCCAGGTTCATCCTTCTACCCCTCACCCTCTCTACTTACCATAAATGATTCTGTATTGTCGTTTGCATAAGTCCATTAAAACAGTGGTTAACTAATTGGAATTCCACCTCACTCAGATCTTAGGTGTTTCAATCAAATGTGTACTGTTTACTATTGCTGTCTCTTTCCTATGGAGAATCCTCGCTTGGAATCTGCTTTGCTGGGTTGTCTTTAAAGAGACTTGAGACTTGAGTTACTTGATATGTTAGATCCACAATTTGACCTTGACAGGATCCTGATTTATCCAGCAGTGGGAGGGTTTGGAAAAGATGGGGGGGGCGAGTGGGTGGGGTGTAGGTAGAGAGCAATAATTTATGTACTGGCAGCCCCCAGCATGTGAAGTCATTGGTCTATTTGTCAGTTTGAGACTTTTACTGATCAAGATTTAAAAAAAAAAAAAGCTAAAATAAATCCCAACAATAACCTTACATCACATAAAAAAATACTACAATGGAATGGATTTTCACATGCAGAAATTATGTGCATTTTCCCAGCATGATCTCCACTTACCTAACACTTTAAGCCACAGAAAACGACAAATGATCCAGTATGATCTAAAGCCATCAGAAACACTTAAAAGTTTCATAGTACAGTCTTTTAAAGTTTACTAACCATTGTATAAAATTAATAAGATAGTTTATACAGTTCCTTGCTTTATTGATTGTGGGTAATAACCTGTGGAAGGAACTGTAGTCAAATGATGAGACTAACAGCCTTTAAAAGAAACGAATTTCAGCGGGAGTCCTTTATTTCAGTGTTACTCGGATCCTGAAGTCTTAGAGAGGAACAGTCAGATATGGAGTTGCTTTATTCACTAGGAATCTGGTGGAGAATTTCTTTAAGGGAAGACGTGGATTTTAATGCATAAATTTTTCGACAGACTATTGAAGTTGAAATTTCATTTCAAGAGGCAGTCAGCTTTGTTTAAGTCTATATTTTTAGTATCCAAAGTTACTGAACCAGACTTTGCTTTAATTAATAACTATAGGATGTGAGGCAGTTCCAGTGCTGCTTTTTCTATTAACTTGCAATTTCCTGTAGGAAATTAATAAAAATGAGAGAGGGGGGATGGCCGGCAAGAATAAATACATGCTACAGTTGCAAGTCACTAAAACTCATCAGAATAAATTAAATTTTAATTTTAAAAATATATTCTGTAAAGTTTCTTAATTCTTGAGGCAAATTTGATCAAGGAACAAGACCATCTTTAATTAACTTAGCTATAAAGATTTGATGGACAGTGTAGCTTAACGGGCAAAAAATAGATTCTAGGAAAAAGTTTGAATTCTGGCTCTTTCAGTTACTAACTGTGGGAATTGGGACAATTGACTAAAACTACTCATACCTTCTTGTGTTTAAAAGGGCTTTGGGGACCAGAGCAATAGTCCAACTTGTAAGGCCTTACACACCGTCAAGCTGAGTTTAATCCATGGCAGCCCATATGTTCTCCAGATCCAGTAGTAAATTCTGAACAAGAAAATAAAACTAAATTAAATTAAAATAAAACGGGATTCATAATAACACCAAATTTATGGGACCAATGGAAGGATCCCATGAGTTAAAACATCTGGCATCTGGTACATAGAAAGAACTAAATTTATACAGATAGCATTTGTTTTGTCTTCATTATTTGAAAGACTTAATCACATTTTCACTTGACCCTCTTTCTACAATCAATGTTTTCAGAAGTGTTGCTGTTTATGTTTTTGATCTACACTGTTGTCTTGCCTGAGCACCACAGAAGTACCCAAGACCTTCCACCATCTCCTTAGTGTTAACTCTAGGCCCCCTCATTCTTTCCCCAATCCTACCCTGCTACTAACCTGGTCATTCTGCAGCCCAGTGCCCAAGGTCTATATGTTTCTTTTTTTTTTTTTTTTTGATTCCTTTATATCATTTGTTTGTTTTGTTTTTTAATACTTTTTAATATGTTTCTTGTTTCTCTCTAATGTGGCGAATTGAGTTCATTAGGTACTTGTCCTCCTACTGACTTATTTTGGTTATCATGATGCCCTCCAGTTTCCTCTGATGATTTCCAGTTTCCTATGTGTCCTTCACTGGACATTTGGATTGTTTCTATATCCTGGCTATTATACTAAGTTCTGCACTGAACATAGGTTTGCATGTGTCTTATGTTTGTATTTTGTTTGTATTTATTTGTTTGTATATATGTTTGTATTTTGTTTTTCTGAGTCTTTCATCACTGACTTGCCTACTTTTTTTAAGATTCACTTAGGACTCCAGAAAGCACAAAATCCAGGAAATTGATGTGGGGGAAGGTACCAAATTGCAAGCATCCATTCTTTATTCCTCTTAATCAGTAAAATAATTTTTCTTTTTAAAAAAATTCTTCTTGCCATGATTCCAAAAATTCTTAAAGATTATTGCCAATTGACCAAGATCTGTACAAAACCTAGCAGTTGATCCCCTTAATAACTAGCATTTTGGTCTTTCATTCACACTGGGAAGGGCAGCAGAGTTGCCTCTTCCAGGGTTCTTTTCATGGTTATACTTGTGCTCATCCTGCGATAATTATACATTGCAATTTAAATAAAGACAATAAAACATAAAAATAAGGTCTATCCTGCTTGGATTATATTGTTTATCTAGTTCATAGCATTAATAAATTTCAGTTTTGGCTTGGTTGAACTGCCTGAAATGCCTACTCAATGACATACCTGAAATAGCATCGTAGATTTTTTTTTTTATGATGTGCTTATGTACTCATCTGAGTGTATCTTGTCATATAAAAGTTGCTTTTAATTTCCCAAGTTAATTAAAGGTCTCTCTTACATGGACTCTCTAGTATGGAAGTCTTTCTTAAGAAAGATTGGAGGAGTAGCAACTTTTATCATTCTTTCTTACAGAATTTATCTTTGTTCTCTGAATTATTCTAGCCATTACTTTTTATTAAGTAATCATAATAAGTGATTAGAATGAGTTTTGATAAAGTAACTCAAAATAATCTGGCAAAGCATCCATTTGGTCAGTGGTCCTCAAACTATGGTTCATGAGCCACATATTGTATTTGTTCCTATTTTGTTTCTTCATTTCAAAATAAGATATATGCACTGTGCATAGGAATTTATTCATAGTTTTTATTTTTACTAAAGTCCTGCCCTCCAGTGGTTTGAGGGACAGTGACTTGCTCACTGTTTAAAAAGTTGAGGACCACTGATTTGGGTGGTTTGTTTTTTTCTTCTTCACACTAGGTTAAGTGGTATAGACTCTAACAAAAATGCACTAACGGAAATATTGCTAACTTGCTGGTAGAATGTTGGAAATGGCACTAGATTATCTTTTCTAAATGATACTTTTATTTTTTCAGTTGAGGACACTTAAATCAAAGCTTGGAAAATATTTTTCTATAAATAGTAAATCAGTAGAGTCCCTTAGTATGAACATTTAATTTGCTTATTCAATCATCTGTGGACTTCCCTCATCTCTAGTTTGGAGCTATTATGAACAATGCTGCTATGAGCATTTATTATTGCTGCTTTTCCTTGTGGACACATGGACTTTTTTTTCTTGGTCCTGCTGGATTGTGTGTGTGTGTGTGTGAGAGAGAGAGAGAGAGAGAGAGAGAGAGAGGGAGAGAGAGAGAGAGAGAGAGAGAGAGAGGGAGAGAGAGAGAGAGAGAGAGAGAGAGAGAGAGAGAGAGAGAGAGAGAGAGAGAGAGAGAGAACTTGTGCATTTCCATCAGGAGTTTACAAAAATTCCTCTTGTCCCTCGCCTTCACAGTTGGCATAGGATTTTAATTTTTGCCTTTCACTGGAGGAGCTGGTAGCTTGAGTTTGCATTGCTCTGGTAACTAGTGTTGTTCAATATCATTTTACTTGCTTGGCGGTTATTTATATAACTTTTTGGTGCAATATATGCTCCTTTTCTGAGGCCCAATTTTAATTGGGCTGTTTGTCTTGTTATTATTGAGTTGTAGCTATTGTAAGATTATTTTTAAATTGTATTTTTGAAGCAAGTCTTCTCATAATGTTTCCTGTAAGTATTTCCTCTCAGTTTCTTAAGAGGAATATTTTTACCAAAGTGATAGCTCAGCAGTAGGGCATTTGCCTTGCATGTGGCCTACTGGGACAGACCCGGGTTTGATTCCTGGCATCCCATGTGGTCCCCTGAGCCTGCCAGGAGCAATTTCTGAGCACAGAGCCAAGAGTAACACCTGAGCCACCAGGTGTGGCTCAAAAACCAAAAAAAGGGGATAAAAGAGGAATGTCTTTAAAAAGGTTATTTTTAAATTTTGATGATCAATGTTTGTTTGCTTGTTTTTTGTGGGGTTATTTTATTAAAAAGTAAAATCTTTAAGCACTACAATTACAAGCATGATTATAGTTCAGTTTTAGCCATAAACAGAACACTGCACTGCCCCTTCTGGATGCTTTGCTTTTGTATATGTTTGTTTGGTTTGGGTTTGGTTTTGGGACATACACATGGTGCTATGCAGGATTTACTCTTGACTCTGGTGAGCTTGGAGGACCAAATAGGATGCCGGGAATCAAACCCACATAGGCCATATGCAAGGCAAATACCCCATCTGTTGTGCCATAATTATAGCCCCACCTGGATGATTTTGATGTCAACTTTCAGAAATCTGTCTAACAAAGAAATCTTGTCACAAAGATTTTCTTGTTCTTTATTCTTTGGAAATTTCATCCTTTGCTTTTAAATTTAGGTATTCATGGCACTTTGAGGTTTTGTTTGGTAGGGTGTTGAGGACTTTTTTTTAATGTGTTTTGTTACTTAAGTAAAGTAAATTAATGGCCGAAGTTTTTGTTATTAAAATATGGATATTAACTTTTTCTAACACTTTCCTTGTCCCATTTCAGTTACTTTGACTATTTAATTACAAATTAGTTGCCTAGATATTTATACATTTCTATATATTGATTCTTCTGTAGTTTTAGCATAGTATACAGTTTTATACTTATGTCAATCACACAAGCCTTAAAGTAATGTATATCCTATAATCTATATTTAATTTTCTTTTTTTCCCAATTTTAGCCAATGTTTTTCTTTTTTAATTAATATCTTTATTTAAACACCTTGATTACAAACATAATTGTGGTTGGGTTTCAGTCATGTAAAAAATACCCCCCTTCACCAGTGCAACATTCCCATCCCCAATGTCCCAAATCTTCCTCTTCCCTACCCCACTCCCGCCTGTACTCTAGATAGGCTTTCTACTTCCCTCATTCATTCACATTGTTATAATAGTTCTAAATGTAGTTATTTCTCTAACTAAACTCATCACTCTTTGTGATAAGCTTCATGTAGTGAGCTGGACTTTTAGCGCTCCTTTCTTTTATCTCTAAAAATTATTGCAAGAATGTCTTATGTTGTGCTCGTTTCGGCAGCACATATACTAAAATTGGAACTATACAGAGAAGATTAGCATGGCCCTTGCGCAAGGATGGCATGCAAATTCGTGAAGCATTCCATATTTAAAAGAAAAGAATGTCTTATTTTTGTTTTTTTTTCACTGATTTTTCGATATATTAGCGTTATCTTGTCATGCTTTATTCTATCACATTATCTTAAGTCATATGTAATAATTTTTTTCTTTACTTAAACATCTTGATTACATATATGATTGTGATTAGGTTTCAGTCATGTAAAGAACACCCCCTTAACCAGTGCAACATTCCCACCACCAATGTCCCAAATGTTCCTCCATCCCATCCCACCCCCACAGGTACTCCAGACAGGCTTTCCAGTTCCCTCATTCATTCACATGATTATGGTAGTTCTCTGTGTAGTTATTTCTATAACTGCAATCACCACTCTTGGTGGTGAGCTTCATGAGGTGAGCTGGAAGTTCCAGACCTCCTCTCATTATCTCTGAGGATTGTTGCAAAAATGACTTTTATTTTTCTTAAAACCCATAGATGAGTGAGACTATTCTGCGTCTCTCTCTCTCTCTCTCTCTCTCTCTCTCTCTCTCTCTCTCACTCTCTCTCTCTCTCCCTCTGACTTATTTCACTCAGCATGATAGATTCCATGTACATCCATGTATAGGAAAATTTCATGACTTCATCTCTCCTGACGGCTGCATAATATTCCATTGTGTATACGCACCACAGTTTCTTTAGCTATTCATCTGTTGAAGGACATCTTGGTTGTTTCCAGAGTCTGGCTATTGTAAATAGCACTGCCATGAATATAGGTGTGAGGAAGGGATTTTTGTATTGTATTTTTGTGTTCCTAGGGTATATTCCTAGGAGTGGCATAGCTGGATCATATGGGAGCTCAATTTCCAGTTTTTGGAGGACTCTCCACATCGCTTTCCATAAAGGTTAAACTAGACAGCATTCCCACCAGCAGGGACATTGGTGATGAGAATGCTGCACTGGTGATGAGGGGTGTTCTTTACATGACAGAAATCCAACCACAATCATGTTTGTAATCAAGGTGTTTAAATAAAAAAAACACATGTTTATGCATAAACATAAAAAAGAGTTACTTTCTTTCCACATCACCACCAGCACTGCTTGTTCTCATTCTTTGTGATGTGCGCCAATCTCTGTGGTATGAGATGGTACCTAATAGTTGTTTTGCTTTGCATGTCCCTGATGATTAGTGCTGTGAAGCATTTTTTCACATGCCTTTGGCCATTTGTAATTCTTTTTTGTCAAATTGTCCATTTCTTCTCCCCATTTTTTGAATGGATTAGATGTTTCTTTCTTGTAAAGTTTTGTCAATGTCTTGTATATTTTGCATATTAGCCCCTTAGACTCTACCAAAAAGCATCTAGAAACAATAGATGCATATAGCAAGGTGGCAGGCTACAAAATTAACACACAAAAATCAATGGCCTTTTTATACACCAATAATGATAGGGAAGAAATGGACATTAAGAAAACAACCCCATTCACATTAGTGCCACACAAACTCAATTATCTTGGAGTTAACTTGACCAAAGAGGTGAAGGACCTATACAAAGAAAACTATAAACCCTGCTCCAAGAAATAAGAGAGGACACACGGAAATGGAAACACATATCCTGCTCATGAATTGGCAGGATTAATATCATTAAAATGGCAATACTCCTCAAAGCATTATACAGATTTAATGTGATCCCTCTAAAGATACCCATGACATTCTTCAAAGAAGTGGATCAAACACTTTTGAAATTCATTTGGAACAATAAACATTCTCAAATAGCTAAAGCAATCCTTGGGAAAAGGAATATGGGAGGCATTACTTTCCCCAATTTTAAACTGTATTACAAAGCAATAGTTATCAAAACAGCATGGTATTGGAATAAAGACAGATCCTCAGATCAGTGGAATAAGTTTGAGTACTCAGAGAATATTCCCCAGACATACAATCATCTAATTTTTGATAAAGGAGCAAGAAATCCTAAATGGAGCAGGGAAAGCCTCTTCAACGAGTGGTGTTGGGACACTGATTAGCCACTTGCGAAAAAGTGAACTTAGATCCCCAGCTAACATCATGTATGAAGGTAAAATCCAAATGGATTAAAGACCTCGATATCAGACCTGATACCACAAGGTATATAGAACAACACATAGGTAAAACACTCCATGACACTGAAACTAAATGCATCTTCAAGGAGGAAACAGCACTCTCCAAACAAGTGGAAGCAAAGATAAATAGATGGGACTATATTAAGCTGAAAAGCTTCTGTACCTCAAAGGAAATAGTGCCTAGGATACAAGAGCGACCCACTGAGTGGGAAAAACTATTCACCCAATATCCATCAGATAAGAGGCTAATATCCAATATATACAAGGCACTGACAGAACTTTATATTTATTTTTCAAATGTTTTTAATTATTGTAAGTTTTTCTCATTTTCATATTAATTTTAGTTTCAACTTTTTAAATTTTAGTTTCGACTTTTCAAGCAAATTTTTTTAAACTGTCCAATGGGCCTTATAATTGGGATCAGGTTGCATCAATTGATCACTAGGGGGAATATTGATGTTTTACTATTCTGTTTCTAATATACTAATATAAAATATCTCTTCATTTATTTAGGTTTTCTTTAATTTCTCTTGTCAAAATAGCTTGTTAAATTTTCAACTAATTGATTTTTGAATGTCCTAAAGGGCACCTTTCAAGTTTCATTTTCCAATTTTCTGGGTCCATCGAATATTAACATAAAATGAAATTTTGTATGTTGATATTTATCTTATGATCTTGCTAAATTCAAGTATTTATTTTAATAACTTTTGTAAAAGTAAATTTCTTAGGATTTTCTTTGTAGACAACTTTGTTTTTTGTGGACAGTTTACTTCTTTATGATCTTTGAGACTGTTAAACTATTTGCTATATTATCTTAGCTAGGCCTTCTATTCATCCTTGACTAGAAATGTTATAAGCCAACATCCTTGGTTTAGAAGAAATAATTTAGTCTTTCACCTAAAAACTAAATGTTTTGATGTGGTATTTTACTTAGTGGTACATTAAGGTGATGGATTTATCAGTGTCAAAGGCATCAGCCTTTAGAGACTTGGTTATGATATGAGAAAATGCCTATTTTAATGAATGGAGAAGCTGATTTTACATCACATTTAGCTAGATTTGAGGACATAACCAGCTGTTCTCAGGGCTTACTCCTGGCAGTGCTCAGGCCACATGGAGATATGGGGATAGAACCCAGTTCAACTGTATGCGTGGCAAGTGCCCTTCCCACTATACTATATCTCTGGTTCCTTGTTTTGTGATTCTTTAAGTATTTTCCTCCGTCCCTATATCTGTTAGGTATTTTTTTTTGTATTTTCAACAATTTACCATATCCTAGTGTGATGTTTGTATCACCATAATGATGGATTCAGAAACTAGATGCAGAATGTTTCCTCCTCATGTTTTCTGAGTTTATATCAAATTAGAGAGCCGTCAAATATTCAAAGATACTGTCAAGTATAGTCATCATATTGTTGTGCAATATAATAACTAATTCCTTAATTATATGTATTTAATGAGATTAGGATGATTGGATTATATATATGTATATATAGTTCATTTTGTACATCAGTTTTAGTTATTTGTACTTTTGCAGGAACTTTGTTTTTTAACTAAGATGTCAAATTGATTGACATTTTCTTTTTTGTTTATTAATTTTGAATATCTCTAGAATCTATAATATGTCTTCTTTTTCTCATTAACATTCTGACTTTCTAAGAAATTGCCTTTTTTTCCCTGTGTTTTTCCACTTTGTACATTGATAATTGAAACTTTTTTATTTCCTTTTACTTGTTTTGCCTTAGTTCACTATTTGTTCCCTAGTGTTTTAAGGGAAGCTTTTGGTCTTTGAATTGAGGCCCATCTTCTTGCTTAGTATATGCATGTGAAGGTATTTCCTTCCATAAAGCAATTCTGCTTACGTTATTTTCCTCACTTTCACTCAGCTGAAAACTTTTTATAATTTTCCTTGTGACCTGCTTTTTGATCCTTGAGTTAATTAAAAGTATACTGTTTAGTTTTTAAATATATGAGATTTTCCAAATGTCTGTTTCTAATATAAATTTTAGAATTTAGACAATATTTTATATAAATTTTATTCTTTTAAATTCATTAAGATATCTTTTTTAGAACAATCTTGTTGATTAATCCATCTGCACTTAAATGTTTTATACTATACACTTACGATGTCACTATCTATAATTGTCAGCTGGATTTCATTTATCATTTTACTCAAGTCTTTTATATTTTCCATTCTATATTCCTTTTGATTTGGCCCTATTTCTGTATTCTTACTATGAGAGAAGAATCAAAAATATCTATGTATAAATCTGATCTTACTTCTCCTTGAAAACTATTTTTAAATTCTGTTTTTAGCTCACGTATCTTGAAGCGTTTATGTAAGTGCATATTTAGGATTATTCTTTTGATGAACTGACTTCTTTATATTATGTAATGTCCTTTTTTTCTAATAGTACTTTTTTTAGCCTGAGATTATACTCTTAACTGTTGTTAATATAACGACTCCAACATTTTTTTTTTTTTGGTTTTTCTGTCACACTGGGCAGGGGCTACTCCTGGCTCTGTGCTCAGAAATAGCTCCTGGCTGGCTCAGGGGACCAAATGTGGTGCTAAGATTCAAACCTCCCTCCTGGGTCAGCTGTGTGCAAGGCAAATACCCTACTGCTGTGCTATCTTTCTGGCCCCCCCACTCCAACTTTCTTATAATGACTTGTGGAATATCATTTTTGTATCATCTATTTTATTGTATCATTGTACTCATATTTAAGATAGAGTTCTTTTTTCTAAGGTCCTAATTTGTAGTTTTTGTTGTTTATCCTATATGACAGTTCTGTTAACTCATATTCAGACTATTTATATTTTCTATACCTACCAATATGATAGAATTAAAGTCTGTGATCATGTTACTTATTTACATGGTCGTATTTGTGCCATTCATAGTTCATATTTCTCCTACTTTATAATTGTAAGCATATTCTATTGGCTTCAGTGGGCACATTTTCACAGCCTCCTGAGATTAATTTAAACTATTCTCTCTGCCTAGCTAACTTTTCCCTTTCTTTGTTTCTAAACTGTACTTTGTTATGTTTTGCCTACCCTTCAGAACCCAATAAAGATTTTTCTTGTTCAAAAGAGCTTTCCTTGCATCTTAGCCTAGATGTACCTATCCCAGCTTTGGCTTTAACTTTGTATACCTTGTCTTTAATGTCAGCATTTTTGGTTTCATTTAAGCTCTGGATAAAACTCACATGTTAGGAATGAGAAAGTCTTCCCTAGAATGTTATAGCAGTACACTTCCTAGATGCCTCTGGAAACCTCTGCCAGGAGAGATTTGGGAAAAATACTACTGTTTGGAGTTTATTTGCCCATATTCCCTGATATAAACCTCAATGTACTAGTAACAGTCTATCTTGATTTCATTGTAATTCATACTTTTCTGACTCTTCAATATACATAGACCAGCTAACTACAATGCAATAAGGCATTTTAGCTCCATTGTTGTTTTTGCTTTTAGAGATGAGAAGCTAAGGGGGCCCTTTTTAAAGATAATTTATCGTAATTTATCAAACTGAAAAAGACACCAGGTACAGTTAGCAATGTTGGAGTGGGGCTGTTGGAAATGCAGTACTCCCGTTTTTCACTGGTGGCTTACCAGTTGCCCTGACAATACCAAAATCTGATTTTATGCACATACAACAGGATAGTGTCTGGTTGTGCTCAGTATCCTAATAAAAGACATTCTGGTATATTACATTTTCACAGAACATTTAAATAACCTTTTCTAAATTGATTTTTTAAATTTCCACCGCAAAATTCATCACCATTTGTCAGAGAACAGCAACTGGAAACTGATACTAAATAATGGATAGATGTCTAAAGAACAATGTGTGGTGGTGTTTTGTTTTGTTTTTTTTAAGAAAAATTTAAGATACATTATAATAATAGGTATTGACGAGAAATGTGGTTTATCTATTTATAGAAAACATAATTATAGCAGGTATTTTCAAATATATTTCTCATATGTCCTTAATTAACTTTAATCTGACATTCTTAGAATGTCTTGTACCTACAAAAAATTCTTTGACAACCAAGTATAAGCTGAAAGAAAGGAATATCTTATAAATTTCTTGTTGCTTTTTCCATTTGATTTCAAAACAGTAAATCTTATTTTCATTATCTTGGTGGTCAGAATCTGAATTTAGTTTTGCTGAATTAAATTGGAATGATATATTTTTAAAAACCTTAATAAGAGAGATCAAAACCATTCACCCTCTGAGCATCACTTAAATAGAAGGTCAAGTAGTTGAAGGAGCTAAATATCTTCTAACTATTCGTGTACCATTACTTGGGAGAAAATATGAAATATAATTAGAGAATCATTTAATGCTTTTTAATATTCAACTTGTGTCATGAGAATAGATAAACCATATTGAGCAAAAATATCTTGATGTTCATTTTCTCCATCATGTCCACATACACATACCACCCAAAGCAGACTTTTAAATTCCAAAACTTATTTTAAGAGCGATTTTGTTCAAAACTTGTCGCTGGCTAAAGAGCAGAAAGCAACTACTCTACCATTAAGTCATAACCCCATGGTTCCTTTTGAATTAAATAATATTGTATGCTTATAAAATTTATCTAATATTTACTAAAAATTGCAGATCTTAGTCTATGAGTTCCTCTTTCTCAGAAATTATTCCTTGTTTAATTCCTTGCATAAAAACATAAATGATAGCATGGCCACTAGCCATGTTGAGGTTCCATTATTGAGAGAACCATTGGCTAACTGGATGTCTCCTTCTTCTTCCAGTGTGACTATGATTTAAACAGTCCTGGAAATTATGACATAGCTTCAGAGTTCAGGAAGAACTTCATACTAGAGGCTAATATTGAGAAAGAGAGGGAGATTATTCTTGCATGATAGACCAAGGCAGGCTCACAAGAATCAATTCTGTGACCTGAGGTGACTGCCCAGCCTTGCACCTGCTAAGTTTCATCTATCTGCCTGCGGAGGCAGAGCATGAAGCCACTTTTTATCTATATAAAAAAATTATGATCACATCTGCGACTCAGTGTGCTGGTTAAACAGCATAAACACTTGACAGTGGCAAAGTGTAGTAACTAGATCGGTTATTGCCATCATCAATATCAATATATTGATAACCTGCTTACAAATTAGAATAAAATAGGGTCTGTAAAAATAATTCCAAAAGGACCTGTTTACATAATCCTGATAAGAAGAGGCTTCACACACACACACACACACACACACACACACACACACACACACACACACACACACACACATGCTTAGTATCGTCAGTTCCCACTAAAATATGAAAGTACTCATCTATCTTTACATTTTTCAATTGACCTTCTTGGTGGACAGGCTGAAAATAACCTCCTAAGGTGTGAGAGGCCAAAAAAATGCAATGCAACTACATAGAAGAAATAAAATTGTTCTCTGATGTGATTTTGAATTTTATTGTAAGTAGATAAACATGGGGCTTTCTATTGACTATCCAGGCTCTCATTAGCACACATCCAGGTATTTGCTCCTCTTGTGTAATAGAATATCCTGGAATCATTCTCTGTTTTGGTAAATTTTGTTTTCTCATTGCCTCTGTGAAGTCACAGATTTTGTGAAGATTAGCAAAGATTCTGCATAACTTTGGTTGCAAAGCAGCCTGTATTCTTTAGCTTGGGGAAAGAGCAATCACAATCTTTAAGTAGGGGTTAGTGTCACAGCATAATCATCTTTTTTATTTTCTCTTTCAATCTTTCTTTTCCCTTTGCCCCCTTCCCAGCAGAAAAAAAATCTGTGTATGCAGAAGTTGTAGGTGTGCTGAGAATACAGTGGAAGAAGACTAAATTCTAAAGAGGCTGGGAAACAAACAAGAGGTATAACTTGAGATGAACATGGTGTATTTATCTTCTCCATGATTCTCTACCTTATAATTCTTTTAAAAACATATTTCAGTCTCAAATAACTGGGCAGGAGGAGAATAAACAGGATGCCAGCAAATAGTGTGAACTGCATATTTTGTGCAGTGTCAGACTAATTACATTCTCTGGGAACACTGTAGAAATAGGGTCATTGAATTACAGACTGGGAATCGAACCAGGACAGTCTGAATCCAAAAGAAACCCATCTTTATGTGACAGTAGAAAATAAAAGGCACTCGTGTTGTCATTTCAGTTCAAAAAGTACAAATTGCAGCAAGTTCCATTTCAGCTCTAACTGCCAAGTTGCCGGGAGCTTCTTCATCTGGGATCACGCCTCCTGATCACCCCAACTGTACTGTCTCCCACTGTCATTTTTTCTGCAAAGAACACTGGCTACAGCCTGTCTTTGAGACCTTTTAGCTGTTGTCTGACAGAAAAGACATAAAAGAAGAGGAAATCTAGTTGTACTTTTTGGGGTGACTTTGGAAAGAGATGTTTTAGGAGCCACACCTTTATCCATTTCCTCACTGAGTTATCAGTTACTGAGCACCTATTGGGTGCTAGATGCCAAGGTGCAGTTCATAAGACTTGCACACTTTTAGAATTTTTATTTGAGATTGGGAAATAGAATAGGAGTTAGGACACAGGCATGGCATGCACACCACCCAGTTTGATTATGGGCACAATATGGTCCCCCACCATCACCAGCAGCAGTGTTTCCATGGAGATGCTGCCCAGTACCAATGTGTGATCTGGGTCTTCCAAGCACTGCAGAGTTCTAGCAGTACCACAACCTCAGGTCTTTCATTGAACCACCAACCTGGTTGACCAAGAATAGAAAATGGGACGCCAGACCTCCTGAACACTGCTTGGGAGTCTGGTGAGAAACTTTAGTCTAGAGGTGTGACATAGCCATGCTGGTGACTCATAAATAACAGCATTGAATACCAGGCTTTTTGCTCAGAGAGCAGATTTCAGGAGGTCCATGTCATGCACCAAATTTAGTGTAAATATGACCTATTCATTAGCTTGACTGACCAAATCATGTTTTTATCTCTTAAAGACAAAGCATTTTTATTTTTAATTGAATAAGTGCATAACTATTTGATATTCCCTTGGCTGCCATGCTTTTATTATCCTTAATCTAAAACATATGTCCTCATGTGAAAAGTAGAGGGACAGTGACATAGCTCTGTACCATTGCTCTCAACAGGGAATCAAGGATCCTTTCTAGATGTATAGCAGCTAGTTTCCAAGTTTTAATTTTCTATTATATAGAATAGAAACTCTTGCTTCCTTTGCAGAACTTAAATTTTTTCTACTGCAGTGTTGTGTACATTTTGCAAAGAAATTGATTCTTCTAGCACAAAGCCCAAGACAGATCATAGTCTGTTTTTAGGTGCTGATCTGTCATCCAGCTGCCCCTTGAGAATCTGTGTCTCCACCTGCATGTTTACTTCTTCCAACCTGACTCTTGAGCCAGTGGAATCACTAAAGTCACTTTGAAGGCTAAAAATTGAAGTTCCACCTCCTGGTCTGATTAAAGAGCCCCAAACACAGGATTTACTTTACTTTTATTAATTTGAGAGAAAATATGATTATCCTAGATTATTGCATTTTTATTTTAGGGAAATGGTAGATCATTTATAAGGTACAATAGTAAACATGAGCTAGAATCTTTGGACTGGGGGCTAAGGAAGATAATTCAAGGGGCGCTCATATGTCTATGGTATGTATGGCCCTGCCTGGCTCTGATTGAACCATTCCCAGAACTGCTAGTTATAGCTTTGTTAGTTCCTATCTCTGCACTACTGAGACCAAGTACCAGATCATCAGACAGAGCATGATCTGAATGGCCCCTGCTCTCTTTTTCCACTGGGTAGTGTCTAGAAAAAATGTGGGTTCAAGAACTCAAAGCAACTGAAAGACCATCATTTGTTGATTGGATCCTTATCTATTATGCACTAAGGATAAGACAGAATGTGAATATGTGAAGTCTCAGGCAAAAATGAGTGAGTGTAGTGCAACCTTTTGATATTAACATTTCTTCCAATCTACTAAAGACAGATTGTACATATATGACAGAAGGACATAAGAAAAGATTGAGCCATGTGTGTATCACTGATAAATGCCTCAGAGTGATGGTGTCGGGTGGGCTTCATTAATCTTGATTTCTCTCCTTCCTCCTTCTGAGTTTGACTAGGAAAATAAAACTACCTCTTACATGAAGGGAAATAAAGGGCAAGAAAAATGGCCAAGGCATTTCATGAGCTAAATTAACACTTGTGAGTGCTGAATGGCTCATTAAAAAGTAGGGGGTTTAGTTTGTTTTGTTTTATGTTTTAACTGAGGATATTTAGCACTCTGCATCCCCAATATAAAAAATAAATCCAGAATCTGGCTTTGATTTTATATTGTAATTTTTTTATATTTTAAAATCAGTGATCAAACTTCCAGTGAGAAAGGGTAGAGTTCATTCACCTATATTTTATCTTCAGGAAGACACTGTTTTACAGACAAATTCTAAAACAAAAATTTCTTCCATTATACAGTTTCCATGTTCTTCTTCCTCTTTTCACTGCTTCATTAGTCTGTGAAAATCACATTTTGTTTGCTCCACTACCTACCCCTGGATTTTTAAATACATAAAAATTTAGAAGAAAATTTTCTTAGTTTGAGCCAAAGTCGAGGATATTTCAATTAATTATCTTCTGGTTTCATCCAGTGTCTGTGAATAAGCAGATGAAACACAGAACTACTAAAGATTATAAAATAGATGTGCATTTGATTTTTGTTTGTTGGTTTGTAGCCATGCCTACCTGTGTCTGGCATCTTGCTTTAGCACAAACAACTGATCCCATGTCTTCAAGTACTTCAGCCCAGGTGAAGTAGGCTATCCCTGAAGATAAGCATAGCACTGAGACCTGTGCTCTGAGACTCAAGATTCAAATATGTTTTTGTTTTTGTTTTTGTTTCTTGGCCACACCTAGTGATGCTTAGGGGTTACTCCTGGCTATGTGCTCAGAAATTGCTCCTGGCTTGGGGGACCATATGGGACACTGGGGTTTGAACCACGGTTCGTCCTAGGCTAGGGCACGCAAGACAGAAACCTTACCACTTCTGCCACCACTCCGGCCCCTCAAATATGTTTGATTGGCACCTATATTCCCTGTGTTATCTAACCATATGTACACTCATCTTGCAAACATTGTGAGAGGTTTTTATTTTCTTGAGTTCTTTTGTATCGATCTGAAACCATAGGTGGTCAGAGGCAGGCTATTGGATGATGTTAATGATGATGATTCTCCAAAGGAATGACTGTCATGAATATATTGCACAATGCAGTGTGGATTTCACTTTTCTTATGAGCAACAGAATTCTGATAGCCTCCTAACAGCTGTCCCACACTGTTGCCAAGGGTAGCTAATCAAACAAGGAATGAGAGCTCTCATCATAAAAGTGGCTTCCATGGATCACATGTTGGCACAGGTAAGAGATGACCTAAGAGCAAAACCATTTTCTAGTGTTGACTCTAGGGAACAACCCTGGATTCATCGTGAAGCATGCTGATGGTCAGATATCACACTAGCCCTGAGCAATGGTCATGGTGAAATTATGCTTGAGGAATGTTCTACACAATGTCAACACAACAGAATGCTGGGCAAAGACAAGTAGAACAAAGGCAAAGGCCCTCACACAGACAGAATGAATGAATACTTCCAGTAACAAGGAGCCTGGTGTAGCAGAATGTATGCAGCTGGTAATGCTGCATGTAAAGGCAATATTTCCAGGGAAATCCTTCATGGTTTATCAATTGATGTTTATCTGAAGAACATTTTTATCACAGGGAAAGGTTTGAATCACTCAGTAGCTACAGCTACAGTTTTTGCTTCTCATGTGAATACTTGGCATGGTGGGATCTGTCCACATGTTTTTATTGATGTTCTTTAATTTTGAAGGCTTCATTAAAGTTTTCCATTTCTCTGTTCTTTGGACAAACTCAAAGGACAGTCATTAAATCTACTTCTCTACATGCCATTACTGTTTCTCCCGTCTGTCTATGGGGGGAATTATTTGCTAATCTAACCTTCACTATCGTCTTTTAAATGGCCATCAAGTTTCACCATAGTTTAGTCTCTGTAAGAAGTGAAATATGCATGCATTTATCAAACCATGGAGGAATCTGTAAGTACATTGAACAGAGCTTTAAATGTCTGTCACATTATTAATTCCTTCCAATTCCTAAACTTGCTAGAAACCTCAATATGTATATTTGCTCAGAGAATTTTTTAGAGGAGGGGAACTTGAATACAAAGATTTTCTGTGGAGATAGCACATAGGCTAGAGGTGCAGGCACCTGACGCTAGTTTGAGCCCCTTGTCTACATGACCCTTGGAGCATCACTTGGGACAAACATCCCTGGTGGTACCCAAGCATCATCAGGTATGGCTCTGGAAATCCCTAGCACCATAAAGTCTATACAGCACCACATTCTCAGGCTCTCATTTGGTTGTTAGCTGGGCTGATTGAAAATTATCAGGAGTAACTACAGGATCCCTGAGCACTTTTGGGAACACACTACCCCAAAAGATAAAAAAAGAGTCCTGATTTTTTTTCACATCCCAGTATGTGATGTTTCCTTCCCTTGGGATCATAGCATACACAGTATCTGATGATTTTGTAACCATCTTGAGCACAGCTCTAATGTACTCCCTGAACCTTTCATTGTAAGATTTGGGAAATCAGCCATGCAAAGGGTACATATACATAGATATCTCCTACTCTGGGACACAAAGAAATACTGGAGACTGACCCAGAGGGAAGACTTCAGGGTATAAAAAGAAGATAGGTCTCTCCAGGCCAGGTGTGGGTTTGGACAGGGAAGCTCACATAGATTATCAACATTGGCACATGCAGACAGATTGAAAAGAATAATGGGAAGGTGAATTCCAGGTTAAGTGCTCAGCTAATGTTGAGTTCACTTTTGATGTGTCTCCTTTAGGAGAGTCAATAGGCTTTAGTAGTAGTAATAGTAGTAGTAGTAGTAGTAGTAGTAGTAGTAGTAGTAGTAGTAGTAAAAGTAGAAGTAGTAGTAGTTGTTGTTGTTGTAGTAATGGTGGTGGTGGTGGTAGTAGTGGCAGTAGTAGTGGTATGATAGGGGAAGGGAGGGGAGACTAGAGTAAAGTACTGGTATCATCATCATTGCTGTTGTCATTATTATTTTAGTGGGTTGAGTACTTCAACTCACAGCAAGAGCTGTAAGTCCTGCATACCTACCTGTCCTTCCCTCCTTAATATTCAGCTAGTTTTCTTCTGTAAGCAGAAAGATTCTCTTGAAAATGGGCCTCCTTTTTCAAGGGCCTAGACTTTTTTTCTGGCCACTATGGAGTTAAATGTAGATTTTAGGCCACGAGATTATTGAATTTTTGAATTTTTTAAAATTATCATCATCATCATCATCATTGCTTTCCTTTCTAGGTGTTTGTGGGAAATTCCTAACAGGAAAATCTGGAGGGGGAAAAAAAAAGTCGACACTAGGTGGCTCTAGAAAATATACTTTGCATGGTTCATCTCTGTCAACTGACCCTGAGAATTGTTAGGCCTTTTCCAACACAGTGATGTCACCTCTGCCTTTTGGACGTGCTATGGACTAATGCCCATTAACTTTAGTGACAAAATAGAAGTTAATCTTGACCTAGACTCTATACTGTAATATAGGGACTACCCCTATTCTATAAGTATAATGAGCATTAGCTATTTGGACTTCCTCAGCAGACTTAACAAGATAATCCATGGTCGTGGCTAAATTCTTCTGGTCCAGTATTGATAAAGGAACACACAGCCCTAGCTACCGAGGTGCATTGTAGCTTCGCGGTAGACCTAATACATGTGTGGATGGAAAAATGAACCAAGTAAAGGATTTTAACAAAGCTAATCCACTTGGCCAAATGAACTAAACAGATGTAAAGAGAGAAATTTACAACTAGAATCTATCCTTGTTTCATCCTTATGTCGTTGGAAGTAGTTGAGGTGAGATTTGAGGCTTCTCTTCATTAGGAATTCAGCAAGACCCATCTTCTCATTATATGGAGCAGCACACTGAGTAATAAGAAATCTGGCGTGGCTACAGTATCTTGCACAGAGGCTATGCTCAATAAACATTTATTGAATGACTGTCTTGTTACCAAGACTTTGCAGCAGTAAGCTTTTGAGGCTATAGTCTGACCATCTGTTTGAGTGGAATGAATTGTGGTGATGAAAGGTTAAATTTGGTTCTGTTCGCAGATTCCTAAAATTCCAGTAAAAGAGATGCATCCACAGCTCCAACCCTCTTTTTGGAAAACATTGCATTGTCTAAATTCTGTAGTTTTCAAATAAAAGGTGCAACATTGGAACTGTTTAATGCTGGTGTGCAGTGAAACTAGGAGTACTTGGAAAAAAATTGAAGAAGTTTTTACACAATTTAATTTTTCTTCTTGTGGAATTGTAGCCAAAACTTTTGGGCCAGTTACCACGGACGACTAGATGCCCTTCGCCAGAGAGAGCTTCCCAAAAGCCTTTACAAAGCTTGTCCATTTTCATCCATTCATCAATCCTCACTGCCTAAGTGACTCTGTCTAAATCCCATGAAAATATTCATGGAACTGTAGAATACTGATCAGGATCTTCTGGTTCAATCCATAGCTCTGACCTAACACTTAGTTACACACACTGTCTCACCTCCTGTTCCTTCTTCTTTCGGCTTTCCTTTCTAGGTTTCCCTCCTGAAGATTCTGAGAGTGGTGAGAATCAAGAAAATCATTTTTTTTTAAAAGAAAAGAACATGTTTTCTTATAAATCCCCAGGGGGGGGGGGGAGAAAACACTGATGCATTCTTTTGTTGGTGCTAGCATGTTTGTTTCCATTTTCTTGCTGAGGTTCAGTAGCGTATGAAAAGTGCTCTGGTTAAGCTCTACTGCCAGGAGAGAAAAGGAGTCAAAGAAAAGGGTGCTGGCAGGGGATCTTTCCTCTTCTTGCTCCAACCTGTCCTCCCCCCTCAATGTGTCCACTTCGGCCTCTCAGTCTTACAGCTGCCGTATGGACAGTCATGGACAGATTTGGGGGAGTGAGAACCCGAAGTTTCCAACATGTTTCTGTGGGATTCTATTCAATGGCTTCCTTCCTAACTAGGAATCAGCAGCATCTCAGATTTGGGTGCAGGTGGATGACCTGCTGGAGCCCAGAGGCTGCACAATTCCTGAGGCAAAACCTAGCACTGACCAGGACTCTAGGCTGCCGAGAGGGTCAGAAAGAAAGGTCGTGGAGAAGGTTCGTGTCAGTATCATGAGTTAGTGCTAGCCTGCTCACCAACCCACCTTATCACACATTTTTGACTCTCAGGCTCGAGAATTAGGGGAGCAATTCATTTTTTAATTTTCTTTAATTTAAACATCGGGATTTGCAAAGCTGTCCATAATAGAGTTGCAGGCTTACAATATTCCAACATGAGCCACATGCCCAGGGTTAGCATCCCTCCATCAGTATTCCCAGGTTCCATCCCAGCACCTAGCTCACCTCCTTAGTGGGCATGTTTTTAAGTTGAATTGTTGTAGTTTGGATCTCATGTTAAAAATCATCTTGGCTCTGGCATTTTAATTGTGTACAGATACTTTGCCTCTACACCAATGGTGTGTAAAAGTCTCTGACACTCTTCCCTGTGTTGTTGTGTCCTCCTCTTCTCATTCCTCTCCAGTTTTCTCCTTCTCTGTTTCTTTATTCCATCTCTGTAATCTAATGCCAAGGTGTGCCCACCTTTGACACCTTCTATTCCCTTATTATATACACTTCAGATAAGTCAGATCATCCAACATTTCACTTTCTTCTTTTTTTAATGGGTTTTGGGGTCATACTCGGTGGAGCTCAGGGGTTACTCCTGGCTCTTCACTCAGAAATTACTCCAGGCAGGCTCAGGGGGGGCATATGGGATGCAAGGAATCAAACTGGGGTCTGTCAGGGTTGGCTGTATGCAAGGCAAATGCCCTACCACTGTGCTAGTACTCTGGCCCCATTTCTCTTTCTTCTGACTTACTTGGCATGATATTTTCCAGTTTCCTATATGTTGCAGTGAATTGCATCATTTCTTCTTTCTTTGCAGTTGAAGAGTATTCCATTGTATCTATATACCACTTCTTCACAATCTGCTTATGGAACACCTAAGTGTTGATTCCGTGTTTTAGCTTTTGCCATAAATGCTGCAATGAATAATGGTGTGCATTTGTACTTTCAGATGAATGTTTATGTGTTGTGGGAATATATACTGAGAAATGGAATTACTGGATAATATGGAAATTTTGTTCTTGCTTTTTTGGAGGGATCTCCAATTCTATTTTCCATAGCGATTGAACCAGACAACATTCCATCTGTCAGTGAAGGCAAGCTCCCTTCCTCACCACACTCTCACCACATTCCTGGTCTTTCTGACATCTGCCGTCACAGAATGTACCCTTGATTTGGATTTACCTGATAAGTAAATGACAATAAGTACTTTTCCAGAGAAGTCTTCATAGGAATGACTCCACTCACACACCCACAGAGCAGATACAAGGGTCAAGAAAGATTTTTCTCTCAAGTGAGATTTTAAAGAGTTTAATCAACTGTAAGTTGCTATTTAAAAAGGAAGAAAGAAAATCAAAGTCAGTATCACTGACAGAGACAGTCTAAAAGTGCTATAGTCACCTGCTATTAACTAAAGCATTAAGCAGCTTTATAACCAACACCAAGAAAAATCATATGATGAAATTCTCTGACAAATAGTAATTTTATCTTATTCAAATAGTCTTCATCTAAAGTGATCTCAGAAAATATAGGGCTATTTACAGAGATTAATAGGTTCTAACTTCCTTTTATGAGGCAAATAAAGGGGCGAAAAGCTAAGGTAATGGGTGATTTGAGGGTTTGTGTCTGCTAAGACTAAGTGAAGAAATTCATTGCTGTTTCTGTTTTAAATCCTCTTTAGGTTCTGCACAAAGGGTTGTGTGATCCTTCTGAAAAGCAAAACTGCAGTTAGAGTCAGAATTGCCTGAGACCAGGGAAAGAGGAGAAACCTCATAGTTGGAGGATGGGGTTGTCCCCTTGGTCAGCTGTTTCCTTCATCTCCCCTCCACCATCCCAGTGGGGAAGACCAGGCTGCTAGCAGGGGGCAGTGTTGCAGGAAGGCTAAGAATTGCCTTCTGGGACTCCTGACACCCTAAAAGTGATCAGGCACCAAGGGGTTCCCAGGTCCAAGCAAGTCCTAAGCAGCATCATTTTCTTAAAACTTGCAGTGATGGCCTATGACTCCTGAGGGGGGGGCCTGAGCTCCTGAACACCCCTTGGAAGCCTCAATCTCATCACCAAAAGAACCCTATCCTCTGCTTAGCGATTCTATGTATAGCTCCTCATTGCCTGCCATTGTTTTTGCTTTGTCTCATTCCTTAAATGTCTTAGACTCCTGGGTCTGAGGGTGGTTGGTCACCTGCCATGATGTCTCCTGTGGCATCTCCTTTCCATAACCAACCTGAGAAAGGAAGCCCTGAGTGTGGCATGTCTGAATATGCTACTGGCTTTATCTGTTCTAACTCTCCTTCTTTATGGCTCCTGGCCTCCCCTCAGATCCACCCCATCTTGCTGCTTCTTCCCTACTTTTTACACACCACTGAGCCTGGGCTGCCCCACCCCATCTCTGGAGAAAATAATATTATGAATTATAGTTTCAGCAGCCTGAGATCTATGGTTGAGAGAAGCAGTTAAGTGGACAGGCAATTCCCTTCTAAATGGAAAATGACCATCACACGTTTTTTCATGACACTGTGGTTCATCTTAGGTTTTCTTTCTTAATCCTTTAATGACATGTAAGAAAGGAAGAAAAAAAGGAAATTGAAATAGCATGCTAAGAATTTATGATGTCCAATTACAATACCCATTCAAGTGAAAATTATCTCTAATTAAGGAGATTAAAAGGGCTAAATAATAATATAGTTTCCTCATATTGAATGCTTACCCTATGCCACACAATTTCCCAAGTGCTTAATGTAAGTTATGCAGTTCACTCATTAACTCCCCACACCCTCCCCAAAAAAACACTTTGAGTTACTGGAGCTATTATTATTCTTTTTGTTTTTACAGATGAATGGATTGGATTGAGGTTTAGAGCTATTAGTCTACATGAATGAAGTCACAGAATTAGTAAGTGGATGGACCAGGATTCAAAACTCATTTTGCTTATCATTGTTCAGGGTGTTATGTCTAGAAACAGCCAGTAAGACTTTCCACCAGAGCCAGAGCCATAGATTAGCCCATAAGAAATTTCATCAAATGAGGATTTAGGGACTGGAACAATAGTACAGCATAGGGAGCTAAACAGTGGGGTAGGGAGTTTGGTATGTCCATGGCAGACCTGGCTTTGTTCCCTGGTATCCCAGGAGCCTGCCAGGAGCAATTCTTTTTTTTTTTTTTTTTTTTTTTTGGACTACACCCAGTGGTCTTTTTTGGACCACACTCAGAGGTTACTCCTGGCTATGCGCTCAGAAATTGCTCCTGGCTTGGGGTACCATATGCGACACCAGATGATCGAATCATGGTCCATCCTAGGTTAGCATGTGCAAGGCAGACGCTTGCGCCACCACTCCAGCCCCACAGGAGCAATTCAGAGTACAGAGCCAGGAGAAATATCTGAGCAGCAACAAACCCAAAAACCTAGAGGGAAGCAAGAGGGAGAGGGAGGGGGGTGGCATTTGCCTTGCATTCGGCCTACAGAGTTCAATCCCTGGAATCCCATATGTTCTCCAAATGTGCCAGGAGTGATTTCTGAGCTCAGAGCTAGGAGTAGCCCCTAAGCGCTACCAGGTGTGCCTCCTCCAAAAGAAAAGAAAGAATATAGTCTTATGTTAAAATATAAAATAAAATATATGTTAAAATATATAAAATATATGTTAAAATATATAAAATATATGTTAAAATATATATATAATATGTTAAAATATATGTTGAAATATATATGTTAAAATATATAAAATTCAGTAAAATATTAAAAACTGGCAAAATCAGAGCCAGGGAGATAGTAAAGCAGGTGGCTAACCCTAGTTTAAACCTAGCACCGTATATGGTGCCCTGAACACTATGAGGTGTGATTCCTAAGTACAGAGCTAAGTGTAATCCCAGAATGTCTCTGGGTGTGGCCAATTAAACAAACAAACATAAAAGACAAAAAAAATGACATTAACAAGTACTTATTGAATGCTTGCCCTTTTCCAGGCAGTACCCCCTAAGTAACTTTTAATAATCAACAGATTTGCCCTCATAACACATGGTGATGCAAGTTTCTGAAGCAGCATGGACTTGCCCTTAGCTATAAGAACTTAATATCTGGATGATTCTTGATCAAGGCTTCTATGAAGCAGTGTTTCATGGCTGTCTCTTACCCAACCAAGAATACTTTTGGCCCACCTTAATGGGCCTTAATGGGCCTACCTATATCTAACTTCTATGCCACCGGGTCAAATCAGTCTCTGTTCCAGTTCCGTAAGAGCCTTTTATTTCCTTCCCCACACTCTTTCTTGGCCATTATTAAGATCTTACTTTCTGCATTTGTCTAATAATTAGACCTGTACTTATATGCATCAGCTTATTTTATCACTAAGGTTATTTATCATTCGATTGTTTTTTGGATTCTTTGTTCTCTGTTTGAAATATTTTTTCCTGGTTATCTTACCATATGATCTTACCTAGCTGTGGGATTACACTTATATTTTTGTTCTATGTTTGAAAGAACCCTCTTAGAATCCTGGTACATATCTGATTGTGCCACACTCAGTCCCTCTCCTTCAGACTGAATTGCCTTCTTCTCCCTTGCTCCTTTCAACTGTCAATTTAGCTTTCAAGAACTCACTGTGTTGTTAATCAAACCCCTATATTTTCAGCCTCTTCAACTCATCAGATTGTTCACTACACCTTTTTGCTTTAATGGAAACTTGGCTGTTCCCTGAGGAAACTCACTTTCCCCTCCAAATCTAAGTAGTTCTCCAAATCCTTATAGCATTAGCACTGGGTGTGTGTGCCTCTAGCTTCATTAAAGCTTGCTGATAGATAATTGTCCCAAAGACACGCTTTCCTACCTGCAATTCTTTCTCTCCTGCCCTCTCTAGTTCCATCTCATATTATCAATATCTATTTCTAAAACCCTTTGATCTCTACTGGGTCTTCCAATCTTTAGATCCTAGAGCTTTGTCAATAGTAGTCACCTCCAAAATATTCTGGTTTCTTCAAAACAAATTCGGGGGGGGCATACTCAGTGGTGTTCTGGACATATTCCTGGCTTCACACTGTGGCATAACTCCTGGTTTACCAGGGTGTTGGGAATCAAACCCAGGTTGACTGCATGCAAGGCATGCTCCTGTTTAACCATCTTTCCAGTACAATATTCTTACTTTTCTTTTATTTCTTTGTGTATATCTCACCCACACCCACATCTCCATTTCTGTCACCTCTTAGACCTAACAGTAGTATTGGTTAAATCCAACTTATCCACACCACCATGTTCTCTGCCTAGTCCAAATCATCAGCCAAGGAATAAAAGAGATTGAATAAAATAACAGCAATGAAACTCATATTTGAACTTTGGATGCAGCTGGAACTATTCCTTTATTTCCCTGGTCAATTCATCAATCATTCTTAGTCCTCCCTGTAGCTCTCTGACTTTGATGCTTCTTATCCCCAGAAAAGTATTTGGAGATGGGGATACACCTGACTTCCTCATAATTTACACTTGTGTAAGGAGGGGTCATTCCTGGAGGGGCTCGTGGAGCTATGGGGCAGCATAGATTGAATCCAGGGAAGTGTCTAAAGATTATACTATCTCTAGTTATAGACCTGGCAGCCAGGACTTTTCTAAAATGTCATACAGTCTTCAGGCTAGATCTGCCTTTTACTTTATTTATTTCAACTTCAATTCACTTCCTCTGAGATGCCAGCAACTGTACTCCCTAAAGTAGTGTGACCTATCCCCATAATTTTCCTACTATCCTTGCATGTTGATCCTTCTTGATTTTATTCAGTTTTCTGATTTTTATTGGCCTTTGATTTTTTTTATGGTTGGTGAGGGATAGAAAGTGTTTAGGCCACACCTGCCAATGCTCAGGGCTTATTCCTGACTGTGTGCTCAAGGGTCAAACTCAGCATTGCTCAGGGGATCCTGTGGGGTGCTGAGAAGCAACCAAGACACACCACCCATGCAAGGTATGCTGCACCTAATCCCCAGTACTATCTCTCTAACGCATCTTCTTTTATTTTAACAGTTACTTACTTTTCAATGATCCTGTTTTCTTTCTCTGAAGGGTAAAATCCTTTCTGCCTTGCTCATTGCTCTGAGCCTTATGCCTATAATGATCTCACCCAACATGTGTGCGTGAAATGAATCTGTGTGATAAATTAATTACTTCTGTCCCATATTATTAATCCTGCGAGAGTATGGTCACACTCTTGGATGTTCTTATCCCATTCCTGTTCAGCTCTCTGCTGGTCAGAAGCAGATTAGAATATCTGCTGCTTCAGTCTTCAAGCCTGAGAATTGAAACTGTCACATAGTTTAGTTAGGTCATGTTCATTTCTACTTCCTGATTCCCAGCAGCTCCTCCCGAGCATAAGGTTAGTCTCAGTGTTTGAAAACTTTGCCCTCCTTTGAACTCTCATGATGTCTTCATTATGATAGTCTTATTTATTTTGGTTGGGGTGCACAGTGGTGGTACACAGGGTTTACTCCTGGCTCTGCTCTCATGGATTACTCCTACCTGAGCTGGGGAAACTTATGGGAACAGAGGCCTTACCCCTTATATTATCTCTCTTGCTACATTCTACTTCACCCTAATACCTTTCCCATCAGGTGTCTATCTTGGAGAGTCTAAACTTTATCCTGGCTATGAATTTTCTTGCCCTGCTGTGATAGAGGCCTGTGTAGATATCGGTAGAAGTTCTTAAACCACAAGATTCAGTGAGTTTGTAATAAGGTTTGCAAATATAGTCATTCCTCAGGTTCTAACATTTACATAGTCCTCTGGTACTATCAAAAACTAGTCCAATACTCAATTTTATGTACCAAAGTATTGAGCACAGTGTCCAGGTAGTGCTTTTTCAATCAGCTACGCCCTCTGATCAAGAGAGAGCTCATTACATAAAGGCTCAATGAAAAAATAGTTTCTATTATTATCATTCCAGAAAAGACAAGTCTCTTTTCAGTTTACTAAAAGAGAATATGACTCATCCAGAAAAGAAAAGAAACTAATTTCTCCTCTGGTTTGCAAAATGCAAAAAGAACATATTCTTTTTGATGCACTCTACAATCACAGTGATAAGAATGATCTCACCTTCCATTGTACCCACATGCCAAAGATGGATGACCTCTCTATCTGGAAACTTCCCATTTGAAAAAAAAGTAAGATGCTTTGAATAATAAGTGTGAAGGAGACAGTGTTTCCTCAGTCCTTTAGGCAATTGACTTCATCATGAAGTTAACACTGAGATATAGCCCCCCCCTTTTTTTAAAGAGAAAAATCACCTTTGGAGTTGCTTGCCAGGGTAGAAAAATTTAAGAGAAAAGTTATGGTCCTGACCAGCCATGTTCTTTGGGAGAGATTAGTGAAGGCAGTAATCCAGCAGCTTTACCAAACCCTGAGAGAAATAAATATGTATCTACCTCATAACACATTATGTCACTCTCTTGGCTAACAAGGGCAAGTTTGAGCAGAACTAAGAGAATATGGTCAGGCTAAGCTCTGCTGCTTGGGTCCTCCCTCCATCAGGAGGTTTCTCAAGAGTTACCCTCAACTCACTGCCACCACCTCCCTTAGCATCCATCCTCCTCCCGGCTCACAGCCTTCATCCCCTCATCCAGCTGTTGACTGTATGCAACAATCTCTGAAGGACCACATACTCTCACACCAATAATCTTTCCCCTCTGCCCCTTTCTGTCTCAGTCCTGATAGCCCAGTCTTTCCCACAAATCTTGCATTTCCTCACTCTGGTTCCCAGAAAATCTAACACCATAAACTGTGTCCACTTTCTGACTATGACACACTCCAGTGGGAGAAAGGCCATCTCTTTTACCAGGATCTCAAAACTCCCATAACAAAGTGAATTTCCCATTGAATTGGCCATGCTCTGTGATCCAGGCATCTCTGTCAAATGAAAGTAGTCAGAATGACCCCCTCCAAAATAGGGGGAGTGCCCTAAGGCATTGATATTAGTCACACTTTTCATATTAAACTTCATGACCATTTCCAAAGCAACAGAGAAAATGACAGCTGATTGGTGTTCTCTACCAGTCTCTTTGAGGTCAGATTGGGAATGGGAAAATAATACTAATTTTCTAGGGCTGCCAGAGCAAAGGACCACAAACTTGATGGCTCAAAACAGCAGAAATCTGTTCTTTAGACCAAGGTCTGAAGGTCAGCAGGCTGGAATGAAGAGTCCAGGAAGATTGGCTCCCTCAACAGACCCTGGGAAGAGTTTGTTCTAAGTCTCTCTGATAGTTTCTTCATGTTGCAGGCAACTCTTGGCATTTCCTACCTAATCTAACATTAATTGAGCACCTACTGTGGGGTCAGACCTTGACATTTCTTGGCTTTGATCACATTCTTCCACTCCCAGTTTCTTTCTTCACTGTATGTCTTCTCCTCTTCTCAGAAGCACCCCAGGGCCACCCTAATCCTGTGTGACCTCATCATAATGAAGAGGACATCTTCCATTTAAAGACAGTCACATTCTAAGATTCTAAGAGTGCATACACTTTGGGGTACTATATCCATCCACCACACAGACCAAGTCAGATCAAGATTTGCTTCCCTGTTGGTAATTTTATTTGTATTTTGCATCTTTTAATTAACTGGGCACTCTTGATTGAGGAAAGCACTATGAAGTAGTTATATGCAGGGAATGGACTACACCCAGCGACCGAAGGGTCCTTCAAAGCTTAATCACTAAGATAATTAGTCAGACCAAGCGGGAATTGGTGAAGCAGCGTGAGTAAAACCATGGAATGCATCATGGCACAGATTAGGACCATTAATTCATAGTTGTACTGGAAGGAGCTTTGGGAGGGAAATAGATTTGGAGAGATGTTTTATTTCCTTTTCATACTCTATTTTCTGAAGCAAGCTATAAATTGAGTTCACACTGTAAACACACATACATATACACACATTGGGAGGACTAGGCAAGAAATGCTGTGAAAACATGTTTAGATTGGCTGTATTCAGATCTCACATTTCTCATGTCTTAGCTGGGCGAGCAGCTAAGATTCTAGAGAGCCTGAGAATGACCAGGCTGATAGCAGAAGGTCCTGATCATTCTACTAAATGTGTGTGTGTATATGTGTGTGTGTGTGTGTGTGTGTGTGTGTGTGTGTGTGTGTGTGTGTGTGTGTGTGTGACTGCAGAAGGTCCTTATCATTCCACTGAAAAATGTGTGTTTATATGTTTGTGTGTGTGTGTGTGTGTGTGTGTGTGTGTGTTCTTCACCTTTTATCCTCTAGGTGGCTACCTTCCTTTTTACCCTGTTAAGAGACCTCGGTTTATAAAATTAAGGCTATTACAGTCTTGCAAATAGAGCAGAGAATTAGAAGACAAAGAGGCTTTGCAGGCCACACCAAGACACTCGTATACACTCCCAGCAGCCATTTCTAAATATGGCCGTCCAGAAGGTACTTTCTTTTTTTGCTGTGTAAGCAGAAAGAAATTCGACTATTTATTTCTAAATGGCAATTTCTCCATGAACATTCCAGCGTTTATAACAATCAGGTTCTATCTTCCATATAAAATGGGTAGCATGGCTTCAATTTAAATGCAAAGATACTAGAATACTGACTGGCCCTCTCCTTTTCCAGGACTTTGAAACCATGTTTGATAGAATGACCGTGCTCAGGAACAAATGATACAAAGATATCAAAGATATACAGACATATAAACCTCCTGTATACTGTACCATGGGTCACCCAGACAAAGAGTCTTCCTCAGATATAACAGCTGATGTCAAGTATTTTTAACCAAAGAAAATTAAGTTTACAAATTAGTTATGTAATGGAAAAACTGCAAACACTGGTTTTTGTCAGATGTTATGCTAAATGGCTTTTTAATATAGTCCTCTTCATAATCCTTTGACTCCTTGCAAGGTTGGTATAATAAACTCTTATTTTTCTTAAGAAGAAGTTGAGATCCAAACAAGGTAAATACTTTCTCAAGATCCCATGTAACTTGAAGCCAACAATTTTTATAGTCTGTTAAGTCATGTGGACTTGATAAAGTATTTTTAGACTTGACAAGAAGATTACTCCCAAATGAAGTGGTTAAAATTGATAGAGATATTCTGCCATGCACTTCAAGGGATGTAGTATGATTTTTAACAAATTATGTATATTATAGTATCTGAGCATATGGATTGGCCATGTTGAAATTGGACAGATTTTTTATGATGGTGGTGGCAACAGAAAAGAGAATTGGAAAAAAGAAGGCAACCCCTTTGGAAGAAGGTACTTTCCACACTTGCTTCATTGATGTGTTTTCTTTCTTTTTTTTTTAAATGATGTTTTAGAGACGGGATGTAGAGCACCTGCCTATCATATGTGAAACACTTGTTCCAATCTGTAGTACCACCAAAACATTTATGGCCATTTTCCCATTGACAATAACAATTAGTTTACAGAGAAACACAAGCTGGCATTGGTAACTTCATGAAAACAGAAAAAAAGCTCTTGGATTATAACAACAGTGGACACACACATGGCAGTTTCTTTCATCTTTAGCGTGGTGGGAAAATAGATGTTTGTAATGGTGCTCATGGCTGTTAATGCTAATACATAATACATTATGTATAGTCTGAAGAAGAAGCCAAGCTGAATGAAATGAGTCAAGTAGACATAGATAGGATAGATGTCGAATGATAGCATAGACATGGAATGAACTCATTAATTTCTGGAATATAAGAGGGAAAAAAGAATAGTATGGTAATAATATTCAGAGACAATAGAGATGAGGACCAAGAAGACCAGTCCATGGTAGGAAGCTTACCATAACAGTTGAGAGTACATTGACCACTATGGTAATAATAGTTGGAGCCTGTCACTCTGGACAATAACTGGGTGTTGAATGGAGGTAAAGTGATATGCACATTAACAACAGTGAAAAGCACCATGTCTAAAAGGAAAAAGTGGGAGAGAGGAGTAAAACACCTACCCCAGAGCAGGTAGGTGGGCAAGAGGGAGGGAAAATGGTGACACTGGTGGCAGGAAATGTCCATGGGTAAAGGGTCTTATACAATGTAAGACTGAAACTCAATTATGAACAACTTTGTAGCCATGGTGTTTAAATAGAAAGGAAAAAATAAGCTGAAAAATGAATATTTACTTAAGACACGATGTATCAATTTTTAAGCTCCCAATATCAAAATCGTAGTCTCTATAGAGTTAAAATTTAGCTTTCTGAGAAATCCAAGAGCATGATCTGCTTTCCTGATAGTAATTGCATGCAACTTTTTCTAAGAAGTCAAATAATGCCCCTTTGTTCACGTCTGTCCATGCACTTGTTCTTTGTAATAGGTTGTGATTGGTATAATAATCAGTAGAAAGTCATTTATTATGCTGGATATTAACATGTGATTCCTTAAGAATATTGCCATGTCTGCACTTTTATTCTTTCTACTGACAGTTCCCACAGTGCTTCTTGGTTATGGTTTATGACTGAAGTCTTAGAATTTCTTTTTTATTTTGCATCCACTTGTTATAATACATTTGACCATAGTATACTATGGTATGATTTCCTGACCAAAATGTAGAGCCATTTGGGGGGCTTTATACATGTATGGCTCCAGGAGGCGATGTCCCCATTAGCTTTCCATTGAGCCTCAAAGTTTGACTTGGGTTCTTCTCATCCTTCTCTGCAAAACACTGCCAAGGCTCACAAACTTCTATGACAACCCAAATGACTCTATGTTCAGATTGTTCCTGCCACAAATCTCCATCCTCTCCTCTACCTAGTGAGTCCCTAGTCATCAGATGTGTTCCCCATTCCCACCCCTCATCTTCCTGCAGGTCTTCAGCAGCCATGATGGTTGCCCTTGGCTTGATCACTTTGAAAGAAGAAGCACCCATGGGCAGAGGTGGGACCTCCCCCTCATGAAACATGTAATACCCCTGGAACCTGAAGGGCCCCTGAATATATTTACCTTTCAAATTGAATCGATCTATTTTGCTGCCTTGCTAAGGTCACATTTTGCATCAGTGACAATCTATGTTGAAAGGAACCTGCCTAGAAGAATAATACCAACCTCTTTATTTTTCTAACATTCTAACTTGTTTATATCTATCTGCTCTAGATTAAGCTTTAGGTTATAAACTTATTTTTTTCCATGAAATTCAGATATTTATCTAGTGGACCAAAGGAAGAGCAAAAACAAATATCCATTTACTCAGGCTACTTACTGAGCACCATGGTGTTAGGTGGCAGCGAAAAGCTGCTTTCCAGAACACACATGCTCTTGTTCACATCAGTCTCTCTCATCAGAGAAGTCAATGTAAATGGGAACACAGATCTGTACTCAGTGACAATAACTATTTGACTCTCGCTTGTGGGACTCTTGGCCTTAAGAGCAATTTCCCATCTCTCCAAGCCACCAACAAAAGTCTGTCCTCCAGGTTTTATTTGTTAAATAATTTATTTAATTCAGGGATTTTAAAAATATGATTCCTTTGAATTGGGTGTACCCTTCCCAATGAACAGAATGCAATTTTATTGATTTGGGGGAGGAGGGTCGCACTTGGCAGCACTCAGAGATTACTCCTGACTCTGCGCTCAGAAATCACTCCTGGCTCAGGGGAACTTATGGGATGCCGGGGATCGAACCCGCATTCATCCTCGGTCAGCCACTGCAAGGCAAACACCCGAATGCTGTGCTAATACCCTGGGGTCAGAATGCAATTTTAAAGCAAGATGAGAAGAGGACAGATAATCAGAGTAATAGCTTGTTCTTCCCAAGGCCTTACCAGTTATAACATGGGCATACATATGTTTGTATGTGTCTGTACTTTTGATTCTTGAGTGCTACCTGATGAGGAAAGGACTCTTCTTTGAGGAAGAGTCCACTATGCAGATGAAAAACTTGAGGAACAGAAAGCTGTAGTGTTTTAACGAAGGTAACACTGAGATGGTCGAGAGCAGGACTCCAAACCCAGGCAGCCCTAAAGGCTGTTCTCTTATCCATTAAATTATACTTCCTTCCAATGAGAACAAAAAGAAAATTATTTATTCCTGACTGTTAAGAGGAATAGTGCAAGGAATGGAACCAGGAATGACCTCGGTGATCTCAGTTGGCTTCTTGAAGATAAAAAGTTTTTAGCAGGATGGGGGGGGGCAGAATAATGAAGAGTCCAGTAGGCAGGATGCTTGCCTTGCACAAGGCCAATCTGTGTCCGTTCCCTGGCAGCTCAGTTGATCCCCATAGGCGTGTCAGGAATGATCCCTGAGCAAAGAGCCAGGAACTCTAGATATTAAACCCTGTATGTAAACCTTGCCTTTTTAAAAACAGGTTTCAGTGTGTGTGTGAACAGAGAGGCATCAAGAAAAATATTTGGTATAATATCAAAATTAAGTTTACAATTGGAATACCTTTAAAATCTCAGGAGCAGCATACTGAGTCTGTGAATATTATGTTTTATTCCTTTACCTATTCCCATGTGTAATACTTTATTCTCTTTGAGTTTTCTTCTAATGCAGTTTAGCCTTGGTTTTAAGAGTATCTATCTGCTTAATTTCTTTTATTAATATGAATTTTTCTTCAAGCAAGTAAAGCTAGCTAATGTTTCTTTATCATTTTATGTAAAGCAAATAGTAAGTGATGAATAAGATTTTTGCTTTTTTTCCCCATGTCTAAACAGTAAAACCAAAAAATTTTTTTTGAAATAGCAAATCTTCCTGTTTGTTGAAACTATGGGATCAACACATTCAATACATTTGTGAATCAAGGTATCAGACTGAGTTAATTTGATGCTCAATAAATTAATTCTATTTTGCTAATGTGACTAAAAACTAAATTTCATATCAATGTAAACACTCATTAAACTGCAAATACCAAGCCATGCAAGCTGTTGAAAAAGTCTCATTTTTTATTTATAGATACCTTCTGATAAGAATAGCATTGGAAGCGTTTTAGAAGGAAAATGTTAGAGTGATTAATGTGCAGTTGTTTGCATTCTTAATATTTCACTCATAGATCAGATTAGTATTTGTGCATACTGTCAGACTTTATTCTGTCCTTGTCATAACACTTATTACCACTGACAGGTATAACATATCCACATTAATCCTTAATTTCTTGATTCAATTTTCTAATTGCTTTTTTGGCATGCCATGGTGGCTGTTTAGTCTTATGTGATGGATTCATCATATGGTTTAATAATGTGCTTTAAAAATTAGATGTGTCGGGGCCGGGTAGGTGGCGCTGGAGGTAAGGTGACTGCCTTGCAAGCGCTAGCCAAGGAAGGACCGCGGTTCGATCCCCCGGCGTCCCATATGGTCCCCCCAAGCCAGGGGCGATTTCTGAGCGCATAGCCAGGAGTAACCCCTGAGCGTCAAACGGGTGTGGCCCAAAAACAAAAAAAAAAAAAATTAGATGTGTCACTTAAAGTATCTGAACAAGGAAAAAAGTGACAAAGAGTTAGTGGTTTAAGACTTTCCCAGACTTAAACTAAGGGCTAGATCTTAGCACATTTTATTGGACGTTGTCTATAAATCATTTTTAAAGAATGCTGAGTGAAGAGGATACTAAAAATCTATAACCCCTCTGTTTTGGAAAACTGACTTTGTAACATACACTTGTTTGTATTATTATTAGACAGTGGCAGAACTGGTATGAAAACTTAACTATTCTGAACACTGGTCCTAAATAGGGCAAGGTACCTGCTATCAGTGGCAGGTAGCAGATGATGGTAAATCTTTGTCAGAACTGAGAATATAAAAGAAGGGAGTCTATGGGCAGAGAAGAATGATGAGATGAATAGATATAACAGAAGCACATTGCCAAGGGAGTGACATTCTGGTGGTGTAGAGTCAAGATCATTGTATACATGAACCATAAGAGAAAATATTAGTGTAATCACCTGAGCCAAACTATAATGATTATATTTTAGAATATGAGTTTGCTAAGCAGGCTGGGTGGGGTGATGAACATTGAGATATTGATGGGGGGATATCGAGTTTGAATTGAAAATTGGTAGCTGCAGATTTGTAATTTGTGATGCCTGCATAAACAATGGGGGAAGGAAGTCATCTCAACTTGAACCATTAAAAAAAATGTAACAGAAAATAGGCCTAATCGGAAGTCTTTTATTTTATGGGTATTAGTCATTCCCAATAGCCCTTCAAAGCAGATGATAAGAGCCATATGGGTATAACAAAAGAACTAAAGAGAAAGAAACTAAATTCCTCTGACCAGGGAAGGCTTCAAGGATGTGGAGCTTTGAGAGAGCTCAGGATTCCTAGAGACCTGATTTCTGACAAGGAAGATTATGTTAAGACTATTAGAAATGAAGAAGGTGCAGATTCTGGAAACTCTGGGCCCAGCTGAATGGTGAATACTTATTTTACTAAAGCAAAATTCCTGAAAAAATAAAATATCAAAGTTGAAATATGTGAATAGATAGAAGAGACTGGAAATTCTGAAATATTGACTTGGACTTTCTGTTATACAGACCACATGGTAACTATTCTCAACTATTCTGGCCCATATATGTGCTCTTTTAGCAATCAGAATTTAGAGATGAACTGTCTTTAAACTATCTTGTACTTTCCAATTTACTGCAATGCCTCTCTTGTCATGTATTCCAGGAATACAATTAATTAAACAATTAATCATTTGTTAGTTGTTACTGAAAATAGGCATGAACTAGAAATCAAAGAGCAATGACTGAATTTTATATCCATTAGGTATATAACCTTTGTTATGTCACTTAAACCATTGTAATTTCAGTTTCATCATTCATAAATGGGGCTATGAATTAAGCCCAGAATCATCATGTGATTAAGCCCAGATCATCATGTGGCATAATATCATGCAAATTATAAGCATTAATAAAAATTTATTATTCTTAAGTTACACATGTGGGCTATGAAGAAATGTGAGTTTACAAGCCTTACTTTGGAACTACTGGAAGTTTTTGAGAAAAGGAATTGCATCTTTTTATCTTTTGAGTACAGTCTTGTTCTGAATCTTACCTACTTAAACAGTAATGATGAGACCAAGCAGATCAGTCACTAAATTCTATTAGCAGCATGAAGATTTCTGGTGACAGGCTTAGATGTCATTTCTAGAAGTGAGTTGCCCACTCCTCAGTTGACTCTCTAAGTGGCCAGAGGAGGAAAGAGCAGGTTGCCAGCTTTGTCCATTGGAAAGTTCCAGAAATCCACTTATCATTACGAAACATTTCTCAAGGTAGATCCTTGGCTCAGATGGTGATGATCCTTTCTGATGATGTCATTATGAGATTATCCTTGTCATTTCAAAGGTTTATCTTGATCACTTGCTTATAATCAATAAACTGAAAACTAGAAAAAGTTGAAAATAGAACTGTTGGTTTTTTTTTAACAAATAATTTGAAAATGGACATACAATAGTTTCAAAATCTCAAGAGAGTAAAGCAAGCCTTTTGTGAAAGTGCGAGTTGGTTAATAAACAAGTTCTGCTAATTACATAACTGTCAATGATGTTTTATGGCCCAGTCTAACACCAGCCTCTTGTGATACAACAAATAGTAAAATGCTTAGAAGTAAATCACAGTCAGTGAGTGCTGTAGGCAGACAAACCCAAGCCTTATCTCTTTCAAATGCAGCCATGAAAAATACATGATAAATTGCATGGCTCAGTGCACATATTATGTCATTGTGTAATGATTTTGATTCATGGTTATGTATTTATCACTAAACAACTGAAAAAGCTCAATGTATCAGAAATGTGTGGGGTAATGTTTTTTTCTGTAAAATTCAAATGTCATAATGATTTTTTTAATTTAAAATTCTTTATTCAAACTGAGCTTTTGCACAAACTCTTTGGAAATAATTTTTTTACATTATGTGAATTCCTGACAGAAATGTCAAAAAGATATGATAGTTGCTAATATCTTAAACAGAATGAATAATTCATTTTTTGTGTTAATATCCTCTTATGAAAAATTTTATAGCTAAAAATAGTCAAAGGTGTAAGCCAATTTTAATTTTAAAAATAGAATTATAATCTCCTTTCATGTAGCTTATCACTGCAAAGAAATTTTTGAATGTTTTCTGCTCAAAAACAGCAGATAAGAGTAAGAATTATTTTGAGAGAAATCTTACAGAGGTAGTTTTTTTTATGCATAACTCCTTTTTAAATAGACAAAATAACCTACTATTTTTCTTTATAGATTATTGTGTCTCTGTAAGTTTGAAATATTAAATAATTCAGTCATTTTGTACCTAAAACTAACATTGATTTTATACTGTTTTTCTCCACGGGTACTTTTGATATCAGCATTTGATGTTGAAATATATTTATACTCCTATTAAAAAAATACAGAAAGTAAGAGGGACCGGAGCAGTGGCTCAAGCAGTAAGGCATCTGTCTGCCTGGCACATACTAGCCTAGGACGGACCACTGTTTGATTCCCCCGCATCCCAGAGGGTCCCCCAAGCTGGGGGTGATTTGCCAGTTGTGCCCCAAAAAGAAAAAAAAAAGAAGGAAAAAGGTAAAATAAAGAATAATGGTCAAAAAATACAGAAAGTAGCATGATACTATGATCAGTTGATATAACCTTAGTTACTTGTTTTCTAAATCCCTTAAGTCAAAACCTACTATTTCTCTACTGGTATATTTATTTTATTTCATCATGAAATCTTTCTTTTCTACTTATTGTGATTATTTATTTTAGCATTATATAGTCTTAATAGTTGCTGGTTCATGTATTGAGATTCTAAAAGCAACATAACAAAAACGGTGATGGTAGAAATGGTAAATTCTTTCTTAGATGTATTCGAGAGGAACTTGATATTTCTAATATATCACCATCATTTAGATCTGAGTTCATGTTATTTGTTCTTAGTATGTTTTAACCAATTGACCTTTACATATACTTTGCATTTATTAAATTTGAATACATTACAGCAGCCTAGAAAAATGATTCAAAATATTCCATTTTTCTCTTAGCCTGGGAATATGACAAGCTTATTCTCTAAATATTTGCATCATTGGTGAAAATCTCTGTACTTATGCTGCTTTCAGCTTAACATTTTCAAAAATAAGTCTGTTAAATTAAATACAGGCTTTAAAGTGTAGAGCTACAGATCATGCAACTTGATCCAAGTATTGCCACATGGCTTACAGCATTTTCTGGGAAGATTTTTGTGCCTTTACTTCTACCGCAGTGGTCACTTTCACCTTTCTATTGAAAACTCCCCAAATGTGTCTATATGAGGATAACTTTAAAACATGAGATTTATGTTGCTATAAAGGAGAAAACCTTTATAACCACATAAAACCGTCCTCACCCAAAATTTCAGTCTAAGTTTTACATGAAAGTGGGCATATTTTATCTTTAACACCTCATTAAACTTTCTGGAAACAGCAGTATCCTAAAATATTTTAGGTGAATAACTGCACACGTCTATATTTCTTCTGAAAAGTTCAGATGCCATCGGTGAAGAAAACGAAACAAATCATTTGTTGTAATAATGAAAGCCATAGTGTTTCCCTTCTATTTAATTTTGGCTTTATATGAAATGTTGCTTTTATATGTCCAGCATGTCTCTGTCATTTATTAGTTAAATAGCCAAAATTGCCATTCCTACCCAAAATCATATGCTTACTGTCTCAAAGAGACTTTGTCTCGATACCCTAAATCCTCAATTGTAGTTATACATATGCCTGGATCATATGTGCCTGCCATGTGTTGTGTTGTGTTGGGTATAAGTTTGTGATAATATATGGAATAAGCAGGAAGCAGCCTTGCCTTCTTGACTCTGAATCCTATCCCCACTACTTTTAGCCATGTAAATTTGAATATCCCTTTTTAATTTTGTTTAAGTTATATTTTATGTTTTTATTCATTAGAGTTTGTGATCTACAATACTTTTAAAGGCATTTTCATACATATAGCCCTTCAGCAGCACCACACCCACCATCAGGATACCCACTTCCCTTCCACAAGGTCCCAGAGTACCCAACCATCCCACCCCAACATCTTGTAAGCTCAGTTCTTGGTCCAGGGACGAACTCCAGTTTTGTGCCTTAAGCCATTTGTTGCCCACTTACTGTGTCATTAAATTCTACATATGAGATCATTTTCTGTCTACCCTTTTCTTCTCACTTCACTCAACATGATACCCTCTAGTTATACTGTGTCAGGAAAAAATGCGTTATTTTGTTCTTTTTTACAGCTGCATAGTATTTATTCCATTGTGAATATGTACCACAATTTCTTGACACATTCATCCATAGTTGGACACTTGGTATCTTGGCCATCATACTAAAAGCTGTAATGAACATGGATGTGTATTTTTCATTTCAAATTAAATTTTTTCTGTTTTGTGGGGTAGATGCCAAGTAGTAGTATCTTGTGTTCTATAGGATATTGTTGAAAGAAATCTTCATATTGGTTTCCATGATGGAACAACACTTTTCAAACTCCTGCTTAGTATTTTTTTAATAATTTTATTGCAACCAAAGTGAATTACAAGTCTTTCACAATAATATTTAATGTACATAGTGACAATGAATCAGGGCCATTCCCACCACTAGTATTGTCCCTCCGCCCCTGTTCCCAGCATGCCTCCCATATTCTCCTTCCTTTGTCCCCTGGACTACTAGTGTAATTGGTCCCCGCTGTGTATAGTTTGTTGTAGATTGGGTATTAATTCTGTTGTCTTTGACTTTGGGTTTGGTGTTTAAGCCTGATAATTTTTATTTCCACTCAAAATTCATAAGACTGTTTGTTCTGGGTGCCATCCATTCCTCCCCCCCTTCAATTTATGAGGCAAATCAAGATGATTCAAGTTCTGTAGTTCTGTTGGAAAGGGGAAAAAAGAAAGCTGGGAGGAGTCCATCTAGAGGCTATAAATATCAATTTAAAATAAGTAAGGGGAGAAAAAAAGAAGAAATATATATTTAAAAAAACCAATCAACTACAAAAAGGCACAACAGCAGCAGCAACAACAACAAAACATCAACCACAAAACTAAAAATAAACTTTTAAAAAAGGATTAACTATAGACTCCTTGCATGATCATTTACTCTCCCCTCGGTGCTTTCATGGTGTATGGAAGACTTCTGCTTCGTCTTGGATGGTAAAATCAGACCTCTGTATCTAGAGATCTTGGTGACTGTGCAGCTCAAGGAATGGAGCTTATGATTAAGTCTTTCTTTGTGGTTCTAGCAAATCTTAATCCATCTTCTGTAGTTGGTGGTCTTTGTCATTATGTTGCTCCTAGGATGGAGCCTGGGATAAAGTCTTTCATGCAATGAGTCTATAGTTAATCCTATGACAGTATACTTCAGGGGTGGAGAAACCCTGTATCTCCTAGGCCAAGGGAATTCCCTCTATAAGATACCCAATAGTTGGGGGCCGGAGAGATAGCATGGAGGTAAGGCGTTTGCCTTTCATGCAGGAGGTCATCGGTTCGAATCCCGGCGCCCCATATGGTCCCCTGTGCCTGCCAGGAGCAATTTCTGAGCCTGGAGCCAGGAATAACCCCTGAGCACTGCCAGGTGTGACCCAAAAACCAAAAAAAAAAAAAAAAAAAAAGATACCCAATAGTTACTGTGCCTATGCAGGGGGGAAAAGAAAAAAAAAGCACAAAATAATCATTTTTCCACATATTTATTGATTGATTGATTGATCGATCGATTTTTTGACGTCTTTGTTTTGGTGTAGCTATTGAAATTGATGTCTCCAATTTTATTTTATTTTATCTTATCTTTCTCTTTCTTTTTGTACTCTGGCATGATTTGATTTCAGAACCAAGACTATTGTGTGGTGCTTGACTTTATTGCTGTAGTGCTCACTGAATATTTAATTTGATATTTCTTTCTGTATTTTTGAGAGAGAGAGAAAGAAAGAAAGAAAGAAAGAAAGAAAGAAAGAAAGAAAGAAAGAAAGAAAGAAAGAGAGAGAGAGAGAGAGAGAGAGAAAGAAAGAAAGAAAGAGAGAGAGAGAAAGAAAGAAGAGAGAGAAGAGAGAGAGAAAGAGAGAGAGGGAGGGAGGGAGGGAGGGAGGGAGGAAATAAACACACTAAGAGGTATTACTATGGAGGTATCAAACATACAAAAAATATAGGTATCTCCATTAAGTCTTTTGAGATATTCTAGTGGGAGTGAAATCCAGGGCACCTTTTCATCCCACACCATGGTCTTGTTACGTTTGAGAAATAATTTGCAGCAGTAAGGGATTAGGTAGTGTCTTTGAGCTGGAGGTCCTTTGGAGCTGAATTCAGTAGCATGCAACAGTCCACATTTGCGGGGGGTGAGAAGAAGGGCCACTTAGAATGAGTAAGCAGCAGCATTGGTTGCAGTTTCTTGCCAGGGCACATGATGTGAAACTGAAAGGGTGTCCTTTCACTTTGGGAGCTGGGTGGTGGCTTATTGGTACCTAATGAGTTAAGAACTGAGGGTAGGGCCCAGAGATATAGCACAGCGGTGTTTGCCTTGCAAGCAGCTGATCCAAGGACCTAAGGTGGTTGGTTCGAATCCCTGTGTCCCATATGATCCCCTGTGCCTGCCAGTAACCCCTGAGCACCGCCGGGTGTGGCCCAAAAACCAAAAAAAAAAAAAAAAAAAAAAAAAAAAGAAGGATGGATCAGGATTGGGGAAATGAAAAGATGGAAGGATTTCTGAAGTGGGAAAAAGGGCTATATACTCTATAGGCATGGATTGTTTACAATTTAGGTTTGGCAGGAAAAGAGGAGTCCACTGTATACAAACTCATTCCCACTTATAGACAGATATTAGAGATCTATTCTTAAGTTGTTGTTGGAGGCCTGACCCTCATAGGAAGGGTCTGAGCTCTTAAGAAAGAATTGAATTAAGGAAAGATAAATAATTAGCTAAGATATTGATTAGGAGAAAAAGAAAGGGAAAACAAAAGATAAGAGGGAAGAAGAAAGAAAAATAAGTAAATATAGTAAAAACAGGTTAAAAATATTGGGCCAGTGCCTTGGAGTTGAAAGGTTTTCTAATTTCTAGGCACTTCATCAATGACAGGGGTGAACTTTGCTAAGTGAAGATTTCAGGGTTAGAAAGTGGCTGAAGCACTTTAGGATAAGCATAGTTTTCATGTCTAGAGTACTAAGCAGTGTGATAGTGAGGACTATAAAAGGTGTCTACCCTTTGTAGTATTGTCTGCTACATCTTGTTCATGGAGGTTCCTTTCCTAAAGAGAAACTGACAGTTATGTAATATAGGTTGAATTGATGAAGGAGGAGGAGGAGGAAGAGGAGAAGAGGAGGAAGAAGAAGAAATGAGAGAAGGAAAGAAGTAGGAAAAAAGAGAAAAAAGTAAATGGAATAATAGTAATTTGCAAAAATGTATTCGATGGGTGGGACCTGTAACATAAGTCTGTGATGCGCCATTGACTGTTTCAGTGGTGTTAATGATCATATGCTTTAGGTTCTAATAGATAACATAAATAAAAGGAAATGGATAAATTAGAATTTGGATTCCTTTGATTCCCTTCTCTTGTCTGATTGCTATTGCTAGGACTTCTAAAACATCGTTGAATAAAAGCAGAGACAATAGACAGCCTTGCCTAGTTCCTGACCTTATTGGAAATGCTTTCAGTTTTTCACCATTAAGGATAGTGTTAGGTGTGAGCTTTTTATAAATAGCTGTAACTATCTTGAGGAAGGTTCCTTCCAGCCCATTTTGCTAAGTGTTTTATCATGAATTGGTGTTGGATTTTGTTGAATGCCTTCTCTGCATCGATTGATATGATCATGTGATTTTTGTCTTTCTTATTATTGATGTGGTGTATGATGTTGTTGATTTATGTATCTTAAACCATCCTTGCATCCCTGGGATGAAACCCACTTGATCATGGTGTATAATCTTTTTGGTGTATTTTTTGATTCAGTTTGCTAAGATTTTGTTTGCTAGGATTTTTCCATCCATATTCATTAGGGAGATTGTTCTGTAGTTTTCTTTTTTTTTTTTTTTTTTTTTTTTTTGGTTTTTGGGTCACACCCGGCGGTGCTCAGGGGTTACTCCTGGCTGTCTGCTCAGAAATAGCTCCTGGCAGGCACGGGGGACCATATGGGACACCGGGATTCGAACCAACTACCTTTGGTCCTGGTTCGGCTGCTTGCAAGGCAAACGCCGCTGTGCTATCTCCCCCGGCCCGTTCTGTAGTTTTCTTTCTTGGTGTTGTCTCTGCCAATTTTGGGAATGAGGGTGATATTAGCCTCATAAATGGAGTTAGTGGGGATTCCTGTATTTTTAATGTTTTTGAAAGAGCCTGAAGATCAGTGGTAGTAATTCTTTCATAAATAATTGATAGAATTCACCTTTAAAACCATCTGATCATGGACTTTTGTTTTCGGGGAGTTTCTTAACTACTTTTTCAGTTTCCTTAGTTGTGATTGCCCTGTTTAGGCTTTCTACATCCTCCTTATTTGTCATTGTTAATTTATAGTTTTTCTTTAAGTTCCTCTATGCGATTTTCCAACTGTGTAATTCTGTTATTATGGCTTGCTATGATGCTTTTTATTTCCCTTAATTCCATTTGTATGGATTCTCTCATCTTCTGTAAAAGTTCTTCTTTGAATTAGTTGAATTGTTCATCCTTGGATTTCTTAATATTGCAGGCTAGTTATTCCTTGATTTCTATTGTTATGACATTAATTGCCACTTCTATGTTCTCATCTACTGGGCTTGTGCGTTTTGATGGGCTTGGAAACTTGCTAGGATTTCACTCTATATCCCTGGCGGCTAGTGTCTTTCTTGGTTTTACCCATATTTCTTTACATTTGGTGGCTTAAAATGTTGAAGTTTCAGGTTGTTTATAATAAAGTGGTCTGCTGAACTTACTGTGTTAGAAGTGATTAGAGTTTATTTAGAGTGATTTAGAGTATTTTTTCCTAGTTGAGTGAGCCTTTCAAAGTATGACAGAGATATTACGAACTACTTCATTCTTTTGCTATTCTGATTTATGGGCTATGGATTATCTGAGAGAAATAAGTGTTAGGTCTGGCCTGTCTAGACCTATATGGTATAGAGACTCTGGTCTGTAGAGTTGGAGGGGAGGTGGTGGGGTAAAATGGCGGAGACCACGCAGAGGTTTGGCCCTGCCCTCAGGTCTCTGCCCTCCTGTCACCTGTGACGTGGCCCCGGGTCCCTCTCTGCAGTGCGGCCCTAAGAGGGGATAATGGCAGCAATAGCACAGGGGTTTGGCCCTGCCCTTGGGTCTCCACCCTCCTCTGATACCTGTGGCAAGGCACTGGGTCCCTTCTCTGGAATGTGGCACTCCTACCTAGTATTTTTAACTCTCAATGTTGCTAGTATTATACACATAAAGTAATTTGAATATCAAATCCATACTATGTACTCAGTAAAATACTAACATTATTTTTATGATTACTAGTTAATTGTTTTATTCCTAAAGTCACATTATGTATGCCTATTTGCAATAAGATCCTATTATGTGATTCATTAAAGGACATTAGAGATATGCCAAAACAATGTTTTGGATTGGAATCATTTGCTTAGATAAATTTGTTACATAGATATCATTGAAGAGAGGTGGAAATTGTGAAATATAAAAAGAACAAAAGTGGCATAATCATAACTCTTACTCAGAATATATGTAGTGAAATACATTTATTTATTCAAATGTAGGCCAGTTGCACATCTAAATTGTGCCAAGAGTTAGTGTTAAAACAATAGATGGTAACTCTGATACAGAAATCAGGCTTGATATTTATCCAAAGCAGTTACAAACTCAAGTCTACACTTAAATACTTGTATACAGGTGACTATAAGAGATTTATTCATAACTACTCAAACTTGGAAGCAACTCAATTAATCTTCAGAAGATGCATGATTAAATGAACTGTAATACAACCAGAAAATGGAAAATGATTCACACTAAAAAGATTATCCATCCACTAAGAATATAACTCAATGAGTGGTATAGCACATGCCTACTATGTGAAGTCATGGTTTTGAACCATGTTAACCCCCAAACAACTTACCAGAACCAATAATATATTAAGGGATAGAAAGATATAGAAGAAATTTAAATGCATGTAAAGTGAACTAAATCCATCTGAAAAGGCTAAATACTCTATGACATTGGTGAAAATTAAAAATATACAGACAGCAAATAGATGAGGGTTTCCATGAACCAGCAAAGAAAGAAAGGATGACTGGGAAAAATATAGAGAAATTTTAGGCAGTGAAATCCTTAGACATATGTCTAGGCCATTAGAATGTATGATACCAGGTGTAACCCTAATGAAAACTGGTATATAGGGATATCTCCAATCAGCTATAATTAAAGTTTCCATCTTAGGGATATATTGATATTGAGTAGAACAATGGTTATGTGCCCAGACTTTATGCCATTATGTTAATTTTGCCATGAATGTAAAACTCTCTAAAGTCCATGAAAGAAAAAGTGAGATAAACAAAGCAAGAAAACATCTTTAAAACTGTAAAAACATCAACAATATGTAACTCCCCATAAAAATTATTTTTCTAAATGAGAATAATTACAAAAAGTACTTCTTGCTGCAAAAAAATAGTGTGTAGAATGTGTTGGGGAGAAGTGCTCAGGAACTTCTCATTTTTTCACTAAGGACCATTTCTGGTGGTGCTTCAAGAACCATTATGTGATATTCGGGACCTTACTCAGAAATTGCATATGCAAAGCCTACCCCCTCAACTCTTTGAGCTATCTATCTCGCCAATTGGAATTACTTTTCTAATGAAGCATGGAGTCATTTCCTCCTGTGTCCATTCCCACACAGAATGTTCAGTCTAGTTATATGAAGCAGAGATAAGGAGACAAGTCAAATGGCATTGCAATGTCAGTCTGCACATTTAATTTTTTTTTCTTTTTTAGGGTGCTCCCAAGCCAATAGCCATTGAACCATGTGCTGGGAATAGAGCTGCCGTGCTGACTGTGTTCCTTTGTCTTCCTCGAGGATCATCAGGAGCTCCTCCCCCTGGGCAGTCAGGTAAGAGGACTGAGATTTATCCCCAATCTCCTTGATATAAACTCCAAATTGCGACTATTTCTTTTAGAAATGCATGTGAAGAGACCAGGTATCTGACTCAAATGGTAGATCACATGCCTAGCGTATGCCTGACTCTGAGTTTCATTCTCAGGACCTCATGATACCCCCAAACACCATGGGAGTGACCCAAGTCTCCCAAGCAGCCACCGAACATGTGCATGTTGAGTAGACATATGTGTGCACTCTAGAAGTATACATTCAGATTGCTGTGTACACTTCTATTTGGTTAATGACATTCAGATTGCTGTGTACACTTCTATTTGGTTAATGACAATGAGAAATCTCACTAGCAGGGCCAACCTGTCTCCCAGTTTGTGGTTCATAAATAATGTGAATGACAACTTTGTTTAGAAGATCGGTGTAAGTGATGGGACTTAATTGTATGTTTGGATGTTGTCCTGAAGGCAAGAGCTAGATGTACCTATTTGTGGGCTTGTGTGTTAACATGGGAGACTGTATGCTCCTGTGCCAGCATCCAGCAGGCAAGATCCTTTCCTTAAAGTGGGAATAGCCTGCTTGGCCATCTGCCTCTTCTTTGTCTCCATGAAAAGCATCTTTGGTATTTGGGAGAGCTCATAGACATTCTCCTTGAGGTTATGTGTTTACTCTAATACTGTTCACAGTAGTCAAGATACTCAATATTGAGCATTATTTCTGGATTAATCAAAATGTAATTGCTATCTTAGAATTAAATCACAAAACATGTGTGTTGCTCTCTTAATACACATCTTATTCTATCTGCTTACAATTTCTAGTTTTCTGGACTCCCTGTGACCCTCTTAGTAATATGGATGGCTTTTTAGGGTCAGGGTGATTTCAAATCTGTCTTTGTTTTGAAGCCCCTTAAGCACAGAATAAAATGCCCAAGATCTGCCAGGTTCTCAGTAACGGTAATGGATGATGAACTTGCCTTCCTGCTTAGTTTATCTTTTCTTGGTTCCCTTGTTAGCTCTGACCTTGCTCCTCACTTTCTTGATTTGTGACCAAGCAGATGAAATAATGGAAGCTACTCCTCTGAGCCTTATAAACATAAGCTATTCATGGAAGAGGATTTTTCCCATTTGGAGACAGTGGGTGTCCATATTTTTAAAACTTGTCATTAATGGTACTGGTGATATCTTGTTAAAGGAATTTCCACCCAAAACTGATTTCTAGGTATTTATTTTGAAAAAAAAAAAAAAAGAAACCTTTTCTTCTCCTTTCTGTGATTGTTCTATTTCTTCTTTCAGATCAGGTAGAATGGGCAATTATAGGTTAATTGTGTTCAGCTAATGGATGCATTGTTTTAGCACTGGGAGGATTTCCAAAACAAATACTTGACTAATGAAAACAAGTCTGTGTGATATACACCTAGCTTCGTCTTCCTCTTTGACAGGATGACGTACTGAAGGGCAGAATGAATACGACTGCCAACACTCCATCCCTTTAACCTTTGAAATTCTTCCTGACTGATTGGAAAGTTCCAAGTCCCAGTGTGGACCATTACATCACCTGTGTTTGATAGCCGGTCCATTAGGATGAAGAACAAAACTACTCCCTTAGATGAGACTTGTCCAGTGTTGGTCTATCAATAAAGTGTGTTTGTGTGTGTGTTTGTGTGTTGATGTTGATGACACATCTTTGTGATGATTTTTAAAAATAACAAATTTCACTAAGACTGGGGATGTAGAAGTTATTTCCAAGCTTGAGGATTAATTGAGATAGCATAATAATATAGAGAACTACACTTATGTCAAATCACAGGTCTTTTTTTCTGATCCTCCTTTGCAGAGAATTCTTTCTCTACAATACACAGCTGTATTCTCTTGTATTCAGATATTTGGAGGAATGTTGAAAGTATACATAGGATTTATACCAAAAGTTAAAATTTTGAGCTATCCGGAGAGATAGCGTGGAGGTAAGGCGTTTGCCTTGCATCCAGAAGGATGGTGGTTTGAATCCCAGCATCCTATATGGTCTCCCATGCCTGCCAGGGGCGATTCCTGAGCATAGAGCCAGGAGTAAACCCTGAGCACTGCTGGGTGTGATCCAAAAAACCAAAAAAAAATTTTTTTGAGCTAATAAATGTTTTATTATATATGCTGAACTATATAGAGTATCTGTGTACAGCCTCTAGTATATTGTATTGGGTGCAATAATATAGGATGAACTTTTCATTTTCTTCTAGCTACTCTTATAGATAAAGAAACAGTTGTTGATTCTATTCCTTCAAAATAATTTATTTTCTATTTTCTGCCATCTGCATTTAATTGCTTCCAAATTTGTTACTGATGGATGGTAGAAGGGAAGATAGTATACCTCAGACAGCAGGGAAATAGTTCAAAGGGCTGGAATGCTTGCTTTCACTAGTTGAGGCCCCAGATTGATCACTGGCACTGCCATGAGTAGTCCAGGGTACCCCAAGCATGGTTTAAGCACTTATATTTATCCCCAACATCAGTGGACCCTAGACAATTCACATCACTGGGTATGCTCTTTGACCTGCTCAGTTAAGCTGGCTGAATTTTACCCCAAAAAGGATTCAATAACTTAATTGAATTAAGTAGACATTAATGTTAGAATGTAGAAGGTAAGTATACTGGTATTTATTTAAAGTCCTCTCTACTTTGCTAGCTGTTTAACATTTTCATAGTAAGATATTATGAAATAATCGTTTGAGGGGCCAGTGTGATAGCACAGCAGGTAGAGTATTTACCTTGCATACAGTTGACCCAGGTTCCCCAGGATCCTATATGGTCCCCCAAACCTGCCAGAAGTAATTTCTAAGTACAGATTCAGAAGTAACCCCTGAACACAGTCAGGTATGGGTTCCCAAAAAAAGAAAAAAGAAAGAATCATTTAAAAGTAGGGCCTAAACTCACTGTAAAAAATCATTGTGCAAGAGACAGGGTCTGGGGTGAAGTTTTAAGTGCTTACTTCTGGGTTTCTCCTTCCTCGTGGGATGTAAGACATGGACTTAGAGGCTTAGCTCAGCTCCTGGGCTATTTATTTCTCTAAAAGTTGCATAACTATTCAATGATCAATTGACATTCATTATTAGATGAAAAGTCCTTTTGCAGTACTTTGCACAAACTCAACATTTTCTTTTTTTAAATCAAGCTATCTCTTAAAAATTCTCAAAATGCTGCTTCCTAAATGTCGAGTGATACTTTTCATAATGGACTCTTTATTAGTGGGAATAAAAGTGGCCCAGAATTGGGTGGGTTTTGAAATATAGAGAAGCAGGCACCTTCCTGGGCAGGAGGCAATGGCACTCTCCAAGGACTTTGAAATTCACCAATTAGCACTTAGCATTAAGTGAGTTAGAAGCCTATGGGTGCCCTCAGGATCCCATCTCTTGTCAACCACTGTTGGTAATCAATTTTACTTTGAAATGCAGCCTTGGCAATGGATTTAGTTCTATTTCACCAATAAGTATTTAAGCATTGTTAGGCGAGGAGTAACTGGACACAGCCCTTTCTATTTCTAACCTGTGTTGAATTTCCTTTGTGCTTTCCATCCTAGAGGTCAAAAGAAAAAAATGTAAGTTCATCAATTATAGTCTAGCCCCTATGCATTAAGCTTTTTGTTTTTCCGTTAATAAAATGAATTTTGATGTTTGTGAGCAATTCTCCCTTTAGGTGGCTTACAAGAGTAAAAGCAAAAGAATTTATTATAGAAGTTTTTTGGTATTCCTGACTGACTTATTATATTGTTTGCTCCCCTACTGGCAAGCCTGCTGTTTCTTTCATTCCTGTATTTCTGGGAGCAGCCACTGTCCACCCTGCCAGATGTGCTCAGATGAATGTGGAATTTCTATTGTTGACAGATGGATCCTGTGTGACCACACTCTCTTCTCTCCTAGTCTTGGGTGAAAGACTAGTCAGTCTTGTGTGCAAGCAAGACAGAACAAGTATATATCAAGGTACTATGGCTGGCCCTAGACAGCCAAGGGAATCTCCGATCACCTTGGGCAAGCAAGGTCCCAGAGCATGTTAGCGTCACATTAAGATGAAATGTAGCCATAGTCAATAGAGCGCTTTCAAAGCATAAATTGAAAATGATCGTGATGGCTGTCACTTTGTGATGGAAGATTATGGGTTCTATAGTGTATGGATTCTTACTAATAAGAAGTAAATTAACTTTTCTCACTGGATTACAACTCCCCATGGCACAAATGTCCACTGCCAACAAAAAGCGGTTCTGGGTTCCAACTGAAAGTGAAATTTTGCCCTCGTCTTTCTTCCTCTCTGCTGGGTTCTAACATTATCTAAATAAATACTGCTCACAGATCAGAAGCTTCCAAAAGTTTCATGGGGGCAGAATGCCTGGTCACACCCTAGGGTAGGGCACATTCACTGATCAGGGTAGGGTCAGTAACATAATAATCCCATAAAATGTTTACATATACAACACATGTCCTTAGGCTGATCAGTTTGATCCAGATGACTAAATTAATTTGAACTATCTAGAAATATTATATGATGTTAATAAATAATTAATTTTAGAATATGCTTAACATAACATGCCCATCGCTGTGGAAGACTTTCCCATGTGTGAGGATGACCAGACGTCTTAGGAAAATAAAGCAGAATGCACTGTGTGCATTCATTGACTTAACCCAAAAGTCATGATCAAGGAGCTATTATGATTCAATTTTCACAGCTGAAACCCTCAGACTCAGAGAGGCTGAAGGACTTGTCCAGAACCAGGGAAGCTATAGAATTAGTGAGAGGGTCCTTAATAGGATGAGCCAACCTCCGTTGTCACTGCACATCTCTGGATGAAAGAGATAGGGGCACATCTCTTGGCCCTTCAGTCCCAGATGGCTATCTATCCAGAGACAAAGAGACAAAACCCAGAGAACTCTGCTGAGTATTCAGTGTAAGGGCAAGGTCAGTTGATGGAAATGACTTACCCCAGAAATTTGGCCCCATAATGCACATTACATTTGCCATGGCATATATGTTAGCCAGAGAAACTGTAACTTTGTGAGTTATAGCAAGGAGGGACAGATAATAACAGGAAACAAAAATTGGTTTGAAAACCTAAGTCCTAAGATCCTGGTCTAGCCTTACCACTAGTAGATAGGAAGCATGGGCAAATCTGTTGGTTTCATGTAAAAAATAATGGGGTATGGAGACAGCTCACAGGTCAGAGATGCATGTCTCCTTACACGTATACCGACCCAACCTTGATCCTCAGCACTCCATGGCTCCCTATTCCCAGCAGGGAGCAACCTTGGGTGGCCCCAGAACTACTGGGTCCAAGCAGCACTGCTCTACTGAATTGTAGATTAAAACATCCAGCTCAGTAGATCAAATATGCCTGGGAGACACCATCCCCCCAGAAATGATGGGATTAGATCAGACTTTGAATTACAGTAAATTTCTGTTCCTGGTTAAAAAAAAAAAAGACCATTTCCCTGGGATTGAGGCAAAAATTCTATTATTTTGTTTTGTCACTGTGTCCAGGTGGGCCTTAGTCTTCCCACTTAATTTTTGTTTTGTTTTGTTTTCCTTTGTGTCACACCTGGTGGCGTTCAGGATTTACTCTTGGCTCTGTGCTCAGGTATCTCTCTTGGCAGGCAAGGAGGACTATATGGGATGCCGAGATTCAAACCACGATTAGTCTTGGGTCTGCTGCGTGCAAGGCAAATGCCCTACTGCTCTGTTATTTCTCTGTGCCCCCCTTCAAATTTTATCCTTGTGCCATTGTTAGTCAAGAAATTTGATTAGTGTGTAAAGGAAGCAAAGTCAAAAGTGAATGTTACTACTTAAAACATGCTGCAGAGTAAGGCAAGTGCCCTAAAAGTTAGCTCAGATCATTTGAGGAAAGAACAGTGAGAAACCAACACACATAGAAAGCCAGAATCTATAGGCATGAAAAATGAGACCACCAACTCAGAATGGTCAGCACATTTTTCTTTTCCTTTTTCTTCTTCCCACCTACCACCCTTCTCAGTGTTTCTAGAATTGACTAGTAAATGATTACTGTGGTCAAAGCGAATAGGAAAACGTAAGCATTTCAGCAAATCAACTTGCAAAGTCAAAGAAGAAAATCAGGTTAGATTGGGAATAAGCAAGCCACCTGGAAAGCAACAAAACAACACGAAAAATTATTTGGTTGGGGTAGATAAAGGTTAAGTCAGTTGCCCAGGATTAATGATGATAGTTAACACTGAAGTTAGAATGCTGGCAAGGTATATGATGTTTTGATTTTCATCCTGTTTTGCAAAGATTTATAAGTTAGTGGAAAGCTCATCTACTGCATTGACTGAGGGCGGATGGGTAATTCCGAGTGGCACAGAAGTATAGAATTTGGAAAGTTTTGCAAATAGCCTTAGTAGCCTTTGCAAATAGCCTTTCTAAGTGTTCTCTCACAAATTGCAAAACTGAAATCTGGAGAATACGTGATGGCCCCAACTCTACGCAGAAGACATGATGACACAGCCTTCTGCCACCAATAGTACAAAGAAACGGCAGGCAAAATGGAACTCTAATTTCCTTTATTGGGCACTTAAGTAATCTGGTCGGGGGGAGTCTCCTTACTAATAATTTACTGATAATGATAGTAGTGGTGGTGGTAGTGGCAATAGCAGCAGCAGCAACAACAACAGGGTAGGAAAAGAGGAAAAGCAGGCCAATGACACCAGAAATTCCATCTCCCTTATATATTTTTCCTACTTTCAAAGGCCAAATGATCCTTTGTCAAATGCAGTTGGGACTATATTTTACCCAAACTATATGTTTGAGTAAAAAAAATCCATGTTGTGCTAATGTCCTTTGATAGATACTCTCTTTTATAGTAAAATGACTCAGGGCACCTGCCAAAGGCATTTTCAAGTTTGAGCATCACTTTATTCTTTATGAAAGGCCCAGTGAAGGAGCCAACACTGGCAATAATAATATTCTAAAAAGGTGAAGTTTGATTATCATCATTAATCCCTTATAACCAGAATGGCCTTCCTGTAGGGCTTTAACTGCAAAGAATTCATAGCTCCTTGAAAAGTGTGCAATTCATTTATGTTTATGGACTAGTCATCTGCAAATAAAAACAATCCATTAAGCTGTAGGGTCATCCCTGGCTGGGGGCATCCAGCTGGCAGCTGTCACATAGGTAAAGCAAAGGAGAGAAAGAGGAAGGAAGGGAGAGAGGGAGAAAGGGAGGGAGGGAGGGAGGGAGGGAGGGAGGAAGGAAGGAAGGAAGGAAGGAAGGAAGGAAGGAAGGAAGGAAGGAAGGAAGGAAGGAAGGAAGGAAGGAAGGAAGGGAGAAAGGGAGAAAGGAAGGAAGAAAGGGAGGAAGGAAGGGAGGAAGGAAGGAAGGGAGAAAGGAAGGAAGAAAGGAAGAAAGGGAGGAAGGAAGGAAGGAAGGGAGGAAGGGAGTAAGGAAGGAAAGAAGGAAGGAAGGAAAGAAGGGAAGAAAGAAGGGAGGAAGGGAGTAAGGAAGGGAGAAAGAGAGGAAGGAAGGAAGAGAGGGAGGAAGGAAGGAAGGAAGGAAGGAAGGGAGGAAAGAAGGGAGGGAGGAAGAAAGGGAGGAAGGAAGGAAGTAAGGGAGGAAGGAAGGGAGGAAGGAAGAGATGAGGGGAGGGAGGGAAGAAGGGAGAAAGGGAGGGAGGAAGGGATTTAGGGAAGAAGGGACAGAGAAAGGGAGGGAGAAAGGAATTAAGGAAGGAAGGATGAGAGGGAGGGAGAAAGGAAGGGAAGATAAAAGGGAGGGAGGAAGGAAAACCCCCTCTGAGCTGGGAGTACCTGTCATTCCTCAAGACTCTAGAAGTGGTGGAGGAGTCTACAGAGGCCTTTGGACTTACTGTTCAGAAGCCTAGAGGCCTTAATGGGTTCTTGCCCTGGGAGGGGACTATCTGACATTATAGAACCTGAACCTTGAAATCCTTAGGTCTGGAAGCAGTGACCATAACATGAGTTCCATTTATTCCAAGAGCCAGGCAAGGCTCATCAAATCAATAACATGACTGTGCCATCTGCTTCCCCCCTGCTCACCATCATCATGAAAAATGACTCCTAAGTGTTCTCCTAGGCAATTAGTGCTGAAGGCAGATCTGTGGTGGGGTGGAGGCTGGAGCCACATTTTTACTCAAAACTTTACCAGTACAACAGAGGAAACTGTTGTCCAGATTAATAGATGCATAAAATGTATAAATGGGATGACTTGGTCTTACTCTACTTATGCATAATATTATTCCAGTGCAAAAACACAGAAAGAAGAGGCACTGGAGTGGCATGTGGCTTCACCAGCTGCTCAAAGCCATCACAGCTAGTGACCCTGTTCACAATGATTCTGGAAAGTTCCTAGAGGCTTTCCTGAAAGGCATGCTGGAAACTTCCTGGGCACATTCATTCTGTTACTTACAGTCTTTACTGCACTTTGATCTCATTTCTTGCTGCTCTTTCTTCTTGTTCTCAATTCTTCAAAAATAGTGCCCAACTACATGTGTTCCTTCTTATCATTCATCCCCAGGGCAGAAGGCAGTTTGGGAATCGCCTATAGCCTTTAGTTCCCATTAAGATGTTCCTCCTAAATCCTGCATCTCTGTCTCAGAAAGCTTGTCTCCCAATATGAGCCATTGTGTAGTTCCAAAAGAATGCTCCAAAGTCTACCCAGATGCCTTTGGCTCCATAGAAGTGAATCTTGAGATAGGTCTGTCCTTTTGATTGACAGATGAGAAAACTCAAGTTCACCCAAAGAAACTTCCTGAGCATCTTTCATTTATTCCACTGCTGATGCCCATCTTCTTTACTCCAGCCAACTGCTCTCTTGCCCTGATGATTTCTTGCCATACAGATATGTTCTGCTGGACTGACTCTTCTGTCCCTTCCTGCATCTTGTATCTATGTTCTTTCTGCTTCTTGTATCTATGTATGCCTTGCAGGAGAAATGGGAACACCTGAGTTTCACCTAGTTTCACTGAGGTTTCAGCATCAGGAGGAAGGGAGGAAGGAATGGAGGAAGGGAGGAAGAAAGGAAGGAAGAAAGGAAGAAAGGGAGGAAGGAAGGGAGGAAGGAAGGGAGGAAGGAAAGAAGGGAGAAAGGGGGGCCGGAGAGATAGCATGGAGGTAAGGTGTTTGCCTTTCATGCAAGAGGTCATCGGTTCGAATCCCGGCACCCCATATGGTCCCCTGTGCCTGCCAGGAGCAATTTCTGAGCCTGGAGCCAGAAATAACCCCTGAGCACTGCCGGTGTGACCCAAAAACCACAAAAAAAAAAAAAAAGAAGGGAGAAAGGAAGAAAAAAAGGAAGGAAGGAAGGAAGGAAGGAAGGAAGGAAGGAAGGAAGGAAGGAAGGAAGGAAGGAAGGAAGGAAGGAAGGAAGGGAGGGAAGAAGGAAGTAAGGGAGGAAGGAAGGGAGGAAGGAAGGGATGAGGGGAGGGAGGGAAGAATGGAGGAAAAGAAGGGAGAAAGGGAGGGAGGAAGGGATTTCTTGTGTGTGTTTGTGGTTTTTGTTTCATTCTGTAATTAACAGATTACTTTGTGTCTTATTGTTTTGCATAAAATAGAAATCTCACTTCAATAGTTTGGTCACTCCCAATCACTGTTGGGACATTATTTTTAACCTATTTTTCTATCCTGGTCTTAAATACGAATGTCTCCTTGACACCCTCATTCTTTCAACTGGTTGATGATAGTTTATTTGGATAAATAAACAAATAGCTTTTAGTATCTTAGAATACAGAATAAATGTTAGGACATTGTTAAACAGAACATGAACAAAATTTGTGTGAATAAGAAAGTCTTGGGTTAAAAATATTTTATTTGAGGATAAAGAATACTGGGATAAGGCATTTGCCTTGCATATGCACTTGACCCCAGTTAGTTTTCCAGTACCTAGAGCACTGCTAGGAAAGGTATCTGATCACAGATCTAGAAGTAAGCCTCATTGAGTGCAGCCGGATGTGATCCAGAATAACAACATACACACCCAATCTTGTATTTACTTTTTGCCATGTAGAGTTGTTTCTAAAAAATCACATGGGCATCAATTTGAAGGGGCCATGCTCAGTAATACTCAACTCCCTCATTCTTGGGACTTCTAGATTCTGCTGTGTGTGTGTGTGTGTGTGTGTGTGTGTGTGAGTGTGTGTGTCCTCAGTATGACTCACCAGCCTTTCAGCTCTTTGTTGCTTGGGCTGTTTATTTACAGGCTCTTGCAATCCTTGCTTGGCCCTTTGGCCTCTTTTATTTGTCTTTTTTGTGTGTGTGAATGACTTTTAGATCAGCAGTTCTTTATGACCAAGCTACTTCAACCCCTTTGAGTCTCTCTTTGGAGCATTATTTGTGAGTCACCTTTATGCTTATGTGCAAAACCTAGCCAGTCTTTCTCAGCCCAGCTTCTATGTTCTCCGTTAAAGGTGATGTTCTCTTTCCCTTTGTATCTCCAGAGACCGCCCTGGCTTTCATGAATGTTTTCCCTGCTCCCCCCACTTCAGAGTTGCCATCCTCACCTCTTTTTCTTCCTTGACTAGTTACAGTTTTATTAAGATAATCTTGTCCCATCCTAATCACCCCAACTCCTTTTTTTAAAATTTGCATTAAATACCTTTTGAAATAATGCAAATTCAAATAATACACTGTAACACTGTTTTCAAGCTGTCATTTTTCACAAAAAGAATTTAAATATGACAATACCTTGCTGATGAGAGAGCAAACTGGTTGCGCCTACTGGGGAGAGGAATTGGGCTCCACTATCAGCAACCCCACTTTTAAGGAGTGTACCCGAAAATACACCTCCAGCAGGATGAAAATATGCACACAACATCTAAATAATCTTACAGAGGAAAGCATAAAAATACATTATATTCCCAAAATAGAGAACAAAGAAGCTTCAAATAAAATATGGGAAAGATCTTTGTGATCTGCTATAAAATTGTTTCCAGGATGTATTGTTAAGTGAGGGCATAAAGTGCAAAAGAATAGCTGGAGAACATCAGCCTTCATGTAAGAAAGAGGAGATTTAAGAGAATACGCAGGAATCTAATCTATTTTTCAAAATATTGCAAGAATGATAAAACACAGACTAATGAGATAGACTATATATAGGAAGTGTGAATAGAGAATAAGAAATGGGGGAGACAAAGAGGGAGTAGTTTGGATTAGGAGGGCCACTCTCTTAAAGCATCTTTATTTTTTGGAAATCAGACTTCTTGAAACATAATCACTCACATATCCAATAAATAAGTTAAGTCTCATGTGAGAGAACCCCAAGGAAAACAAGCCACACCAAAAAAATGAATCTAAATGTTTTACAAATGAATAAAATAAGGACTCTGAGAGGATAAAGAAAAAAAGAGCAACCTAAGTAACTTGGGAAAATAATGGTTCTGACTTTCCACTCTTCAGGCTAGAAGTAAAAATAATTGTACACATATATTGTACTCTACTTGGTACATTACATTTGACTCTTCTCAAAACAATTCTAATACTATTTTATTTCTTTGCTAGAAATGAACAAAGAAATAAGTACATTTTGGTTAAATGAGAGCCAACTTTTCTCACCATGAGAGAAAAATGTAGTGTGTGTGAGGTGTGTAGGGAATGGGGTAGAATGAACCCTGGAGTGCCAGAGTGGAATTAAAGGGATCAGAAATCATTTACATATAGGTATTACTAGAAAGATGGTTAGATAGGTAGGTAGATAGGTAGGTGGATGGATGGATGAATGGATAGTTATATGTGGGTAGGGTAGTGTCTATGTAGTCTCTCAGCTGTATTCCCTGAGAGATTCTGGAAGTATTGATACCTCATATCAATGAACACATGTAGAACCCATGTTTTTCATTTGTAGCCTTATTCTCCACTCAAATAAACCACTGTTTTTATTTACTTTATTTTGTTTGATAAAATAACTGACTTCCAAGGCTTGTAAGAAGAAACAGAAATTGAACCTGGAATGCCGTATGAATCCAGAGAATATCATTCTCAGAGAATTATGAATATTCTTACAGGAACAGAATAAGAGCAGGTTCTTACACCAAAAGATCATTGGTGCTTCTATCTGAATTGGATTATAGCTCAAAGGATAAATTAAATGTTAATGAGTCTATGGTAATGTAAATAAGTAATTCATAAATAAATGGGAGGGAAGAGGCAACTCTTTTTTGCAATGAAATTCTAATTAGTAAATGTATAAAGAATAGGGGAAATAGAAAAATGACCATTAGATAAATGCCATCATAGTTATTGCTAAAGGCAAAAACCATTGATAGAATCAAAGTTAGTGAGTGAAAATATAATGTAAAACAGTACATCTGCATAGTGTCAAAGTACCTTATTAATTACAATGGGGAAAATAATGTCAGGAAAATGTAGCAGGCTTGACCTTATTCAAATTATTACAGACTTATCATGAATAGTAACTCATAAAATTATAAATCCCTGACTGGTTGCACAGAAAATAACGAAGCATTACTTCTGTAGCTTTCTTTCAAATGTATAACACTTATGGAAACCTGAGAAAAGATCAAATACATCCAAATGAAGGAACAGTCTAGCAAACAAACTGCTGGAACTTTTCAAAAGTGGCAAAATCATGAAAGGCAAAGAAAAAATTAGAAATAAACACAGAATTGAGGTAATGGCATCAACATGCAGTGAGATCCTGAATTTCTTTCTGGACTAGAAATAAAAACTGGTGAAAGAAGAGTAATGTCTGTGGCTAAGCATCTCCCTGATAAATAAATATCATATCTATGTTTATACTCTAGTTTAGGTCAATATAATGTAGTTATGTGAAATGTTATCAAGAAAAGTGTTGATGTGCAAATGACATCTCTAAGCTCCTTTGTAAGTTTTTTGTCAGCCTAAAATCATTTTGACATGAAAGGTTACCCCAGAAATGTGCTCTTCAGACTTTTTTGGCAAATAGGTCATAGGCTAAAGTCTCATCTGTTGACTAAAGGCTATGCTGCCCTAATAGATGGATGCTGGGCAAATTTTCAAGAAACTCAAGAATGTATGTGTGTCTGCCTGTCTGTTAACCTCACTGTCTTCTAGGACATGAACAGTATATCCTAACTCTCTTCCTTACGTGCTTAAGCAAGGGAGAGGATATAAATCAAAGAATTATGAATAGTTTAAAAATAGATGCTACATTTTGAGCCTCCCTATGTATAGGAGTACACACACATACATTCTCAAATATTTAAACATTGAAGTTTTATTTGGAGGTCTATACCCAACAGTGTTCAAGGCTTTCTCCTGAGTCTGTACTCAGGAATAACTCTTAGCTGGCCTCGAGAGACCATATATGGTGGCAGGGACTGAATAGGGTTGACCATATGCAAGGCACCCACTGTACTATCTCCCTAGCCCCTAAACATTGGAAGACCCCTGTTCTAAACCTCTGAAAATGCTCTCTATACAGCCATTGATCTAACTGAGTAGAGGTTTTTGAAAGAATAATAATAGCATGATGAGCAACTGCAAAAAAAATAATAAAGAAGATAGACTGATGATTTCTGGGAGGGCACCCTGGCTTCTCCTGTCTTTCTTAACTGATAACATAGAAAGGGCAGCAATAGAGAAAGCCATGCTTTACAGAACACTACACTGTACAGCCACTATTTCTGGTGTTAGAGATGGAGTGGCAGGCAGGTAGAGGCACTTAATTCTCTTGCTGTTATCCTTAAAGAAGGTTTCTTTCCTGCTTATTTTAGTAAAAAACTAAGCTTCAAACGGATGACTTTACTTGCCCCAAGTTTTTATTTGCTAAAGATTTCAAGGCACGTGAGTGGACTGAAAACTTTCCAGCTGGGTCCTTGTGACCTTACTTAGACTTACCTGCCCTCAAGTCAAGTGTTCAAAATCTTTTTTGTTTTGTTTTGTTTTTTTTGGGGGGCCACACCCGGCATTGCTCAGGGGTTACTCCTGGCTGTCTGCTCAGAAATAGCTCCTGGCAGGCACGGAGGACCATATGGGACACCAGGATTCGAACCAACCACCTTTTTTGGTCCTGGATCAGCTGCTTGCAAGGCAAACACCGCTGTGTTATCTCTCTGGGGCCATTCAAAATCTTAATAGTCAGTCACTCACTCATTCACATTGTAACAGAGCAGAAAGGCTGAGAATGGCAGCTGTGTCGAAATGCCCAGGTGCTATCTGACTGCTTCCTGCCTTTGATTTTTGAAGCCACATGTTCATGATTCTTTTGTCCCTTGCATGTATTGTTTTTGAACTACTATGAGCTGTGTATAGTGTTTTCTCTTAGACCTACCTTCCCTATCAAGGCCACATTTGATGACAATCCAAAAACTATAGGATTTCTAATGAAATATAAAAAAAACCAAGGTTCTTAAAAACTTATAGCAAGAATAAGAGACATATTTATCTTTAATGACTTGAAACAAGATGATGGTATGCATTTTTTAAATCATTTGTATATGTATAATGTGTTGGCATATTTGGGGGGTTTCGGGCCACACCCGTTTGATGCTCAGGGGTTACTCCTGGCTAAGCGCTCAGAAATTGCCCCTGGCTTGGGGGACCATATGGGACACCTGGGGATCAAACCGTGGTCCTTCCTTGGCTAGCACTTGAAAGGCAGACACCTTACCTCTAGTGCCACCTCACTGGCACTGGCACTGTATTTTTGTTAAAGATTTAAAAATGCTTTTGGTTGGTTGGTTTTCTTTGAGGGCCACACTTGGTGATGCTGAGATACTTGCTCCTGGCTCTGCACTCAGGAATTGCTCCTGGTGATGCCCAGGGGACCATATGGAATGCTAGGAATTGAATGCAAGTCAAACAAACTAGCACTACTTGCCCTACATTTGCACTGGCCAACCAGCTTTGAAAATTTTTAAATAAGAAAGCTCTCTGAATACCAGAAGCAAATTTAGAAGCCCATCCTATTAAAACCACCTTAAATTATATTGGCACAGACAAGTTGTACTGAACAATTAATTGTAGCAAGTGGACTTTCTGATAGGAATGCTATTTTTATTATGATTCTTCTCAATGTAGAAACGATAGTCAGTACAGAAGCTGTGGAAAGTGTTGGAGATGAATAAATACACATACCCCTATCATTTATTTCTTATTGCTCATGAGTCATTGCTATAATGATTTTTTAATATTTTCTACTTAATCTTTAATTTTGTCATGTAAGTTTAGCAAAGAAAACAAAGAATGAAACACATCAAATGAGTTGAGCTTATACTGTGCTTTCTGGCCATCGTGCTGTATTTTATTATTTGGGAGGGAGGGGCAAAAAGAAAGGAATTTGAAACAGTGATTCAGGGATCAACTATTATTTTATTTCTTGTCCCCGAGCTCGGCAGATTCAAACCCAGGCTTCACTCCCACTGAAGCGGATCCAGCCCTGTGCCCCGTAATTGGAAAATTTACATCACGTGTGTCACCATTGGCTTAAGGAAAGCACAGATGTCAGTTTCACGAAATCCTGGGAATTTCATGCTTGCTCCAATTAATTGGTCCAATCGATAAAAATACTAACAAAATATAAGCCCGAGTCTTTACCATAGCAACTCTGAATTCTGACCCCCAAATTTAATATAACTATCTTTCTGAAATTCCTGTTTTCACACTGTTCAAAAATTAAGCAACAACATGCTTACGTGGTCACATGAAAAGGACCTGAAATTCTACTTGCAAATATTAATTGCTTTAGAAGATAAAATTCCCCTGTTGTATCTTCTTGGAACAATAGAATTTTGTACTGTCACTTGTTGGCTTTGCTGTCATCTTGATAATACATCTAGGAATTTCAAGCAGCTAACTGCTTCAGCATTAGCATCTCTCTCCTGTCATATAATCAGAGGCAGCTTCCATTTATTTACACCATCTTTAAGAGCAAACGAATAGTACAAGACAAGGTCAAAGCCCTCTTACTGGAAGCAGAAGCTTGGCAAGTGCATAGGTTTCCTGGTAAGGATTTTTACTTCTTCCTATCTCAGCTTTGTTAGCATAACAGACTCAGACAACTAGAACTCTTACGAAGCTCCCTCTTCATTGTTTCCAATTTACCCAAAGAGACTACAGTTTCTCACTGTCTTTATTTCCGGATCTTGAATTCTTCTTAGCCTTTTGGAAAGTGACCACTGTTTTTATACAGACACACCAAAGCTTATACATCTTTCAGGCTCTTGTAAGGTTAAATATACTTACACGAGTGATACAATACTTAATGTTTTAGAAATGAGGAGGACTCTAGGACTTCGCCTCACTCTTTTCTGCCACTTATTTCTTGTCGATCTTCTTCCCAGCCAATCTTGCATGACATCTTATTGTCACCCTCTCCAATAATCATAAATGGAGATGGTGTTTTCACACATCTGCCCTACAGTGATCTCACAAATTGGAATCCAGAATTTATGATGAAACTTGGGGGTTAGCAGAAAGAAAGAGGAAGAGCCATTCATTGAATGGTTTATCCGTCATGTGCATTGTAAATAGCTGTGTATATAAAGAAATGTGTCAACCTAGTTGTATTTTTTAACCTAAAGAATTCAAAATCCCTGTTATGAGGATATCATCCAAGTTCAATTTAATTGGCTTAAAAAAAAGGTATGAAGATTTTTTTCCCATTTATATGGATAAAGTATATTTCTCAATTAGTAGCGAGTTTCCTCAATTTTTGTAGTCACAGATTCTGAGTTTGGTAAGCAGGTGACTGTAAGTGTTTGAATATGTAAATTCACATAAATTCAACTCCCTCCAGAGAAGCTGGGGACAACTGCATGGGGAGAAAGAAGAGGATACAGGGGACTTCAGATATTTGCTCTGGAAAATGAAGTCTCATTTTATTTCTGTAGGTCTCACCCCATCCCACCATGGCTGCCACACTCTACAGCTGCTCATAAGATTTTTGATTTATTATTTGATTATCTTACTATAAACTTAATGGGTATTTTTTGAGAAAATTTATAAAAGAAAATAAACTCTTACAACTGAGAGTTAATCCAGAAGATTTCTTTCCTCCCTGGACTTTAGATACATTGAGATATATTTTTTTCTTCTTAGATTAGTGACAATCTTTTTAATGACATTCTGTGTTAAGCTTCTTCACTGAATAGTATATAATGAGAATTTCTTTGTATCATTAAAAATTCTTTAGAAACATAATTTTAATGATGGCATAATATGCCATTTTATGGATGAATCATAAATTTCTTAATGATTTCTCCTCTTAGCTATTTATGTTTTTCACAAGCTTCTACTTGTTCTGTTTTGGTATTGTATATAATGTGATAAAGACTTTCAGGGAACTCTTTTGTCCTCCCCTTGTCTAATGATTTCCTTAGGATACAAAACTAGAACTTTCTTTTCTTGTCACACATTTTCAATATGTGTTGTTGGGATGTTTCCAGGAAAACTTGCTAATTTACTCAGTCAACTGGGGCATTGTGGATTGCATAAAAACTACTACTATAGTATTTTGTGGCCACATCCTCTTCCGAAGGAAAATGGCAGTGCGACTTATAGAGAGTCAGATTCTACAATATAACTGCGAGCTGAAGTTCACTCCCGAAGCACTTGACTGCATCAAACTCAGCCCCAACTCAGCAGTGAAGGAATTATACAGTGAGAGTAATCTGCAGAGCAGGCAGGAGAAGAACCTGCCAGTCACTGTACCCAGCTAATATCTCATCCATCTAGGAAGTTCTCATTCTTTATGCCTTTCCCACATCTTTTTGGGGGTTGGGGGGACATCCCCAGCAGCACGCAGGGGCTACTCCTTGCTCTGTGTTCAGAAATCGCTCCTGGCAAGTTTGGGGAACAACATGGGATGCTAGGAATCGAAACCAGGTCCATCCTGGGTTGGCCATGTGAAGCAAATACCCTACCACTGTGCTATCTCTCTGGCCCCCCTTTCCAACATCATAAGCACAAACTGAACCTTAGACAGGTCTCCTGGAGCATTCCGTGAGTGCCAGAGCCCACAGCTGAAAGTATCCAGATTTCAGAACCAAGGCATTCTTTATCCCCATGTCCAGGATGGCCTAAGGAATCAATCTTAACTTGAGGATTGATTTATAACTTGAGGATTTTAATATATTAATCAAGTATTCATGAGAAACAATAAGACACAAAAATAAGTAAGAGCCTATTCTCTGGAGTCAGATTGCCTAAGGCTTTTTCCAGTGCTATCACTTAATAGTGATGTGACTATGGCCAAGTTACTCAGTGTATCTGTCTTCATCTCCTCCTCTGCTAATGACTGATGGCCACAGCTCATTTCAATAGAATTTTCTTCAAAGACAATGGGCTAATTCCTAGAAAGTATATAGTAGCTACCACAACCTATATAGTCTCTGAGGACCCCTTAATTTCATTATTCATTTTGCTAATAACTTGAACAGGTAAACAGATTAGCATTAGATAAACAAACCTAAGGTAAAACAATTTCTTGAACTCTGAAAATAATGGAAAGCTTTTTTAAATGTAATTTTTGTTTGTTTGGGGGTCACACCCAGCGGTGTTCAGGACTTATTCCTGGCTTGTGCTCAGGGATCATTACTGCAGTATTCAAAAGATCACATGTGATGCCTGGGATCAAACTGACGTCATATAAGACATGTATTATAGAGTGTATGTGAAATGCAATGCTTCTTTACTTACTATCTCTCCAGCCCAAGTTAAACTTTTTAAAACTAGATTTGTAAGACTATTATGCTCCTATTGACAAACATATCTGACAATAAAGAATTGCATCTTAAAACTATTTCAAGGCAATACCTTATACTAGAGACAAATACCATTGGCATTATCATCCAATCTGATCATATTTTCTTTACACCACAAGAAGGTATATACTTTATTATTTTAAAAATTCTAGCCTTCTACTTTAAGGCCAGGAATTTCCTAAATTATAACTTAAAAGTCATAGAACTTTCCCTGACTGCACAACCCAGATATACTAATAATAAAACAACAAAATAATATTTCCTTTTCAGAGTTGTGGGTTTTTTCTCATCTTTCTCTTAAATTTCATCTGGACAAATGTCACTGATTTGTTCACAACTTGACAGTTCCAGACTTGAAAAGACTTGGTCAGATTTTTATTTAAAAAAAATTGACAACACAGTGAACCATTTGAAATCTAATTTCACTGAATGATCCTGGTGAACAAGTTGAGCTTAATGAAAAAGCATCCAAGTAAAGTAACTATTCAAAGAAGCAGGAACTGCTTGACCAGCAGAAATTGGACCATGGACTTACAAGTCTATAAACTCTCGCCCATTGCAGATAATTGAAAGTCATAATCTTCCCAAGAACTTTAATTGAATATTTGGAAAATTTCGTATAAAAATAAACCAAGTCAACTAAATAAGAACAAACAACTTAAACTAAACAGTATAAATCTTTTCAAGAAGAACCCTAATTAAAAAGATATATTGCTCTCCCAGGTCTTTGCCATTCTTGTTGTTTTCAATATTATGCCACAGGGAAAATACAACTGTTTCTAATCAAATAATTTAAACTCCCCTGCTGGGACTTAAGGGAGGGTGCTCCCATTTTTCTCTTGTGGCTTGTTTCAGGAACCAAACAGTGCAAATTATTCAGACACCAATCAGATTTATCATTCTGTACCTTCTGATGACATCCATCTGTTTATCTAAGAAGCCATTAAAGACTTATTGAGTTACAGCACTATGGAGAAAATTGGGTTATCATCTATGGTTAAATCCAATTCTTGCATCTGCCATCTTTTCAGCTTATGTGGTAGATTCTGAAATTACCCTGGCTAGCAGACCTATGCTACAAGAATACATTTGCTTCATGGCCTTTTTTTTTTTTAATGTCATTTCAAGAGAATTTCTAATGCATGAGCAATTTGTGGTTCGGAAAAATGTTGACAGAAAGATGTCAGGGCTTTCTCTTGTTAAAAGTTCAAAAGCTTAATAGGGACTGCGGCAACTTAAAGGTATTATTTAAAAGTGGGGACTGTTCCCAGGTTTGTATTGAGGCGAATCTATTGAAAGAATGGGGGGGGAGAACTTGACTCCAGGTCACCAAGATAAAATAGTATTTATCAGAATATAAATTAATATCAAACCTAAATGCAAATGTATAACCCACCCAACCCCCCAAAATAGTGAGGACTCGTCATAAATGAGGTAAAGAAATACCATCATGTAAACTGATAAGCTACAAAGGATGTAATCTTCATCGGAAGCAAGAGGCAGGAGTTATGTGCTTATCTCAACCCTTCAAGCAGCCTAAGCAATGCTAAAAAGTCATGTTTTCTGAGCTGGCTGAAGAGGCAGTGACCTGTGTGGAGAAAATTAATTGAAATAAAGTGAGTATTTGTAGCTTCCTAGAGGTACTGTTAGATCCTGAACGAAGGAACTTCCCAACCTCATGTCTCCCCCCTCCCCTGAGATAGAGCAACTGTAAATCAGGCCAATGCTTCAGTTGGCCACTTTCTCTAATATTTATCAGAGAAATAATGTAGCAGAGCCCAGGCGTAAAATACTTCTTTGATTTGTTTATGTAAATCAGAACAGAATTCTGGGAAGCCTCATTTTTCTGGGAATCTTTGAGGATTACAGTATAGCTAATCTGTCTTAAGAAATCTAACTGTTCACGCAGTTTATTGGCCATTTAAGAAGATCCTTCCGCTCATATTTCACTGTGTCTTTTTTACTGGTTTCTTCCGTGTAAGATAAGTGCCCTAAAATGAGAAGCTAATGCTGTACAATGGCTGAGTGTCTCCAGTTGGTACACTGGTACACCAGGGAAGGGTTTAAGAAAGACACTCCTGCATGTGTCTACCTGATGGCCTATTTCTGCCTTTGTGTACTTGACCATAACTTTTACCAGAGCTTTTGTGGTCATTTTTTTTCTGTAAGACACCAGTGATGCTGCATTGAATGAGAGCCAAGCCCACACCTAGACCCCAAAGTAGCACATTTGAAGCATGAGAATCTCTTGGGAGTGTCTTTCATCTATTAAATTCACCCCAAAGGTGAGTTTGAGTAAGATTGAAAAATTTCTTGCTTAGAGAAAGTGTTCTCTGATTTTATAAGCTAGAACTCTTTTATCTTTACCACATCTTTTTACATAAGTCTGACCTTCTTTGTGCCTTTAGTTAGTTTCTGGATGGTAAAGGGGAAGATTTGGTGGATGGAAGAAGAAAACATTCTTTTTTATACTCAAGTGGTTTTGTCTGAGATCCACTTTACTAGTTGTCTGCTGGGTAACTCTTTGAATTTCCAGCAGAATAGCAGTAGAAAACATACTGACAAATTTGTATTCACACTCAAAAACTAGTTTCAAACTTTTAAATTTTATTTTGTTTTGTTTTGTTTGTTTGTTTGTTTGTTTGGGCCACACACAGTGACTCTCAGGGGTTACTCCCAGCTATGTACTCAGAAATTATTCCTGGCTTGGGGGACCAGATGGGATGCCAGGGATCCAACCGAGGTTCATCTTGGGTCAGCCACGTGCAAGGCAAATGACCTACTGCTGTGCTATCAATCTAGCCCCCAAATTTTTAAATTTTATATAATCTATGCTGATTACCAGAAGGAAAAGAAATGAGGTTGGTGAGAGAAATAAATAGAATTCTTTTTGATGAAATTGGTGACAATTTTATACTTCTACATAAGTTTGAAACCCAACCCCTGAAATTTTATAGAACTGCAAACCAGTAATAAGTTCAAAAGAAGTAAGTTTCAAAAAGAGAATCATTTCAGAATACCAGTAGACTCTTTCACAAGATTTTATGTAGTCACTTAGTCTTATTGTTCAGGCAGGGGAGATGATATAAAAAATTCTTTATTTTTGGTCATTCACAGAACTTGAGCCATTCACTCAAATATAAGTGGCTGATCACAAGGTTCTGAAAATGTGAGGTGATTTCTGGGGATGGTAGGTATGGAAGAACCAAAAAGCTACTGAACTATAACACTAAAAGCTCACACCACCTTTCTTGCATCTTCTCATCCCTCTCAGTTTTCTGTTTCTCAGCATGTCTACAATGTGTGGGTTTGAGGAAGAACCAATGTCTCTTCCGCATGTCAATGACACTTCTGCTTTGTGGTTTTTCCTGATGCTTCTTTGGAGTACAGAAGCCAAGGTCACAAGGGTCCAGTGCTTCCAGGGTTTCTTTAACTTGACCTTTATATCCTATGGCCCTGCCTGTCAGCTGAGTTTTCTGCCCTTTCTCACTACTAGAGACATGGGAACTAAGGAAATTGTTGCTGTTCTACAGGATTCTTATATAATCCATTTCTCATCTCTTTGACACTATTTTTTTAACTAAGGTTATTTATGAACAATTTTTAGGATATGAAACTGTAGAGAATTACTTTTCTGAAGATTATACTCTCCTAAAGCAGACAGTTAGTTCATATACAAAACATCCCATTTTAATCCAAGATAAAAAATGAAGTAGAAGGGCCAGAGCAATAGCAGTGGTAGGGCATTTGCCTTGCACATGGGTGACTCAGGATGAACCTCGGTTGGATCCCCATCATCGAATATGGTCCCCCTAAGCATCACAGAGTGTGGTCCAAAAACCAAAAAAAAAAAAAAAGAAAAAAGTAAAAAGAAAAAATGCTGAATGTTGTGAGCCAAACTATGTTTCCCCAAAATTCCTATGTTGTCATCCCAAATGAGATAGTGCCTAAAATGAGGTAACCAAAGTTAAACTAGATCATGGGACAGGCCTAAATCAATAGGGCTGGTGTCCTTAGAAGAAGAAAAAAGAGGCACCAAGGATGTACAGACATAGAAAAAGGGCACTGTGAGGAATCAGAAAGTAAATGGTTTGTGAGTCAAGAAGATAGAACTCTTCAATACATGCCAATGCCTTGATCTTAGACTTCCAGTCTCCAGAATTGTTTCCTGTTGCTATGTTACTCACTCTGTGATATTTCCTTGTAGAACTTTCAGTAGACCAATCTACTAAAATTTCAATAGTGCAAGCAAAAGTTGAGGTTTTTACTGATGAACATTCTTGAGCAGTTAGGAGAAGATTAATCTAATTAATCTAAGCCAATTGACTGGTAAACAAAGAGGAGCCAGAAACCCATGACTATGTACTGGGAGTTGCTAAGGAAACTAGGAAGTGATAGGCAGAATCTTATCTCAGGAAGCATTGGATTTGATTTCCTGGGAATAAGGAGAATTTGATAGGTTATTGAGCAAGAACCAGCCTATAAGTGAAGAATTTTGAGAAAATAAACTTTGCTGCAGTGTGAAAATAATTGTAAAAAAATTAAGACTAAAACTGGAATAACAGTGAGGAAATCAAAATAGGTAAAGGGCCAAATAGTGATTGAAAAGGAGAATACCTGATGAGTTTGAAAGTCATTCAAAATAAAGAATTGATACTACTTGGTGACAAAATTGAATTAAATTGACCAATAAATTATGTATTATTTTTGTTCATCTCAGCACTTATAAAACTCCACAAGTGAACTCATTAAAAAGATTGTATATTAATAGAAAATATCTTAATATAAGTTGATTTGAGAGCTCATTTCCAATTGAATCAGGATATAAAACTTATAAATTACCCTAAAAGTATCTTACTCAACAGGACATTATTAAAAGGTAGATTATCTTTATAACAGATATAGATAGTTGATATTTAGTATAATTTCCCAGTTTGAGAGAGAAGAGAATCTAACCAATAACCTATCATCTAAGATTTAGGTTCTCTTTGGAACAAAAGGGAAACACAAATTTAGGATCAAATTTTCTACAAATAGTTAGGAAATGGACAATGCAGAAAATCATTCTAAATTAAGGAAAATCTGAGTTTCCTGAGACAAAAATGGAAAATGGAGTTAAGAGGGTAAAATTCCAAGGATCTAAGTCATTCATTTACAAACATGTTGCCAATGCACACAGATGCCTTTTACATGTTCAGTGTGTAGCCTAGACTGTTTCATTTATGCTAATGATTATGTATTAGATTTTAGCTCCACTTGAAACAAATAGAATGGTACTGCCTTTATATAGTGTTTGCCTGTTTGGAACGCAACCATTAAAGAATCACACAAAACATACCTAATTACGAAGGATGATCATTGCAGTGAAGAAAGTAAAGAGTAACATGAGGAAGTGGAAAAGGATTTATCATTGAGATTGGATGGATAGTCATTGTCAATCTTTCTCAGTTGGTGCGTTAGTGGTATAGTGGTTAGCATAGCTGCCTTGAAATCTTTCCAAGAAAATGACACTGCAGAGAACTTTAGAAAGGTAACTAGGAATGCACTAGGCAAAGACTAAAGAGTTTGATTCAAGGTGAGGTCAATGATTTGCAGAAGCTCCCAGAGTTGGCTATTGACATTCCAAAGATGCAACTGTAAGGGCTGCAGATCTAGTCCTACGGAGACCGGAATTCTGAATTCACTGGCATAGAACTTGAGCCCAGTGCCTGGATGAATCAACTTTCATAGGCTTTGGGCATCATTTATGATAAGAACATTAAAAAGCAAAGTAGGAAATCAAATATAATGGAAAGATGTAATGTAAGTAGGTGAACTGTGAATTGTGACCTAGCCCAGAATGGAAAAGATGGTGTTGTCTAATGGTCATAGAATCAGATTTGACTGTTTTCTAGAAGTCTCAGTTATCTTTTCTCCACTTTAATTTGTTGCTCTGTAAAATACTACTTGTGTCTTAGGGAAGAGTGAGGTTCATCGGAATTCTTATATACTTGAGTATAAGCTGACTCGAGTATAAGCCGACCCCACTAATTTCACCCTAAAAAATGGGAAAACTTAATGACTCAGGTATAAGCCAATGTGGAAAATACAGCAGCCACTGGTAAATTTCAAAAATAAAAATATATACCCAAAACAATCACAATAATTGAGGAATCAGTAAATAAATACATGATTACAGTTACAATACATGATTGTTTGATGTACTATAACCATTAGCATACCACATTAACCTATAATATTCAATGGCAACTTTAATAAAGTGAATAAACCATTTAAGACAGTAAAGCATTGTAAATAAATGGTTAAAAATCCTGAATCCTTATACTCCAAAACCCCTGATTATAAGGTTTCAGGATTTATGCACATTTATTTACATGACTTTACCGCCTTAAATGGGTTTTTCACTTAATTAAATGTGCCATTGAATATTGTGGGTTAACTAGTTCAGTGGCATACAGTTCAGTTCAGCTGCCTACCTGTTCAGCTCAGCTGTGGCTTGTGGACTGAGCTGAAGCACCGCCCCCTCCAGCAGACAGCAGAAGACGACTGGAGACTACCTGCATTTGATTTGATGCTCATTAACCTGTGACCTGAGTATAAGCCGAGTTCGAGGGTCTTTTTAATGGGGGAGGAGCTCGGCAAAAAAAAATGTGTTTATACTTGAGTATATACGGTAATACCCAGAATATGCTTAACTTGGAGCCTGATACATAATAAATGTTCTCCCTTCACACGTCAGCAATCCCCTTGCTAGTCCATCTAGTTTATATTTATTTGGGTAATATGATAAAGATGACTGAACACCAAGTGAAATGCATGAACCGGATAGCTGACATTTTCTCTGATGCTCAGAAGTTTGTCCGAATCTACCCCTTTTTCTCAATTTACGGCTGCAGTACTTGGATAGACCTTCAGAAATTTAGTCTCTGTGTTGGGCAGGTTGGAATGGATTGGTATGTAAATCCACACAGACCCAGAATTTAGAGTGTGCTCAATTAAGTGTTGATGAATGAAATGATTACTGCGTAATTAGAGAGACTTGAGAGTGAAAAGCATAGGTAATTAATTGCTAAGGTAGTATATGTTAGAAATAGCTTGAAAGCATTTTTTGGCAATTTGTATTTTAAAGTAGTTAGTAAGCTAAACTCTAACCTCTTGCTCTCTGAATATTCTCTGGTAATGAGCCTACCATGTTTTAATTAGAGAAACATTCTGACAGTTCCGGGAAAGGAAGCATTTTTTTCCCTCCTTAACACAGTTCTAGCATTTCAGCTAAACAATTTATCTAGAATGATTTTTTTCCCTTTAAAAGGAATAGTAGACAATTAGAAGCATTGTATAGTAAATTTTCTGCTTCGTGGAGCCAAGCCAAGAACCATACAACTTTTGTGCTTCATAAGCAATTGCAAATGAAAATGAGTAACTGGTATATTGTAATAGAGCCACTTTGAGCTGCTATTACCATAGAATACTTTTCCGGCTTTCTTAGAAGCATGAGATCAAAATTGAGAAGGCATCTATCTGATTGAAACTAGAAAACTACTAGCATTGTGCTTTACTTGAGGCCGAGAGGTAGTCATTTTATTTGCTATTAATGTGGAGAGAGAGAGAACTTGCCTTTCTGATTGAAGCCTTTAAAAAAATATAGCCAGTTCTCAGCCAGAAATGAATCCCACTATATAGAGATAGACCCCAGACTCACACACCCTAGAAGCCATCCTACAATCACAGTGGGGATGTTTTACCTGAGGGAGGGGGTGGTCGCTAAAACCTTCCATTAGCTCTACCTTGAAAGTTCAGCTGTTCAGGTAGTTCTGTAAATAGCTGGGCACTGTTTAGTTCTGTGAACTTAGTATATGTCACTAGACAGGATTATGAATTTCTGCCTAATTACATATACTCCCTAGTGATCAAATGTTCACATATCTCTCCCAGGATAATGTCTGGTTGCAACTATTTGATTTAGACTTTGGAACAAACCCATCATGTGAGAAAGCCTAAATCCTAGTAAACCCTGTTCATAAACAATATGGACACGATTAATTGTACACATTGTGAGAAAGCCTAAATCCTAGTAAACACTGTTTGTAAACAACATGGACACAATTAATTGTACATATTTCAGGCAACTGCCCAGCTGAATAAATGCTAGGTGTTGACCATTTTGTGCACTTGGCATTTTCTTTACAAGGATATTTCAAATATATTTTCCTCCACTATGTAAAAATAGATCAATAATATGTAAGCACTCTGCTAGGCACTGGGTCAAGAGTTGGAAGGGACATAAGCCCTGACTCCTGCCCCATCAGACATTACAGTCTAGTGGAGAGACAGAAGAAGGAAAAGGGTGCCCTGAGATCTTTCTGTATGTTAAATCTTGGTGGGATCTGAAGCAGATCAAGGTGGAACCACTGTAGTAGCTTTGGAAAAGGGAGAGAAACTGGTCTTTCCTTCTCCACTGCCTCTGGCAAACCTCTCCAGGGCTCAGCATCTTTTTGGAAGACCTCTTCACCCAGTTCACTGAGCATCTGATGTGCAGAGAAACAGGGTCTCAGCTCTAGGCCACCAACCTGTCTACATCTGTATCTGTTTCTGCTCTGCATTGCCAGCCTCCCCATCTTGGCCACACCCTAAGGATTCAGTCTAGCACCCTCATGCTTCACTATTTGCTCTTTGTAATGATAAAGACAATTCATTGCCTTGATTTAGGTGGGAGAACCACTAGAAAGCGTTCTCTCAGGAAATTGATAATGATAAGAAATGATAACCATTATATACTTCAAGTAGCGTCTCTCTCTTCCTGCTCCCTGCCTTTTCCACTTTCTCATCGCTCAAATTCTTTGTACCTGCTAAAGCTGCCAAACTGACAGTGTCATAAAATTAAATCTATTTCTCCAATCTGGATAGAATCATCTGGTGGGGACAGGGAGGGGAGGGTAAACCCTATAATTTTGTGATTTTTCCCTATTTAAGAGGAACTAGAAATGTTCCACTCTGCTGCATAACACAGGTATTTCTCAAAGCCTGTATGATTTAATGCCAGGATCCGCCACCTCCACCCCCCTGCCAGACATTTTACTTGAGTATTATAAGTGAATCTTGGCCAGCAGTAGCATGGCCTGTACTTAGAGAAAAATTTACATCCCAATGCCCCAAGAATTAGTGCCTTAATTGAAGAACACTCTAGTGGCAGGAATGCAAATGTATTAAAATGCAGGGATTTGGGTAAGTATTATTTTTATTTTATTTCACATATCCCTTGCTTGATATCTATTAAAATTGTGTATATACACATGTATTTCTAGACTCACTTAAATACTAAAGCAAGCCCAAGGAATCAACACACTTGTTGAAATTATACGAAAAGTAGAATGATTAAAAAAAACACTTGCCATGCTCGTTTCGGCAGCACATATACCAAAATTGGAGCGATACAGAGAAGATTAGCATGGCTCCATGTGCAAGGATGACACGCAAATTCATGAAGTGTTCCATATTAAGGAAAAAAAAAAAACACTTGCCCAGGATCATTTATAGTGAATGACAGAGTCAGGACTCAAACTTAGACAGCTGTCTTAAATAGCTTGTCACAGTGCTGGGCACCAGTGGTTGAAAATTCACATGAAGGCTCAAATTATTATGCATAAGACAAAATGAACACTCAGAATGAAAGCCCCCTGTGGCTTTAAATCCTTATTTTGGAAATAGGCAGGAGAGGAATTCAGATCAATGACAGTCCTATTCTTGGGAAAGAAGCCTGGTGGTTTGGTGTCCTTCCACTTGCCTAGTAGTCACTGAATTTCCTGCAGCCTCCATGTGCACTGGGGTGGGGTCAAGCCCACTAGGCTCTGATTTACTAGGAGCAGGGTTAGAGAGCCAGAAAGAGCCCCCTTGGCAAGTAGCAGCCTGCTCTGTGTCCCAGGTCTGTAACTCCCTGGAAGAATGAAGCCTGTTCCTTGTAGGGGAGGTTTGCCACCCCTTGCTGTGTGATCTCCTGGGTTCCTAGATTGCCTGTTTCCCCGGGAAAATTGTTCAGGTACTTGGGGCTCTGCAGTGTGTTTCTGGAGCTGCACTTAGCCTAAGGCTTTTGGGGTTCAAGCTTTCTCCATTTTGTATTATGAATTGCACAGTTCTCCTGAGTTTTGTTCCCTACCAAGTTCCTACCCAGTAAGAGCTGCTGCTTCCCCTGCTGGCTTCTCAGTTTTAGACAGAGGCATCGATTGAATCTCACGTTCAGGCTACTGTGTTTGTGCTGCATAATGTCCCCCATCCTGCTCTCGAAGTGGAAGTTGCATTTCATTCTTAGATATTTATATACTCCAGCTTCCCTGGCCCTTATTGTGCCCTCACTCCCCAGACATCTGCAATATCCCTGAACGTTGCACCCCTTTCTGCTGAGATAGTAATGTACCCAATGCTTGGATGTGGTGTATTGACCATACCCTGCTCCCTTCCACAACTTCTCCACTTTGTGTGTGTGTGTGTGTGTGTGTGTGTGTGTGTGTGTGTGTGTGTGTGTGTGTGTAGAGCCCTTCTTTCACCTCTACGGATAGTCAAAACGTAGTATTAATGTTGTCTCCCACCTCTTGATTTCTCAGATTATTTCTGGTCTGCAGAATCCCTGGTGCTTAGTTATATTGTATCATCATGTGGCTTTTCTTTCTCATCCCTAATCACTTTTATTATTTTTAATTTTTGTTTTTGTTTCCGGGCCACACCCAGTTTACTCCAGAACACTTTCAGTGGCTGTGGGGGATTGATCATATGTGGTTATTGGTGATGGGGATCAACCCCAGAATGGATCCATTGTACTATCTCTCCAGATCCGTTTTCTCTCTTTTTGTCTTAACCAGGGAAACTTATACCTAGAAAGATCAAGTATAACTTTAACTATTGCTCCAAAATGGTGAGGCCTGCCTGGCCCAACGGCTTCCCAATGCACTTTAGCAATGGATCTTAACTGGTTGCTTCTTCAGGGAAGTGTTTGTTTATCTTCCCAGTCTCACTGTCAAAGATTCAGAAGTCTTTTCACCAGGCCAGGCCAGTCTGAGACCAGCAACACCAGGGTTCTGGGCACAGATAATGCCTGGAAAGGGGCTGCAACAGAATATGCACTTCACAGCAGGTGTTATCACTGGGGAAGGACCTTCGGAGACAAAAGGCAGGAAATTGAACCACCTTGCTTGCATCATGCAAGGCCTTTGATGCAAACAGAACTGAGCAAGCCAACAGAGGTCTTATATTGCTTGTGAGAGCCAAATAGGCAAGCCATTCCTAGGGAAAGCCAGGCTATGGGGTTTTGTTTTCCCACCCAGTGCTGCTGGTCCAATGATTCCTGAAATGCCTACCCAAGTGGCCTTAAAAGCACCTCTTGATCTCTGATACTTACATTCTACTTTCTTGCCAGAGCAAATGCTTTATGGTTTCCTGCCATCCCACATATTTTCATACTTTCATTCTTTCTTGCGTAGGACATCCCTTCACCCAAGAGGCAATTTTATACCCTATTACCTATTCTATTCCTTTCCATGTTCGCACACATGATAACATCCTTTAAGAAGCTTTTTACACTCCTCCTAAGTGATATGAAAGCCAGCTTATTTAATTATGTGTCAAAGGAGAGAGAGTTTAGGAAAAACAGGCTCTTATTAGAGCAAGAAGCAGGGCAGGAAAGAAGAAAACAATCTTTTCTCCCCTGACTCGGGCCTTTGCTCATCCTACCGCTAAAGCAGAACCACCTTGTGCATTGACTGGTTTAGAATGATCTATAGCAAATCCATCTGCCTCATAGCAAAACCATTGGTGCCCTGCCTGTCAGCAGGGTGCTAGTTGCTCTGAATTCTACAAAGAAATGAGCCATCATCACCATAGAACCTCAACTCTGATCATCTGACCCTTGCCCACTTTTTCCTGCAGAGGGCTACTACGATCCATTGGGAACTGCTACTGGATCCATTGGGAACAAGTTGTATTATCTTCAAAGCTTTATTATCTTCTCAAAGCTGTATTATCTTCTCTTGATCATCTCACTCTTCTCTTCTCCAACCATTGAACCTAAGTCAGCTTTTGTGTGGAATTATGAGAGGGTGCTTCCTGGTCCCCACCTCTCTTCATATCCATCTTTATTTATATCCAAGGATGCCAACCTCTCTTTACCTATGTGCACAGGGCACTTACCTCTAGGCAACAAGTCCCAGTGGGGAAATCAATGGCACTTCTTTCCCTAATGTGCTTCTTACTCCATCTCAGACCCCTTTCCTACATCAAACTCTCTCCTCCGAAAATGACTCACTGGTGTCTATGGTTGTGTGATTAAAGCTGTTAGGTGTCAGCAAGCAATGATAATAGGTTTTAGATATAAACCTCGCAGCAGTCTGCATTCACACGCAGGAAACAGAATACAGACAGCAGTGGCATAAATAAGTGATCACTGCCTACAGCAGTGTAGATGAATCTCAGCGGCATCAGGTAGAGCCAAGGAAGGAGACAACCACATGGATTATGGTCTGTGTGATTTCACTTATACAATTTTTCAGATGATAGTCTTGGTGAGGAGGGTCACATTAGCAATTGTTGGAGAAGAGTAGGAGAACAGAGGGAATCATCTAGGATTTGGGTGCAGAGAAAACAGATCCTCTCCTTTGGCAGGGGTTGCAATCTCCAGGCTATTCAGAAATGTCCAGTTTCCTTGTGCAAATAGATATGCTCTCTCAGCTTGGGGTGGGGCACATAGCTTGAAGCGGACACATAGCATGGCATTTTTAAGCAATGCAGAATTCACTCTGCAGAGGAAGGAACCTGGAGGTTAATTCTGTAAATAAGATTCCCGGGTAAGCAGCAGGCATTTCGCTCTGGGCTCTGGTAGCAATGTCGCCGAGCAGAGAAAAGGAACCAGCTGTCATCTCTGGGCAGGAGAAAACAGCAATTTCCATCTGGACCTTACCTTCGCATCATCATGTGAGCTCCCGTTCCAAAATGGATTTGAAATTGTATTTTACCTCATTTCTCTTTATATCTGGCCCAATATTTCTTTTCCTATTCTGTGCTTATGAAGCACTTATAAACAGAATACTGGCCTATTTTCAAGGATGGGTTGTAGGACACACGAATTAACTATGGCACGGCTTGAATGTAGGCTGGTTTGATTTCACCATTCAGGCTGTTTAACGCCTTTTTCTCCACAGAGCTGCTTCAAATTCCAACACTAGAATCTCATTACTGCCATAGTGGATCCCTGGCTGTCAGGAGTTCCTCAGCAAACAACAGCAACAGGCATTAGGCTGCTTCTTCTTAATTATGTCTCTTTCTAAATATCTAATTATCATTGAGAACAAATTGTATGTTACAGAGATAATATTATGGGAAATCGTTAATCTGTTGGGCTTCTGCTTTTGAATTCCTGAGTTGGTGCTGCAGCTGCTGAAGCAAAAAAAAAAAAAAAAAAAAAAAAAAAGCCACCTGGACTCTTCATTATGGTTTCATATTGAAATGAAAGAAACAAAAACCTTCCAAAAAGAGGATCTATTTGATGAATTTGGCTTCATCAAGTGTTTCGGACTTGGCTAGGCATAGCATCGACAGCACTACCAAATTTCTAGGTACCAGGACTGTTGAATAATTGAGCATTTCTAGGAAGAGAATTAGCAGGGAGCTCTGGGAATATAGTAATAGCAATAAGGTGACAGTGGAATTCACTTTTCTAATTATTCTTTCTTTTTATCAGCACACAAAGGTCTGCGCCTTTTATGACATTCCTCAGAAACTACATGGGATTTCTTTAATAAATGCTGATCCAGAAAGTACACATTCCCAAAGATTACCTGATAATTGCACCTACTCTAATATGCTTAGAGCTAATTAACATTCAATCTTCACTTTAGAGAATAGAAATTACCAGGTACTTATCCTATAATTACCTCTTTGTGTGCTCACTATTGTAATCCCTGGCATTAACTATATAATTAAATGATGAACAGTGACTGTATAAGTAGAAAGTACTTATGTAAAAATTGTGCCTCACCTCCTCTCCCCAAAATCAAAATAAACAAACTTGAAGACTTGGGTCTCATTGTAAATGCCATTTTTCTTGGGGAAATTATACAGCGTGTCAAGAATTAAAAAATAAATACCATTAGCTTCTTGGAGGTAGGAAGAAGCGGATTCTTCCCCTCTGTCAGAAAGAGCTTCTTTCTGATACATTTCACCACTTGGGGATAAGCTGTACCAAGAAATGCTCACTGTTTCTTTTGGTGTACATCCAGAAACAAGTACTTCAAAAATAGGATCTGTCTCTAGGTTATTAAGACAGTAGTTTAATAACAAATTCTTAAGAGGTTGTTTGACCAAAATACGTTGTGTCTCAAGGCTCTTAAGGTTAGTAGTTTTCTGTCAACTTCTTTGTGTAAGAATTGTAAAAATAATCATAATGTATTAATCTGATTCTCTTGAAAGTTTGTAAAATTCTGAAAAACACAAAAAATAGAAATCACTTATAAATATCAGTATGAACTTTCAGCCACACTGCAGTTTCTTTTCTAAATGAGTTTCTCTTACTTTGTATTTAATCTATGCCATGTAATAATATATATATATGTAGTTCTTCAATATTACAGTTCACCCTTTTCCTCCCACCCCCAACTTTGTGTTATGATCATCTTAGTACATGCAGCAGAAGCAGAGATTAAGCATAGTCTCCCGTTTAATTTAAGCCACTGAGCAATTTCCCTTTCATCCTTTTTAAAGTGCCTTTAGGTTGTTTCCAGTGTTTCATCATATTATTGTTTTTTTCCCTGTTGAGGATTCTCTAAGAGGATTTTCAAATATGTGTTTTGATGGAATCATATACTCAACTGCGTTTTCACTCTGAGTGATGCTGCACCCTGGGGTGGGCTGGGGCCCGTTGCGGGGAATGTGTGTGTAGAGGTGGGGATGATGATAGTCTCCTCAGGTCCATGTGGGAGGCACTTCCTGTTTGTTCACTTAAAGAAGGTTGGTTTCCATGGGGACACTGAGTGGTAGTTTTTAGCTTAGGGTTGGTTTTGGGGAGAGATTATTTTGGAAAGAGGACTTTTGTTCTACCAGTGGTCGGCAACCTCTTTTTTTTAACTGAGCCAAATCTCGCCAAAACCACGATTGAAATTTATTTTGAGAGCCACACAGGGCGCGCACTGACAGAGGCTAGGAGCAGAGTCCTGACTCCTGGAGCAGCCGCCCAGCACACAGAAGAGCTGCATTAAAAAGTGTAAAGAGCCGCATATGGCTCGCGAGCCTTGGCTTGCCGACCACTGTTCTAGACCATGCTTTCTAAACACTAGGCCATTCATTCTAAACAATCATCTCATGACCATGTCCCTGCCATGTAATAATATATATAAGTAGCATATATCCCAATATTCAAGCAGCGTACTATGAATGTTACCTTCTCTATCTCATAGTGCTTCTATATTCCTAGTGTGTAGAAGCCAAGGTGTATCGTTTTCATTGTGGACTCAGGAGAAAGGTCTACTGGCCAATCAGAGGTCAGCTTAATAAGTAATAAATTATTTAATGATTAAATATTTTTTGTATTTGCTTCAATCACATGAAATAAAAAGACTTCATGGTATGCAAGTCACAGCATAGAAATATCAAAATTAGAACTACTAAAACAAAACAGGTCTTTCCCTGGCATACAGCAGACCCTGCTTTGATATTGGCATCAAATATCCCTTAGTCACTTCCAGAAGAGATCTGGGTGGACATGAGTGACAGTGGTACTGGCATTTATCACCTTTGAAGAAACTATTTCCTGAGGGCATATCATTTGTCATAAATTGGAAAGCAGTCAAAAGCTTTTTGAAATTTTTGTCAAATATTAGTACAGACTTTTTAGGTTATTCTCCCCTTTGTTTGAATTTATTTTTTATTGTTCTCCTAACATCTTCTATTCAATTTTTTTATTTATTTATTTGGTTAGTGCTCACCATGCAAGCATCCAGCCTTCCAAGATAAGAAAGAGGTCTCTAGCAAGACCATGGACAATGGGGCATCACAGTTCTCAAACACTGGCTTTTACTTCTAAAAATGATTTAGAGCAGGGGTCTCAAACTCAATTTACCTGGGGGCCGCAGAAGGCAAAGTCAGGATGAGGCAGGGCCACATAAGGAATTTCACACAAAAAAGTCCTCAAACGTCATTATTAGCAGTTCTAATTATTTCTTCTGAACATGAATAGGACATTGAGTGAAGATCATGAACAGTTCTTCTGAACATGGCATCTTTTGCCTATTTCTTGCTGCCAGAGACTTGACAGCGCTTCTTCTCACAAATCTGAACCAAGTTTGGCTTTAGAGAGGAAGCAGTGGAGACCCTCAGTATGGCTTGAAGATGATCATCATTAAGTCTAGACCTGTACTTTGACTTACTGAAGTTCAATATGGGGAATAACTTTTCACACAAATATGTGCTCCCAAAAAGGCACATGGTATGCTTGAACATTCGGGAAAGCTCAGGGAAGCTGGGGGGCAATTCTCTCCAAAATTTCCCATGCATGTCTGCTTTTCCACTAATCTCCCTGAACTTGGCTTTGAGATCAGAGTTGCATTGCAGGTCAATGAGCTCCATTTGAAGGGCATCTTGCACATCAAAGGAAAAGGGGTCCACAAAAATTTGGAAAGTGGCTCTGTGCTTTTTGAAGTCTACAAATCTGTGATTAAATTCCTTCTCTAGCTTAGAAATAGCATGAACATATTTCTCACCACTGAATGGTATGCCTGCATCCACAAGTTCCTTGCATGCTGGGAAATGGCAAAGGTTTGTCTGAGAGAGCTGGGGTTTCCAAAACACAAGTTTTGTGGAGAATGCTCTCACGTTGCCATAGGCAGCACTGATAAGCTGCCCCGGGACTTGTAACATCTTGTTTAGTCCATTAGCTTATGTGTGATGTCAGCAAGAAAAGCTAAGTCCATGAGCCATTTGTGATCACTCAGCTTAGAAACAGCATTCCCATCCTTCTTCACGAAGGCTTTTCACTTCTTCTCTCAACTCAAAAAATCTTTTCAGGACATTTCCCCTGCTAAGCCAACGTACCTCGGTGAAATAGAGCACATCTCCATATCTGAATCCATTTCCTCTAAAAAAGCACAGAACCTCCTGTGCTTTAAGCCCCTGGATCTGATTTGGTTGATGCATTTCACAACAACAGACATCACATTGTCACATGGCAGGCATTTACTGTAAAGGGCCTGCTGATGGATAATGCAGTGAAGAGAAATGGCCTTCTCTACACCCTCCTCTTCAAGTTTTTTTTTTTGAACAAGTGCCACCAGTCCATTTTTCCTCTCTGTCATGGATGGTGCTCCATCAGTTATTATCCAACAAACCTCTTCCATGGCAAACCTGCATTCTCAATGGCATCACATAGATGTCGAAATATCTCATTAGTGGTGGTCTGGCCATGCATTGGAATTATTGTGAGCAGCTTCTATGTCAATTCAAAATTGCAATCAACACCACGGAAATAAATTATGAGCTGGGTAGTGTCTGTTATATCTGTGCCCTCGTCAAGAGCAACTGAGTATGCATCAAAACATTTGGCTTTCTCACACAGTTGATGATAAATGTCACTTGACATGTCAGAAATACACTCTGCCACAGTGTTGGCAGAAAGGCTGATTTTGCTAAACTGACCTTTCTTTTCTGGACAGATAATACTTGCAGCCTGTAACGTGCATGTTTTTTTTTTTTTTTAACAAACTCTCCTTCTGTGAATGGTTTTCCTGCCTTAGCAATCATCTCACTAACCATGTAACTAGCTTCGACTGATGCAACATTCTCTTTGGTTGCTTTCTTGAAGAAATCTTGTTGCTTCATTAGACATGCTTTAAGACTGGCAACCAGCTTGGCTCTCTCATTTCCTTGATATTTTGCACATTCCTCAGCATGTGTAGTTGAATAATGGCATTTCAAGTTGTATTCCTTGTGCACTGCAACTTTCTCTGAGCAAATAAGATATGTGAGGATGCCCCTGTGCTCAACAAAGAAATACTGTGTCTCCCACTTTTCCTGAAATTGTCTGTGCTCGTCATCAATCTTTTTCTTCACTGCAGGCTTTGATGAAGTCATGATGAAGGTATGACAAAATCTAATTCTGTAATAAACTTCTCTCCCTTTTTTCCCGTAAGTCTCCAATAATGCAAGGGACAACGGGCAGGAACAGCGGAAATGACATCTGCACAAGGCGCAAAGTATTCGTGATTATTGGCTTACCGAATATTTGCAATAAAAAATCGCATTCATAAGAAAAAAAATCGCAAAAAATCACATTAAACATTTGCATACCCCAAATGGAACTGCTTGGGGTATGCGAATGTTTAATGCGATTTTTTTCTTAGTAATGCAATTTTTATTGCGATTATTCGGTAAGCAAATAATTGTGAATACTACGATATTTGAAGGCCAGCCATGGGCCACAAAATGTTGTATGGAGGGCCTTAAACGGCCTGTGGGCTGAGAGTTTGAGACCCCTGATTTAGAGCTTTTGATCTCTAAATAAGAGAACTGTTGGTTTTATGGGTTGTAACTACTGGCATTTTATCATGTTAATATAATTTTTTAAATGTTTAAAGAAGGGAAGGGAGAAGGTTGAATTTAAATTAAGTCTAAAGAGCTGCACATCTTGATGGTCCATGTTACATATATAATGTTTACATAATGTTATTGTTTTGATGTCACAATTCATACCAATAAATCAATACAGCTGAAAAGGGGAAATGAAAGAAAGAAAGGAAGGAAGGAAGGAAGGAAGGAAGGAAGGAAGGAAGGAAGGAAGGAAGGAAGGAAGGAAGGAAGGAAGGAAGGAAGGAAGGAAGGAAGGAAGGAAGGAAGGAAGGAAGGAAGGAAGGAAGGAAAGAAAGAAAGAAAGAAAGAAAGAAAGAAAGAAAGAAAGAAAGAAAGAAAGAAAGAAAGAAAGAAAGAAAGAAAGAAAGAAAGAAAGAAAGAAAGAAAGAAAGAAAGAGAGAGAGAAAGGAAGGAAGGAAGAAAGAAAGAAAGGAAGGAAGGAAGAAAGGAAGGAAGGAAGAAAGGAAAGAAAGAAGGAAAGAAAGAAGAAAGGAAGAAAGAAAGAAAGAAAGAAAGAAAGAAAGAAAGAGAGAGAGAAAGAAAGAAAGAAGAAAGGAAGAAAGAAGGAAGGAAGGAAGGAAGGAAGGAAGGAAGGAAGGAAGGAAGGAAGGAAGAAAGAAAGAAAGATAGAAAGAAAGAGAGAGGAAGAAAGAAAGAAAGAAAGAGAGAGAGAGAAAGAAAGAAGAAAGGAAGAAAGAAGGAAGGAAGGAAGGAAAGAAAGAAAGAATGAAAGAAAGAAAGAAGGAAAGAAAGAAAGAAAGAAAGAAAGAAAGAAAGAAAGAAAGAAAGAAAGAAAGAAAGAGAAAGAAAGAAAGAAAGAAAGAAAGAAAGAAAGAAAGAAAGAAAGAAAGAAAGAAAGAAAGAAAGAAAGAAAGAAAGAAAAAGGAAGGAAGGAAGCAAGGAAGGAAGGAAGGAAGGAAGGAAGGAAGGAAGGAAGAAAGAAAGAAAGAAAGAAAGAAAGAAAGAAAGAAAGAAAGAAAGAAAGAAAGAAAGAAAGAAAGAAAGAAAGAAAGAAAGAAAGAAGAAAGAAAGAAAGAAGAGAAAGAAAGAAGAGAAACTATATTCTCCCTATTCTCCTCCCAAGTAGTCATTATTGTGGCACATATACCTTCAGCCACTACCACAGGTATTCCAGGTGATCTGGCACCTAAGTATCTATATTCCTCCTTTATTTATCGTATCCATTTAAACTCAGGGATGGCAATTACTTTCTGTTGTTGCTAATTATGGTAATTAGTATTATACCTTTTTGACTTTTTAGATCTTTTGTCATCTTTGCTATTATCTACAGTACATATTCTCTACTTGAAAAAAATACTCTTAAAATTTTGCAGCCAGAGAGATAGTACAACAGATAGGGCACTTACCAACCTGGGTTTGATCCCCAGCATATTGCCCAGGCCTACCAGAAGTGATTCCTGAGAGCATCGCCAGGAGTAATCCCTGATCACCACCAGGTGTTGCCCACAAACAAAAATAAATTACTGATACAATTTTAATGTTATAATTGTTATATTCACTATAGTATTTAGGGAAGGGATTGGGAGTTTCAGCTAGCAGTGCTGAAGACTTTTTCCAAATCTGTGCTCAGGGGTCACTCCCATCCATGCTTGGGAGACCATGTGGTCAAAATGGGATCTGTTTTACCCTTCATACTGTCTCTTCAGGCCCATATTTTATCATTGGCTAGATTGCTTTCCTTGAAGTGACAGGCTTATTTTGTTCATTTGAAGGAAAATGTTTGCCATGTGCCCAGACCTCAATAACCATAATTTGTAGATCACTCGCTTAAGAAAAGAAATGGTATCTTATTTAAAAAAAATAATAAGTGCAGCTACTTCACCTGGCAAGGAAAACAATCTCCAAAGTGCTTCCCTTGGTGTGAAGCAAAATGCTTTATGTACGCTTTCCCTCTTCATCACACAAAGTAGAAAGGCATGTCCACAGAGAAAAGGCTTAATGGATGAAAACATTCTTATTTAGAGTTTGTGTTATTTTTTCACCAAGGAGGAGAGAGCTGATGAGGACTTAACCACTGTCATAGTTGGGGCCTCTGTCTTGATTCCTCACAAAGCTTCAGCCATCTTACTGGATCTATTGTTTGCACCATCAGTAACAATACCTTACAGCAAAAAGTGGTGGGCGGAGCAAAAGGTTAAATCAGCGTCATATAGACAAACACTTTTTACTAATCATATGAAAGTGCTTTTGACAGCTCTCACCCTGAAAGACCCCCAAGTCACTGAACATACCATTCAGAATCGAAACACTGCTGGGGTGGGGGAGGTGATCATGGGATGTGTGGAATGTGTGAAAATAAGATGCATTCTAAGAAGGAAGGAGGAGGGCAGCTTTTTTTTACCATGCAGTATGAGGATGAATCATAGCAATAGGTTCAACTGGAACTAGAAAGATAGGAATTTGCCACTAAATTTCTTTAGTGGAAAATATATCACTCAAAACAAAAATCCAGAACCTTCAATCTGCTGCCACTACAGCTTTTTCTTTCCTTTTCATGTCAAACTCTCCTGAAGAATGTTCTCTGTGTGTTTCCTGCCTCTCCTCACCTTCTGTGCTTTCATCAATACACTCCAACCTTCTCTCATGAAGCATCTTTCTTAAAAGCACTCTCCTGCCTAAATGGCTCTGTTATAATATTCTTCTGGTTTTCTCCCTGCCTTTCTATTTCTTTTCTGTTTGCTTTACAGGCTGATAGATCTTTATCCAGCCCTTCAAATGTCGATGTTACTTAAGACTCCGCTTAGACCCTCGTTTCTTATCACTCCGTATTGTCTCTCAAACACTGACCCCAAAGCTTCCATTCTAGGTTTTGATGTGAATCTTGGCTTTACTCAGACTCACAGTCTAAATCATGACTATAATATTAATGTCTGTAGAATAGCCACAAAGTCATCATCTGGGAACATGTTCCAAGTGCAAAAACTTGGACCTCAACCCAAAACTCTGAGTCTTTCCAAAGGTCCCACAGTGATTGAAGGACGGCTTTAGTTTTGAGGTGTTTCAAGAATCAGAATTGCTTCCCAGGTATTCTTTCATGACTGATTCAAAGGTTTCTCAAACTCAGAATGTTCAAAGTAGAACTACTAGGACCAGGGAAAAGTACAAGCAAGCAAGGTGCTTGCTTTGCACACAGCTAAGTTTTGATTCCCAGGACTGAATAAGGTCTCTAAGCCCTGCCAGAAGTGATCCTAAGCACAGTGCCAGGAATAGCCTCTGAGTACCTTCAGGTGTGGTCTAATTTCTCATCTTCCAAATGCAACTTTCATGTATAATTTCTTTTTTATCAATTTGTTTTTTTATCAAATTACTATGGATTATAGAGTTATGATAAAGGCATTCATGATCGAGTTTCAGGCATACAGTGTATCAACATCAAACCATTCACCAGTGTCTATTTCCATCCACCAGTATCCCCTGTTTCCCTCCCACCCCCAGCCTATCTCTGTGGTGTGCATTTTCTTTTAGGCTTTGTAGCTTATAATATCACTGTACCCCCTTTGAAGCCCCAGTCCTCAGTCAGTGGTCCCTTCTCTTTCCTGTTTTATTTCTCTCCACCTCACATTGTCAAGCTACCCATTAAAGACCAGTTTGCCTGCCCTTCCTTTCTACTACCCTTTAGGTATTAGTTACTCCCCTACTATGTTTCTTCGTATCCTGCATCTGAGTGAGATCATTGGTGTCTGTCTCTTTCCTTTTGACTCATTTCATTCAGCATTATACTCTCCATGTATTGGCAAATTTCCTGATTCATCTTTTCTTATAGTCAAGTAGGATTCCTTTGTGTATATTACCATAACACCTTTATTCAGACACTTATTCTTGGGCACTTGGTTGGTTTCCTGTTTTGGCTATTATGAATAATACTACAGTGATCATAGAAGTGCAGATGTCTTTTTGGGCTATGTATTGGGTTTCTTCTTCTTTATTATTCCCAGGAGTGGAATTCTAGTAAACTTGATTCCTAATTTAGTTGTTGTTTTTGAGGAATGGCAAATTGTTTTCCACAAAGACTGGGCCAGTCAACACACCCAGCAATAGTGAAAGAGGGTCTCCTCTTTTCCAACCCCACACCCACAGCAGCACTGGTTGTTTTTCTTTTTTTTTGTTTGTTTGTTTGTTTTTTTGTTTTTTTGGGGGGCCACACCTAGCGGCACTCAGAAGTTACTCTTCAGAATGGGATGCTGAGGCTTGAACCCACATCCGTCCTGGGTCAGTCACATGCAAGACTAGTGCCCTACCACTGTGCTACCACTCCGGACCATGGTTGTTGTTCTTTTTTGACTAGTTTCTCTGTTGCAAGGTGATAGCTCATTATTGTTTTGAAATTCATTTCACTACCAATTAGTGCTATTATTTTGTTATATGCCTTTAGCCATTTGTATTTCTTCTTTCACTAAGTTTCTATTTAGTTCTCCCCAATTTTATCTTGTAAAGTTGAATACTAACCCTATATCTGATGAGTGCTAGCAAATAATTTCTCCCAGTCTGTGTGCTATCTTTGTGTTCTGGTCATTATTTCCTTTGGGGTACAGACGCTTCTTAATTTATTGTAGTTCTGTTTGTTTATTATTGGCTTCCACTTGCTTGTTTAGTGGTGTCTCATCCTTAAATGTGCCTCTGGTTTAATGTTGTAGAAAGTTCTGCCAATATTTTCATCTATGTACCTGAAGTACATAGATGTACAGGTCTAATGTCAAGGTCAGACCTTTAATCCATTTAGATTTTACTTGTGTGAATGGCTTTAGAAAGGCTTTTTAGTTGTACTCAATTCATTTTTCTAGTTGAATTTATTTGGATGATAGGAAATTTGCCACTCTGTGGGCATATTTATTTAATGCCAAATTTACAAACCCTTATACCTCCTCTTTTCTCCACCACAATCTCACCCACCTTTATCTACCTGAGTACTTTGCACTCTCCTACCTTGCTGGTTTTTCTAGTCCTGCTCTCACTCTCTTTAAATTACTTTCCACAAATCATTGTGGGAAAGGATAAACTTTCAGACGCTGGAACTTACCCTCTTGCTGAGAATATCCCCATGATATGACATCGTTCTCAGTAAGATAGAAAATCAGACTCTGCCAGGGCAAGTCCTCCACCTCTCCCAACTTGTCCCTTGCCTTATCTTAGAGGTAGGCACAATATCTCATTTTACTCTTACACCACTTACCTCTGGTTGGTAAGAGCTCTTCCTGACATCATGGCTTAACATTTCCTTTATCTTGGAACTTCCTCCAGCATGTCTGCTTGGATCCATTCCTCTAACTTTTATCTTATGTCATACCTTTGATTCTCCTGCTTTGCATTATCATCAACTTGTATTTTAAAAATTCTTTGGTTAACACCTGACTCCCCCTCTAAGATTGGAGGCTCCACGAAGGCAAGGCCAGGTATGTTTTCCCCCACTTCTATCATCACAGTCATGGTTCTGCAGATCTGTCAGAGATATAATCCTTCACTCCTTTTGTTCCCAAGTCCTTCATTTATTTGTTTGTTTGTTTGTTTGTTTATTTAAATGTATTCCTCCAGCCTGATGTAGTTTTGGGGGGTGGAGATTGGGCAACACCCAACAGCACTAAGAAGTTACCCCTAGCTCTGCACTCAGAAATCACTCTTGGCAGGCTCGGGGATCAAATGGGATGCTGGGGATTGGACCCAGGTCAGTCCCTGGTCATCTGCGTGCAAGGCAAATGCCATGCTGCTGTGCTATCACTCTGGCTCCAAGTCCTTCTTTTAAAAAAATTACTTGCTTTGAGTTTCTGGGCCACCCCCAGCTGTTCTCACACCTTCTCCTGGTTGGCATGGGGGACAGTAGAAGGATCTGAGAATTGAGCCAGGTTGTTACATGCAAAACAAATGCCTTACCACTGTACTATAATTCCTGTTCCCAGAGTTCTTTCAAATTCAGCTCTTTCTGTTGTCACATAGATAAGTAATAGCTGTCTTTCAGGATTGAGCCAAAAGTCATCACTTCTGTATGTGGTTGTCCCAGCTGTATAAATCCTCTTACCTGTTGTTGATAATCCTCTGAAGTGATAACTACAAATGTTTCACATTGTGTGCCTTTACTAGTTGCTGTAAAATTTACAAAAATCTTGTGCTTATTCACACCCAGTCCTAAAGATTCAGAGATTGAGGGTTCCATCAACTTCTGGGGTTTAAGGCTCAGAAATTTAGAGCCCCTCACTTAGGCTGCTCACCTAGTCTGTAGCTTACAGTATACCCACTACGGAGAGGCTTCTAAGACTCAAGACTGGGCCCAGAACCAGCACTTTTGCAACCATCATTTGGCCCCCCTTCATGAAAGGGACAATAGAGTCATCTGCCCATGCAGGCCAGGAAGGTGTCTGAAACCTACTATC